>NW_025421402.1:1250000-1875000 GCF_011764305.1 Mustela putorius furo | reverse complement strand
TCTTTATCCTCTCCTCCTCCTCTCTTACTTGCCCTCTTTTGGATTGATTGAAGTTATTTTACTCATTCTGTATTTTGTTTGAAAGTTATATATTAAGTCTATTATTTCAGGCATTACTCTAGTTATCCCCAATATGTACACGTAAAGTTTAAAGATAATAAATCTTTATTTATTATTATTATTATAGAAAGATAATATCTTTCTAAATTTTATTTCCGATCTCCCTTTTTCCAAATTACATTTAATTTTTTCCAGGATTATAGTTTCTTATTAAATATTGTGATTATTATTACTCACAGCCAGTGCTTTTTCATTGCACAAATATTTAAAAATCCCTTTGCTGATCATTCTTTCTTGCATCTCAGAACTTATTTCTAGAATCATCTTTCTTCTATCTGAAGTGTATAATGGAAATTATTCTGAGTTTGTTGGTAGTAAATTCTGTTTTTCTGAGAATGTCTCTTTTGACCTCATAATAATAAATGCAGAAAAGTAAAATTACTGTACCACTGAGAGATTTATACATGTTAAGGCTCTTGATACATATTAATTCATTTTTCTGCATATAAACCAGCAGTGTATGGAAATTTATATTATCTGACACACTGGATAATTCTTTTTCTTTTTCTTTTTTTTAAGATTTATTATTTTATTTTAGAGAGCATGTGAGAGAGAGAGAACACAAGCAGGGTGAGGGGAAGAAGGAGAGGGAGAGAGAGAGTCTCAAGTAGGCTCCCCACTGAGTGTGCAATCTGATGCAGAGTTTGATCTCAGGACACTGAGGTCATGATCTGAGCTGAAACCAAGAGTTGGAAGTTCAACTGACTGAGCCACCCAGACACCTCTAGAAAATTCTTTTTAATGCTTCCTAAACTGTGTTGTAATAAATGGCACATAATTGTAAAATCAGCTTCATATTTTTTTAAGATTTTTTTTTTTTTTTTTGAGAGAGAGAAAGTGAGAGAGAACACGAGAGGGGAGAAGGTGAGAGGGAGAAGCCGACTTCCCGTGGAGTTGAGCACCTGATGCGGGACTCGATCCTGGGACTTCGGGATTATGACCTGAGCTGAAGGCAGTTGCTTAACCAACTGAGCCACCCAGGTGCCCCCTATTTTTTTTTAAGATTTTATTTATTTATTTGGGAGAGAGTGAGTCAGAGAGAGAACATGAGCATGAGAAGGGGCAGAAGGAGAGGGAGAAACACAGACTCCTAGCTGAGTGGGGAACCCGATGTGGGACTCTATTCCAGGACCCTGGGATCATGACCTGAGCCAAAGGGAGATACTTACACAACTGAGCCAACTAGGTACCCCTGCTTCATTTTTTTTTTTAAATAAACTATGTGTTTCCTTTTTGTGCAATTGCCCATTACAGTCTTTTTCTTATTGACTTACAAGAACTCTATTTGTTGTTAAATTTTAGACTGTCATATATCCTGTGATTTTTTTTTTTAAATTAAGATTTACTTATTTGAGAGAGAGAAAGCACAAGCGGGAGGGACAGATCAATGAGTTTATCTTAGTTGATAAACCAAATCCCTCGTGGAGAGTAAGAATCAATGAGTTAACATTTAATTCATTTTATTGGCTCATTGCCCCAAATATGACACCCTGCCTTCATCAAGCTTTCTGAGGTTCTGATCTAAAGACCTGCTATCTTTTATAGCACAAGTCATTTGAAGGAAAAGTGGTCAATGATGTATTTTCTCTTTCATAGTTCAAATAACTGTAAAAAGAGGAGGGGAGTTTTGAGGGCAGAGATAAAAGGTGTCTAGTCTTCTTGCTGGATTCCAGATGAAATCTCTCCTTCTAAACCATATCCGTTCACTTCATGAGACTTTTTCCTCCGACCATATCCGTTCACTTCATGAGACTTTTTCCTCCGACCTTCCCCATCGCACACTTTTTAGGACTTTAGACTCACTGATCTTCTCAAGCTCTTGATGGCACTTGGCCGCCCCCTAGTGGCCAAATCCTCTACGTGCCAGAAGTCTGTGATGATGGTGTTCAGGTGGGAAGTGTATTCTTGTTTGTAACTTACTTTGGAACGTATAAAAAGACAAGAGGATGGAAGTGGATGAGTAGAGAGATGCGTGGGTACTTACATACGTGATGGAGCAGGTCCAGCGATGCTAACTGTAGAATCCAGGGGGATGAGCGTACGGGTCACTGCACCATTCTTTCAGCTTTTCTGAGAACATTTATATAATAAAACACTGAATAAATATCTCTCTGGTAGGCTCTGGGAAACAGGAGGGAGAAATAGACTTCTTCAGATGAGAAAATGTATTGTCAAGAGAGCTGCAGCAGAAAGAATGTTCCAAGAAGTTATTATTTTTTCTTTTTTTACAAGATTTTATTTATTTGACAGACAGAGATCACAAGTAGGCAGAGAGGCAGGTAGAGAAAGGGAGGAAGCAGACTCCCTGCTGAGCAGAGAACATGATGCGCCGGGCTCGATCCCAGGACCCCGAGATCATGACCTGAGCAGAAGACCCACTGAGCCACTCAGGTACCCCCAAGAAGTTCTTTAGGTAGGAGAGAAACAATAGCAAATGGAAACCCGGATTGACACAAAGGAGTGAAGAACATGGCAAATGGTAAATATGAATTGGTTTTCCTCATTAAAAATATCTTTAAAAGACAAGTGAGTTTTTAAAGCAGAAGTAACCACGTAATTGGGGTTTATAACTTATGTAGAGTAAAAGGCATGACAAATAACACAGACAGTGGGAGGCAGAAATGCAAGCCCCCTGGTGAACTTCTTGCTCTTTACGGGTAGAGGCATATTATTTGGAAGTAAATTGTGATAAATTAAAGGTATATATTTTACATCCTACACAAATCCCCAGTTTTGTTGGCTATGTCAACATGCCTTTCTCAGTAATTGAGAAAACAAATGGAAAGAAAATCAGTAAGGTTATAGAAAATTCAAACAACCATCAACCAATGTCACTTAATCGACATTTGCATAACCCTCATTGCAACAAAAGCAGAAGGCCCATCCTTACAAGTGCACAGAGAATATTTAACAAGATAGACGATATTTGGGGCCGTGAAACATGTTTCATTAGATTTTAAGAAGGTAGAATCATAAAAGTGTGTTATCTAATTGCAGTAGAATGTAAGTAGAAGTCAAGAAGGGATAGCTGGAAAATCCCACCTATTTCAAAATTAAACAAAACAGTTCTAAGTAACCCATGGGTAAAAGAAGAAGTCATAGGGCGCCTGGATGGCTCAGTGGGTTAAGCCGCTGCCTTCGGCTCAGGTCATGATCTCAGGGTCCTGGGATCAAGTCCCCCATCGGGCTCTCTGCTCAGCAGGGGGCCTGCTTCCCTTCCTCTCTCTGCCTGTCTCTGTCTACTTGTGATCTCTCTCTGTCAAATAAATAAATAAGATCTTTAAAAAAGAAGAAGAAGAAGAAGAAGAAGAAGAAGAAGAAGAAGAAGTCATAAAGTAAAGTGGAAAATTCATTGAACTGAATGAAAATGAGTACATGTGTCTAAACATGTGGCTATAGCTAAAACAGCGTTTAAAGGAAAATTCACAGTATTCAATGCTTGTGTATTATAAATGAATAAAGGTCTAGAATCTGTGATCTAGGATTTGACCTTAACAAAAAGGGAGGAAAAAGAGAGCAAGTTAAGCCCAAAGTAAGCTGAAGAAAGGAGATAACAAAGATAGGAGCATTAATCAATGAAATTGAAAACAGAAAAATAACAGAGAAAATCAATGAAACCAAAAGTTGGTTCTTTTTAAAGATCGGTAAAATGGACTAACCGGTAGCCAAACCGATTAAGAACAAAAGAGAGAACACACAAATCGCCAATATTAAGAATGAAAGAGAAGATATCACGAGAGATCCTACAGACAGTAAAAGGATAATAAGGGAATATTACAAACAACTTTATGCAGATAAATTCAACAACCTGGATGAAATGAATAAATCCTTTGGAAGTCATAAATTACCAAAGCTCATTCAAGAAGAAGTTAATAGCCTGAATAGTCCTATATGCCTGTTACAGAATTGAATTTGTGGTTACATCCTTCCCATAGAAAATTCCAGGACCAGTGGCTTTATTGGTAAATTCTAACAAACATTTGAAGAAGAGACTATATCAATTCTATGCAAACTTTTCCAGAAAGTAGAAAAGAAGTAGGGAAGACAAAATCCAAAAACAGACCCATACATATATGGTTAATTGATTTTCAATGAAGGCTCCCAGGTAATTCAAAGGGGAAAGGAAAATCTCTTTGTGAAAATGGTGCTAGGCCATGTGAATAATCAAGAAAGAAGAAAAGAAAGCCTCTACTGTCACCTCACGCCACATGCAAAACTTCTCTCAAAAGGGATAGATCTAAAAGAATTCAAACCATAAAACTTCGAGAAGAAAACAGGAGAAACCCCTGTGACCTTGGGTTAGGAACAGGTAGTCTTAATTTACAAGTGAGGACTCAGTCATAGAACAGGATAAGGAACTTGCTGAGGTCACATAACTAATTAGGGAGCAGAACTAGCCTTTAAAAACTTAAATTCAGGGGCGCCTGGGTGGCTCAGTGGGTTGGGCCGCTGCCTTCGGCTCAGGTCATGATCTCAGGGTCCTGGGATCGAGTCCCGCATCGGGCTCTCTGCTCAGCAGGGAGCCTGTTTCCTCCTCTCTCTCTGCCTGCCTCTCTGCCTACTTGTGATCTCTCTCTGTCAAATAAATAAATAAAATCTTTAAAAAAAAAAAAACTTAAATTCATACTCAGATTTAATGTACTTGACTGGCAAGGGTTTTGAGCTTTGAGTGGAAATGAGTGAAAATGCCCACCACGGCTCCCTTCTCCTTCACATTCTGCTCTGTTCGTAGATATATGCAAGCCCCTCCCATGCGGCTTCACTCGCCCCAGATGTGAGCACTGCTGTCCATCACCACACAGACCACAGCTTTCCACTGTCCTGGGCTGAGTTGCAGTCCCTGGGCCCAGCCCGTGCTCATGTTCTCCCCTTCTCTGCCGGCCCACTTCCTGCTTATCCCTCAAAGATGCTGGTACCTCCTTTGGGAAGCCCTCCTTGATGCTCTCAGCCTGCAGGTCTCCCCTCCTCTGAGGTCCTCTGGGCTTTCTAGTGCTTCTGTGAGTCTTATCTCCCTTCCAGAAGGTGGGCCTCTTGCGGGCAGGTCTCATGTCTGAGTTGTTTTTGCATCTCCCTGCATGGTGCCTGCTCAGGGCCGATCGAATGAATGAATGTATCTTGAGAAGCCATCATGGGTTACGGTCTTTTGTCTTTGGATCCCCTTGGAAGGTCAGGCCCCCATTCCACCCTTAGAAATGTAGAAAGGGCTCTTTGCTCATCCTTGGTCTGTGAGTGCCTGTTCAGGGCCAGGCAGGGCACAGACACCGGGTCATCCCCTCTATGCAAACCCCCTCTCCTCCCGACACCACAGTCTGAGCTGAAGCCCTGTCCTTCCCGCACTGCAGGACCCCACAGCACAAAAAGTGCTTAGGAGAACGGTTCATGCAGGCCGAGGTGTTCAGCCACTGCCTCGCAGTTTCTAAGAACTTCTTTCTTTGCTCCTGGCCCCACTGTGGCCTGCTGCGGTAACAAAGCAAAGATGGCAAGAGAAAAGCCAAGGAAAACAGCTCTCTCTTGTAGGTTTCTCTGGGGAGGGTAGGAATGAGCCGTGGCCTGTACAAAGTCATCTAGTCCATCTCCCCTGACTCTGGGAGCACAATTGGTCTCGTTTGGGTGGACAGTTCTCTCTGGCATCCAGAGGTAACCCATTCCCTGGCTACGTGTTCCCAAACCTCAGAAACGTGTTTTTGACACCCACCCTATACCTCCCCTTGTGGCTTGTGCTTCCCTCTTCCTGTGTCTGCAGTCAGGTGTGAGAGGAGACAGCGGGAGGCAGAAGCCTGCATCCCAGCCTCGGGAGTGAAGAGCACGTGGTGTCAGGCCACCAGCTAGGCCTTGGAGCTGACACACCGGGACAGAGTGGGGCTCAGCCTTCCTGGGGCTCTCTCCTTCCTTCTCTTCTACAGGAACTCTGGAGTGTTTCCGGGGAGCCTGGGAGGTTCGGGGGCCTTGAGGAAGGAGAAGGACAAGAGTTTCTGTGGGAGGTCACAGAGAGGTCCTTCTCTGGAAAGGGAGGCGTCCCATCTTGTGTGTGACCCCGGGCAGCAGGGACTGTGGAGGAGCTGAGCAGGCGCCCACAGCACCCAGAATGAGAGCCAAATCCCCACGTGTGTAGTGGTTTCCCTCAGCGCCTTCTGACAGGGTCACATCCTGGAGTAGGGTTTTCCTCAGCCCAAGACTCTTCCTGGCCCCAGGGAGGGACCTGAGACAAACAGCGGTCTCAGGCAGCCCTGGCTCTGGGTCCCCCACACTCTAACACCCAGGAAAGCCTCTCGCTCTGTTGCTCACGGGATTTTTGCCAGCGGCGTGAGGGACACATGGGTGAGAGTGAAGAGTGTGTCTCTCCTCCATGCAGACCCTCCAACCCCTCTCTGGTTTCCTGCCCTCAGAAGCAGGCGCAGAACCACCTGTCCTCCCTGTGGGCGCCTGGGGTGAAGGTTCTGTGGTGGGAACCTTTCCTCCAACACACCAGCCCCAAGTCAACTTGCAAGGGATAGGCTTGTGTTGGCCTAATGTTTTAATGATGAAAAGTACAGAAAGCGCACCCTCCAGACACCCCCTGGGTCCCCCGGCCCTCATGCAGCTCCTCTGACCTCCTCATTCCTCCCTCCTGTGCTCACAGCAGGCCCAGCTCTTCCAAGAACCCGCTTCCAGAAAACAAGGGCTGGGCCTTGTTCTGGCCGACGGGTTCACTCCGGATCTCTGGCAAGAAGTAGAGAAGAAAGAAGTCCCCATGGAGAGAGTGGAGGAGGTTCATGGTCACGTTCAGGGAGTTGGCTTTGGGGTGGAGAGGCTGAAGGTCGCCCCTCTTCTTCTTTTTCTTCCCCCAAGGACTCCATGCCCTCCTGCTCCTCGCTCCTGTCTCCCTGGGGCTCCAGGCACGACCGGTGTCCTCCGTCCTTTAGGACTGTCTGTCTGGGCCAGTATGGGTGTCAAGAGCGAAATTTCAGGGATCTGTCGTCATCCACGACCGTCGAGCCAGACAGGACTCCAGGGTGAGGTGGTGTTAGGAGCTGGATTCTGCAAGACAGGGAGCACTGGGGCAGTCAGGCTGGTCCCGAAGGAGCAGCTTCCCGCCCCCCCGCCCCCGTTCCGTGGCGAAGGTCATGGTCAGTCCCAAGGGCTCAAGTCCAGAGACAGCACGTACTCTCTGAGCGTGGGCCAATTCCTCCCCTGGCAACCAGCCCCCCAACACTTTTCTGAAAACAGCCTTTTCAGGACCAGGTGCGTGCACGTGCTGGGGCACCTGGCGAGTGGCTTCCCGAGGGCCTTGGCACAGATGCAGGAAAAGATGTTCTGGGTCAGTGCTGAAAGGGCCATTTTGGCATAAAGATCAATTCTCAATAATCTAAAATGTTTAGGGGTTACTTTGTTTTCTATTCAAAATATAAGCTGTCCTAAGTACTCTTAAGGAAAACTGTTTTCTTATCAACATAGGTTATTTGCTTTACTGAAAGAGACTACCAGTAAGACAATCAGCAAGGCTTTGGGGGCACAAAATGTCTGTGTCTGGGCATATTTATGAAGGTAAAACACAGAAGACAGAAGAGGCCCCTTCATCTCTTGTCTTGAAATGTGTTGCAGGCCATACTGGGAAGCTTAGGCTGGGGAGGCATCGTCCCTAAGCCAAGAGTTAGGTGAGTTAGTCCTCAATGATCTAGTTAATAGCACATTTTGCAGGTGGGTAAATCTAGGCCCCAGGAGGCCGCGTGATGGCCAGCAGAGCCACAGGGGTTAGAGGGCCCGGGATCCTGACCTCCAGCCCAACTACCCTTCAGGGGACAGGGAGGGCTCTGAAGGCGGCTGCTCCCCGACTCTCCTTCCCCTCCCCCCTCTGCTAGGGCAGTACCTTCACCTGTGACAATGAGGGTGGCAGTGCTGACGGCCTGACCCAGCGCGTTCTCCGCCACTGCCTTGTACTGGCCGCTGTCCTTGGGGGAGACGCTGGGGATGAAGAGGGAGCACACGCCCAGCACGTCGGTGCTGTACACGGCAGGGTTTCCGGCCAGGCTCTGTTCGTCCTTGAACCAGGTGACGTGGGGCCGCGGCCAGCCCTGCACAGCACAGCTCATGCAGCACTCGCAGCCCTGCGGCAGCAGGTGGGTCCGCAGCCCCACCAGGAACCGGGGCTTCTGGCTCAGGTTAGGCTCCCGGTAGCTTGGAGACTTCACCGTGAACCTGTCTGTGGCAGAAACCAGGGTGAGAGGGAGAAGGGTCGGTAATCAAGGAAGGGATGGCCAAGGCACGAGTCAGGGTAACTGGTTCCTGGTGGAACTTAGGCACATTCTGGGTCCTAATGCCACATCTTACCATCAATTTGGCCCCCATAGCTGGACTTACTTTTTTATCCTTTTCTTAAAATACATTTGGATTTTTTTTTTTCTATAAGCTAACACTCATTCACTGTGAACAAACTAGAATGTATAAGAAAGTCAAAGCAGGAAGGAATCAAAACTAAGCATAATGTCACTGCCTTCAATGACCAGAGCTAACATTTTGGTGTGGAACCTTTTAGACATTTTTGTGTTTTAGAAATATGGAATCACACATCTGATTTTATGATCTACTTTTTCTAGCGATTACTTTGAAGGCCCACATCTGTTTGATTGTAAAATACATTTGATTTTCAGAGACACATTAACCTCTCTTTGCCGTATGGACTGCTGCTGATCTGAGACCTCACCCAAAGGCATCCTGACCCATCTCTCCAGACCCATCCTGAGTCAGGGACACAGAGGAGAGCAGTGCAGGTGGGTTGAGCCAGCTGGGAAGCTGGGCAGGTGGGGAGGAGGGCAGGGCAACAGCTCTTGGCCTCCACCTGGGCCAGTGACCCGTTAAGCCGCACTGGGCCACCAATGCCGGGGCTGCCCCAGATGCAGCCCGCATCCCCAAGAGCTCACCTCGCTGCCGGGGGATACGCCAGGGCTGGCTGGTGTCTGAGGGCAGGCTGGCCCCCAGCTCGTTCTTGGCCACCACCCGGAAGTGGTACTCGCGGCCGGGGAGCACGCCCAGGAGGGTGTAGTGGTTGGTGTGCACACGGTCGGCCGCCTGGCGCCAGGGCCCGTGCACCGAGGAGCGTGTCAGCACCTCGTAGTACAGGGGGACACCCCCAGCCTCGTCTGGAGAGGGCTCCCACTCGGCCGTCACTGTCCCGGGCACGTTCTCCTTCAGGCTGATGGGTCCAGGTGCCTTCGGACACGCTGCACGAGAGAGCAAAGGCAGCCGAGTTTGGGGAGGACCCAGCAGGGCACCCCAGAATGCCCACAGGCTTCTGCATGGCCCTTCTCCAGGTTCCCAAGTCTTCTGTGGTCCTGGGGAATGCAGTCTGGCCATGTCGGCAGCTAGAGCCAGATAGAGCTCCGCTGGGGTGTACAGTGATCTCTAAGGCATGGAAAGCCTCTCCAACAAGAGCCATTTGAAATCACTCTGACTTGTAAGTAAAATGACCCAGGACATGGTCAGTGGAGAAGCTTTCAAAAGACCAAGTTGCAGAGGTCCCAGTTAGCCACTGGTCGTTTCTGTGTTCCAGAAGCTCCTCCAGGGTGAGCAGGGGCTGTGCAGGAGTGCCCGTGGGGAGGGCAACAATTATCCCGTACAAGGACCACACACAGTCCTTCCAAGGCTCTTTTAACTGAGGTAATGGTGGGGACTGTCTCTGCTCACTGAGAGTCCCAGATGGGGGAAGGGCTACGGCTTAGCGGTCCCTAAGTTTCTGGGGCACGCCCCACCCCAGACTCTTCCTCTGCCTTTCTTCCTTCCTTTCCTCCTGCTCTCAGGAAGGGCTGGTGGTGTGATCCCCTGTGTACCCAGGTTTGGGAGAATAGCTGAGACACGTGACCAGGACAGCTGGAGAGCTCCATGCCTTAGTGAGTAGCAAGCTGGTGTCGGGAGCCCCTGCCCAGGCCGGCCTCACCTGCCACCCTGAGGGAGAAGCGGTAGAGAGCCTCTGTGCCCTGCGGGCTCCTCAGCAACACAGTGTAGACACCACTGTCTGAGAGGCTGGCCACAGGAATCAGAAGCTGGGTGAGGCCCTCCTTGGTGGAGGTCACATTACTTTTAAGCAAGGGCAAGCCGTCCTTCAGCCAGGTCACCTCAGGCATGGGGACAGCCTGGGAAATGAGAGGAAAGAAAGGTAAAGACGGGACATTTCGTGGGATGTATGGCACTGAAACTGGGACGAAGGTATAAGTGGGGAGAAGGGCACTCCCGGGGGAGAAATGTCCGAGCAAAAGCATAGAGGTGGGAGATGCCTACCTAGGGAGAGGCTGGTTGAGAGAGGGATCCAGGGAGGGACGGGAGGGGGTGTGGGGTAGCGAGGAAGCAGGAAAGGGGGAGTAAGGCAAACCGCCAAGTCCCTGTGAGAGCCTCTGGCACCTGTCACACTGGGCATCAGAGTCAGACGGGGATGCGGACAGTCCCTTACCTCACAGGAGTGTTCTGAGGATTGAAGGAGTTAATAATACGTGGCAAGTATAGAGAACAGGGCTGAGGAACACTCAGCGTGTGTATGAAATATTTTGTCACATTACGTCATATTACGGTCTAATAGTTAAGAACATGTAATTTAGAATTATATCTGGGTTTGAATCAGGCACTGCCACCTATGAGTTCCCACAGAGATGATGATGATGACTTTAATAATAGTAACAACAACAACAACAACAATTAGTACTATATAACACAGTTGGGCTCTTGCCATGTCAAGCTCTACTTATGTGCTTTCACGGTATTAATTCCTTGAATCCTCAGAAAAATCCTGGAGAGAAGTTACTGTTGTCCCCATTTGACAAATGAGGGAGCTGGAACACAGAGAGGTTAAGATAGTTGTCCGGAGTCAAACAGCTAGTGAGTAATGAGGCTAGAATCTGACCCCAGGTGGTGTTGGTGGAGGACCATCCCGAGTCAAACGCAGTTCATGTGCCTGTACAGTACTCATACTCAGGACTTTGTAAAGTCAAAACGGACTGTCCGTGCTGCAGCCACACTGCATTCCCAGACTAAGGGAGGAGAAAGGAAAGGGGGCGTCATAGCTTAGAGGTGCAGTAACAGAAGTGACCACTAGAGGGGGTGTAGATGAGCGTGTAGAATGATCCTGTCTTCAAGGAGGACCCTCTTCCATCCTGACTCTGGCTTGATTTCCAGCACAAGACTGGTCCACCAGTTGGGGACCAGAAAGAGGGGGGAGGTGAAAGAGAATCACAGGGCTGACTCTGGCTCCTCTGGCCACTCTGGGCCCCTCTCCCCACTCCCCATGAGCTATACTCACTTCAAAGGAGACAGGCACACGAATGGTCTCCCCAGCTCTGACCATCAGCGAGTCCCGTCTGCTGGAGTCCATCAGGAACTTGGGACGGACTGGAACACACAAGATGGCTTGTCACCTCCCTCCACACTTGGGCCCCTCCACACATACCGGTGGCATGACCCAGGGCAAAGCCCTTTGACCTCAGCTTCCTTATCTGCAACTTGGGGGTAAATACCACTAACCCTCTAGGATTTTTATGAGTTGTAATAAGAAAACATTTCTGAATGGGCCTGCCTTGTCCAGTGCCTGGCTCCTAACAGGTGCTCGATCAAGGGCACATCATTGAACTGGGAAAAGGATCCTGGCTGCTGCTCAGAGGTCCCGCTCAGGAAGGGCCTTTGGGAACTGAAGGCGATGGCACTCACCAGCAACAGGCACGACTTGCACTAACGTGTCCAGGGAGGTGGGCTCGCCACGGCCTCCGTCATTGACAGCTGTCACCCTCACGAAGTAGCTCTCTTGGGGCCGAAGCCCTTTGGCAGTGAAGGTGGTGACTGGCACGGTGCCCTCGTGGCAGGGGCTCCACTGCAGACTGTCTGAGCCACGTAGCTCCACCACGTAGCCCTGGGCTGTATCCCCGTCCTGCGTGTCTGGCTGGGCCCAGTTCAAGGTGATGCTAGTGTGCGATGTGTCTGTGACTTGGAGGTCCCGCACGGGCCCAGGGGGTCCTGGCCGGGCACCGAGGGAAGATCAGGAATTGCGTCACCCTCTCTTGAGGGAGGCCACTCCATGTGGCTGTTCATTAGTTTTCCTGTGGGGGGCTGGGACTTTCTTCACCCACCTGTTAGCCCACTTCCCCTAACCACACTTCTGTAATTCCTGAAATCTGGCATATGAGTTGATGACTCCCTGGGCTCTATGATCCCCGAAGACTAGAATTCTGTATCTTTTGATTCTGAGCTCTAAGTTCGTCAAGACTGCCTTGTGGGCACTCAGTCCCTTCTTATTTTTCACCTGTTAAGTGGGAAGGAAAATAACACAGGCCCTACCCAGCCACGGGGGTTTTGGAACAAAGGTATGATGTATGTAAAGGGCTTTGTCCATTGCAGAGCCGTCTACCCAAGCTGGCTGCACAGTGGACTCTTGTGGGAAGCCTTGAAGACCCTGGCACCCAGGTCCCATCCCCAGAGACGTGGCTGGGATGCAGCCCAGACAGCCGGAGTTTTAAGAGCTGCCCAGGTGTTTCTAATCTGGGCTAGGCTAGTGCTTCTCTTAAGTTTAATTTGTTTATAAGCCACTGGGGGATTTGGTTAAGACTACAGATCCTAATACAGAAGGCCTGGGTGGGGCCTGAGACTCTGCATTCCTAACAAGCCCCTGGGTCAGGCTGCCGGTCGGTGATCATACTCAGCAGCGACGGCCTAGGAACGGTCGTGATCGGGTGCTGTAGTCACTGCTCTGGCGGCTTGCTGTCCCCACTCCCTATCAGTTGTCGGAGAGAGAGAGGCAGATAAACTAGGATAGGGTTGGTCACCTTGCCAGGAGTAAAATGCATGGGTCCGCTTTCCCCTCTGCATTCCACACACTGCCCTTTTTAGGACTAAAACTTAGACACCATTCGATCCGTTAAACTTGTACAACGTTCTATTTTTTTTTTCTGGATTCATTCTAACAGCCCAGACCTGTGCTGTGCACCAGGCCCTGTAGGTGCTTTCAAGGTGACCATGTGGCCAGTCCGGCAAGTGCCAGAAATGTGCCACTGCCTTGATGGCTTGTCACTAGCAGGCTCATAGGGCTCATGAAGGCTACAGAGCAGCATTTCCTAAGCCCTAGGCCTTGGAATGAGGTTTTTGAAGGGGGTTTTGTGAAGAAGGTATTCTCTACTCAAATTTGGAAAATGTGGCTCCAAGTAGGACAGGTCCCTTTCCTGTAGGTCTTAGAAATATCACAGGCTACATGTTAGAAACATCTTTGATCACAGATTTTTTTGGCTGTTTACATTGTTCTCAGCATGTCTATTGACATCTGTCTGTGCTGGATGTCTGAAATCACAGAGAGGGAAATGCAGTTCTAGACCAGAAGCAGAGGCCATCATTTTTTATCTAGTTCCTGGCACAATGTCAGCCATTGCAATAAAGGCAATGAACAAAGATCTGCTGGATAGTTAGGAATGAGGTTCCATGGTGACTTCCCACCTGCCCCATGGTGATGACAAGCCCTCACTGGGGTGGGTGGATGGTTATAGGATGAGAGCAGGTGGGCCTGACCTGCCCAGAGGCTGAAGAGTTAGTTAAGTGATCTTGGGAAGGGATCTTCTAATCCCCACTGCCTGATCTCAATCCTCCAGGGCCCCTAAAATACACCTTACTCCACAGGCCCTTTGACCTTTGTCTTCCAGCCTTCCTGACCATGGCCTTCAGGACCAACCCTGACCTTCTTATAGCCCCTGTCTTGTCCCACGGGCTCCAGAGCTATCCCCTGCTCGTCACCACCCCCACCCAACCTGGGCTGGTGTTCTACTTACTCATGGGGTCCCGAGCAAAGACGGCATCCGATGGAGGCCCAGGCTCTCCGGGGCCAGAGGGAGACACAGCTGTGACCCGAAACTCATACTGACAGCCCTGTCGCACGTCTGCCACGGTCCACCTCCTCTCTGTGAAAAGCCCACCCCACGTTCGTCTGCCTGTGACAGGACCAGGCCATAGGCACACAGATGGCCTGGTGCTTCCAAGCTCTGGATAAGACCAAGCCTAGATTCCCGACACATTCCTCATCTCCAGCCAGCTGGCTAGGGGTGACTCGGGGGTCTCCAAGGTAAGAAGAGCAATGCTCAGGGTGAGAGGCTTCAGTCCCTGTCTGGTTCTGCCACTAACTTGCTGGGTAGTCTTGGACAAGTGCCTTAATCTCTCTGGTTCTCTCTGCCTTACCGACTTCTAAACGTTGTTACAAAGCTATATAGATTTATAAATGAGACAGAAGGACTAGGAGAGTGAAGTTGGAAGAGTGCCCTTGTTCACCACCCTCTTTCCAGAGATGAGGATCCTGAGGTCCTAAGTGGCACAGCCCTGGCTAGAAACCTGGTCTCTTGACAACATGCTCGGGGCTTGGAATCTATTCTTTCTCCTGCAAATGTTGGCTTGGATGTTTCTGAATTCTTTCTGATCTCAGAAAGCAGTTTTCTGGAAACTGTAGGGAAGTGAGTAGGACAGGGAACACATCTCCTCTTCTTAAGGATGAGAAAGGTAAGATCCAGAGATAAGAGCACACTGCCCCAGGTCAAGGCCAGAAGGAGACGGTCAGGGCTAATAGCTCCAGCTCTGGCTTCTGTCCTGAGACTTCTGTTAAACCAGGGTTTCCTAACCTTGGCCCTATTGGCATTTGTAGCCAGATAATTCTGTGTTTGGGGACATGGGAATGGGACAGGGGCGTGGCCCTGTGAACCGCAGGGTGTCCAGCAGCATCTCTGACCTCTTAACACTAGTGCTACCCCCCAGCTCCCCGCACTTCAGTTATGACAACCCCAAATTGCCAGACAATTGCCAAATGTTCCCAAGGGGTGAAACCTCCCCAAGTGAGACCTGCTGTACTAAAGGGACTGGCAAGCTGGTGGCACAGGGCCCTGGAGCCAGGAGGTCATGCAGGGAAACTGTGGAGGCCAGGATAAAGCAGAGTGTCCCTTCAGGCTCACTCACCAGGCACAGGCTGGGCATTCACTGGTGTCCAGGCGCTGCTCCCCTTCTTGCGTTTCTCAATCAAGTAGCCCAGGATGTGGGCACTGCCAGGGCCCCGAGGTGCCGTCCACGTCAGCGTGATGCCCTGGCTGGAGGCCGACTGGATGGCTGGGCTTGAAGGGGGCCCGGGGAGAGCTGGGGGGGGGGGTGGGAAGAGAAGGGGCAGGTCAGCCCCAGAGGCCAAGGAAAGGTGCCAGTTCACAGCAAGGTCCTGGGGGACAGCGAGTGGGACACCTGGGACAGCCATACTGTTCTTTCCCAGGCGGTGTCAGGGGTGCTGAGCCAGCCTACCCTAGGACACTGTTCTGGCTGTGGCCTAGGAGCCTTAGAGGCAGCCCGGAGGCCCCTCAGTCTCAGGTCTCCTGACAGATGCTTCAGAGGGAGGGCATCTGATGGAGGATGGTGTCTGCCCCGCCCAGGTTCCTGAGAAAGTGCGCTCTGCGTGTCCACCCCAACTCCCGGAGAGCCCTGGCTGGGAGAAGACCCCATGACCCTTGTTTACTGGTCTCCTGCCAAATCCCAAGTGAACCTACACGAGGAGTCTCCACAGTGCTCTCTACAAGGGCCCCAAAACGCCCCCCCATCGTTGTGTCCCTCAGTGTCCGAGGCAGCCCCGCCCCCCCTCTGGGGAACGCTAAGGCCCGGTCCATCCTCTTACCCTCAGGAGCCACCAACACCTCCATGGACTCCAAGGCTTCCCCCGCCCCCTCAGAGGTCACAGCTCGCACCCGGAAGGTGTATTTCCTGCCCTGCTCCACGTGGGCATCGGTGAAGGTGGTACTGCCAGCAGGGGGCTCGCCCACCTTCAGCCAAGCGGTCCGGCCGGCTTGCCGCCTCTCCACCACGTAGTGCTCCACGGCCCGGCCCCCGTCGTCCTTTGGGGGCCGCCAGTGGAGGCAGACACCAGCCCCCCGGCGATCCTCTACCTCCAGGGGACCTTGTGGGGCCTGGGGCTTGTCTGGGGTCCCACCGAGAGGGGCAGGAAGAGAAGGGGGAGTCAAAGGAGCTGAAAGGGAGAAGTACGAGACCTCCCCACTCATCAGCGGATAGGCCGGCTATAGGGTGGAATGCCCAGAGAGCCTCGGGCTTTACCTGGAGGTATCTCCCCCCCTCCCCCCCCACACACAGAGGTGACCCAGAATGCATCCCTGTGGCCAGTACAGGCACCTGCTCAGCTCTCTGGCCACAGGCAGTCCTAACTTGCTGGCACTGCTCAAGGCTGAGGGCCACCATCCCACCCCAGTGGTCCCCCCCCCCCGCCCCTGGCCCAGTGCCTTAGCTCGCAGAGAAGAGCCACCAGCCCTGTCTTCTTCCTAACCAGTCTGAGGAGGGGAGAAAGGACAAGGTGGAGTAGGTTTGTATCTTAGAGAACATGCAAATGAGGGTTGGGGCTGGGGGGCACACACTGGGCCTGCTCCTGCCAGCAGGGAGGTTTGTATCTTAGAGAACATGCAAATGAGGGTTGGGGCTGGGGAGCACACACTGGGCCTGCTCCTGCCAGCAGGGAGGCCCCAGAACCCTGGGAGCACGCAGGCCTCGGCTGGGGAGAAGGCTGGGGCTGGCACCTATAACTTGCAGGGTGAGCTCAGCCTGCACAGAGCCGCCCTCGCTCTTCAGTGTCACGCGGTACTGGCCACCGTCCTTCCTGCTGGCGCTGGGGAGGCACAGCCGGGTGAAGCCTTCCCCCAGGGCCACCTGCGCTCCCTGGCGGCGGCCGCTGTCCACCACTTCAGTCCCGTCCTTCTTCCAGGAAGCCTGAACTGGGAGGCGGCTCTGGAAGGGGATCTTCACTGTCACCGGCTTCCCAGCCTTGACCACCAGTGGCTCTCTCAGTTTCTCTGTCACATCAGCAGCGATGACGGGGCGATCTAGAGATATAACAGGGCCAGGGAGTCAAAAACAGGCTGGGCGCTGTGTACCAGGGGCGTGGGGAAAGAGGACCCGGGGGAGGAAGTGTAGGCTGAGAGTAAAGACCACCCCCCCTCCCCTGTGAGGACCGTGGAGGGGATGCCGACCCCCTGGAGCAGAGAGCCTGTGGAGCAGGGGCGGGGGGTGGGGCTGAGCCTCACCGTGGACACTCAGGGTGGCCTCGCTCCGCTGGTTGCCGGCTACAAAGGTGTACCTCCCAGCCTGGGTCCCCTGCACGTGGGCAATGAGGAGCTTGTGCACGAGACCATCTTGCTCAAAGACGACTCCATCCTGGGTGCTGAGCTGCAAACAAGGGGCGTGGAGGAGACCGTCATCTCCATCCTGCCCAGCTCCCCCAGGCAGGGGGAGGGGGGGAAGCGGGGCCCCTTATTAATGCAATGTAGGAACTGTAGTAATAGCGGCGTCCGGGAAACCATTGCATGCCCCAGGTGCATGCTAGTGCCCTCCAAGCTCAGCACCTCATTTAATGTTGCAACGACCTTATGTCAGTATTATTATTGGCCCCATCTTATAGGTGAAACCAGAGGTAAGAGGCGGAGCTGGGATCTGAAGCATGGTCTAGCGGGCGCCAAGGCCCGTGCCCTAGACCACCCTGATGTCGTCGGTCCTCCTGAGAGGACAGCTGTGGCAGAGGACAGAAGGGCTATAGGACAGAAGGGCTGTTCCGAGAGTGGAGAGGTCCCGGCTGGCTGGGTTGAGGTGGCGTTTGTACCGCGCCTTGGAGGACAGTGGAATTCAACAAGTGTTGGGACACAACAGACATTTTAGATGAGGAGGAGGCATCTGGGAGAGGAAGGGGTGTGTCCAGGGGGAAGTGAAGAGGGTACACATCTACCTAAAAATCCTGTTTTATTTTAAAAACATCAACATGCTGGCTATTTAGACAAATCACAGGGTAGGTGCTCTAGTAATATGAAGAATGAAAAATCTTGGGGTGCCTGGGTGGCTCAGTTGGTTAAGCATCTGCCTTTGGCTCAAGTCATGATCCTGGGGTCCTGGGATCGAGCCCAACACTGCGCTCCCTGCTCAGCCTCAGTGGGGAGTCTGCTTCTCCCTCTGTCCCTCTCTGCCTCCCCGGCTTATGCGCTCTCACTCTCTCAAATAAAATCTTTAAAAAAGAATAAAAAATCTTTCTTGCAAAGTATCTACCCTCTACTCTTTACTGCTTCACCCCCCCACCATAAACTGTCAATAAAGCATGGGGGGCAGTACCTTGACTCCATCTTTAAACCAGGCAGCGGGGCCCAGGTAGCGGGTGAGGGTACAGGAGAGCACAGCAGCCTCTCCCTGCTGCACTTCCGTGTCAGCCAGGCCCTGGGAGAAGTAGCCCCTGGGGCCTGGAGAGACAAGAGGGAGTCGGGGGCTGGTCACCCAGGGATTTCCGCCAAGGCCCAGCCTCCCAGACCTTTGCCTACACTGAGCTCTGGGAGGCCACCGTGTCCTGCCGACTGGGCTGAGCCCGTGCCAGCCAAACCAAAGCTTCCATTTTTCTCCACAAGACTTAGGGTGGTATGGGGGACCTGGGGTGTGAGGGGGATGAAGGGCCCCCCTTGAGTACGCAGACAGGAAGTCTGAGTAACCCACAGGGTGTATTCCAACAGCTCCAGGTCTTTGGACATAGACTGTTAAGACAGAGACCCAGAGACCTCTCGGCCCCATGCGGTCTGGGGTCCACTTGCATAAGGAGGAAGGGGTTTTCCTGGATGGAAAGGGGGGGTGAAAATGGGGGGCACTGGCAGGGACAATCTCCTGGGGCTGGAGGCAGAAGTGAGACTGACGCAGTCATCCCTGTCCCCCTTGGCTCTACCCCACCGGAGCCATTCCCGTGAGAAATACCTACCTTGGGCCTCCTTGGAGAAACCGCCAGTGCCAGGCTTGTGTCTGGATCTGGGACTCTGGGTGGCATCCCTCCCCTGACTATAGATGTCTGACCTGCCCTCTGGGCCACCTCTCCTGCTGCCAAGATGACTCAGGGGCTCCCAACTCTGGTCTTCGTGCAGAGTCACCCTTCGGCTCTCTTGGTCCTCTCCTCCCAGGGGCTGCCCCGAGGCTCTGGCCTTGTCTGCTCCCCTTCCCTTTGCTGTTCCAGCCTCCACCCCCAACCATCTTTGAGACCTGCTGAACTGGCCAGGCCTTCCGTCTGACCCTCCAGACTCTTCTGCTCCCCATCTCTCATACTCCTTTAGGGGCCCTGGACCTTGGGCTCTGTCATTCTCAGCCCCCAGGGACCCCTGATATCCCAGGGATCCTCTTTCTCCTCTTTGCCCTTTGTCTAGCTGAAAGCCCAGGCCCTGGATACCCTGTGATCTGTCCATAGAGTCTTTTCCGGCCAAGGGACCATCTGGACTATTCCAGGCTCCCCGACGTCCTAAATCCCCAGGTTTTTGGGTGAGACTCTTCTCTCTATCAGTGAAATTCCCCTTATCCAGGATGCCTGAGTCCCCTGAGCCAGTAGACCTGCCCCTTCCAAGACCTGAAACTTTGCTATCCAGGAACCGTGGGTCTTGACACCGACCAGCCCCTTCTTGGCCTGGAGCATGCTCTATGGTTTCTTGGCTCCTGGGTCCACCTTCATATCCTACTCCAGCCTGTGTGCCTGTTACTCTGAACTTCCCTGAAGCATCTCTGTAGCCCACCTCACCTTCTGACCCCATTTCTCCAGATCTTCCTGAGCCTCCCCTATAATCTGCCTCACTTCCTGACCCCAGTCCCCTAGTACCCCCCAAACCATCCCTAGGGCCTGCTTCATGTCCTGACCTGAGTCTCCCAGAACTCCCCAAACCATCCTTATAACCTGCCTCTCCCCCTGACCCAAGTCTCCCAGACACCCCCAAACCATCTTTATAACCTTTGTCACCGCTTGGCCCAATTCTCTCAGACTCCCCCAAGCCAGCCCCATAACCTGCTTTACCCCCTGCCCCCATTCTCTCAGAAGCCCCCAAACCATCCTTATAACCTGCATCACCCCCTGATCCAATTCTTCCAGACTCTACCAAGCCATCTCCATAACCTGCCTCACCCCCCATCCCCATTCTCCCAGAACCCCCCAAACCAGCCTTATAACCTGCCTCATCCCCTGACCCAACTCTTCTAGGACCTCCCAAGCCATCCCTATAACCTGTACCTCCTGGCCCCATTTTCTCAGAACCTCCCAAGCCATCCGCATAACCTGCCTTATCCCCCATCCCCATTCTGCCAGAACCCCCCAAACCATCCTTAAAACGTGCCTCACCCCTTGATCCAATTCTACCAGAACCTTCCAAGCCATCCCCACAACCTTTCTCACCCTTTGGCCCAGTTCTCCCAGAATCCCCTAAGCCATCCCCATGACCTGCCTCATCCTCTGTTCCCATTCTCCCAGAATGCCCCAGATCATCGCCATAACCTACCTCATCCACTGATCCAATTCTTCCAGAAACCCCCAAGTCATCCTTATAATGTTCCTCACCCCCTGCCCCCATTCTCGCAGAACCCATTAAGCCATTCTTATAAGCTGTCCCACCCCCCATCCCCATTCTCCCAGATTCCCCTAAGCCATCCCCATAACCAGCTTTACCCCCCATCTCCATTCTCCCAGAACCCCCCCAAACAACCCTATAACCTGCATCATCCTTTGATCCAATTCTCTCAGAGTCTCTCAAGCCGTCACCATAACTTGTTTCACCCCCTTCCCCTATTCTCTTGGAACCCCCCAAACCATCCTTATAACCTATCTCACCCTTTGACCCAATTCCCCCAGAATCCCCCAAGCCATCCCCATAACGTGTCTCACTCCCCATCCCCATTCTCCCAGAATCCCCCAAACCAGCCTTATAACCTGCCTCACCCCCTGAGCCCATTTTTCCAGGACCTCCAGGGCCATCCCCATAGCCTGCCTCATCCCCTATCCCCATTCTACTAGAATCCCCTAAGCCATCCACATAATCTTTCTCACTCTTTGACCCCATTCTCCCAGAACCCCCCAAACCAGCCTTATAACCTGCTTCACCCCCTGACCCAATTCTCCCAGGACCTCCTAAGCCATCCCTATAACCTTCCTCAGCCCTTGTCCCCATTTTTCCAGGACCTCCTAAGCCATCCCCATACCCCGCCTCACCCCCCACCCCCATTCTCCCAGAACCCCCCAAACCAGCCTTATAACCCACCTCACCCCCTGGCCCAATTATCCCTGGGTCTCCTAAGCCATCACCATAGCCCGCCTCACCCCCCATCCCCATTCTCCCAGAACCTCCCAAACCATCCTTATAACCTGCCTCACCCCCTGGCCCAATTCTCCCAGGGCCTCCTAAGCCATCCCCATACCCCGCCTCACCCCCCACCCCCATTCTCCCAGAACCCCCCAAACCAGCCTTATAACCCACCTCACCCCCTGGCCCAATTCTCCCAGGGCCTCCTAAGCCATCACCATACCCCGCCTCACCCCCCATCCCCATTCTCCCAGAACCTCCCAAACCATCCTTATAACCTGCCTCACCCCCTGGCCCAATTCTCCCAGGGCCTCCTAAGCCATCCCTATAACCTTCCCCAGCCCCTGTCCCCATTTTTCCAGGACCTCCTAAGCCATCCCCATCCCCTGCCTCACCCCCCACCCCCATTCTCCCAGAATCCCCCAAACCAGCCTTATAACCTGCCTCACCCCCTGACCCAAGTCTCCCAGGACCTCCTAAGCCATCCCTATAACCTTCCCCAGCCCCTGTCCCCATTTTTCCAGGACCTCCTAAACCATCCCCATCCCCTGCCTCACCCCCCAACCCCATTCTCCCAGAATCACCCAAACCAGCCTTATAACCTGCCTCACCCCCTGACCCAACTCTTCTAGGACCTCCCAAGCCATCCCTATAACCTGTACCTCCTGGCCCCATTTTCTCAGAACCTCCCAAGCCATCCGCATAACCTGCCTTATTCCCCATCCCCATTCTGCCAGAACCCCCCAAACCATCCTTAAAACGTGCCTCACCCCTTGATCCAATTCTACCAGAACCTTCCAAGCCGTCCCCATAACCTTTCTCACCCTTTGGCCCAGTTCTCCCAGAATCCCCTAAGCCATCCCCATGACCTGCCTCATCCTCTGTTCCCATTCTCCCAGAATGCCCCAGATCATCACCATAACCTACCTCATCCACTGATCCAATTCTTCCAGAAACCCCCAAGTCATCCTTATAATGTTCCTCACCCCCTGCCCCCATTCTCGCAGAACCCATTAAGCCATTCTTATAAGCTGTCCCACCCCCCATCCCCATTCTCCCAGATTCCCCTAAGCCATCCCCATAACCAGCTTTACCCCCCATCTCCATTCTCCCAGAACCCCCCAAACCAACCCTATAACCTGCATCATCCTTTGATCCAATTCTCTCAGAGTCTCTCAAGCCGTCACCATAACTTGTTTCACCCCCTTCCCCTATTCTCTTGGAACCCCCCAAACCATCCTTATAACCTATCTCACCCTTTGACCCAATTCCCCCAGAATCCCCCAAGCCATCCCCATAACGTGTCTCACTCCCCATCCCCATTCTCCCAGAACCCCCCAAACCAGCCTTATAACCTGCCTCACCCCCTGAGCCCATTTTTCCAGGACCTCCAGGGCCATCCCCATAGCCTGCCTCATCCCCTATCCCCATTCTACTAGAATCCCCTAAGCCATCCACATAATCTTTCTCACTCTTTGACCCCATTCTCCCAGAACCCCCCAAACCAGCCTTAGAACCTGCTTCACCCCCTGACCCAATTCTCCCAGGGCCTCCTAAGCCATCCCCATACCCTGCCTCACCCCCCATCCCCATTCTCCCAGAACCCGCCAAACCAGCCTTATAACCTGCCTCACCCCCTGACCCAATTCTCCCAGGGCCTCCTAAGCCATCCCCATACCCTGCCTCACCCCCCATCCCCATTCTCCCAGAACCCCCCAAACCAGCCTTATAACCTGCCTCACCCCCTGGCCCAATTCTCCCAGGGCCTCCTAAGCCATCCCCATACCCTGCCTCACCCCCCATCCCCATTCTCCCAGAACCCCCCCAAACCAGCCTTATAACCTGCCTCACCCCCCTGACCCAATTCTCCCAGGGCCTCCTAAGCCATCCCCATACCCTGCCTCACCCCCCATCCCCATTCTCCCAGAACCCCCCAAACCAGCCTTATAACCCACCTCACCCCCTGGCCCAATTCTCCCAGGGCCTCCTAAGCCATCCCCATACCCCCGCTTCACCCCCCATCCCCATTCTCCCAGAACCCCCCAAACCATCCTTATAACCTGCCTCACCCCCTGGCCCAATTCTCCCAGGGCCTCCTAAGCCATCACCATACCCTGCCTCACCCCCCATCCCCATTCTCCCAGAACCCCCCAAACCAGCCTTATAACCCACCTCAGCCCCTGGCCCAATTCTCCCAGGACCTCCTAAGCCATCCCTATAACCTTCCCCAGCCCCTGTCCCCATTTTTCCAGGACCTCCTAAGCCATCCCCATCCCCTGCCTCACCCCCCATCCCCATTCTCCCAGAACCCCCCAAACCAGCCTTATAACCCACCTCACCCCCTGGCCCAATTCTCCCAGGGCCTCCTAAGCCATCCCCATACCCCGCTTCACCCCCCATCCCCATTCTCCCAGAACCCCCCAAACCATCCTTATAACCTGCCTCACCCCCTGGCCCAATTCTCCCAGGGCCTCCTAAGCCATCACCATACCCCGCTTCACCCCCCATCCCCATTCTCTCAGAACCCCCCAAACTAGCCTTATAACCTGCCTCACCCCCTGGCCCAATTCTCCCAGGGCCTCCTAAGCCATCACCATACCCTGCCTCACCCCCCATCCCCATTCTCCCAGAACCCCCCAAACCAGCCTTATAACCCACCTCACCCCCTGGCCCAATTCTCCCAGGACCTCCTAAGCCATCCCTATAACCTTCCCCAGCCCCTGTCCCCATTTTTCCAGGACCTCCTAAGCCATCCCCATCCCCTGCCTCACCCCCCATCCCCATTTTCCCAGAACCCCCCAAACCATCCTTATAACCTGCCTCACCCCCCATCCCCATTCTCCAAGAACCCTCCAAGCCATCCTTATAACCTGGCTCACCCCTTGACCCAATTCTCCCAGAATCCCCCAAGCTATGCCTATAACGTGCCTCACCCCTTGCCCCTATTCTCCCAGAACCCCCCAAGATATCCCCATAACCTGCCTCACCCCTCATCCCCATTCTCCCAGAGCCCCCTAAATCATCCCTATGATCTGCCTTACCCAATGAACCCATTCCCTCAGGAGTCCCTGAATCTTTCCTATAGTCTGCCTCATCTACTGACCCCATCTCCCCAGAAACCCCAATACCATCCTTATAATATGCCTCACCCCCTGACCCCATTCCCCCAGACCCAAGACCCTTTGACCTTCCTCTATAAGCTGTTCTGCTTTCAATTTGCTGAGACCCTGGAATTCCTGATCCACCCCCATGACCAGGCACACCACCAGGCCCATAAGTTCCTTGGCTCTCAGAACTGGCTCCAGGATGAGGAGCCAGCGCCTTGGGGACCTTGGTATCATCCCAATGACCAGCTCCAGCTCCAGAAACCCTAGCACCAAGGCCCCTGGTCCCAACCCCATCATTCACTTTGTCCCCTGCCTTCAGATTCCTCGGCTCCATGGCTTCCCCAGGGCCCTCTTCACGGCTTCCTTCTCCAAAGGCCCCCAGAGCCCCTGAGGCTCTGAAGTCCCCGTAGTCTCCAGTCTGACCCCAAGGCCTTATTCTTCCAGAGACCCCTGGTTCTGCATCTGCATGTCCTTCCCCAACAGCCTCCATAGTTGTTGAGGCCCCGAGGCCACCTCTCCCCACAGACCCCGCTGTCCCAGGGCTCCCTAGGCCACCGCTGGAATGATGCCTTTTCCCAGGGCCAGCATCCCCCTGGACTTTGGATACATCTCTGGCCTCTGGAGGCATCCTGGCTTCATTGCTGGGCCCTCTATCATGGCCACCTGAGCCACTCTTGAGATTAGCAAGTCTCCCAGATCGCCGTATTGCAGGACCATCACTATCTCCGTTTCCAGACCACATTCCTCCAGGCACCCCTGAGCCATGTGTATAACCACCCCCTTTCTCAAACTCTGTTCCGCCAGGTGTCCCAGAGGCCACTCTGTAGCCAGTGCCATAACCGAATCCCATTTCTCCTGACACTGCTGAGCCGTCGCTATAGCCAGCCCCAGTTTCAGGACCTACTCCTCTAGCGTATTCTGTGCCATCACCATACCTAGATTCCATCCTCCCTGGACCTCCTAAGCCAACCTCATAGCCTGTCTTACCTCTGGGTCCTTTTCCTCTGGAGTTCCATGACCCATTCCAGAAATCTGGTTCAGAGCCCATTGTCCCTGGACCTTTTAATCCACCAGTGTCTCCTAGTGTCTTCCCAGAACCCTGAGCATCCAGGCTTGGAGACCCAATTAGCTTGTGGCTTCTGGCATCCACCCCCTGACCAGACCCCATCAGTCCAGCCCCCTGGGTACCACCCACACGACTTTCCCCATCCCCAGACCCCAAAAGTCCAGGCCTGTGGTGGGTCCCAGTTTTGCTGAAACTGGACCCTGTGTCATCCCAAGGATCTGTGGTCTCAGACTCTATTCTGCCAGCATCCTCTGCCCCCCACTGACCTGCTGGCCAACCTTGGGAATACTGGAAGCTTCCAGAGCCATCCTCTGACTCACCCAAGTCCCCTACTGTCTTCTGGCCCTCCCTTCCCCTGGGCCCCTGTAGGCCCTTCTCCCAGCCCCTGGGACCTCCTGGGCCTGTGGGGCTGGTTTTGTAGCCCTTTCCCCCACCCACAGACTTCCCTGGGCCTTGACCAGCTGTCTGTAGTGACCCCTCACCTTTGGCCTCAGGCCCCCCTCGTCCCAGGAGGAAACTTCTGCTACCAGATATTGATGATTCCTGGGAGTTCTTTCCTTTAGGTATCTGCCCTCGAGACTCCCCTGGCTCCCAGCAGCCCTCTTCTTCAGCATCATCAGCATCCATGCCTCTCTGAGAGCCCCAGGACTCAGGGCCTATGCCTGTCTTGGAGCTAGAAGCTCGTTCTCCAGGATACTCCTGGGCCCCAGGACCATCCGCCCCACTGCTGTCTCCAGCTTCCCCCAGGCCAGTCCCCCTGCCCCACACTGCCCTTGTGGCTCCTCTCTGTCTTCCCCTGCTCAGATCACCCCCTCCCTCCACCTCACCCAGGTTTTCCCCCTGCAAAATCTCTTCCATCACTCTCCCTTCTGACCAAGAGTCCATAGGACCAGACTGGGATCCCCTCAGGGCTGTCTTTCCTCTCCCAGGTCCCATATGAGCACTGAAGAGTTGCTCCTGGTTATGCCCGTCCAGGGGACTCTCGTGGTCCTCTCTGTACTCCTCTCCTTCCCTGCCGCTCCCCAGTCCTCCCACCTGAGGGTACCTGGACTCAGCTGCCCAGCCTCCTACTGTCCTACGGCATCCATCCCCATCACTGCCTGTGCCATGATCTTGCTGTTGAACTTCCATGAGACCCAAACCTGATTCCAGACCCTCTCCCTGTGCACAGGGGCTCCCGGGAAGGCTTCTGCCCCAGCCACCCTCTCTGTGGAGTTGATTTTCCCCAAGGGCAGTGACTGTGCCTCCCCCTCCTTCTAGAAAGCCCTTTCCTGTCTGCCCAGGGTCCCAGGCTAAGCCAGCTGCCCCATCACTCCCTACCAGGGAGTAGCCATGCCCACCAAGGCCACCTGTCTCTAGGTCATCTGTGAGCTGGAGCCCAGAAGCAGGCCTGGCCCCACTAAGGGAGCCCTCCAGCAGGCCCTGCTTTCTGGGTTTCCCTCCCTTGCCACTGATGCTCCTGGAATCTTCTGCTTCTGAGGTCTGGGCTCCTTGGGCTTGCTGCTGACGGTCAGCACTTGCAGTCAGAAGGCTTTTGTCTTTCCCTGTTTTGAGAAGAGGTCAATGCCCCCATTGAGAGACAAAAGAAAAGACCTGTTAAATTAGTCCAAGGCACCTGTCTGACCTCAACTGCTTTGCCTGACTCTCAGTTTCCCCAGCAGAGAAAAAGCTGACCATCTCAGAAGGAAGCCAGGGTATGCCGGCTTCCTGATAGATGAGTCCTATTGCCACCTCCCCCAGCCCTGTGCCCACAGACCACCGTGCCCTGCTATATGGTCCATAAGGACTTTTGGGAAAATACATAACCCAAAACTCACCTGCTTATCAAACTGCCACGAACAGTTGCATGATTTTTAAAAGAGCTATTTGCTCACCATCTGCCTTAAAAATGCCTACTAGTTGATGATTCTAGTTTCCTAGGATCACCTTGAACCCATATCTGTAGGGGATTTAAGGGTGTCCTTTGGTCTGACCCAGGTTCTCATCCATCCTGGATCAGAGCCAAGCCCTAGCCAGGACCCTCAGGCCACCTTGGATCTGTATTCCCAGAAGCATTCCTAGAGACCTACGGAGCCCAGACAGTGGAGGAGGACCGGGCTGCCCAGGAAGGCCCAGCATTGCAGTAAGTCAGGAATAGATCTCAGATCTATTAGATAGATCTCTTATCTATTAATAGATCTCTTCATTCTCAGAGACTGAAGGAATCATCAAAAGCAAATGACTGACCAAAGGAAGCCCCTGGCCCCGGCCTTTTCCATGCCCTTCTCAGCCCCAGACTCTTGTCTTGGTAGAGAGAGAAAGACAGAGGTATGAACCACTCACCTCCAACGACCAGCCAGGCAGTAGAGCTGTGGAATCCAGTGCCCAGTGAGTAAGGGCCCATGTCTGACAAATGGGCCCCCCTGACTACCAGCCGGTGGGTCAGCCCATCAGGGGACACAAACACTTCGTATTTGTCGCTGGGTTGGAGGGGCCGGTGCCGGAAATTCCAGGCGGCATGGGGGCAGGGGCTGGAGAGAACACACTCGAAGACAGCATCGCCCTGCTCTTCACAGTGAGCCTCAACCAGCGGGACCACCACTCTGGAGGGGATGGCTGTTGGGAAAGCAGGAATGGGGACATTAGCTTGGCGGCGTAACCCAGTGTGACCTGACACAGCACAGCCAGGAGCTCAGGAGCCCAGGTTTAGAGCAGCTCAGCCGCAGACCTCCTGTGTCACCTGGGGTAGGTCACCTCCTTACCCCAGGTGACAGTTCCCAACATAAAATGAGGGCTTATAACGAGGTTATGAACTGTAAGACCGTTCTCAGCTCTGGAATTCCATGATCCTAAATCCAGAGATTAGGTCTGGGGGTAAGATGGATATATGAAGAAAAGCGATGTGCTGACAGTCATGGTCTCTTGTGAATCCTAGGACCACCTCCCAGATAGGTATTATTATTTCTTTTTTACAAGTAAGGAAACCAAGTCTTACCCAACTAAGAGGCAGCCCAGGCAGAATTCACACCCAGGTCCGGCTGAAACCAAAGTCCCTCGCCCCTTCCCCTATGCCATGCCATTTCTCAGCTTTTCAAAGCCCTGTCCAGGCGTACCAGGCCTGCTGGAGATCTCATGCCCTCTTTCTTCCTTAACATTGACTTAGAAGGCACAGAAGGCAGGGAAGGAAGACTTCTGTTCAGGGCACAAGGGTGCTGCACCTGGGTGTGGCTTCTTACTGGGGAGTGTGGGAGGGGGAGTCTGCAGCAGAAAAGAGTGGGGCTGTGGCTAGAGCCTGTGAAATTTGTCTGGATCGGATCTGGAGATTGAATCTCTGCTGCAGAAGGTCTGTAAGCAGGGCCACGGCACAGACACTATGTCTGCGGCTGGAACCCAGGAGGGCCCAGCTCACCACCAAAAGAACATAGACCTCAGACCCAGACCTCTGGAAAGCAGAGATCATTTCAGTGTAACCACGTGGGTGTGCATTCTGCTCCCTTACAGTCTTTGCAAGGCAGGGCGGGGGGGGGGCACATTTATCTTCCACTCTCCACCCCTCCAATCCCCAGCTATGGCACCAACATGGGCCCCCTCCTAACAGATCTCCTCCGCTCCAGCTTCTGCAGGGGGAAGACCACCCACCGCTGGCATCCAGTTCCGTGGAGAAGATTTCAGCATCCTCCACCTTGACCTGGTAAATGCCGGCATCCTCAGCCTGCAGGTCCCGGATCTGGAACTGATAGCGCTTCCCCAGCCGCCGCAGACAGTGCTTGGTCTGGTTGTCAAGGCTGTAGGGGACCATCTCACCATCCTGAGGCAGAGAAAGGAAGAGGGAGGCTCAGGGCCTCCGTGGGTCCCCAGCACCTCCTGCTCCGACCCCCTTTGGGCAGTTTTCTCCCACAGGCCCCTGGCACCAGACAACATTGCTGCAACCACAGAGGAGATGGGGAGGGGGCCAGGGGCAGGGGTGGAGAGCAGGGCTCAGAGGCTTTGAAAACAGGGAGGGGAGGGTGGTCCCTGACTCTGACCATGAAGTGAATAATTGGCAAGTGTCCTGAGAGAGACACCTGAGACACACTCATTTTCAGAGGGGAACAAGAGAGCCATCAGGTATTTTCAGAGCTCCACAAAACCAGTAATCCATGCACATGCCCCCTTTAGCTAAAGCCTAAATATATTTGTTTCTTGCCAGATATTAACAACTCACCTTTGGTTGCCTACTGTGTGCCAGGCCCTGGGTTAAGTACTTGGGGCACAACAGTGAATAAAACAAAGATTCCTGCCCCCCAGGGAGCTAAAATTCTAGGAGGGACACAAATAACACATATCATAAGCAGACCATATAACCTATATTAGAAAGACAAGTAGGGAAAAAAGAGAGAGGAGGATATGGATTCAGGGATGCAGGGTGGGGTAGGGGGGGACACAGCAGTGTCAGACAGGGCGGTCAGGGGACATCTGGGTGCGGGTGAGGGAATTAGCTGTGTGGATACAAGGGAAGACGGTGCCAGGGAGCAGGACCAGCTAGAGCCAAGAAACAGATGCAGGGGGGTGGGGGTGCACTTTCTTAGAATCCTTAGAATCTAAGAATCCTCGGGCCCTGACTAGGGAACTGGTTTGCTCAGTGAGAGTAAGAGGAGTCTGTGAAATGTCCACACCACAGTTTGACTTCCCTCCAATCAGGAACTCCAGGGGAGGCAAGGTTCATCGTCTGTGCGCTTGAGTTGCTCCCAGAGGGGAATCCAAGGGACCCATAGCTCCTACCCCCAGGACCAGGAGCCTCCCTGTCAGATCCCTCCTCCCTCAAAGACTCCTCCGGCCTCACCTTATACAGGTAAACCTTGCTCCCGGGATCCTTGAGATCCAGCTCCAGATCAAATCTTGCGATCCCCTCCTTGCTGACCTTGATGTGTCTTAAGTTGGAGACGGTGTTAACGTACTAGGAAAGACAAACATACCAAGGGATCGCTCTGAGCTCTCTCTTTGGGGCACTCCACACTCCCCAGCCCCCCCCCCCATGTCTCACTCAAGCATGCATTTGCCCATTTTACAGGTGGGAAGAAGTTTTCCAAGATGAGAGATATCAGGTCAGGAAGCAAAGTGAGAAAGGACCCCAGGCGTCCAGGTTTTCCGAGAACACGGTAGGGCATTTCTGTTCATCTACTCTTCCAGGCAATAAAAATTAGTTGAGCACCTACTATGGGCAAAGCCCTGTGTTAGGGTCAATGAGAAAGCTTAGAGGACAGAAAACTAAGTCCCAGGATATTTGATGAACCACCTTCAAGGTGATAAAATACTATTTTCAGGATGGGGAAAACTAGTTGTTTTGCATTTCCAGAAGACGAATTAGACATGCTATAGTTAAGTTAGACCCAGGAAAGAACTTCCTATACAGTTTATAAGACACTGGGATAAGCAGACAATGCTGAAATCCCCTCTACTGGAAGCCTTTAGAAATAAGACAGGCATCCAAAGTCTGGGGAGGATGACAGCGGACAGGAAGCCCTTGCCAGGCATCAGGCACTATTAAGTAAAGCGCAGTTAAGTGCTTTAATTATATTGCCTAGTTCATCCTCTCCCTGATCCAAAGGGGCAGGTACAACTGTAACACCCATTTTGCAGATAAGGAAATCAAGACACGGAGGCCCTAACTTTCCCAATGCCCCGGATTTTAGTATCTGAGCCAGATTTTGAAGCCAGAACGTTGACTGGAGGCCTGGGTCCCAGCCACAGGCGGCCCTGGAGGTGGGCGGCGGGCCGGCCCTGCGTGGGGCCCAGCTCCGGGTGGGGGCGCCCGCGAGGCGGCGGCCGGGCGGAAGCACCTGCGCCATCTTGTCCTCGTGCTCCTTCCGCATCTCCTTGAGCTTGCGCAGCATGCCGCGGTAGTCCACGATGCCGTACTTCAGGCAGATGCGCTCGTAGTCCTTGCGGTCGGCGGTCATCAGAAGCTGCCACACCTGCTCCAGGTCCACCTTTTTCTTGGCGGGAGGCGGGGCCCTGGGGAGCAGGGCGGGCAGGTCAGAGGCCAGGGGAGCCCCAGCGGAGCCTCAGGAGCTGGTCCCCTGGACCTGCCACCCTGAGAGGCTGTGGGGAGCTGCCCTCTCTGCACTAGAGGAAAGGGATGGGATGGAGGGAGTGGGGGAAGGGAGCTGGGCCCTGGGCCTGAGCTCTGTCGGGACACGGGGGACCCAGAGATGGGCAAGGGTGGCCTCCCCTCTACCCCCCACAGTCCGAACTTTTAAGGGGAGAAACTCCATTCCTAACACCTTGTACTGTGGACTGCTCAGAAAGATTGGGGGGGGGGGTGTCACATTATTCTGTTACCTTAATACTTTTTTTTTTTAAATCATGGTTCTAGTGGAGCACCCCATTTTAAAAATGAGTTAGTCAAGACCCAGAGAGGAATGAGGATTCATTCAAGGACACATTGCTTAAAGGGAACAGAATATAGGGTCAGTGCTCGTCTCTCCTCCTGCTGGCTACCCGCAGTCTAGCTTTCTAGCCAGCCGAGGGGAGAGCTGGCTCATGGACATAGCTGGGGAGCCTCCAGCCCTGCCCCTGGACAGGCCCACACCCACCTCTTTTTCAGAAGATTTCGGTAGTCCATCAGCTCCTTCTTGAGGTCTAGAAAAGGACCAGCAATGAGGCCCCAAGCCCAGGGGGAGATTTCAAGGGGTTAATGCAGGGCTTTTCTGTGGCAATGGGAGTTGGGGGGTGTCAGGGGGTGCAGTCAGAGGACCTGTGGTCCACAGCTGACAACCGAGCCTTTGGATGGTGCTCTCCTGTGGACCAGTGATGATCCGTAACGTGTTGGTAGGGGCTTGGCCAAGTCGGGAGCACCAGGAGTGGAGTAGCCCGTTCCCCCAAACCCAAGAAGATTTCTGGCAACCCTTTCACCTACCCTCCTGGGGCTCCTTGTGCCTCTTCCGGTTCTTCCGAAAGCCAACTGGATCATCAGGAGGAGAGGAGGGAATTAATGTGGGCAGATAGGGAGAGAAGCAAGACACCCTGAGGGTCTTCCTGAGAACCAGCTGAGTGCCACGGCCCTGTCCTTCCCACTGTCCACAAAGGCAAGGCAACAGCTCAGCAAGAGGGTCTGTCCATCATAAGGACAGGGCAGGGCAGAGGGTCTGTCCATCATAAGCTTTGATACCCAGAGCCTTCGTGTGACTGAGGTGGAGCTGACCTGGTTGAGGGAGCCGGCTATCGTGTCTGCAGTGGTGGGCGGGGGGAGTGGCAGAAGCGAGAGCAGTGGCTGTCCCATGTCCCCCAGGAGCTGCCATTTCAGAGTACGGGTCGGATGTTGCCCAGGAAGGCCGACACTGCTGTTTGGCTGATCCTGCAGCCATTCCCAGTCCTTGTCTTCATCACCCGCTCCCACTGGTGGGAAGGAGGCTGGAAAGCTAACTCCTCCCCTTCCCAGCTGCCCTGGGCACCAGGAGTGGCCATGTGACACAGGTCTGGTCAATGAGATACAAACGGAGGTATCCAACGTGTTTCTGAGAAAACTTCTGCTTTCTTTATAAAAGGGCCTGCTGTACCTGGGGCCACCTCTTTCCCCTTCTTCCCACCTTGAACATGGATTCGGTTTGGATCCCCAGCAGCAGTCTTATGACCGTGAGGCTCTAAGCCAATGTCTTTGGGTGACAGCTCAGCGAGATAGGAAGCGTCTGGTTGGCCCGTGACAGCGCTGAGCTGTGATTTGAGCCCTGGACTCTAACCTTAGGACTCCTCATCATGTGACATAATCAAGTGTCTTTATTTCTTGGGCTATTCATAGGGTTTTCTGTTACTCGTAGGCAAAAGCATAAGCCATCGAAAGACTAGATCCACTTTCTCAAGAGATATGCCCCTTCCTGTTATTGTACGTCAACGATTGATTTAAAATTTGGAAACCCTGCAAGTCAAGACAAACCAACAACCTCCCTGCCCCCCATGTCTGAGCAAGGATTTGGCCTTCATATGACCTGTCTGCCCCTCTGATGTAGCCTGGATAAGATATCCTCCGTAGAGTGGAGAAATCGGGCCTAGAGAAGGAAACGAAGCCCGCTGAAGGAGTTAGCAAATGGTCAGGCCCAGAAACCGAGCTTGAGGTCCCGCCCTCACGCCGCAGGGTTAAGAGAATATCCTTCAGAGCTCCTGCAGCGGGCATCTGCTGAGCGAGCGCCTTTTAGACCACATGCAGACTCTGCGTGTGAGTGGGTGAAGCCAAGGGCCCTGGCACCAGATGGGACAGCGGCCTTGCTGTCCCTCTCTCCTTTCACCCCACCAGCTGCCCCACCTCTGAGGCCTCGGAGGGCTCTCTGAGGAGAAAGCCGGGGCTAGCACCCCAAGCGCCGATGAGGGAAGGGGACAAGCCCACCTTCGATGACCAGGAGCCTCGTGGAGCACGTGGCCTCGCCGTAGACATTCACTGCAGTGCAGCGGTACAGGTCCGAGTCCTCGCCCGTCAGCTTGTTGATCTGCGGAGAGGCCCAGGCCAGGGGAACAGGGCTAGTGCTGCCCCCTTTCTCGCCTTATGAGACATGGCTAGAGGTCTATCAGGATGGATAAGACATAGCCCTTTCCTTACAGAGCCCACAGTCTTCATCAAGGAATCAGACCCCAAAACAAAAAGCGGGGGGTGACAGGGAGTGGATGTACCGTTGCCAGGTTGGGGGAGGGCATTTTGTCCAGCAGAGGTAACCTGGTGACGCAGAAAGAGATGGCTTTTTGGTGTCAAATGGGTCTGGGACTGCATATCGTCTCTGTCGTGGAGTATGGGCTGTGGGACCTGGGATAAATTACCTAACCTCTCTGATCCTTACTTTTTTATAAGGTGAGGATAATAATACCTCCAAAAGTAGTGAATGGTCAGGAGTAAATGATATAGTCTCTGTCAAATGTTTAGCCCAAAGTTCAGCACAGAGTGGGTGTTCTGTGACTCATAGCTCTAATTATTACTAATATTGGCCGGCGGGGATAGAGAACCCCCTGGAGGCCAAACACTGGCGAGATACTTTACATAAACTTTTCATACCCATGACAACACTGCGAAGTACTATTATTACACCCCCACCCCCACCCCCGCCGCTGTCACAGGGGAGGAAACGGAAGTACGGAGAAGTAAGGAACTTGCCAAGGCCAAGATGGTGGGTCTGGGGTTGGAAGCCAGCCTGGGATTGTCAGACTCCAGCCTCTGCCACACGCCAGGGTATCAGCAGAGTACCCGCAGGCCTGGCGGGTCCCCACCCGGCTCTGGCCACCTGGGCCACAGGATGGAGCTGAGTGGGCCCAACCCCAACGGGGAGCATCTCGTAATCCTCTGGGTTCTGCAGGTCACCGCGGAGCCCTTCAAGGGCCCAGGGAAAGACTAGTAGACCTGGGTTGGGGGGTTGGAGGGGGCGGCCTATCTTACCTGTAGCACATGCTCCTTGCCACTGGGGGAGGAGGAGATGTGGTACTTGCTGGAGTTACTGAGGTGACCTTTGGTGCTCTGCCAATGGACCTCAGGCTGGGGCTCCCCACAGACCAGGGCCCGGAAGATGGCATTTTTCCCTGTGGCAGGAAAAGGTGGTCAAAAGATTGGCCACCTGGGGGAGGTGTGTACTCTGAGAGTGTACTCTCTTGAGACTTTAATTTGTTGTGTTCACGGCTCTAGAGGTTTCAACTGCCCATTCCAAGAAGCATGTCTGGCCTTGGCGCCCTGACTCAAGGACTCTTATGATGCCGGACAAAAAGCAGCAGTTTCTAGATGCCCAGAAGACAGACCCCCCACCTGGCTTCTGCATCCCAGAGTGTGGGCTCCTTGAGGAAAAGTTGTGGCTGGACAGTCCACGGTGGAAGGGAAGGCAAGCAGGGCTTGGGGTGGACGGTGCGTTTCTTTGCAAGGGTAGGGGAAGAGTCAGAAGGACTCTCCCAAGACTGGGGACGGGTCTTTTGGGAGTTCCATGTCCTCTCTCAAGGTGGGATGACCCCAAGACACAGGGTTCCAGCCTCAGGAAAGAGCCCAAGCTCTGTGTTTGGCATGGGAGGCTGGGAGCTTCCTACCCTCAAGAAATCCCTTGGGCTTCTGCCAGGAACATCTCCTGAGAGAGCAGCGCAGAGCGAAGACCAAGGGCCCTTCCCTGTGATGACAGACACTTGCTCATGACCTTTGTTTGTATTTTGAGTGAGGGCTTAGAGTCAGATTTAGAAAAATAAAGTGCTCTTCTTTTTCTTGTGCCAAAATGATGTAAATTGCAAGGTATTGTAGGAACCTGTGCTGGGAAAAGACCACCAGTTCTCACCCCTTCCCTCAAAAGTCTTTGCTCCCATCACTTTCCTGGGCACTCCTCTCATGAATCTCATTTTAATAACGTCTGCAGCAGCTGCCCAGAGCCTAGGTGCAGGGAGAGGAGCTCGGAAACACCACCACCTCTCCTGCTTCCCAGTGAGCAGCCCCCAGCCTTGTTTCCAAATATCTCTCGTTTCAGCGTACCATAGTGTATCTTCACTCCCTTTGCCCATTCTGCCCCTTAGGTCCCCCGCCCCTTCTGGGGACCCAGGAAGGCACCCCACAAGGAGAGGGAGATATGGTGTGGCCTGACGCTGGATAGGGGGTCCAGGAGGCAGGCTGGGAAGGATGGGACTGAGCTCCCTCCTTCAGGCTCTCAGCAGCTCCCCTCCCGGGTCTCACCTTCCTGCAGCGCCAGGGCAACGGGCTTCTGCTGGAAGTCTGGTGTGCTGCAGCCTTCGGGGATCTCCTCCACCAGCTGCCGGATGCTCACCCCATGAAGGGCGGACTTCCTGGGGGGCTTCTCTAGAAGGTGGGAGAAAGGGAGATGAACCCTCCCTACTCTTCCTAGTGGGTGGCCCTTTAATACAATGGAGCACTGACGGAAGAACCCAAGGAACATGAGCCCCTCCTCCCCATCCCACCATCGAGTGGGATTGTCTCCCACTGCTTCTGCCTATGAGCAGGGTTTTGGAATTTTCTGTGGATTCAGGTAGTGGTCCTCCAGCAGCGTGCATGGAGTCCCTGGGAAGTGGGCAGGGGCACCTAACGAAGACCCTGGGAACATCACTGGGGTAAAGCTGGAGAAGGGAGAATGGGAAGGGGCTCATATGGGGGAGCTGGGCATCCTTTATTCAGGCCAACAAGTTAAAACCCAAAGTCAAGACTAGAAAAACAGACAGATGAGTTCCCAAAGATCTCCAAGCCCTTCTCTGTCTCTATCCCATGAGGAGCACCAGTGAGGGACTGGGTGGGGGCGGGGGGCGGTCAGCTCTTCTCTCACCTGCCATAGTTTGGGTTCCTCTTTGGTTACTGAGGGTGGCAACTGATCTGCTGCGAAAAGAAGACAGAATTCCTTATGAGAGGTGCAGGCTGGTCTTACCTGCCCCCCCCCACACTGTCCATACATTGGCTGGTGTCTCGCCTGGGAGCTGGGCAGAGCTGCTGCACCCTGAGAGCTTGTCTAACTAACCCCACCTAATGGTACCAATCAGTGTCCTGCCAGTCCCTGCCCTGGGAAGACCAATTTCCCTGAGCCCGGAAGAGGGTGGGCTGCTGCTCGGTTGTACCTTTCCCAGGTAATGGAACCCATGGGGCTGAACCTGCAACCTATGCCGCTGGCCTGGCCTTTGGGTGGGTCTCTAGACCCAATGGGGGTGAGACACAGCCTCCCTGAACCTCAAGAAATCAAATGCCTATCATCTAGGATTTCTTTAGTGATTTTGCAACCTGTTCCCTCTTGACTATGGAATATCAGTTTTCCCTGGATATTCTCTGGAGCTCTTGGCTCCACCCCCAACTCAGATTTTCTAGCAGCGCCCAGCAGCCTTCTACCTCCCACCCTCAACCAATCTGGAATGCTTTTGATCACTGTGTCAGTGGGGGGAGAACCCTCAGTTGGCTGCTCTTTAGCTCTTCTTGACCCAGGCTGACAGGATCCTCATAAATCCATCCGCTCCCCTCCGAAGCCAGTGAGTTATGGCGTCAGGTGAACACAATGCCTTCCAGGCTCTCCCAGCCATCATCACCACTCTCTCCCCCTGATTTTCTCACAATTGCATCCCTCCATCATGGCTGCTGGGGAGTGCCACCCAGGGGAGAGAGGGGGCTTGGCTCTGGGCTGAGATGAGAGCCTTGATGAGGGCCATGACTTGGAGGGGGGTGGATTTCTTGAAAGAGTTCTCCAATAGTCCTACGTCCTGTGCGGTTGGCCCGGGGCCAACGGGTTCCATTTTGGAGACGCCATTCCCTGCCCAAAGAGCCTTGTGTTCAGGATAGAATCACACATGACAGAGCAAATTCCTCCCTCCGAATGACGCTACCATTTCACAACTGCCCACCACTGGCATTTCTGGCCTCAAGGTGTCCCATCTATAGCCCAGCGGCTGCCCCCCGGTGCGCTGGAATGCCATGGCGCGCCAACTGCGTTCTGGAGCGGTCACAGGGCTACAGCCGCCGCGCAGCAGGGAGTCAGGAGGGAGGGCGAGGATGGAGCGGCCACCAGCAGAGGAGAACGCAGCTGACTACGAGCGGTGGGAGCTGCAGGGGTCTGCGTCCCGTCTGTTCCCTGGTACCTCATCTCGCACCTGTCCACGATCCCTGCCCTGCTGTAATTTGAATTTAACACGGACACCTTAGCTGTCCTCTTCATCTTGCTCATCACCTCCGTCAGCCCCACGACCAGCTCTCAGCCCCTTAGTCTGCCATTCGCCACCCATGAGGTGTAATGCTAACACAGCTGCTCTCCCTCCTGCCTCCTGCCTGCAGGTCCCAGCTGAGAAGGGAGAGGGAAGCAGACCCCTCCGGGAACTTAAGGGTCTCATGTGAAGCCATCTCACCCTCTAGACCTCCATTCTCTTCAGGAAGCCAGATTCGGGACCGGGTTAGTGACAAATGGGCAAGAGGTCCACTTGGTTGGAGACTAGAGGGATGTGGTCTCAATTAGAGGGGCTGGGGAGGGAAACTCTCTCTTCCCATGATGCATTTCCCCTTTTGAGAAAAAACCCTAATGTTTCTCAGCACCAAACAGCAGCAGTGTCCTGACTTCAGCTTATCCCACCATGATTCTTAGCCCTGGCCCGCCCCCCCCAACCCAGTCCCCTGGTTCCTCCAGGACCCACAGCCACCAACCCCCGCACTCCCTGCCCCACCTGCCTTCATCTTGCGCCTGTGGGTAGCTGCTGCTCCCACTTTCCAGACTGGTAGGGTTGAGGCAGGAAGAGCCAAATGGGGTGGGTCTCAACTGTTTTGACCATGTTATCAATCAAGACGTCACAAGTCCTAGATCCGAGGTGCTCATTCTAGACAGCTAGACAGATTTTTAAACTGGTCGTCACTTCACACCCTAAGCCAAACAGTGCCTGGAAAATCAGAGCCAGGACAGAACCACCTGGATAAGACTCACTGAAGCTCTGTCTTCCAAATATCCTGGAGTCACTTAGAGGGGACTGAGCATGCACCCCATGGTATAATCAGCTGTTTAGAGCTCACTGTTCCCCCAAGCTGATCTAATGCCTGCTGTTCCCCTTTCCTGAGTAGAAAGTTAGAGAGCATTCCAGCATCTCCCATTTCTGCCCCGTGTAGGCAGCCAGGTGTGCAGTACCCACTTACCTGGTGCACTGCTGGCCTCCTGTCTGCTCCCTCCTCCCTGTTTCCAGCTGCTGCGCGCTGCCCAAGACTCTGAATGGACTGCTGGTGGACCGGCGGTGCTGGGAGCAGATGTAGGTCACTGCGGACTGCCCAGGCTCTCTTCGCCCCTCCCACTCACCCCTCCTCCCTCCTCCTGCTCTGGCCCAGGCTTGGCAGGGCAGGGCCCCCGCCCCAGGGTTAATGCTCTCGCCTCTGTTGAGGTCAGAGATGGAAGGGTCCTGTGACATTAGCTCATCCAGCTCCTCGGTTTGCAAAGCTCTAAGCTCTTAGCTAAACTGGCTTCGTTAGGTTTGTTCCATGGTGCCCGGTTTAGATAAGTGCTTTTAGCAGGGGTGGGGTACACCACCCAAAGCCCTAATTTTGCAGCTAAGCTGATCCCTTGAGACCCTTGACGCCGTAAGTCACACAAATACATAAAGCCACCTCCCCCCTTGGGAATCACAACCCCAAATGGCACCAAACAGGCAACAAACTTCCGGAACTAGACAGAAGGGCATGATCCCGAAGTTCTACTGCAGGGGTGCACTCCCCTGAGAGGGGGAGACCCTGGGAGTCATGCAGCCAGGAGGCCTTCTGGGAGAAGGTGAGCTTTCTCGGGATAGAAGCAGGGAGCTGGGGGCTGAAAGTGGCAGGCACATGGTTGGGTTTTGAAGATGTGGGGATGGGAGATGGAGAATTGGGGGTAGGATGGCTGCTGCTAACAGATTTTCTTAAGGAGTGTGGAGGGGAAGCAAGGCCCAGGAGATGATGAGAAGGCCACCTGGTCTGCTTTGAAAGGGCCACCTTCCAAGGGAGGCCACTAGGTATTTACACATACTCATCAGCATGTTGCTAATGCTGTAGGGGCTGCCTCTGCATATGTTCTGAGAAGCGAGGTGTTTGACCTCTTCCACTCCAGGGTGTGTGTGTGTGTGTGAGTATGTGTCCCGTGTGTGTTTCTAATTCTAAGTGTCAGAGGCTGGTGTTTCGTCTATTCAGTAAGTATGTGTCCAACACCTACCCTGTGTCAGGGCCTGGGTCTGGCACTGTGCTAGGCACAGGAAATACAAAGGTAAGCAAATGACACGGCCTTCCCCTCCCAGAGCTTACAGCTTACAGTCTCGTAGATCTAATAGATCTAATGGGTCAGATGTGTGATAAAAAGCCAGTTATAAACTGCGGCATGTGTTCCGAAAGAACTGGTAGAGGGCCAGGAGAGCTGGAGCTCAGAGACCTAGGGCAAGAGTGATGTGAGCTGAGCTTGGATAGGTAGACTTGAGAAGCCATTGAAGAATTTTGATCTCTGACCTCAGGGCTGTTGGGGTTTATTTAACCTTGAAGAGTGACGGGATCCAGTTTGCATTTTTAGAAACTCATTCTGGTGCAGGGCAGAAAAGGAACGGAGGAGAGTGGAAATGAGAAGCAGGAGTCCAGCTGCCGGAAGCCTGGTCCAATAAACCCAAGGTGTTCTTTCTGATAGTGGGGGGTCCTGGGCTCCAGGGGACCTTCTGAGCCACAATGCTCCATCTTCCTAGGAGGGAGAAGGAGGCTGGGAACATGGCAAATTGGCCCAGTACAGAGCCCTTCAGCATTATATGTGCCTCCACTGGCCCCCAGGGAGCTGGTAGGTTCTTCCCTTAGGCCTGGGGATGGCTGGAAGACTATAGTAGGCATGCCTATCTGCTCTGCACTGCCCCATACTCGAATCCCTCTCATTGCAGTAAGATGGAAATTTCACGACTCCAAGCAACTAAAATTGGTCAAATAGTTTTCACCCATCCTCTATCCTCTGTTTTTTATCCTTTATCCTTTATCAGATGGAATGCCCAATAATATTTAACTATGCCTGGCATGTTCAGCCATCTACCTGAAGGTGAGACTCCTCAATGGTATGAAAGATCCTGGGTCAGACATTGGTGTTGCTCCTTAAAATTGGCAATAGGTAACAAAGGGGGTGACACGGGAGTGCCCAGCCCACAGCGCAGCCCCTTTATGGAATTTTCTGGCTACCTGCCACAGGCCAGTGATAGAGTGTTCTGACCTTACCCAGTGATCTTTCCCAGTGCCCAGGTTTTATCCAGTGGCAAAATGTTCACACGACTTCTCTTTTTAACGTAACCTTATTACACCTTCTGATAGACTTTTTCTTTGGGGGATAAAGGAACCAGTTTGGGCCTTTGTTATTAGGGGACTGTCCATATCAGAAGAGCTCTGGGCAGGATTCATGTATCTTCATTCTTCCATAGTGTCTTATGGGAAGGGCCCAATGACTTTGGGTAGTGAAATGATCACAATTTATTATTGCTCCTCGTCCCCAGAAGAGGAAAATGCATTATTCTATGACAGGTGCCAAGAGGCTCAGACCCCATATGGGCCTCCCTCTAGGGGTCCTATTATTCCCCATGGCATGGGTGTGGTGGGATGATCTCTGAGATCCTGGCCAACTTGAGTCTTTTAGAGTCCTGTGACTTGCCGAGTGGGTTCCACAGGCAAGGCCTGTAAAGGCCTCGTGGACTCGTAAAGCGGGGTGATTTCATGTGACACAGAGAGAATTTGAATTAATTTGCAGGCTGCTGCTGTCTCTATATCTTGGTGTGGGAAATGTCTCTGCTCCAGCTGGACAAGCCGCTGAAGACAACCTCCATGGGACCATGTCCTCTCTCATCCCCTCTGAGGTCCAGGTAGATGGGTTGGAGGGCATGGTTCTACTCAAAGACACACACACACACACACAGTCACCGATAGAGCTGGACTCTCCAGAAATGTTATAGGCCACCTGCTGCCCTGTGGAGATGGCTTCAGGCGTTTAGACCCATTTCTAAGTGTAGGGCTAAGGCCCAGGACCCGTCCTTACCCAGGAAGTCGGAAGTGAGAGAGGGGGACGGGAGCAGACGCTCTCCTTTCCTGCGCTTCCCACCAGCTTCCCTGGACACCGTCAGGGCGGCCCTTCCATCTGCCGCTCCCAAACCACTCCTCCCATCCCCCCACCCGTTGCCCAGCTGCCTGCCCTGCTGGTATGCCTCCCCGTCAACCTCAGTTCCTGTCTTTCTCACCCACCTGCAGGGAGGGAATGAGGCCTGTGGAGCTGAAGATCTTAGAGACCCCACGGGCGATTTCATGCTTGCAAAGCCAGCTTTCATCATCAGAGAGGAGTCCCCGCTGACCTGAAAGTCACAGAAATGAGTCTGGACCCCCAAGGAGCAGAGGGCAGGAGGAGTCTGCTTTCCTTTCCAGGAGGGGTTAGGCCACGGTGGATGTCAGCCTACTAGGGCTGTGTAGAACCTTCCAGAAGATCAGAGCTGGACAGAACCTTTGAGAGCATTTAACATCCATAACACAATGACAACAGTACTTTTACAGAGCTCTTGTTATGTTTCAAACATTCTCCTGGGTCTTTAAATCCGTTAACTCTTACATCTGCATTCTTAACAACTGGTAGTCTGTGGATCTACTCAGCTTCTCTCCTTTCCAGAGATGGGCTCCTCTCCAGGCCTCAGGTCCCATCTCTGCAACAGAGGGAGGCAGAGAGATTCCCAGGTCATTAATGGAGACGAACCTGACCTGCCAAAAGGCGGTAACTGCGGGAGAACCCACAACTACTGTCATTCCAAAAAGTTGCTCCCTTGAGGAAGTAAATGAACCAGTCCCGCTTGAGGAGGTGACCCTGCCTTGCTTGAAGTGCCCTCCAGGAAGCACCCTGCCATCGCCCAGGATGGGCTCTGCCCAGGGCAGGGGCCTGGACTTGGGGGGCGGCAGGAGGAAGATCTGTGTGGTTCAGAAAGAGCTTGGTGTCACCCCTTCACCAGCCCCCACCCCCCCAGCTCTCAGCAGGTCGCCCTAGCTCAGAGGTGGCAAGCCGACTGGGGAGAAGACACCCTCCTACTGATGAAGTTCTAGAACATTGGCGAGGTTTGGTGCAGTGAGGTCTGGAGCGGATGACCAAGAAAGAATTCTTGAGACATCTTTGGTGCAAAATGGTGGTTTATCAAAGCACCGGGACAGGACCCATGGGCAGGAAGAACTGCTGCCCGGGGTTTGTGAGGGATGGCAGGTTCTGTTCCATGGGGTTGGGGGAAGGTAAGGGAAAGGGAGGTTTCAATAGAACTTTCACATGCTAAAGAGGATCTAGGAGGTACAGGATACCAGAGGTCTGGAGGTCTTGCTGGGGTCAAGGTTGTCTTTCCCTTTTAGCCAACCATTAACATTAAGATAGTTGGGACATTCTTAAAGAATGTCACATTTGTCCCACCTAGGAGTGGGAGTGAGGAGGAGATTGCGAGGTGTCAGCCTTTTGCTTTGTCCCCAGCCAGCCTTCTGCTCCCTCGTCTCTACCATCTTTCCCAAGAGCTCTCCCAGCATCCACACCACGTGCCTCTGACAGTCATGGGCCTCACAGCAAGCAGCTTTCTACGGGCAGAAGGGGGACGGGGAGGACTGGAGACCCCACCTGGGCCATGCCCCTGGAATCCCCACCCTGCTCTGTCAGATTGCTGCCCAGAGCAACTCTGAGAACACAGAGCTGGACTCCCTCTTCTCAGGTGGAGAAACTGAGTCCAGGAGGCAGTGAGGAGCTGGGGAAGCAGCAGCCGCGCGGAGGAGCCACCTTGAGCTGGGACGTGAGGCTGGCTAGGGTGGGCGAGTTGGGAGCCCCGAGTTCTAGAACTGCCCCTGGAAGCCCCACAGGACAGCCTGACTCAGACTCTTGTACTAGAAGCAGACGCTTTCAGGGCTGGGCCTGGCAGAAACTCCATGGAGAGCAAGGAGCCTGTTTGCCCCGAATCTGAGCTCCTCATGGCATCCAAGGCCTTTCTACCAACCAACGTCCTTCCCTCCTGACCTGCCAGCTTGTTCTCTCCCACTCAGACTCGCTGGCACTTGTCCTCCAGTTCATTCTTCCCCCGCCCCCCACCAGCCACGCCATCTAGAATGGTGACTTTCTTGCCTTCCTGTGATACCCATATTGAGTGACATGTCCGTGTGACCACATTAATCACCTCAGCTTTCGTACCTCAGGCCTGTTCTGGGGACACAAATTCTGTGTCCCTCCAAGTCCTTGGAAATTCCCAAAGGCCAGAGTGTGTCTCTGCTCTCAGGACACACTCTCAGTAGCCCCCAGACAGGGCTCTGCTCCCAGGGCAGCTTAAGGGCAGGGCGGTTTCTCCTGAACCCGTAGCCTCAGGGCGTGGGAGATGGTCAAAAGCTCTCTTTGCTGTCTCTGTCCCACCCTGCAAGCAACCATTCCCTTTAGAAGAAAGCCCTGGCTCAACAGGGAGTTAGCATATTTTTCAAAGAGCCTTTGGGCAGGTCAAATTCCGTGACAGGGAAGGAAAGAGCCCTTCACCACAAGGCTCACCCATCCTGCAGGCTTCATACCCAGGGAGAGAGTAAAGTGCTTTTTGTGCCTTGCCATGGGGGTTGGTCTTTATTTTGGCGTGCATGAGGAGCCAGGAGAGGTTTTTAGGCAGAGAAATAATGTATTTGTGTTTTAGAAAGAGTTCTTGGATGTTGTGTATTGGTTAGATTGGAATGGAAAAAATTCTGAAGCCAGGACCTATCTCCCCCATTAGACTGGCATTCCCCCAAAACAATCCCACACCAGACTAGGGGCTTCTGGGGGCAGGGACAGAGACTCCCAATCCCTGCGCCTAAGCCTGGACACATACCCAGGGAAAGCTTCGACTTGTGGACTGGTTTGCCTAAGATGGAAATTGAGGTCCAGATGGGGTATAACTTGACCCTGGAACCTCCACTCCCACTGGCCAGCTGAGACCGGTACCATGGGGATAAGACCCTATGATGCAATCCCCCTGCCCCAGGTTCCAAGGGCAGTATGGCGCCTGCCCTGAGATCAGCTGTCCTCACTCTGGCATCAGCTTCCCAAGTTCCCAGCAGCCTGGACACATACAGATCGTGGCAAAGTTCAGGATGAAACCCCATCCCTGACCAGTGTCTTGGCCCTGGGGCCGCATGCCAAAGCAGAACACCATGGACAGGGGCCGGGCGGAGGGCTGGGCAGGGAGCTAGCCCGGGGCCTGCTGGACATTTCAAGTCCTTGCAAGATGCAGCCATGGGGAGGAAAGGTGCCCGTCAGTCTCCTGCTCAAGAAGCCCCCAGGACAGGACCCTCCCCTGAGGACTGGAGGGGAGACCATTCCTGCCCTCATGGGGTTCATTTTCTGATGGGGTGGTAGCCCCCGCCTTCCCCACATGGTGGCAGAGCCACAGGCCCAGCTCAGAGACTCTCATCTGATCGGAGAGACATAGTCTCTACTGTTAGATCACCAATAAATGGTGTTTGTCATTGTTGCGGTTGGTTCTGACAGCAGCTCTCCGTAGCAGAGATGAAAACTGGCATGTACGAAGCATCTGCAGAGGGCGACTGAGCTAGGCACTTATTACACCATTGAATCATTTCTTTGACTTTGTTTCCACTGTGGACCACAGTGATATAAGCTGTCGTCTCTGTCCAGTTGACTCCTTGTCACTGGTTCGAACTTCTCTGATTATCAGTGCCCAGAAGCTAGCGTTTACTGATACTAAATTGATCCAATCTACATATTTGTTTATTGGCTCTCTCTTCAATTTGAGATAGAAACCCCATGAGAGAGATTGTTTTGTTTACTGAGTCGAGAACAGTGCTTGGCATTTGTTTGTTGAATGAATGCCCCCCCAGTGCTGCCAGAGAACGCATGGATCATTTACCTCATTCTAACTGGGGAGTGACAAGCAACTTCCCACCACCATTTGATTTTAAGTGGGCGTGTTTGGAGACTCCTATGTAACGGAGATGATTAAAAGAGAGGGAGAAGATGCCTGTCATTGTTCTATGTAATAACACTGCACGGTGGAGAAGGGAGAGGTTCCAAACAAAAGCGGGAACGGTGAGATTCAAAACAGGAATGGAACTCACTAGGCATGATACCACCAACAGAGGAGCAGGCTGTTAGAAATGTGGTAGGTCATAGCCTCAAAGTTAGATGCTGACGGCCGAGTGTCAGGATGTGGGATTAATGGAGTAACTTGTCCTGGTCCCAACCCTTACCACATCATTACCGAACTCTTACAGTTGCCAAAGCCAAACTCCTGCGCAGCTCCAGATAGAGATGAAGAATTGGTTAATGTTTGAAGACACAGAAGAGCCACATTCAGTAGTCGAAACTAACTTCTCTTTATCGATTTTGGTTCAAAAAGAACAATCAGGGGGACGCCTGGGTGGTTCAGTGGGTTAAAGCCTCTGCCTTCGGCTCAGGTCATGATCCCAGGGTCCTGGGATCGAGCCCCACGTTGGGCTCTCTGCTCTGTGGGGAGCCTGCTTCCTCCCCTCTCTCTCTCTCTGCCTGCCTCTCTGCCTACTTGTGATTTATCTCTCTCTGTCAAATAAATAAAATCTTAAAAAAAAAAAAAGAACAATCAGGGACTCAGCTACCCAACCAGAATTTGAGATGTAAATTGTAAAAATTCCATCAAATTATTAAATATTCTCAAAGAGTAGAACAGCAGATAACCATTGAGTACAGAAGGATGTCAGTCACTTTATATAAAGGCAGGACGAGAATTCTTAGCTTACAAGAATTTGTCCTTACAAGGCATTTGTTCCCACACAGGGTGGAAAAGCCAGCCTTGTGAGTGAGATCTTATTGTTTTAAATAAACAGCAATTTTTTTACTTCCTCCAAATGTTTTCCCCACAATTGATCCCCCCTCATTTAATTTCCCAAACATGGCTCCGATACACGTTTGATTTCCTTTCCAAAGATGAAATTCAACATTCCAGGAGCTGTGAGCTGCTGTCAGAGTCCAGTGGGAGTAATCAGATGGACGCGAAGACCTTCACCAGGCTAGTGACCAGGCCTTGACTTAGTGAGCCTGGACTCTTCCACCAATGGGCACCTTTAATCCCACAACTGTCTTATCCCCATTTTACCTGGAGGAGACCTGAAACATTGAGAAGGGAGTGAGCTGAGGTCACAGAGCAATAGTTAAGTGACGCAGTGGCAGAGCTGGGAAGGCAGCCAGGCAGGCAAGCCTATTTGCCCCTCAAAACTTGGGCTGCACCATTTCTAAAACAAGGGAGAGATCTACTAGATCTGACTGCAACCCTGTCCAGTTTGCTCTGTGGAGCTTCCATGGTGAACCTGAAAAGACAAAAAGGAAAGAGAGCAGGAGGGAGGAAGAGAGGGAGACAGAGAAGAGAGAAAAAGAGAAAGAGAAAAGGGAACTCCACCAGAGAAATTCTGTTATATCAGTCACAAGGGAAGGTGACAGACCCTTTTGGTTTTTTCTCAGTGTCACACTTTGGTCCTGTTCCTTCTAAAAGCTCAGGCTGCCTGGAGAGACTTCAGGACACAGAGTGTGTGCCTCCCCATCCTGTCTCCACTTTCCTTTTCCTGAAGCTCTCTTGCCTCCCACCCTCCCTGCAGTTAATTCTGGAAAATGCCCCGGGGAAGTCCCTGGTCTCTACTGTAGACCATATCTCAGGGGCCACCTGTCAGCCTAGGTTGTTAGATGCTTGCTCCTGGGAGATTGACAGGAGCCGGCTGGATCTCATTAATGCCTAAAGCGGAAGAGGGATTTATTGCCTGGTGACTGACTTGTGCCCCTGGAGGAACTCAATCAGGAACCACTTGACAGAGCACTAGCATCGTGGCTCCATGGACCCAAGAACCTGAAGACCTGAGGTCCCTTCTGGGTCCAGTCTTGTGTCCATCCTGGAGATAGCAATGCTGGTGTTCATCTCTGTGCCGGAGAAAGCTCTCTGGGACCCTCTGGTCTGTTTCCTCTCTTTGCACGGTTGCAATCTGACCCACAGGTGGGGAAGACGGTGCCCTGAGCCTCTTGGTTGTCCCCAGGGCTACCTTGTCTGATAGGATTTCCCCTGTTCTTCCACAGCAGTTTCACTGTCCGTACAGTGAAGGGGTTCACTGGTTTCTCCTGAACCTGGCCCTGAGGACCTCTCCAAAGGAAGTCTCTGGAGGAGAAGATAGGATCTCAGACTTCGTGGGTGCTGCCCTCAGCTTTATTTACAATAATTACGGGGGTAAAAAATTATCCCTATGTTGTGGGTAGCATGAGAATTTAAAGGAAGAAAACTTTTCATTTCCTGGCTGACTTTCTGAGATAAATTGAATGATTTTTAGGCTTAAAGGACCAAGAGCATAGCTCAGTAGAACTAAAAGTTGAGGGGAATTTGGTATGGTGGAAGTGACTTGAATTGGCAACAGTATTATTCCCGGTCTACACTGACAGACACTTACGACCTCCCGTGAGAAGTGCTAGGTGGGTCTATCCTGGATTTGCCATTATGTGGATAATTACAGATTCAATTTGCAGTAATAGTCACATTTCTTAGTCACATAACTCCAGCCTCGTCTTAAATTTATTGCATGTCTGTTTCCTCATTTACAAAAAGGGGATGATAACGTTGTTAATGGAGGGGACATGGACTCTTGAATTCAACAGATGCAGATTTAAATATCCCTTCTGCTGTCTGGAGGCTGTTGGCCTGGAGTGGCTTGAGCAGAGGGAGAGTGGGAGATTTTATCAAAGAGGCAAGGGGTCATCAATCACACAGGGCCATCAGCCATGACAGTGACTTGCCTTTTACCCTCAGATGGGCGGCTGCTGTGGTGTTCTCAGCAGAGGCTTCACAAGATCTGGCTCACGTGGGAAAAGGACCGCTCTAGCTGCTGGGTTGGAAACAGACTGCAGGGAGATAAGAGTGGAAGGAGGAAGACCAGACAAGCGGCCCCCACCATGACCCAGGGAGAAGAAGATGCTTTGGAGCCTCTTGGAGCCATGGGGCTGTGGGCAGTGGTCAGATTCTGGATGACTCTGCAGGGGGCCATGGTAGGATCTCCTGACTTGTCCTGGTTTATCATTATATATTCGAACAGTTATTTCTAAGTATTGTTGCACTAGACTGAAATCTCTATGGGCACGAATCATAAGTGTATTTTCTTTATTGATGAATTTCCCAGGTTGAGCCCAGTTTGGCAACATCTGAGGGAGGAATGGAGGATCTGGGGCCTCTCCTTGATGGCGTTTGCCTATGGTACCCCCAAGCAGATGACCTGTTGCCCACCATTCCTACTCCTGCCAGCAGTCCTCTGAGGCCAGGGAGGGGTTGCAGGCATCAGCCGAAGGGACTGGAGATGATGGAGCCCATGGGAAGGGATGGGAGAAGGATGCCTGAAGAATCACAAGGCCGAAGAGGAGTGGGCGATGGGAGAATGAGTCAGGAGGAAGGAGGAGAGAGACGGACCTTTTCCAGAGAGTTGCTTGTCTGGGCCCACGCTCCTCTGAGATCAGCCCACCAGCAACATGGGGTTGGGGGCAAGGTGCGGATGGACTTCACAGCAGGAATCCCGCAAGCCATGGGGCTGGGGGCTGTGCTCCTCCCCCAGTGCCAAGGTCAAAGGTCTGCCCCTTCTGTAGCCCGGTGGCTCTTGGGTGGGTGGCTGGAGATGTGGCAGGGGCCTAGGTGAGGGAGATGGGAGGTACCAGCGGAATTGCAAAGAGGACAAGGGAGAGAGCCGTGGTGGGAATCTGAAGAAGGCAGGAAAGGGGTTTGCAGGTCAGGGACCTGGAGGTCCAGCACTGCCCCTCTCCTGGCTGACTTTCCATGCTGTCTTATTTTTAAATTAGTGATCCTTCCACCTGGTGCCAGGGTCATCACTTCTGGTTGCTACCCTCCATGGCCATTCCCACAAGCTCACAAGCTCGCTCTCCCCCCATTCTTCCCACCCAGCTCACCTGTAGCACGCATGTGCACCTGACTTGCTTCTTTCCCTGCCCCACAGAAGAATCCATACATTGGATTGTCCAACATGCATGAGTGCCCGTGCGCGTGCACACACACACACGCACACACACACACACGCACGCACACACACACACACACCACACCACACACATCCTGGGCTCCAGGTCAGCGGGCACCAGGCAAGTTAATCTCATGATCCTAAGTCCTTCCCTGAGATGTGAAGTCTTTCTGGATCATTCTTCTAGCTCTGATCTAGAGAGGGAAAACTTTTGTGGTTCTTTAATTTTATCCTAGCCCCTATACATACTCCAAGTCCTTTTACTGGTCCTCCCCATCAAAGGCCCCCTCTGCTGCCTCTGAGCCTTGTGTGGAGGTCACTTGATCTGTCCTGACTCTGGATCTCTTTCTTTCTTTCAAGCATTGTTCAAAGCTGGTTGAAAGCCCTTCTCTGCCAGAAACTTTCCCTGCTTAATTCCTCTTGACTCTTTCCCTCCTGCCCTCCCCTGTCATCTGCTGCCATCCTAGCATCCCACAAACGCAAGCAAGTTTGCCAAGGACTGGGCCCGTGTGTCTTTCTGGTGCCCCCTTCTCTCCCTCTAGATTGTGTATTTACACACAACCTCTGTGAACTCCCCGAGGAGAGGACAACGTCTCCTTTTCCCTCTGATTATCCCCATACCACCCCATCCTGGGCTCTGCCCAGGAATTACTCAGCCTTGGGTGTTCTGCCAAGAGACGGGAGCCTTAAAGCGGAGACCTGAGCAGGCTCAGCATATCGCATGTTCACAAGTGACTGCCCGAGGCATGGGGAGGCTGGGGTATGGGGGCGGGAGGGTAAGAGGCTGACTCGTTCAGGACTGTGGGTGCTGGGGTTAAGTCCCCACCCAGCAAGGCCAGTCTCTGTACTTGAAAGAGATCTTTCCTATTGAACGACCTAGAGGTTGCCCTTGACAAGTTGGAGAAAATTTAGCACCTCTCAGCTCTAGCATTTAATGAGCTGCCCAGGCTGTTAATTGCTTTGTCAGTTTTCCTGCCAGAGACATGCTCCCTGGTGAGGAGAGAAGGTGAGAAGAACCTAGAACAACCTGGAACAGGGAGGGCAGGTGTCCTAAGGCAGGGGGTTGGGGAGTCAAAGGGAATCTGGGCAAATCAAGTCTCAAGAGCCCCCCCTCCCCCCAGAGGTGTGAGAGCAGAGGCGAAAAGACCAAGAGTAGAAAGAGAATAATACATTTGCTTGCAATCTATTTTTAATAACACACAAACACGACTTGCTTGTAACCAAGGCCCAGCTAAGCCAGGCAGGCTCATTCCAGTTGCCCCCCAAGAATACCTCAGAAGTTATCCCTTCGAAGGCACAAAATTCTGAAATCAAGAGAGGTAGCAAGTCCCCAGTCACAGGCCTGGCACGGCGCAAGGGCTGCGGCTCTGGCCGTTTACAGCTAGCTCTAAAGCAAAGGGGGAAAGAGCAGAACGGGTTTTCTAAAGAGTTGGGGAGAGCTGGGCATGGGACATGAGAAAACCATTAGGATGGAAACAAAGCTCTCCTCCTCCCCTCCCCAGTGTTCGCGTCTGCCTCTCTCACCGCAGGGACCTGCGCTGGTCTGTCCAGCTGGGCAAGGGATGGGGGTGGGAGGTGGGGGCTGCTGTTTGGTTTCAGATTCTCTCTGGCTTTCTGACCTGATCTTCCCCCACTGGGTCCTGGTTTCCCTGGCTTTACAACACCCATTTCTGTCTCTTCCCTCCATCTGGAGGGAATGGGGAAGGTTGGTATGGTGATATCTGGGAAGTTCTTCTCGTTCTTTGGGAGCTAGTTGCTGGGCCCAAGGGGTATTATCAGAACCTTAGACTGTAGATTTGGCCTGTGTTCCCCTAGCTGGCAGGTAGGAGGGGGTTTGCCGTTAATTTTCAGTTTTGTGAAAATCCCAGTCCCCATTACAGTTGGAGTGCTAAGTTGCTGGGCCCAAGGGGTATTATCAGAACCTTAGACTGCAAATTTGGCCTGCGTTCCCCTAGCTGGCAGGTAGGAGGGCGTTTGCCATTAATTTTCAGTTTTGTGAAAATCCCAGTCCCCATTCCAGTTGGAGTGTTCTGAAGAAAATGTGAGCTCAGAAACTCCCCTTTCCAAAGAAAGCCCCTCAACTGCTCTAGAGGTAAACATTCATTCTCTCAAGGGTTCCTACCCTCAATTACCCCTCCCTCCCACAAACGTGGCACCCTCCTATTTATAAAAAGTCATAGAAAAATAATAGGGTACATTATTTTAGCGCATTATTTTATATTTAGCACATTTATTTTATATTTATTTTAGTACATTATTATAGCATAGAGGAAGACAGGAAGTCCCCCTTCCAGAGACCAGGGAAATAGTCTTCCTGTCACTTCCCTCCCCAGACGAAGGCTCACTAAGACAAGATGTCTGCCTCTGTTCAAACAACCCTTGGAATTTATGATGCACAAATGTTCAGACTTAATTAACGGAAACAGAATCTCAGGGGGAAAGACCGTTTCTATGACCACAGGAAAGGACCTCAGCTCCCTCAAACTTCTCAGGAATTTTATAGAGAATGTGATGGGCACATGTATTCCCACAATAGTTAAGGGAAAGCCTGGCCCAGTGACATGGGAGATAGTATTCCTTTGATAAATATTTAATTGACCAGCTACTGTATGAATATTAACTGGGCAGCAGGTCTCACACCTGGTGCTGGGGGCCCTCTAACAGAGAATTCAGGCAAGCCAGTGGTCATGATGAAACACAATAAAGGCTGTCCTAGGGGACTGTTGGTGTTTAACAGGAGCACAGGTGGTGAACCCAACCCAGAGCTGGGGAACAGGAGCAATCGAAGGAGGCTTCCTGGAGAAGGTGACAGGATGAGCAGGCTAAGTGAAGAAGATGGAGGAAGAGTGTTCTGGGTAGAGAGAATAGCACATGTAGAGGTGCAGAGTGGAAAAGAGAGAGGTGCCCGAGAGGCAGTGAAATAATTTTTGACATCTGAGATGATTCCTCAAGGCCCATCCCCATCAAGGACATCTCAAAGGCCATTGAGCACCAAGTCCCAGACAGGAAGCACTTTACCAGCCATACACAGCTGTATGGGTTTGGGTTTTCTCCTAAGTGCATCAGCCTTGGGCCTCTGTAGCTCCAGCTGAAGAAGACAGAGGTGATAGTCAATGAGTAGGCTTGTGGGAACCCCTCTCTTAGGAAAACACTGTCTGCGCAGGGCATAAGGACTGAATACATTGGTTAGAAGGCCAAGCACGGGTGGGAGGGCTCTTCCCCCTTAAGACGGGATCCCAGCACCTCATTCCAGGCCGCTGCCGAGATAGCAGTCCTGACCCTTGGTCAGTGCTCTCCCTTGGCCTCTGTCTACACATGGCCTCTGGTGGGGTGGGTGGGTTAGGTGTCCCTGCTCATGCACGTCAACGGTGCTCCCCAGCCAGTGGGAGGTATGACACAGAAGCTGCCCACTGCTGCCTTCTCTCGGGGATCAGCAAACCCTAGCCCATAGCCTGTTTTTGTAAATAAAGTTTTATTGGTAAGAACCACACCTATTCATTTACTTATCCCCTCGAGGTGCTTTTGTGTTAAGACAGCGAAATTGAGAAGCTGCAACAGAATTTGTAGGGTCTGCATAAAAGGTATTCACCACCTGGCCCTTTGTGTATCCCTGGGCTAGAAGAACTGAATACTTTAAATCTTTGTGTGTGCCCCCAACAAATTCCTGGAAGCTTGCCCCCAGAAATTCCATCTCACCAAATGCCTTGGCCTCACAACTTTGTCAGTGCTGGGACATGTTGACAAAGAACATGAAGCATTTCCTCCCACAGAGATTTGGTTATCTCCGTGGGAGGTTTGGGATACTGTCAGGTGGACATAGGACATAGGACATAGGCTGCCGAGAAGCAGGACGTGCCCTTCTGAACCTTCCAGCCTCCTCTGGGAGCTGAGACCGGAGGACAGAGGGATGGCTTTGAGGGTCTAACAAAAAATGACAAAAATAGCAGCTGTGAGAGAAGGGGGGGGTGGCAACCAGAAGGGCTGGGTCACAGGGAGGCCAGAGCGACCCGAGGAGCAGGAAGAGGGCTCCAGGCTCAGCCCTTGTGACTGCTGACAGAGAGAGAGCTGTCAAGTGATGCTGTTCTCTGGTGGCTGCCTCATCGGCACCCCTAATCCTGCAGGGGTTTGCACGCTGCTCCCCTGGTCCCACGGCGACAGCTGAACTCAATCAGGAGACCCAGACCAGCCTGCTGGACTGGCCAGAAAGAAAAGCAAGTGAAGACCAAGAGGGGGGAGTTCTCCAGGGAGAGTTGGAGGCCTGTTTGTGTGAAAGGACCTCCAGAGGTCATCTCGCTCTTCCCCTTCTCCAGGGAGGGCTGCACACACGGGGCTGGAGGGGGAGTCTTGCGAGGGCATGACATCTGGGTCTGACAAGCACACCTGCAAGGTTCTTCCTAGGTCCCTCCTTTCTAGGTGGTTAAGAGCATAGACTCTGGAGCCTGATGGCCTGGGTGTGAAACCCAGCTCCGTCACTTCCTTGCTCTGTGACGTTGGTCAAATAATTTAACCTCTCTGCACCTCTGCTTCCACACTTGCAAAATGGGGATAAAACCATATCTGCTTCACAGGGTTGTTGGGAGTTCTAAGTGAGGTCATATTTGAATAATGTGTAATGCAAGGGTCAGTTCCACATACATGGTAGCCATTAGACTCAATCAAGTTTTTAAATCCTTCCCCTCACTTACATTCACTTGGTCTTATTCTAGGCTCAAGCTTTAAAATAAGTAATTGACAAAAGACAACAGATACTTCCTCTGATTTAGACCTCGAGAGGCCTAACATACTGTTAGGGTCCTGATGATTCAGTGTTTGGCACCAGGGCACAATCTGAAACTGGGATAGAACATTCTGGAATGTGACAGCTGGCTTTTCTATCTCCTCAGCACTGAGCACCAAGAACTCTGTTAGGAGGTCTGCCTAGAATAGTGTAGTTCACCAGAATTCTGGTCTTGACCCTGAGTAAATCCAAGAGGGTCTAGAGTCTCCAGGTAGGGATGTTAGGGATGTCCGAGACTCCCAGCAGTGTGGGCCCCACCAGAGGCCACAGAAAAAGAAGCAAGCTCTGAGACCTGAAGCTCACATCTTGAACGCACTAATTGGGCTAATGCCCCATCCCACTGCTTCCTTGCAAGGAAAACTGTCCCCAAGCTACGACCCAGCAGTTTCTACCGCCCTGGAGACTAAGCAGCAGGCTTCTGCTAACCCAGATGGCAGTGGACACCACTTAAACTTCTCCCTCTGTCCTGCTGTTTTGGGGCAAGGCCTCCCAAACACCAGACTTTTTCAAAGTACTCACGAAGTACCTAATGTGTGCCAGACACCGGGTCAGAGATTTGACTTGTGTTGGGCATTTGGGAAACTCAGCTGGAAAGAGCGAGTCACCGAAGCTATGTGCCAGGGTCGCCAGGGTGGGAGCCCTTAGTCCACTGCCTCCTTCCTGGGACAGATTTCTGGGCCTCAGGGGTACGTGAAGGAGGCCCTGCCTGTGTCCTCCCGCCGCCTGCCCCGCCCGGGCATGGTGAGCCGTCCCTATCCCCGGCGGAGCCAGCTGCACTTGGCTGTGATTAATGGCGTCTATTAACAGCAAGTTGTAAACTGAGCGAATGCCTGTGAACATCTCACCCCGGCTGAATCCCACACCAGGGAATGCTCTTTAACCCCTGGCACCTCCTGCCTCTTGCAGGTTGAGAGAGAGGATCCGAAAAACGGCTCCACGGGGGCTGCTTAAGATGCTTTGGAATCACGAAACTACGCCATGATCCCTTTGGGGAAAAGGCCCACATCCTAAAACCTGAAGATAGGGGGAGGCAAGACTGAGGTCTGGGTCACAGAAGCTAGTTTTAAGAAGCTGCAAAGAAATTCCAGAACCGACTCTGGTCAATTGCCAGCTGCCCTTGGGCAAGTCACTTCCCCTTGTCTGTACCTCAGTTTCTTTATCTGTTACGTGAGGAGTTTCCTGCTCTCATCAGCGGACTCAGAAGCATCTCTGATTACAGGAATCTTTACAGAAATCACAAGGCAGGTTTCCTTTGGTTCCTTCATTCCTTGAGAGAATCCCTACAAATGAAGCAGCCTTTCCCACACTGTCACCCTCCAAGCCATCTCCTGGCCTCATTTGGCCAAGCTATTAGGCTAATTTCCTTCAAGTCAATTAGAGACCCTTCCCCCCAAATTCGCGTTCTGTGGTGACCAAACACACATGCCAGAGAGAGGGCTGTGAGATTCATAGACTTCTGTCATGTTTTAACTTTCAAACACTTTGTTTGGATCCTCTCTTTTGTTCTTAAAAGGCGGTAAGATGCATCAGCGTTAGTTTAACCCATTAAACAGGAGAGAAAACTGAGGTCCAGGGAGATGTTGTGAGTGAGCGGCAGTTTTGGGATCAGAGACAGGGCCCCTGGTCCCTCCCTGGAAAGCTCTGGCCCACAGGGCCCCTGCGAACATGAGCTGAAACCTCTGAAACCACTAGTCCTTCCAGCTGTGAGTGCAATTTGATGTACAGGTACTTAATCTTTCCTGTCTGAAGTGATTATGTGTAAAAACTGAGGATTAGTGTCTCCCGTGCTGCCATGCCTCCTGGGATCCACAGGACACAGCCCCCACCCCCCCACCCCCGCAACCTCTCCCATCCTGGCGGAGAACTCAGAGCCCTGACCTCAGAGCTCAGTACATGCCGCTGGCGCCGGGCACACCACCCCCGCTGTGGTCCAGGCTCACTTTCTTTGACCTCAGCCTCGTGCTTCTACCTCGCCACCTGCTCCGGGCTGGAGCTGCTCTGCAGCCCTGGACGTCCCCCCGCGGGCACCCACACTCGAGAAAGGGTAGGGTCCGCTCCTCCTCCCACCGGATTGCTCCCCGAAAGCTTCCAGGCTCCCAACCTGTCTAGGAGAGATTGGAGTGAGCGACCAACCGGCCGGAGGGTGGCTGCACCAGAGATTTGTCACATTCTCCCCTGCCCCCGCCCCGGGGTTAATTACTTCGGGGAGGCAATCTGAGCTGTGCCTGTCTCGGCTACAACAAGCCTCGTCACCTGGTGGGCGGATCTCAATCTTTTCTCAGGTGACAGCTGCTGGCCCTGACCCAAATGTCCTCACTCTGGGGGTGTCACCTACTCCGGAGGGCTACAGACACCAGGGGCTGGCCAGACGGGGTGGGGTCCCTGGTGATTGGACTGACGGCCCGAGCGGGAGGTCCCTGGTGGGTGGGGCGAGCACGGGCCACCTCGTGAGGGGACCGAAGGACTCCCTCCCTGGCCAGCCCCACACCGTTGAGCCCCAGCGCATGGCCCTCCTCCCCCTGTGCGTTGACACGGGGCAAATATTTAACCTTTCCATTTTTGCACTGGCTTAATAAGTGTTGGTGTCTAGTACAGGGATTGACACATCGTAGGCATCTGATACCTGTTTGTTGATGCGCAAGCCCACATCGGCGTGTCTGTCTCCCTGGGAGTCGGGTTCGTAGGCTTCTAGCTTTTCACTACACAGTTAAAGCATGTGTCACATCTGCTCTTAGTAAAAAACGTACGCATCCAGATGGGTGCATGTTTCCCTTTTAAAGATAAAGCCGAGTATGTCGAAGATTGTTTTTCTCCTAACGTATCAAATACTCACTCTCTTGAGCTCTTGATGTACGATCCTGAGTAGGAGAGGAAGGGGCGATGTATACAGGGGACACCGTTGTTTGTCCCTTCTGATAATAGCTTCTGATGTCATCTTGGGAGATGACCTTGGGGTGACAACCCATGTGTCCTGAGTTTTCTTGCCAAGGGGCAGGTGTAAGACCTAATTAGAAGTCCATGGCACTCTCCCTCTCCTGGACTTGGAATACAAAGTAGTGGCTGAGAATGGGGCCAGCAGAGACCATGCGTTGCCATTTCACCCCCATGGCGAAGCTCTGTGAGGATGCACTAGTTTTCTGCTCCTTTATGCTGCATTCTTCAGCTCCCTCTTACAGTCTATAGATTTTCCCCTTCTTTCCAACAAATTCCCTTTTTTCCTTAGGTTAGCCAATCAGTTAACGTTGTTAACAACCAAAGACCTCTAACTGCCAGGGTCACAGCTGATGATGGGGAGTGTGTATCATTCACCTGCTAGCGCTTGTGGGAAGCAGCTCACAAGGAAACGTGTTTGGTGTTGAAGAATCCTTAACCCATCCCCTGTTTTATAAAGACCTGGGGTTCCAGGAAATCCAAAGTCACATAGCCAGACTCATGGGATCTCAGAGCCAAAAGGGAACTTAGAGTCATATGTCAAACTTTTCATCAGATGCTTAAATTCCCTCTGAGGTAGCTTCTGCAAGTCGCTGACCAAAAGAAACGCGAACACTGACGGTGCTAGAACCGTCGTCTCCCCGGGCAATACATTCCTTCCTTAGCCAACTTTGGTAAACATCCTTCCTGCTGCCATACTAAGTTTTCTCTGTTAGTGCTGACCTTTTGGAGTCATGCACTGTGAATTCTATTCCTCTTCCACGTGACATTCCTTCAGATGGCCAAAGACAGCTGTCATACCTCTGCGGCTTCTCTTTCCCAGAACAATGTCCCATTTCCTACAGCTGTTCCTTGCATGGCAGAGTTTCGAGGCCTCCAGCATGCCAGCCACTGTGCTCTGAATGCCTCCTGTCTGTGCTCCTCGTAAGCGTATATCTCCGAAATGGAACAGAACACCCCAGAACTGGGCTTCCGGTAGAGAGCAGAGCAAAGATAAAATGCTCTGTTCTAATCAAAAGGATTTCGTAGGTCTGCTGCATATTCAGCCTGAGTCAAATGAGTTTGCCGGTCACTTTACACTGCATTAGTGTAAAGTGCTAACATATCTTTGGCTACATTATATATCTCTCCCATCCTGTATTTGTGTAAGCGGGGAAACATATCCAGCTTTCATTACAGTGTTACAAGACCGTTTAGACCCTGACTCACATCACCAAAATATTGCTTTTTCTTGGACCATCTTCCCCACTCCACCTCTACACAAACACACAGTTTTGTGGCCTCTACATTTTGCTAAGCATATGCTCGCTCTTTCTTCAAGTTCTTTACCCATATATGTCCTCTGTAAATTCCTCCCTCTTGGGCTATGTTTACCAGGACACTAAACCCCCCCCCCCTTGAGTCAGAAGATCCCTGCAAAACTCTTAAAAGTTTTGAGATTGTCTCTGTTTCCCCCTCCATCCACGACCACTGTGCCTCCTCAGATTCACACAAGATATTATGTAATAACACTGAGTGTTGGCAACAATGCAAGTCACCTAAACTCTCATCTGTTGATGGAGTGGACACTGGTATGTCCAGTTTGGAAAACAAAAGTACTCTATCACTCAGCAATTTCACTCCTAGGAACATACCCAAGAGAGATGAGGACATACAGCCACCGAAAGACATATACAATAAGAGCAGCTTTGTTCACAATAACCCCAAATTAGAAATAATTCGAATACCCAGCTGCTGTGATATAAATAATAAATATATAAATATATAATATAATATAATATAATATAAATAAGTATATAAATATATATAATATAATATATAAATATATATATATAAATAACATAAATAAATTGTGATATATTCATCCAAGGGGATACTCTTTGGCAACGCAAAGGAATGAACTACCACTACATGCAACAATGTGGGTGGTTTTCACAGACACAGGGGTGAGCAAACAGCTAGGTAGAGATGAAGAGTAGATACTGTGTGATTTAATTACGTGATGTTCAAGGACAGTCAAAACCTGGTTAATATTGCTAGAACTCAGCATGCTGGTTACCTTGGGAGCCAGGGATGCATGCTGACCGGGGCGGGGGCACAGAGAGCTTTCTGAGGAGCGGAGAGTGGTTTATATGCATTATTTGTTGTATACCTAGGTAAAAATCCACGAAGCTGTTCAATAAAAATTTTATGCATTTTCTTGTAAGTGAAGTATAACTTCATATGGAAGTTTAAAAAAGAAACTGCATACCTAGCAAAGCAAAAAAAAAAAAAAAAACACCTATTCTTCTAGGTATACTTTGAATCATCTTGCCTATACACTTTGGGAAACACTGATCTAGGTTTTTTTCAAAGATTTTATTTATTTTTGACAGACAGAAATCACAAGTAGGCAGAGAGGCAGGCAGAGAGAGAGGGGGAAGCAGGCTCCCTGCCAAGCAGAGAGCCCTATTCGGGGCTTGATTCCAGGACCCTGGGATCATGACCTGAGCCGAAGGCAAAGGCTTAACCCACTGACCCACCCAGGCACCCCAACACTGATCTAGTTTAACACTGTTGCCTTATAGTTGGGGTGACTGGAATTCAGAGGAAGGGACATGACCCCTTCAATCATACAGAGATTTAACAGAAGAGCTGGGGACAGGACCAGGACCCCTGACTCCCAGGCCTGAGTCTGACATAGTAAAAATTGATTGAGATGGTCCCTTTACATATTTTACTATAGATTTGTTTTACCCCCATTAAAAAAGTTAAAGAAAAAACCAAAATATTTGTCAGGATGAGGTTTTCTTTTCTCCCTTAATGAGTGCTTCTGTGAACTAATGTCTTCCTGTTGTATTAGACTGACTGATATGATTTTTCTACGTCAAATTTTTCTAAGTCAAACCCAGTCCTACAAATACATATATATAACTATTAATATAATTGGTAACATTCTTCCTACTTAATTTTCAGCAACTTATCTAGAGGCCAAATTTTAGCAATCTGTGGTTCTCTAAGCCCTCGACATGACTATCATAAGTATCTGTATTAAAAGAATCAAAAAGTGTGCATGCAGAATTTTGTTTAGACAAAATGGATTCCAGATGGTAGAATCTGATCTGTTAATACTCAGAACAAGTATCCAGGAGTCGCAGGAGCAGCCTTTCCCAAATTATGTTCCCTGTTACACTAGTCTTTAAAGATGCTTCTCAAAAAAACGAGTTTCTGGCTGAAACCATAGGGAAATCCTATACTTTTAAAAGAAATCCTATATTTTTAAAAGAGATTCATAACATGTATTACCGTATCGAAGCATCTAAAAAGTCCTGCAGTAAAATCCATCCAGATAATTTACTTACCTTTTAAAGATTTTATTTATTTCTTTGATAGAAAGAGAGAGCACAAGTAGGCAGAGCGGCAGACAGAGGCAGAGGGAGAAGCAGGCTCCCCTCTGAGCAAGGAACCTGACATGAGGCTCCATCCTGGGCTCCATCCCAGGCCTGTGAATCATGACCCAAGCTGAAGGCAGACGCTTAACCAACTGAGCTCCCCAGGCGCCCCCAACATAATTTACTTTAAACCAAGCCTTCTCAAACTAATTCACTCACAGAAACCACAGTTCCCTACATAGGGTAACATCCCATGAAATTATTCCTGGGAGTATGATCCTCAAAATGTATTCTGAAAAACACTACCACAGAGTGTTCTCAGAAAGACCACAGAATGTCAGATCTGGCAGACGTGTTAGGGTCTCTAGGCCAGCAGTTTTCAAAGTGCAGCCTGAGGACCGAGTGGGCCCCCAAGACTCAGGGCAATCACGAGGTCAAACGGTTTTCCTCATCACCTTTTCCACTCTCATTTTCTTCCAGGCATACGGGGCGGGGTGGTGGGGGGATGGTTTCCGGAGGCAGAGGCCATGTGCCGACACGTAATTCACAACTGTCTGAGTACAGAAGCAGATGTGAGAACCCAACTGTCGTCTATAAAACCAGACAATAAGGCGATCGAACAAAAAGTGAAAAACAATACCAATTTCTTTCTCTTTTCTTTTTGACAATACCACTCTTCTCACTGTTCTTTTGAAAAATACAGGCTTTTTTAATCAAAAGATATTTATGCACCCCCATGAGTTTATTATTGTTATTTGAAAACAAATTGCTTTTAAAATGTCTCTTTTAATTTTAATACTGTAAATAATGATGGAGATGATAACATAAAGCGCTTCAGGGGTCCTCAATAACCTTAAATGTAAAGGGGACATGAAAATAGGGGGAAACTCCTGTTTCCCCTTCTCTGTTCACACTCACACATCAACGCTTCGGATGCCAGAAGTGTGGGCCTTGCTCACGCCCAACAATTCTGCGACAATTCTATTCGATGCTGACACTAATCAGTATTAGCGCAGACCCCACAGGCTGGGAACTCAGTCCCTTAAGACTGTCCCTTTTGTCCTGCTTCAGATGCCCGTTGCAAGTCGCCTGATGTCCCTTGTGTTTCCGGCCAGCCAACTGTAAATCGGGGTTCCCATGGCCCCCTCCTCAGGTTCAATAATTTGTTCCCAGAACTCAGGAAAGCACTTGCATTATTAGAGGACCAGTTTATTATAAAAGGACACAAGTGAGGAACAGCCAGATAGAAGAGATGCAGGAGGCCAGGTGTGGAGACATGGGCAGAGTTTTCTGGTCGTTACAGGCACGCGTCCTTCACCAGTACCTCTATGGGTTCAGGAGCCCCGAAACTTTCTGAACCTTATACTTCGAGATTTTTATGGAGGCGTCATCGTGCCGGCATGACCAATTATTAACTCATTTTCCAGCCCCTCTTCCCTCTGCAGATGGTAGGGGATGAGGCCGAAAGTTCCAGGCTTCCGATCCTGGTTTGGCCTTCCTAGTGATCAGCCCCCACCCAGGAGTCCACCAAGAGTCCCTTCATTAGAACAAAAGATGCTCCTATCGGCCAGGAATCCCCAAGAGTTTAGTAATATATATGCCAGAGGTTGCTGACCTTCAGAAAACGAAAAGATTTGAAAAATTTTGTGCCAGAAACCATAGCAAAGACCAATATATATATATATATATATATATATATATATATATATATATATATATATATATTTCCTGTTATTTCCCAGGGCGTGAGACCAGAAAGATTTAAAGCTGCTATTCCAAACAAATCCAAATTCCAAGCTGAGACCCTGGCGGACTAGTGCTTGGACAGAAGTGAGTTCAAATTAGAATCCGGATCTTGGGATTTCCAGTCCAAGGGACTTACCTGCATCCCACCCTGCCTCGTGTCCTTTTGGGAGCCGATCAAATAGAATCCAAGATACTTGATGTGGTTAAGAACATTGAAACCCCAAGTGAACTACCATTCCATACTTCCGTGATGCTGTCAGGCCTGTGTCCAGAAGAGGACGTACAGCGGCAGAAGCTGAGCCAAGAAAGGTATGACAGAGCGAGAGGGACACACCGAACCGTGCCTCATTAATGACTTCAATTAGAACGACTGGCATAAAGTGAGTCCAAAATTTAAATTTTACATTTAAATATTTGTGTACTACATACGTGTGTGTGTATCTGTGTGTGTGAATGGACAAAGTTTGCATCATCTATTACACTTTAGATGGAATCGTATTTTCATTCAGAGTTTTATTCAATTAAATATAATTCCTCTTTGACGAGCCGTCTTAATCGGTGGGTTTCCAGACAGCAGCCTGACTGCGACTCCGGGGGCCCAGACAAAACAGAGTACACACGTTCAGGCTGCCGCCAAGCTGGGAGAGTGTGCTACACAGCATGGCACCCTCCACCCTCAGCCCTGGGCCCCCTGTCGCCTGAGGAATCCTGCCATGGTCAGAGAGAGCAGACCCCACTCAGGGTGTGTGAGGATGGTTCCCACCCAGTCTCAAGGACATCCCTGGGCCCCTGACCTGCCAACTAGTGGCGGAGGATGACTTCCCATTAGAGGGGGATCTAGGGCTTCTCTGTACTCCAAATCGCCAATCACTGCCCCTTGGAGCCTGTTACAAGTGTCTGAATTCTAGCCCTTGAGCTTTATTCTCTGCTTGGGTTGGATGACACCTTAGTGTAGCTATTCCCTGGGGGGACTAAAACATGGGTGTTGGTTCACAAATAAGGAAGTTAATCATCTCATGAAGCTGGAAGCCATAAGGTACTGGACAGACAAGCTGGAGGGTAGAGGAAGAGCAGGGGCACATCTCCAGTGCCAAGGACAGTAGGCACAGTTTGGGGGTGATGACAGCAGTCCAGTTCCTCTCCAGGAGAACCAAGAGTGGGGCAGGGAGTGAGGAGGACACCAGACCTTCAGCTCTGGCACAGATGTCAAGACCTGGCCCTTTCAGGTCAACTAATATTAGGGTTCATGGGGTAAAGGCAGGTACCAGAGAGGGGAAACCAAGGCACTGGGCTGTGGTCTAAGTTCCAGAGCTCCAAATCTAAGAGTAGGGAGCAAAGTGCAGGATGGAGACCAAGAGTCCCAGGAAGAAGCAGCAGGAAGCTCAAAGTTACCTTCAGCTTCATTCTGCTGGAGGCAGCACATTCCTGAGGTTGCCTAAGGTTCTATAGCCCTGTCTGAGACTCCCCCTGAGCCAGGGGTCTAGGCTCATTCCCTGGCTCACATCAACCCTCTGCTGTCATGATGTTCTGGCCCCAGTTTATCTTTCTGCTCTCCCTTCTCATTCATCTGCCCTGGCTTTGAGGTGAACTGAACTATTCACTCTTCTCATCCTGTGTCTTCCCAGGGCCAACTCTTTTCTCCTCCTACCCCTGAGCTACTCAGAATGTCCTTCCCCACCTTTACTGGGCTCCTGAATTCTGTTCCAAATCTTGTCCATCCTCCTGGCCGTATTTGTTTTCTGTTGTTGTAACAAATTACCATGAACTTAGTGGCTTCAAACTACACAAATTTATTAGCCTACAGTTCTGTAGGTCAGAAGTCCACACAGATATCCCTGAATTAAAGTGAAGTTCTTTCTGGAGGCTCTGGGAGTGGGGAGGCGGGCAGAGGGAGGAATCCGATCCTTGTCCTTACCAGCTTTAAATGTCACCCTCATTCCTTGGCTCACGGCCCCTTCCATCTTCGACTTCTCCTTCACTGTGTCATCTCCTTCTTGGACCACAACCAGAAAAGTCTTCTGATGTGGTCCTCTGACCGGATTCGGCTCATCTGGATAATCCCAGCTGCTCTCCTCAGCCCAACAAACTTCATTTAACTACATCTGCAAAATCCCTTTTGCCATGGGAGATACCCTAGTCACAGGTTCTAGGGATCGGATGTGGACACTTTGGGCAAGGCCACTCTTCTGCCTTCCACTCTGGCCCAGCCCCAGCAGATGTTCCCCACCATAGCTCAGATCACCTGGAATTGTAATTATGAGTGGACTTGTCATTTTCCTGCGATAAGCTTCAAGGTCCATGAGAGCAGGGACAGGGTGGTCTTGCCTAGTGACACATCCCTGGCCACTATCACACAGGCTGGCGCATGGTGCTCAACAGTATTCGGAGGGGAATACTCTCCTGTGACACCTCACTTTCTATTTTAAGTTATATCCTGACCATATGATTTCTCCTCTGTGAGACTACTCACTTCTTGAAAGCAGGGTTCACATGTGGCTTATCTCTTGCATCTTGACAAACTCGGCACATCTTTGTGAAATTGCATCGAATAAATAGGTTCAGACTCATGTCAACGGTCTGGTTCTTGAGCAAAGGGCACCGGGAGGAATGGGTGGGGATGGGGTACCCTGGGTCAACTTGAAAGTTTCTGGAAGAGAAAGGCTTGGGACAATGGTTGGAAAGAAATGAAGGGTAAGGATGGGCAGGGCTGAGGGGATGAGGACATCCTATGGGAGGACAGGTGTGAGCCAAGTCAGGTATGGGAAAGATGGCCGGTGGGGGGGGAGTAACCAGAGAGGAGATGGGGGAGGAGCAGAAATGGCGGCCAGGGCTTGGATGCCAGGTGGCAAGATCTGGATTTGATACGACAGCGTGGTACTGGGGATTACTGAGCCATGAGTGTTGTGCTGAAAACAGGGTTGGAGGAAGACAGGATGGAAGCAGGAGGACAAATGAGGGGGGTGTATTTCAGGGAGTGAAGTGCTGGCTGTGGCAGGATGTAGGCAGGGGAATGTAGCTGTCCCACGGGGACACCTAGATAGACTAGATGTGGAGACAGGAGATAGTGAAGTTAAAGATAATTTGACACCACAGCCTGAGAAAAGCAGGATGATGGAGACCTGGCTTCCAGTAGGTGAGCAAGATGGTGAACTCAGCCTTGGGCACCTTCCGTGTTGGATATCAGAAGGGCAGGCCTCAGAGGTAACTGAGACTCAGCCCCATTGCTTTTGTCCCCGTGAAGAACCTCACCTCCACACAGCAGATGAATCGGGAGAAGGAGGGTATTTTTCCAGGGCCTGAAATGTCCTTTCTGCTCCCATGTGGCAGGCACCCTGCCTTTGCCCCAGCCCACTCACCAAAGCAGACATTCTGACCCCCACAACGAGCTCTCATTTCCATTTATAGATCCCTCTCCCACCTGGGGCTAGCCACTGTTCCTGGGGCTTTGCCAATATAGATTCATTATACTCCTATAACAACCCTGGAAGGTAGGTAATATTAGCCCCATTTGATGCATGTGGAAACCGAAGCTCCCCTAGAAAAGAAGCAAACCACCCACATCTTTACAACTAGGAAGGAGTGGGGAAACCAGGATTCATGCCCTAGTCATTGAGCTCACTGAGCTCTGACTTTGTCATACCATTGTGACTCCTGCCTGCTGTCCAGTGAGGTTTAATTTAATTCTATTCAATTCTGTTTAGCACACTTTTCCTGAGCGCCCATGAAGAGTACGGTGGTCTGCCAGGTGGAATTAAAGAGGCATGAGACATGAGTAGGAGAAACAAATATAAACCCAACTACGTCCACACAAGGAGCCCACCACAGTCCGCAGTGGCTGAGAGGGATTTAATTCTGCCGGCACCCACCCCATATGCCGGTTCTAGCCCCCAACTGCCGGTGTGGGCCGCTCCCAGGAATCCCCACATAGAAGAGACCTTCTATCCAATCGGTTGTTTTTATAGATAAGGAAACTGAGGCCCAGAAAAGGGCGGTGGCTTTTCCAAGCTCACATAGCTGCTCAGTGGCCAAACCAGGGCCAAAGCCTGGGTGGCTTCATTCCATGTCTGGTACCCTGGACTCGGATGGCTCCTCTGTCCTCCCAGCTGGCAAGAAGTTCACATCTGCCCCTCAGCACCCCAGACTTCCCTCCCTCCCTCCCCACCAGCCTCCCACTCCCCACTCCCCATGGTGGCCTTGCACACCTCGCCCCAGTCCTCCAGGTCCAGATAGCACTCGGGGGCAGAGACCAGGTAAGCAGCAGCTGAACCCGCTCTTAGCAGGCCCAGCCCACCACCTCACTGCCACCCCTGGTTTCCTTCTCCTCAGGGCGCTAAGTGAGGGGAGAGCAGAGGTGGGGCCTAGTTAAAGTCCTCTGCAGCAAAGATCTGCATCTCTAACTAACATTTCCAAATTGGGAGCGAGGACAAAGCCCTTAACTGGGTTTTTTAAGGTTATCGTTTTTATTACTAGCTTATAAAGTGCTTTCTCTTTATAAAACAACACGATGAAACACACTTAGCCCCTCTCCGGACCCCCGAGTTGTGTAATACGAGAAGCGGAGAAGCACTGCTGTGGGGGTTTTACACGCCACACAAAGGCAAGACCCTTCCTTGTTCCCGTCTGGAAGGTTGACGCTCCCTTTTCTTGTTTGGTCGGGTTTGAGAAATGCCTTCCTTTCCCTTGCGCGGGAGCCTCCGAGCCCAGGCGAAGGTGGGCCTTGTTACCTTGGTGATAGCGAGGTTGGGCTGAGAGGCCGCTCCGGCAGCCAATAGAGGCCGGGAGGGGGCGGGACCAGCTGGATCTTCTGCGGCGGCGGCGGGGCCCGCAGGTTAGCGGACTGGGCGTTGGGGGTGGGGTACGGGGGTCCCGGGGGCACGCGGGGGGTCCCAGGCCAGCCCGAGACCCCTGATTAGGTGGGCACTGGCCTTGGTGGTAGGATCAGGGCTCCCAGCCTGTACCCCGAAAGTTTTCATCGGGCCTTGAGTAGGGAGGAGCTGCTGGGCGAGCGGGCGGGCGGAGGCGGAGATGGCGGAGGGCGGTGGAACGCGCCGCGAGGGTCGGAGCGGGGCCTGGTCCTAGGAACTCCAGGCCCCCGGCGGCCGTGGTCCCGGGAGGAGGCCCCCTCTTCCCGGGCCCTCCAGGGAGGAGCTGAGGTGGATGATGGAGAACCGGAGACTTGGGGAGGGAAGGAAGTATTTGGCCACAGGGTTTTAGGAGGCCCTGGAACGCTGAATCCAGCCCCTCACTCCATTCCTACGTCCCCGCGGGAGGACTCAGGGGCCGAGAGTGCCGCCTGTGGTGTGGCCGCTTTCCCCTTCTCGACTTCCTGTCTCTTATGCAGGTGTCCGGTCTGGCTGGCCTCCCAAGCCTGATCAGCATGAAGCTCCTATGTTTGGTGGCCGTGGTCGGGTGCTTGCTGTTGCCCCCAGCGCAAGCCAACAAGGTGAGGGAGGTGAGCCAGCAGCACCTCGTGCTCGACCACCGTGCCTGAGGACAGGGCCTCCGCCCCCTCACCCCCCGCTCCGAGAGGGGGCTGCTGCTCCGTCCCTGTCCCTCAGTCATCAGTGGACCATAGGTTCGGGAGTGTTCTCGCGGGTGCCACACCGCAGGCCTTTGTAAGGGTGGAGTGAGGGGAGAGGGGTGGAGCCCAGAGCACGGGTTCTGCATCAGACCAAACCTAGGTGGGATCCCAGCGAGGGAGTTTGTGTTTGGAGGAATTACCTAAGTTCCCCACACCTTCCTTTGCCCCTGGATAAAATCGGGGGTGGTTGTAATGTCTACTGGTCTACTTAAGCAGAACCAAGTAATACAGTTTGTGGAAATGCTCCTTCAGTGTGCAGTCCTACACAGCTGAGAGTTTCTGTTACCCAACCTAAGTGCTGGGGCTCCTGAGAAATTTCCATTCTTTAGGGGTAAATGACCCGGAACTGGCCTTGGGTAGCTCTGTGGAATTTAAAATTCTGAAGGTCACCAAGGTTTTGAGTAAGGTTGAGTCTGAGGGTTTGCTTCCAGCCCCTCTGGGGAATTCCTGATTGGAATGAAAGTATTTGTGGTGGTGTCTTATACCCATTTCAGAGAGGAGGAACATTCTAAGGGATTGCGTGGGTATTCCCGTGGAAATAATCCACTTTTTGTGTACCCCTGACCTTTACCTCCCCCAGTCCTAAGCTCCGTAGTTGGAGATGGGATGGTGGTTGGGAAGGGGCTCACCTTTGCTGGACCAAGATGCACACAGCAGGTGTGGGGCCCAGTATAGAGGGCTATCACTTCCCTTGTCACACGCACACCCCCTGCTCTCAAGCACCCTACTAGGGAATGGCATCCCTAGGCAGCTTTCTGTGAGTCTCATTTGCCACCTGGACAGTTTCTGTCTTGAGGGTCCTATGATATTAGCATCCTTTTTGCAGAAGTCCTTTCTTTATGAACTTGGAGATGGGAGAGGTCAAGAGCATTTACATATGGAACAGGGAACTCAAAGTTGAAAGTCTTGCTAGAACCTGAAGCCAGGGACTCTGCCTACCTGCCTACCATGCACTTTCTCTTCCAGAGCTCTGAAGACATCCGTTGCAAATGCATCTGTCCGCCATACAGAAACATCAGTGGGCACATTTACAACCAGAATGTGTCACAGAAGGACTGGTAAGGCGCCATATAGGCTGGCTCATGGTTGCTACCACTAGTTGAAGTTACAAGTGTTCAGTGGGATTCTTGGATCCCTGGAGGATAAGCTTGCTCCTTCATTCCCACTAGAGCGTACAAGGGACTGTTTTGTCCATGGTCACACAGCCAGTTGGGAACAGGACCCAGGTGTCTTGAATTCTAGCTGAGGGGTTCCTGGTCAGAGAAGTGGATTTTGTTATTTTGCTTTGATTTGGGTGTTTCTTAGAAATGCAAAATGGTAACAGAAATTGGGCAAGGTAGATAGCGTGCCCACATACATAGGACCTTTGGTGTACTTTTGCAAAGCTCTGTTACGTGTGTTATTCTGTACCAGTGTCATTAATGCCTTGTAAGGTAGATGGGATGGATTGGGATAGGTAGTGTTTCCTTTTTATAATTGCAGAGACTAAAACTCAAAGAGGATATTTCAGTTATACTTCTGGAGTCCTGAATTCATTTCTGGATGCTTCCCTTTAAAAAGGAGAAAAAGAAGCTCAGATTCATTCGGAGAAAAGAGACCAGCTTGGGGAAGGGAGGTTTCAGCACCATATCCTAGAAGGAGTGGTGCAAGGGAGGCTTGAAGAGGAAAGGGCTTGGAGACATCTGGTGGCTGGCAAAGACGAGGAGCAGTGCTGGCATGCTCTGGGAAGTGGGGCACATGGCAGTGGGCATCAGTTGTATTCAATGTGGTTTTTTAGTGTAGAATTGGAGCCAGTAGAAACAGCTTCAGGAGTAGCTTCAGGGAAACCGATGTCAGTGTGAGGTGAGGAAACATTTCTACTCCAGGCTATTTTAAGAGCTGGGAAGCCCCATCCTTGGAGAGATCTGAGCACAGATGGGGTGATTCTTTGCTAAGGGCACTGTGGAAAGGATTCGCATCACAGAGAGGGGGTGTCCCAGTCAGGTTCCCTGCTTGGTTGTGCGTTAATATCAGGTGGGCTTTGAGGAAATACAGATTCCCCGCACCACCTGCTCTCAAGATTTGGGGTTTCGTTGTTTTCTTTCTTCTCAGGTTTATTGAGATCCATTAGACATAGCACTGTAAGTTTAAGGTGTACAACCTGATGGTCTGATGGACATACGTATGGTGACATATTACTACGGTAAGGTTAGTGATTACCTCCATCACCTCCAATAATTACCGCATGCGTGTGCGCGCGCGCACATGTGGTGAGAACATTTAAGATCTGCTCTTTTCACTTTCAAGTATATGATACGGTGTTAACTATAGTTTCCCTGCTGTACATTCGATCCTCTCCCCCTACTATTTGAATTCAGGAAATATCAGGGAGCAGGAGTAACATTTTCTTAAAGTTCCTTTGGTGGTTATGGGGTTGGTTAGCACGGCCTTTGGGAAATTGGAACTTCTCCAGTTCTGAGATAGTCGGTGATTTTCTGAGAGGCAGACTGGCTAGACATGTAGACTTGGGATCTGGCCTGCCCGGCTTCAAATCCAGGTTGGCCCCTTGTTCATCGTGTGACAAGTGACTTCTTGTCACAAGAGACAGTGTCACAAGTGACACTGGACTTGCTGTCCAGTGTACCTCAGTTTCCTCATCTGTAAGATGGATGGCAGTATTTTGAGTATTGAGAGAGAGTGTGTGTGTGTGTTTGCGCACACGTGCACACTTATAAATGCCTGTGTCATTAGAACGCTTAGGACAATGTCTGGCATGTAAGTGCTGTATAAATGTTAGCTAATATTAATATATATTATCAGGCCTTGTTAGAGGTCACATAGATACTCATCATAAGACAGCCCAGCCCCAGAAAACTGGAGCTGCTTGCACAGCAGACTGTTTGCGTCTTGTTTCGCCTGTCCTGATGGATTCACAAAGCTCTAAGACGTGAAGTCTTGGAAGGAGCCCCTGTGACCTCCTTGTACGTTGCAGTTATAGCTCAGATGACATGAGTAAATAAATTGAGAGACTGTCTGAGCCCCACAGCAGATAGTAAGGCTGCCTCCCAGAGGCAACAGCAGATTTTAGTAGCCCTGTCTCTGGCCCCAGGGGATAGTATGACCTGCAAACCCAGGCGTGGATGCCCGAGAGAAGGAAGTGCTGTCCAGACCTCAGACTAGAGTTTATTTTCTTCTCCTTACAAGTCAGAATTAGGGGATCCCCCAAAGAACAAGTTCACTTAAACTGTCTCCAAGTTCTCTTAAATTGAGAACTTGGGGACAGTTCCGTTAAGGATGGTAGGTGGAAACTGAGGCTAGGCAGGATTCTAGGACCCAGTGACAACATTGGTGACATCCCTGTAGTGGTGGGGTAGGGATTGACCTTCTGGCATGGGCCAGAAGAGACCAGTCTTCAGGTCTCTGCCACTGTTACTGCTCTGCTTCACCTGGGTCCGTGGCTGGGAGAATATTCGTGCCCTGTGTTGTGGGGAGCGAAGCCAGAACTGTCTGAGCTGCGGGCTTCACAGGTGACCTCATTTACATTCCCACGTTGCTGGTGTTCTACCGTCTAGTGCTGGGAGTTTATAACCACCCCTGCAGGAGGGCAGAAACCCTAACAGCGATGCTCTGTTGGTGGGTCTGCCCAGGAGAGAACTGGCAGAGGCATCCCAGAGTGGGAGGGAACCAAGTAGGTTAGTTCAGTGTCTTTCTTACTTCTAGAGATCAAACCTTTCTAGAGACAATCCGCGTTGGAAACACAACATGTGAAACAAAATCAGACCTGGCGCCGGGAGAGACCGGTCCCTCAGCCCCTCCGTCCACTGCCTTCTTGCCCAGTGGCTCCTGGGATACCTAAGGGAAGACAGCCTGAAAGGCACTGATGAGTCCAGCCTCTGTTTGTAAAGGAGGAAATGGGGACCCAGAGGGTATAAGTAAATTATTTGCCATCACAGAAGATGTGGCGGAGCAGACAATTAAACCCAGTGTATCTTTCTCTGTAGACCTCGCCCTTAATGTCCTCTGACCAGTCCTTGAAGTCTCTCAGTACCACCAGTCCCCCGGAAGGTAAATGAAATCCTTAGAGAACAAGATCATGTTTAGGGTTTTACCGACTTGCAAGAGGCCAGAGACAGCAGAAAGATTTCAGCTTTCCATTTACTGTTCCCCAAACCCCTTTATAGCCTATTCCCGTAACAGGATTCCAGTTTGAAGAACCTGGGTTCCCTCCTCCCAGCTGCCGCTGCCACCCCACCAGGCTTGCCCTTGGTGGGGAGTGCACATATCCCACTGTAGCACTGGAGTGGCCTTCCAGACCAGAACCCCGTGTGGCTCAGAAAGGGAGGCATCTGGTCCTCAGAAGGCTTATAGGGACTTCCTGGAGAACAGAAGGTCCCAGCAGTGATTATCAGTGCTGTGCATGAACTTGACCTTGTCTGTCAGCTCCTCCTGGAGGGGCAGCGTGCAGGTCTAGAAATGGTGCAGTTAGTTACATAGGAGACCCACACACGCAGCAGGGAGTGATGTGGTGAAGTTGTTACCCAGGGGTGGAACTGGAATCATCCGGGGTTTAGAGGAAATCATGGATGCTACATACTGGATTTTTAAGGGGAACGGAGGCTTTTAGAGGGCATCTCATTTTTATTTCCACACCTGATCTTCACATCACTTGTCTTTGATGCTTCTGCCAGCAACGCAGCCCAAGTCTGGAAGGACCCTGGGATAGCTCAGAACAGGCCTGGTTGTTTGCAGAGACTTGAAGGACCTATTATGCGGTGCTGTTAACTGTAGTCACCCGGCTATACATTCGACCTGCTGACCACAGGTCAAGGCCCCTGTGGGCCCTGTGGGCCACCACCAACTACAGGGGTGTTGCCAGTGTTGTCGCTGGGGCCTAGAATCCTGCCCAGCCTCAGTTTCCACCGACTACCCTTAATGGTGCCATCTCCTGGTTCTCCCCATTGACCCTTGCAGGGTTCCTGTCAGAGCTGGAAGGGCCTTAAAGGTCATCTGGTACAACCCCTGCAACCCGGAGAGGAGGACATAAGCGCAGAGCCCCAGACCTGGCTGTCCTTTGCAGTGTGATGCCTGGTTTGCCTCTGCGAACCTCTGAGAGTGTGGTTGACTTCCCCCAGTGGTAATGATCAAGGTTCATTCTCGAGGTCATTTGTTCACTGTGGTCTTGAACCGGACCTGTTGAAACCCACTGATCTGAAGAAGGCCGAGACTGATCGAGAGGCCCAACTAAAGAGCTGAGCACAGGCCCAGGCCCCCTGAGACAGAGCGTCACATGAAGGATGAGCCGAGGATCGGGATTTGGGTCCTGACCTCATTGTGGTGGCAGTGCCACTTTGCCCTCTTGAGCTCACTTCCCTCTTTCTAAACGTGGGGCCTGTGATCTCTAGCTCACCTGGGTCGGTAAAGGCGGGCTAAGTGGCTGCGCCCTCAGAACACCCTTGGCAGTAGCTTGCTCACTGGGCCTCCTCCCCGAGCCCTGCTCTGCCAGCTCTGCGCTGGGTGCTAAGGCCTCTGTCCTTAAGGAACTTAGCTTCTCCCCAGGGAGACCGTACAAATACAGGTGGGTTGACAGCACAGTTCGGTCAGTGCTGTGACAGGATGAGCGTGGGGAGCTGGCCGCTGTGGGGAGAGGTCAGATCTCTGGGCTGGAGATCCCTGTACGAAGGACGAATAGGGATTCAGAGCCTGGGAAGGGGAGGCGGCAAAGCCGCGGATTCCGGCAGGAGGCAGAAGACGTGTCAAGGAGAGGAGCACGGCTCATTCAGAGAAGAGTCCAGATCAGCAGAGCTGGAGGAGGGCGTGTGGGGCGAGCAGTGGCAGGGATGGTAGGGAGGAGGAGACGCAGCCGTGGGCGCCCCAGGGGCAGCAGCTCAGTGGGCCTCAGCCTAGAGGCCCTGTGGAGGCCTTGAGCAGCTTCAGACTTTAAGTGGGGGGTGACGTGACGGGAGCTTCGTTCGCTCACACCGCTCAGCCGCCGGGTGAAGAAGGTGATACGGGCGCAGGCCCGATGAGAGGCGCGAGGGCAGTGGGGAGTCTGGGGCATTGGTCCGAGGACAGAACGATGAGACCTTGAGCTGAGACAGGACAGTGGGAGCCAATAGAGAAGGTGGGTCTTGGGAACTTTTAAGGAGGTAAAATCACGGGCATTTGGTGGCTTCATAGGTGAGGGGAGAACGGAGCGTCAGAGGTGGTTGCTGGTTTGGGTTTGGTCGGCGGAGTGGATGGTCGGGGTACTCTGTGCCGTTGGGGACATAGCCCCGGGAGCTGGGCCGGAGCGATGGAAGGTGATTGGGGAGTGTGAGGCCCCTGGGGGCTGTCTCTGTGGTGCCTGGTAGGCAGCTGGATGGAAGGGTGCCACAGGGTGGTCCTGACTAGGGATTCCAGTCCCCGACTCCACTCGAGGCCTCCCCAGCTCTGACTTGGAGATCTTGGGACTGGGTGAGCCCCCGTGGAGGGGGCAGAGCACACCATGGGACACAAAGGCAGCTGAGGGCGGCAGGTCCGCATGTAAGTGCACTTCTGAGAGCTGGGTACTTCATGTGCACTTCCGGTGGATTGGTGGGTTGGGAAGGGGATTTTCACCTCCGTCTCCCCTCCAGCTGGTGGGCCTGCTCCCACCACCCCCGTCTGTCTCTTTCCAGCAACTGCCTACACGTGGTGGAGCCCATGCCGGTGCCCGGCCACGACGTGGAGGCCTACTGCCTGCTGTGTGAGTGCAAGTACGAGGAGCGGAGCACCACCACCATCAAGGTAGCCCGGGGCTCGGGGCATGGGCCCGTCCCACTCCCTAGCTGCCCAGCACCCTCAGTCTTTTCCTGTATCCTGGAACGTTCCAGTTGGCTGTGGGTCTGGCTTCTGGACTGGCTTGTCACAGACACAGGGGCCTGCTTCCCACACCTTCTTGGAGCCAGCTCTGTCCTCAGACATCTGTCCAGTGGCTCCTGTTACATGGGGGGCTGGGAACCTGAGAGCCGCGCTTCATGTCACTTTTTTCCTCCTGTTCTTTCCAATTTCCCCCTTCTCTCTTCCATTCATTCAGTAAGCCTCTTTCAGTGCCTTTAAGTTCCAGGCAACATCCCAGATGCTGCTAACAGAGCAGTAAGGCTGCCCTCCCAGAACACCCCATCTAACTGAGCTTCCAGAATGGCCTCAGTCTCCCGAAAAGCCCCCCCGAGAGCTGTGCACCAGGGCATGGTGTCCACGTGGTGGGACCTGGGCAGGAAGGGCTTCGGCCCCGAACCTCATTCTTGCAGGCTATTGGGTGAATTTGGGAGAGAAGCAGTAGACCTGACCACAATAGCGAGTGAGGGTGGGGAGCTTGTCCTTTCCTCTGCCCCTGGGTGGGCTCCGAGGGACCACCACAAATGCTAGTAAAAGCTCATCCACCAGAGCCTCCCCCGGGGTCTCCTAGTCTGGGCTCTAACTCCTGAGCCAGGCCCCGCGTACTGATTTCTAACTTGAGCTCTTCCTGGCCAGGATTTCAATTTACTTCTGCCGGTCCTATGGAGAGTTTAAAAGTAGCATCCAGAAGGGAATTGAGGAGTTTAACGGCACTGCCTAATCCCTCAGGTTTCTCCTTCTGAGGCTCAGGAGGGAGGTGGTGCTCCCTGCTATTGTCCTGCGCAGACCAGGGAGCTGGCAGCTCCTTCCCTGTCCTGCGGTCCTCTGTGTTCTTGCCTTTCTGATGGGAAGCACCTGCCGTCCCCCCCCCCCCCCTCAGTCTTCACCTCATCGAGCTGTGCAGACTCAACTCCTTTTATCTTCCCTCCTGGGCCAGCCCCTCCTGGAGCGTCTTTCTCCTGCTCTGAACATGCTCCAGGGCCCACCCTCTGGGGACCAGATGGCTGAGACTGAATGCTGAGCCAAGTGTTGCCTCTCCCTGTTTGGCAGAAAGGGACTTCCCAATACAGGGACCTCATCAGACACACCTCCTAACCCCGCAGGTTCCCTCCAGTCCTCCACCCTACGAGCCCCCACCACCCCCCAGCTTCGGCCTGCTGGAGACTCCGCCTCCCTTCCCCTTGCCCTTCTCGGGGTATTGGCAAGAGGTCTGACCTCGCCTTATTTAAAGAGTTGTGAACACGGAAGCCCCAGTCAGGGAGGAAGCTGGTGTAGTTGACCTTGACCTTTGAGCTGAGCTTTGACCTGAAAGTCCCAGGGTTTTTCTCTTCCTTTTATCGCTCATCACAGTCCCTTTGCAGCCAAGGCTGAAGTCACAGGCCAGTGATGGCCAGGCGTTGTGGAAGTAGAGAAAGCATATGAGCCAGAGTTAGTAAATCTGAGTTCAGGTTTAAAAACCTCTACCATTTGCTGACCTTGGGACCTAGGCTCCTGGTTCTCGGGTGAGTAGTGACCGCCCAATGGGCACTTGGACACGAGCAAAGGTGCTTCTTTGGTCTCAGTAACAGGTGTATTCGTGATGCCACTGTAAGGGCTGTGGCACTGAATGTCTTGGAGAGTTCTGTCTTAAGTGCCCAGAGCACTGCTCTGGGAGGCACTGAATTCGCCTCACTGAATCTGTCTTTGCTGTGAAATGAAAGTTACTCCAGCTTGTGGGATTCTGCATGTACGTAAGAGGTTTGCCACTCTGCCACTGGCTGTCACCTCCATGCAGGACCGCCAGCCTTCAGGGCACACCTTCTTGCCAGCCTGTCCCCCTCCGCCCATGGGTGTGCCCTCTCAGGACTGGAGCTCCCTACCCTATCCTGCTCTTGGCAGTGGGGAGTGAGCCCCCATGCCCTGGGGCTTGGCCTCAGGCCTCTCCCCCAGCGGGTTCTTTCCTGTTCTTACTTTGTGTCCCTTTGCTTTCCCCCTTCCTTAGAGGTAGCCAGGTAGGCCCCATTTCCGTACTCCCCACCCCAGGAGCATCATGCCTTCCTTCACGATCTGTTCTTATGTCCGCTGTTCTTGTGGGGTCCCCTCGGTTTAGAGCAGAGCTGATATATATGTAAAATAGGGCGCCCTGTCCCTTTTTTCTTTGCCTCCAAGCCTGCAGCCTCCAGGCCCCTCCCCAGTGTGGCACTCAAGACAGCCTCTGTCCCTGAATGCGTGTGGCCACCCTGGCCTGGGGTGTTAGTTCACAGGGCAAGCTGGCTCTCTCCCTTAGGTCATCATTGTCATCTACCTGTCAGTGGTGGGGGCCCTCTTGCTCTACATGGCCTTCCTGATGCTGGTGGACCCTCTGATTCGGAAGCCGGATGCGTACACTGAGCAGCTGCACAATGAGGAAGAGAATGAGGTAACCGGGTTTCTGGGTGCTGGGGCCCTGCCAGTCCCTCTGCCCACACACACGGGGGTCCTGGGCTCCAAGCCTATAGGTCCCCAGGGCAGAACCACAGTAGCATCGTGGAGGCCCAGGCGGGGATCCGTGGCCTTCACCGCCCCCATGCTCCAGTTGGCTCTTCTCCTGTTCAGTGTCCTACACGTCACCCAGACTCCAGAGTTTTCCTCAGCAGGGAACGGATGAAGCAGGACGTTGCCCTGCAGTGTTGCTGATGTCTGGCATCAGCCTCCATGTATACGTTGGTGGAGCCCTCTGTCCCTGTCATGCTGCCTTTCCAGGCTGAGGGGAGACGGACCAAGCTGGGCCAGTCACATGTAGACAACCATGTCCTGGGTGCTCAGACGCTGGTGTTGAGTCGGTAGACATGGAGAGAGCAGGTTTGTCCTGTAGGGACTCTGTGGACATCGGTTGAGTGCCTGCTTGAGGCAGAGCGCAACCTGGTGCCTTAAGGAAAAGTCGGTCTTTAAGGGCCAACGAGGAGTAAGGTCGACAGCGGTGCTGGGGTGCTTGAGGAATCTGGAGCATTTCGAGGCTAAGGTAGGCATGTAGGAGTAGCGTCCAACAGAGCCGGCCAGATTAGAGCAGATTATTATTGGCCTCTAATGTCAGGCTAAGGAATTTCAGTGCGATTAGATAAAGAAGGTGGGGACCCATTGACTCTAGGCCACCTGCAAATGCGTCAGGTCAAGGTTGCTGGGGGTCAGGCCAGGCCCGGCTAGCAGCCACTGTCATCCTCCTCCATCTGTCCCCATGCTGAGGGGTTACAGGTGCCCTGCACAGGAAGCCCTCGGTGGGACAGAGGAGGGTGATGGTGAATGGCTCTTGTTGGGAGCGAGAGGCAGTGTGCGTGCACAGCTGGCCCGGCAGGGGTGCGATGAGCGGGCTGTGTACTGAGTCCTCACCCCTTGTGCCCGGAGCTGTCCCCTTGTGGGACCACACAGCCCCCACAGTGGCCTCAGAGCGGAGGTACCCAGAGGCAGGGCAGCCCTTACTGCCCCGCTGCCCTGAGGACAGTCTGTGGGCAGTTGGAGAAAGCACAGAGCAGTCTGTCAGCACCGACCTTAGTGCCTGCCTGCTGTGAGAAGATGCTGGCACAGAGCAGTCTTTCAGCACCGACCTTAGTGCCTGCCTGCTGTGAGAAGATGCTGGCATAGAGCAGTCTTTCAGCACCGACCTTAGTGCTTGCCTGCTGCGAGAAGATGCTGTGTGTCTCCAGGCTGAGGGTGGAGTGCGCGAATCCGCACACGTACAGAGGGGCTGATAGGGTGATGCCTCTCAGCCACGTCCTGGGAGAATAAGTTGAAGCAACTGAGGCATGTTTAGCTTGAAAAAATAACAAACCAAACTCGAGGAGGTTCAAGATAGCAGCCTTCCGATGTTGGTGGAAGAGAGCTTAGTCTTACCTCAGTAAAGCCAAGGGTACAAGGACCCACAGTTGGGAGTTAAAAGGGAGATTTAACAAGAGTCTTAGTGACTACTTCTTAGTGACACAGTTAGCTTAGTGTCACTTAGTGACACAGTTGATGATGGGTTGGGTGGGTGAGTGTTTGGGGTCACTAGAAATCACCAGGCATCAGCTGAACTCACAGTTTAGACCAGTCAGGCACGGGATTGGAGATGGGAAAGGTCGGGTCTCCCACTGAGAGGGTCCGAGGCTCAGATCTCTGTGTGCAGCCACTGGGTGTCGTGGGTCTGGGCCGGCACAAGCACTAGAACGAGGCTGGCGAGGAGAGAGGCCGGGCCATCACACGGGCTCTGTTGCTTATCCCGGGTGTGTGGCTGGACTGTTCCTGGCCTGCCCCCAGTCTCCTGCTGATGTGAGTCCGGCCCGAGCAGGAGCAGGGAGGATGGGCCTCGCCCCTTGGAGCTGGGGCCTGGGGGGTTGGCACTGGCAGTTGGGTGGTCTGTGTTCAAGAGGAAACCTTGCGTGCCTACCCGGTTATTAACGTGCGGTAATAGCAGCTCTGATGGGGAGGAGCTTCGCTAATAACACTCGGCGATTAGGGGTAAGGTGGTAATTGCAGTCCTGGCCGGGGGAGTAATTGAGAGATGTGGCCCGTGATTACACAGCCCATGCTGCGATTGTTCTGGAATGCATGGCTCTTGGGCATGGCCTTGTTTTGTCTCCTGCCGTCCTGGATGTGGTGCCAGAGGGGAGGGCAGCCTGCTATCTCTGGGTCTGGGCCCAGGCCCCTCTCTCCCAGGAGACTCCGAGGCTTAAGCCAGAGCTGCTTCTATTTGTGTGAGGGGGCACTCAGGGGAGAGGAAGGGTTGGATGTGGCCATCCAGTTCTGAGAGTAGATCTCCAATCCAAGGGTGTCCATTCCCTGGGTGCAGACTTTGGCTGAGTAAGGAGGATTGTCCTACCAGGAAGTGCTGTCGGGCCACATATCCTCAGGGCCTGCAGGGGTGGTGGGGGCACCGTAGGCAGCTCAAGCCGAAGCTGGCAAGCCCATGTACCCACTGTGGGGGAGACTCCCGCCCTGGGAGTGGGGGGCGATGACACCCCCTCACCTGCTACCCCGATGTTCTAGAAGGAAATAAAAGGTGTTGAGTTCTGATGCCCTTGACCTGAGGCGCAGCCATCTCTGCACAGATACGTGGTGGATGGGGCAGAGCGCAGCTCCCCGGTACCTGGAGGTGACTAAGGGACCCCCTCGGGGCAGCTGTGAGTGGAGTCTGCCTACCAGCTTAGCACCCTTAGCAAGCGTTCGTCCCAGCACTTGGCCTAGCTCTCCATCCCCTCACGTCATGATTCCGTGCAGGGCCCCCACCTTGGGCATCCCTAAGTCATCCCTCCTGGGGGTTCAGCAGATCCATTTTTCTCCCATGCATGGGGCTTCTCCTCTTCCCGCTGGCCCCTCAACTCTACTATGTGGGTTTACGGAGCTCAGGTCTGCCCTGGGGTGTTGAGGCCCCAAGACAGAGCCCAAGCCAAGTGAATGAGCTGGGACGCGACGGGGCAAGATCAGGAGTCCAGCCGTGGCCGTCAGGGAGAAAGCGAGGGGCTTGGGAGGCTCTTTACTAGACAAGGACTGGGGACTTCTCTTCCGGTTAGTCTAGGAGGGAAGGCTTCCTGGCAGGGGGGTCTTCCGAGCCAGCTCAGGGAGGGCATAGGGAGAGTGACAGCTCAGCTGCTCTGGGGACACTAGGATCAATAGATTTCATCTCTGCAGAGACCCAGTGGCCCTAGCCTTGTATGGTGGCGGGGGGGAACTCTGGTGACCCACCTGTCTCGGTGCACAAGGGGTAGTGGGGTGGCATGGGGGACAAGGAGAGCAGGTCCCGAGGCCACCTGGCCAAACAGCAGTAGAGCCAGGGCTGAAGCTGTGTCTTTGGGATATTAGTGGTCTGCACAGTGCTTCCCTTAAGAAGGAAGCGAGAAGGATGGGGTCTGCCCTGGGGTGTAAGGGATGTAGTGTTCGCTCCAAAAAGAAGAAAGTTGGAATGGGACCTCTCAGGTTCTTTGGAAGTTTGCCCAGGCCCGTGTAGTGTAACTCAGTGACCTTGAGGAGGAAACTGTCCAGGCTTCCTTGCCCCTGCCCTACCCCCTACCCCAAGTCTGGGATCCAATCAGACATGAGATCTGGGGATTGGACCACTTCCCAGGTTTGGGGGCCCTTGGCTCCATTCCCCCAAATCCTGTAGCCAAGAGCTCTCCTGCCCTGGGGCGAGAGGTCTGGAAGAGGAAGGGAGGCCTCCCCCACAGCCCCAGCCCCAGCGCCCAGGAGGGAGATGAAAGCCTGTCGTGTTCCCTTTGAAAGTGCTGGCAGGCCTCAGTGGGCCCTGATTGCTGAGCGCTGCCTCCCCTGGGATTCCGGCAGCATTAGGCTTAATCCCCAGGCTCAGACACCCTTTGAAAGGAGGAAGCAAGCGTGTTTGCTGGGACAAAAACGGCAAACAGAGCTTTTTAGATGTACGGGTTTGGCCCTCTTTGAAGAGCGAGAAATAAGGTTTTCCATGAGGCTCTCGATGTCTCTGCTACTTGGAGCGTGGGCCCCCTGAGCTCTCAGGGGTCCTCAGAGCTCTCAGCTCTCGGGGTTAGGTACGGTTCTCCCCACCCACCCCCAGGGTGAGAGGGATGTGTGGAGAACCCAAAGAATGGTGGTGGTAACCCGGGGTCGTGATGGAGCCGGGGTGACGAGAAGGCTCAGGGCTTCTGGGACGGCCTCCCTTCCTGTCCAGGGCTGGTCGGGCAGCATCGTGTGCCGAGGGCCCTCGCCCCGGGAGGCTGGCAGAGAACCCTGAAGGGGACACTGATGGGGACAGTTCTCTGAGGACGGACAGAAGGGTGTGTGATTCAGTAGCCATTTCTAGAGTGTCCGGTGGGAGGCTCCCAGCACCATTGTCAGGAGAGGGCGTTAGAACCACAGCTCTGGGTCCGACTCCGACTCTGCCATTACTGGCCGTGGTGCATGATCTCTGAGTGTGCCTTTCCCCGTGTGGATTGGCTTTAGTTGTTCTCACTGCACCTCACCGTGAGGATGTACCGGCCAGCTTGACAGGTGTTTGTTCCTCCTTAACTATGAGAGATTCGGTAGGGTCTGAACACATCAGCAGCGCGGTGGTTACTGGCGGGGAGGCCTGGCGCAGCTTGAGCAAAGGCTGGGCGGTGAGGGGCTGCCGTGTGGACCGGGGGCGCTGCGGAGCTGGGGCCGCGGGGGCATCAAGGCCGGGGGTATGTGTTTCAGCCAGAGCAGGGGCCGGGGTGCTGTGCCCACACGGGTTCTATCTGTGGTCGCCGAGTCAGCAAGCAGGATGTCTGCGGGGACATGGCATTGTGGGCTGTCTTAGGAGGGTGGCTGGCAGGTGTGGGAGTCAGAGCTCTGCCGCAGGGAAGCAGTGGGGTTTGGTTGCAGCAGGAAGGATTTGGATTAAACTTGGAAAACTGAGGGAGGCCATGTAGTCCCCTTTCGGGAGGGCTTTGTGCCCGGGCCATTCCGAGCTGTGTGAGCGGGTGAGTGACGGCGCTGCCTGTCCTGCCCCCACTCCCAGGACTGGGGAGGGCTGGGGGAGTGCAGCTCTAAGTGGCAGTTCTTTCCCTCCGTCCCCTTGTCCTCAGCCCGGTGCTGGGTGCTGACTTGGAGGCAGTGCTCCTGCATGGGAAGGCCAGCTTTCCTCCGGGCCGTGTTGATGGTGTTCGTCAACTCTGGCCTGTGCACACTAGGATTTGGGGCCTCCCAGGCCCAGAGAGAAGGGTTCCCGATCCCCAGTGCCTTTACCAGCGCTGTGCACTTATTCTGACCTCGTGGAAAGATACTGGCTTGCTTCTTTGTTTTTCCATGTTGGCTCTCTCCTCGGAGCCACCAGCCAAAGAAGCAGCCAGCAGAGTGCTGGGGCGAGAGAACACAGACATGGGTTCCAGCTCCCACTCAGCTGCCACAGGGCCGTGTGACCGGGGCAGCGAGGGGACTCCTCTCCCGTGGCCTCAGCTTCCTTGTCTGCAGACGGGAGTAGTGCCACCCAGTCCCCCCTCGCCTGGGCATAACCCACGTCAAGTACTTAACAGAGCCCCTGGCACACAGTGACACTTGTCATCACCATGCTATTCTGGTCCCTTTGGGCATCCCTTGACACCCTGTCAGGATCCAGGTGCCTTCCTCCCCTCTGAACGGCCCTCCTGCTGCCTTGTGTTCCCCAGAGCCCCCGCCTCAGAGGGAAGAGGCTTGACGTGGTGCGATTTCTCTCCGGCCTCCAGCTGCCGTTCTGCAGCAGAACAGGCACAGATGAGGCCCCACTCTGGGCTTCTCTAGAACAGACGTGGAAGCTCTAATACCTTTTAATCAGACTATTAGCAATGGAAACACGGAGCCTCTCAGCGGCAGCTTTCCCCCACTTAGGAGCTGTTTGTTAAGACTTTACATGAAGGGGAAACAAATGATGCTGTGGTCATGCGGTGAGTTTCAGCGTGTTCCCTAATGCTCTGCTCTTGGCTTCCCCTGCCTTCCCCTCCTCAAGACGTTCTTTGGAGCTGCAGAGCCGACAAGGAGGAGCTGGGCTGGAGCTGGCCCATCCCTCCCGGCCTGCCTCCCGGGCTCACACCCCGGCGCTGCTCGTGTGACCCAGAGGGACAGGGATGAGAGGTGGGGAGGGAGAGAAACCCCTTGGGCCCCCGAGGCCAGGACAGCAGGGAAGGGGGCCAGCTGGCCAGCACAGCCAGGTCCCAGTGGGCTCACAGTTTCCCCAGGGGGACTGCAGTGCCCACCTCCCCTCCCCGGGCACCCAGAGGCTTGTCCTTGACCCCCCATAGCTCCCAGCTGGTGCATCCGAACCAGGAAGGGACAGGATGGACAAGTGGTGCGGGGCCGTGGTCCTTCTTCAAAGGCAGCTCCCTCGAGCAGTGGTCTACTAGCATCTTCCCCTTCCTCGCGCCTCGGAGACCCCAGAGCTGGCGTGTGGCGGGAGGAGCTGCTGCTGGGAACTGAGCGTGTGCTGTGTGCCGGGTGCCGCGAGACACTCTCCTTGCACGGCCTGCTGGAGACACAGCCCCGGCTGTCCGCATCCCACCGACAGGGAAACAGCTCTGAGAATGAGCTAGCTCGCCCGGGGTCCTGTTCCGGCAGCTGTGAGACCAAGATTCAGAGCCGGGTTTGTTGGATTCCACAGTGTTAGCCCCTGAACTGAAGTGCAGGGAGGAAGAAAACAAAACTTTTCTTGAGCTCCTGCTCCGCGACCGCCAGCATCCCGAGAACTTGATGTATATGATTTTATCTAACCTTGTCGTACCCGTCTTCTCCTCCTAAACCGTGTTTTCAAAGTACGGGTTGTAAGCCGTTAGGTCGTGAGATCAGTTGTGAATCATAACCAGCGTTTTTTTAAAAACGAAGAAGAGCAGAGCAGGGAATATCAGAATGCCTCATACTAATGGTCTCGTAAAACTTCTCTATCCTGTGTGCGTGTGTGTGTGTGTGTGCACACCCACGGGGTCATTGGGTGCGTGTCATGCCTGCGGACAGTGCAGTCACAAAAGTCTGGAAGGACTGGCTGTATTAAATTGAAGCTTGGAGAAACAGTCACTTGTCCAGGGACCCAAAGCCGCCAGGTGGCTAAGGCTATCCTTCTGAGATGGGCCCCCAGGGGGGCTGGGGTGAGCTGGGATCTGAGGCCTGGAGAAGTTGGCCCCTGGGAGCCCAGCCCTAGAACACAGGAGTCCGACTCTGGGCTCAGTGCGCCCCCTGCCTGACGCTGTGGGCACCTGCGTGCTTGGTGTCGCTGGGCTCCTCAGCTCTGCAGGGCCCAGGAAGCCTTCCTCTGGGCCCTGGACCTGGGCCCCAGGGAGGCAGTGTCCCTCACGAGACAGTGACTCAGAGCTCTACGGCAACGGTGAACTATCTCCCAGCCTCACCCCTAGCTGGCCACCTCTGCAAGTGCCAGCTCTCTCTGCCTTCCCTACCTCTGCCTACCTCCCCCCGAATTCTCCCCAGCTTGGCAGCTGCAGGGCGACAGAAGCTGTGCCAGCGCGGGGCATCAGAAGCAGAGTTGCATTTACTGGGCGGCTCTGGGCTTAGAGAGGTGTACTAATCCCTTAAGAGATGTGTGGCAGGAGATGAGAGGCAGGGAGAGCGAAGGAGGAAATCCCCACGGGGGTGTGGGCCTGGCCCTCAGCTCTAATTCCCCCCAAAGATCAGGTTGGGGTCCTGCAGGAAATGCACAGGCTCTGGAGCTTCAGAGGCAGGCAGGTGGTAATTAGGGGAGCTGCTGCTTTTTACAATGGGAGAGGTTCCGAGAGCAGAGGAGAAGGGGCTCAGCAGGGCACACACAGAAGGAGCTGAGCCACCCTAACCCCTCTCAGAGGAGAGGGGCCAGGGCAGGCTCTGGAATGGGAGTGCTGGGGTTGAGTCCCAACCCTGTCTGACTCCCTGAGTGAGTGACATCCCTTCTTTCAGCTGGGTGAAAGTCAGGGGCAGTCAGCTGGGTGTCCCAGCCACTGGCGGAGCAGGTCCCCTGCAGACTCCTCCGTGGGCCCGTCTTCCCCGCTGGCACGCATGTGCTCCCTACCCAGGGCAGCTGGGCCCAAGCCCCTTGGCCTCCCAGCTGTCCCTAGGCCATGGATGGCAGGACAGGGGAGTTCTGCACCCTGCTACCCGCGCTGGGGCACACTGGTGCATTTCCTGGAGCCACAAAGGACATCAGGCTTCTGCGCTGACCCAGTGAGGTCCCAGTCCCAACAGTCAGTGTTCCTCCTGAGGGTCAGAGCCAGTGGGGTGCAGCCGGGGACCCAGCTTGAACTATAGCCGTGTGGTAACTGGAGCCCCAGATCATACTCCTCCCAGAGTGTCCCTGTTTCCCAGGGCCTGCCCTGCACATTCTCCAGACACCGAGCCTGCCTCTGGCCTGGTGTGTGGGACAAGGCCCTCTGGCAGTGCGAAGCTGGCGAGAAGGTCCAGCCTCCCAGTCTGGGGGGCTCAGCCTCTGGGATTGCTCTAAAGACATTTTTTCTGCGTCAGGCTTCCGAGACCCGCCCTGGCTCACAGAGCTGACTCTTCTGTCCTTTTTCTTCCCGCTGCAGGACGCCCGCGCTGCGGTGGCTGCCACTGCCTCCCTGGGGGGCCCTCGCGCCAACACCGTCCTGGAGCGCGTGGAAGGCGCGCAGCAGCGGTGGAAGCTGCAGGTGCAGGAGCAGCGCAAGACAGTCTTCGATCGGCACAAGATGCTCAGCTAGGCGGGCCGCCGAGCTTGGGCCAAGGACCGGAGGCCACGGCCAGCTTCCCACGCTGGACGGAGCCAGAGTTCCCTTCCCCACCCTTTGGTGCTGCCCTTCCCGGGATTTCTCTTTAGAAGCCCGTGGCCTTTTTCCTTCTCCTCCCTCTCTTTAGAAAAGGTACAGTCAGCTGGTTGAATCTGGGAAGAGTGCTGGGGTCCCTGATCTCGGCTTTGCCAGCTCCAGTGCTTGGGCCTGAGGGGACGGGGGTGGCAGGCCCGGGCGGAGCGGCGATGTGTCAGCTGGCCTCAGGATTGGAACAGTCTGTACCTCCTTACTTCCCCCACTGCTACTCCTCCAGCTCCAAATCTTGGGAATGTCCTTACCCTTTGCTGGATAGAGCTGGGTCCTCAAGAGCTCAGTATGCGGGAGGAAAGCAGTCAGCATGTGCTCTGTCTCCGCCATGGGTCTTCTGGCCACCTTCCTCCCGACCCCGATACCTCAGCCCCAGCTCAGCCTGGTTCTAGCCCTCAGGACGGCTCTGATGGGACAGCTGACGCCACTGAGCTGCACTGTCTTCAGGGCACATCCAGACACTTGTCCCCCCCCCACACACACACACACGCTGTTCCACCAACGCACGGCAGTGCCGCTGCGCCTTGCTCCCTGTGGCCCCTGGCCCCTCACGCCCCACCCAGGAGGCCGGGCCAGCCCGCATGTCCCCGGGTCTGTGGTTGTTGAGCCAGACAGTTGGTGGGACCATGCGACCAGGAGGCGGAGGCAGTGGCTCTGAACACCACGGCTCCTGTCCTGGGACTGCCACTCCTCTCTGAATTTCATTGTACCAGTGCATGGAGAGAAACGTTTGTCCTTCCGTTGTCTGTAAACCAAGGAAGCCATCATTAAATTGTCTTATTTCTCTCATTTTCTGGATTTTAAGAGATCTAGAGAGCTGGGAGTGTTTTGCAGGTCATCTGATACATGCTGTGTCCCGGAGAGGGGACAGAGAACCTAGTTCTTACTAGGTCTGGGCAGAGAAGCAGAGCCTAGACAGTCCTGGGACAGCGGAAGGGCCCACAGTGGGCTCCTGCAGAGGCCCAGGGCTCACCAGGATTCCCGCTTGCTTGTCGGGTGGGGACTGCTCCTCCCAAGCTCGCTCCACTGACCCTGGGGAGCTGCCCTGAGAGCTGACTTGTGTTTCACCATTGTGGGAGATTCCCCCTTAAACTCTGAACAGTGCCTGCTGTCACTGTCTTACAAGCCCAGTAAAAAGGGCTCCCTGCAAAATCCATACATGTTCCCTAATGAGAGCCCACGGCTCTTCAGAGGAGCAGGGCAGCCAGGAAAACAGAACTGCCCTGGAGCAGCAAGCGTGCGCACCATCAGGGTCCCCCCTGCTCCTCCTGGCAGGTGCAGCGTGGGCTGCGTTCAAGACGCCATCAGAAACCGTGCACCTTGAGGGACCAGGCAGGTCTACCCGAAGTTTCTGCCCTTAGGTTGTGCGAGCAGACGGGTATGGAGAAGCTCCGTGTGTGGGGCCCTGTGCTGGGTTCTTGGTGAGGGGGGTCCCGGGAGAACTATGAGGTGGGGATTTTAGTTTGTCAAGATTTGCCCAAGTTTAAAGTCCAGTACAAGTACTAAAGGGGATGGGAGGGGGTGACATGCAGATGGGGCTTCCGGGAAGAGCAGACACTTGGGAGGTGGCCTTGGAAGTAAGCAAGGGACATAGCTGAGAAGGGCCAGAATGACTGTGGGATCCTGAGCAGAGAGTCTGAGCGAGGTTTTTGAGGGGGCTGACAGGAGCTCCATGTGCCCCGGGTGGGACACCAGCAGAGGAGCCAGCCCTGGTTCCGTTTCCACCCTCTTTGTGTGCCTGGCAGAGACCAGCGCCCGCCAGGGCCACCCTCTGCTCCAGAAGACCAATGGGGTGCGTTGTGATGCTTGCCGAGGGGGCAGCGCGGTTTCAAGAGGCAGACAAAAGTGGGCAGATGGGTGTGTTAACCTGTGGAGATTAACCAGTCCAGAAGTGGGTATCTGACACTGCCGGGTCCCCGCTAAATGGCACCGCCAAGGCAGACCCCGAGTTCTGTGTGTGTCTGAGTTTTGGTTCAGTCCTGCGGTGGACCCAGCCAGTCCTTGGTGGTTTTAAGAATTTGATAGGAAGCAAGCAGCTGTCACCATGAATAAGCTAAATATTTGAAGATAAATTAATATGAAAAATGAGAATGTTCACTTTCCATAAGAATTCCTGGTAGCCAAATACCTCCATATACTTCACTTCACACGCATGAACTTGATTTTTAGACCACTCGTGCAGAGTGGACCTCCTCTTTCTGTGGATGATGGGAGAACGGGGAGCCCAGCAAAGGAGAGTTTACTGCTTTGCTGGTAACCCAGAACAGAGGTTAGGATCCCTTCTGTTAGGACAGGAAAGATCAGAAGGGACACCCTATCCCATCTCATGCGGTGCGACATGAACGTTAGTGTTGTACTCGGAAATCCTATATCCCCGGACATAGGACCTACCTGGATTGGACCTACCCGGAAGACACTGGGCGGATTTGGCCCTGGGGACTAGAGCCTTAGAACTGGTCGCCATGCTTTGAAGCTAGCACCTCCTCGTGTGGCTCCAAGGGAGGTGACATGCAGGGAATGGACAGGCCAGCACGCTTCCTGGTGGATTCGCCTCCATCTCTCCCTCAGACCCACTCCATCTCACCTGTACTCTTGTTTCCATGCCCCCACCATACTCATCACCAGCAAAACCCCAGCCGTGGATCCACAGCCCAGCCTGACTGTTCCTCCCTGCAGCTCTGCCCTGCTTTAAGAGAGACTAGAAGTCTGTGGTTTCCACCCCCACCTCCTCTCTACCTTTGGAGGGGTGACATTAGTCCTTGGGCGGGAGTCCTTTCTCATGACCCACTCCTTCCGGAGGTCACTGGGCCACCTTCCTGTATTTCCCCTTCTCCATACCCCAGGAGATCTTAACCTTGCTACTTTAAGAAAATCAAGACCAGTAGGTGTGATCTCAACTTCTTCACTCCCCCTGAAAGTTTTTCTTCATACTTATCTTGGCCTCCTCTCCTGTGGTCTTGAGGGTAGTATGTCCTTCCTGCTCAAAGCCAACACACCCATCCCCTTCTTCCTGGGGCCTCTGTCAGCTCTCCAACCTCACCCAATTTCCTGGTCCTTCTCAGCCTATTAACAGGTGTGGGTCTTCTGCTCTTCAAAGAAACTTCCATGGGCTCCACACCCACCTCTGACTACCGTGGAGTCTACTGTCTGTCTCCACGCCCTCCACTTTCCCTTTCGGTCCTTCACCCTGGGCCCTCTGGAGGCCAGGTCATTGATGACTAGTTGCCAAGCCCAGAGGATGTCCTTGGTTCTTCTCTTTCTGCACCCCTCTACTATATTTGATACCATGATCCTTCTTCCTTCATGAATTTCTCACTTGGCTTCTGGGACCTTGCCTCTTTGGTCCGCCTCGCCCCTTCTGACCATCCCTTCACTTCTCCCTAAATATTTGCTATATTCTCAGGCTTCTAATCCCAGCTTACGTGACTCAATGTAATATTTAATGTCGGGGTGCTCTCTCTGAAAGTCTGTTCTCCTTTGTGATTCTCTAGTATTGACTCTAGAATCTGTCTAGCCCAGACCTGAGGCTTGAGCTCCAGGTGCATCTACCTGACTCTCTGCTGGACCCTCCAATGGGTGCGTCAAGCATGTCAAAAGGCGCCATGTCCAAGATTAAGCTTGTCTTTAATTGGCTTTTTACTAGTTATCTGAATCGGTTGTACCCCCACCCACGAACTTGTTCAGACCAGAGACCTAGAGATCATTCAGGTCTTGATTCTTCCCTTTTTCTGTGGTGTTCAAATGCCCAGTCATTCAGAGTCCCACCAACTTGACCTTCAAGTACATTGACTCTTGAACAGTTTGAACTGCTGTTGGGTCCACCTATATGTGGGTTTTTTACAGCATGGTACCTACTGTAAATGTATTTTCCTTACGATTTTCTTAATACTTTCTCCATCTTTACAGATAAGAATATAGTATATAATGTACCAAGTATGTGTTATCGAGTTATTTATGTTACTAGTAAGGCTTCCAGTCAAAGGTAGGAAATTAGCAGCTAAGTTTTGGGGGAGTCGAAAGTTATATGCACATTTTCAACCGTGCAGGGGGCCAGCGCTGGTAACCCCCACATTGCACAAGGGTCAACTGTAGTTCAGGAATCTGTCCCCTTCCTCCACCCCCACTGCCACTCCCCAGTTCACACCGTCCTTTCTCTCAGAATCATGCTGCTTCCCTCCCTCAGAACCATAAAGGGCTCCCCCGTCTCCTAAGGCTTGAGGCCACGATCTGCCTGTCCCTTGGCCTTTAGTTCCAAAACAAACTGGTGGAGTTGCCGGGTGGGGCCGTTGGTTGGGAGGAATTGCGGGGCCCTCCACCGACGGGCTCACGTAGGGGGGTGCGGGCCGCAGGGGCCAGGGACACAGCTCATCCTGAGCCCCCTGCGAGGCTCTGCATTTTGGGTGGGAGGCACTGGCAGAAGCTCCCACCACAGGCCCGGGGGGTCTGAGGCCAAAGCAGAGCTTGAAGTGGTTGAAGAGCTCGAAGGGGGATGACCAGACCTTTGCTTCCCCACCAATTAATTCCCGAGCATTGGCTTTCCAGGCGCGGGTGCCTCGGCCAGGCTCCGGGGAGCCAGCAGGTGGGGTGGTCAGAGTGCAGGCCTTAGAAGCTGGAATGCCGCTGGCTGCTTGGGCCACCCCCTCTCCCCTCTGAGCCAGTCCTGTCCTCTGCAATGACTCCATGGCCCTGGGCCTCGCCCGCGGTACGCGCTCATCAGGAGGTGGCCACCATTCTGAGGGGCTGGACCCAACTTGCCCCCTAAGATCTGGCCTCCACATAAACAAGTGGGCGGTTAAGAGCACGAACTCAGCCACCCGCTGGCGAGGCGACGGAGCACGTTTTAAAGCCTTGCATGCCTTTGTTTCCTCACTGTGAGACATGGGTCATGACCTCCTTCCTTGGGTTACCGTGAGGAATAACTTGTTAATGTAAAACACTTAAAGCGAGCCTCGCACATCAATAAGCACCTGGCATTGACTCTTCTTACTTCATTGTCATTACTAGTACAACATAACCTGCCCATAGGGTCAAGTTCTGTAGATTCAACAGGGAACTCACACTTAGGGTGACAGGGGCCCCTAGGGCTAAGAAGCCCTGGCCCCTCAGCTAACCCCATTCTTGAAGTTCTGCTCAGAACTCTCTGGAGTGATTATTTGGTGGCTCCCTTGGCCAGTGACCTCTCTGCTCCCTAGGCACTGAGTCAAGGCCAGAGACAGGCCGACCCTGACTGCCGCGGCTCCTCTGATGACTGCATCCGGGCAGACACGGAGGGCAAGACTCCAGGCTGGGAGTCCAGAGCCCTGGTCCCACCCTGGCTCTGCTGCTACTTGCTGGGTCACCTCCAACAGCAGGCCTCCTGCCTGAGCATCTCCGGATGGAGTGAGGACACCCAGCCCATTGTCGCCCGAAGGGCGGTTCACATGAGCAGGGCGATTGTAGGGGTGCCCCGAAGAATACTTTTCATTCTAGTAGTTAAGTAATTATTTTAATGAGCATTAGGGGGGGAAAAATGCCATCAGCACATACACTTGTGGTTTCGGGGAAACTGGTGCTAAGGACAAGTGAGAAGGGGGAAGCAAGTGCATATGAAGAAAATATTAGCAAAACAGTCCGAATGGCAGAAATTTGGAAGAAGCTGGGTGCTGACGATGCTGATTTGGGCCCCCTGAAGTGGTCGCTCTCACAAGCACCGTCAGACCTGACATCTGTAAACCACCCAGCCTCCCTAGATTTCAATCTCCCACAGGCTGAAGGGGGTGCAGTGGGGTGGATGCATAGTAAGGGAGCAGTGGGGCCGGGGGAGCTCAGAGCAGGCACCAAGGGAACCCACACCCGAAGCTCTGGACCCAGCCCCCACCAAAGGACACTATAGTACAGTGGTCAGGGCCATAGACACGGGAGCCAGGCCCCCCAGGTCCCAGTCCCCGCGCTGGCTCTTCCGAGCCCTGTGAACTTGGGCAAATTCATCTGTCTTCGTTTCTTCCACGGAGCAGTGGGAATAGGGGCTTATGTCCCAGGGCGCGGAAGGGGTCGGGGTGCGTGTGTGAGTGGAACAGAGCCTGGCAAGAAGTAAGTGCTCTGTGGTGTGGTCTGTAACCATGTAAGGGAAAAGAGTGTCTTCCCCAGCTGCTGAGAGGGGTCCGTGGGGTCCCCAGTCACTTTGTGCAAGGAAACAGTGTAGAATTCACCTCAGGGGTGAGGGGGACGAGGCAGAGGCCAGAACACAGGTCCCCTCGCTTCTACCTCATCTAAGTCAGTAAGCTTTGCCAGAGCTGGGCTCTTGCTTTGCAGAAGGCTAAACCAGCTGACCGTGTGTCTCGGGTAAACCCCGCTGGTCTCTGGGTGCCAATTTCTGTGGCCTGGGTGGCCTCCAAGGGCCCCCTCCAGCTCTGGCACTAGGCAGTTGTGTGGAACAGCCCTCTGCTGGTCCCCAGCGGACACACGGCAGCCCTGAGCCCAGCAGTGCGAGTAGGCGTCCTGCCCAGCCCTGGAACCGTGTCTCTGGAGGGCCACTGCACCCCGCTTGGTCCCCCACTCATCCCCAGGAGTGCCCAATGATCACAACAGCTCCCAACACCCAAACTGGGGTCATAAAACCGCTGGGAAGAGAGGGTTTTCTTCCCGTAAGCATAAGGACTGTCCCCACGAGAAGAGACTCCCTGTGCCTTCCTGGGCTTTGCACCCTGCACGTTCAGGAGGCATTTCCTAAGCTCTAATCAAGTCCCTCCTGTGGCACCGATTTCCATTTTAGAGCCTCTCGGAGCCCCCTGGCCAGCCCAGGCCAGGTGTGCCGCTCCCCACCTTGGCCCTCAGCTGGGCAGCCGCCCACGAGGACAGCAGCATCCCCACTCGCCCTTGGCTCCAGCTGGAGCTGCAATTGTCTTGCTTGGACTCCGGGCAGCCAATCGTAGGAGGCCAAGAGTGGCCCTCTCTCCTCCTTGGGAGTGGATCCCAGATCAGAGGAGCCCCCCACCCCCACCGCCCTCCTCCCTCCCCTTCTGGGTGTGTCGCCGTTTGAAGCTTAATCAGGAAAGTGTACCTGGCTCCTGGTGCTGTGGCAGGGAAGCTGGGCCAGAGGCTGCTCAAGGCACCACAGGGCAGGTGGTGCAGCACCGGAGATCCCTCTGTCCCCCGAAGGCCCACAAGCCACAGATCGCTGTGAGCGGCAGCAGCCGTGCTGGCGGAGTGCTCCTGGGAGAGGTAACTGTGCAGGTCTGGGCTGAGCGATGTGTTTGAGTTTTGTCCTGAAACAGTGCTGGCCCCACCCGGCCTGGAGGAGTGAAGCTGGGAACAGTTTACTCAGGGCTTAGTCACTCCTGAGGGCTTTCCTCCCCAAAGGACAGGAACGCCTGCTGGGGGCATTATGGCAACCATCTCTAAGGGGAGCAGGCAGGATTAGCTGTGCTGCCAAGGGCTTTGCTACCAACTGGGAATTTTTTCTGTGGACTTGGTCATGGGAGAGTCCACTGCCGCTGAGTTTAGCCCAATGCCTGATGCCTGCCAATGTCCAGAGACTAAAGTATGGGTTTTCTGGGTGGAAATCAGCTGGGGGAAAGGTCTTCTGGAAAGCAGCTAAAAATGGGAAGGGTCTGGGCAGGGGAGAGCTTGGTTCTCTTTCTGAACATGGGAACAGGCAGGAGGTGGTACAGGGCTGTGGTTGGAGGCACAGCCTCTGGAGCAGAATCAAATCCCAGCTGCATAACTTAGTAGCTGGGTGACCACAGGCCATTTGCTTCTCTGGGTTTCTGTTCCAACCCCTGTGAAGTGAATCAATAATACCTACCTCAGAGCACTGCTGTGAGAATCAAACGAGAGAAGTACTTAGACCAGCGCTTAGCACAGAGTAAGTTCTGTTTAAGTATTTTGTTGCTTTTTTTCCTCCTGCTATTTCCTAGAAACATGATCTCTGAAGCGCTCCCAGCCTCAGTTCCTGCATCTGCAACACAGGGAAGAAAAGTTAGTACGAGAGGCTTAAATACACTGCTAGCCCATGGTAGGTGTGTTGCAATAAATTGCAGCCCCCTTCCCTGTGAAGTGAGCCAAGATCCTGTCCCCGTGAAAACAATGTCTTTCCTTCTATTCGTTCGTATGCTTTTTACGCTGCTGTGAGAGGAAGTTTGGAATGAAAAGTTTTGTACCCTCAGGCCGGGAAGGTCTGTATAGCTGCTCCACCACGGGCATGAGACAAACTAGATGTGGCTCGTGAGTGTCTGCGACCCCGCTGCGTTCTGCGGATCACGTGGACGGGGCTCACGTAGGACCTCGCACTTGGCCACAGAATCGCCCCTCCATCTTTGGGCTCCATCCGGGCACCTCCTGGGTGTTAGGGGCAGCACTGGCCCTGCAGGATGCTCAGGGCATGAGGCACCATCCCGCCTGGCTTCTTGAGAGACCAAGATGCAAACATGTAGCAAAGTCATTGGCGAGGTCATCGGCAAGCGGAGAGAGAAAGGTCCCCAAACCAGTGATGGCCAAAGCAAAGGCTTTAGGATTCAGGGGAGACAAAGAATAGAACAGAATGGGAGGGGCAGAGAAGTCTCCACGGACAAGGACAGACTCCGGCTGGTTCCAGAGGGGGAGCTGAGTTTGGATGTGTGGAAAGGCAGGGGCTGAGGCACTGGGAGGGGAGTGACCTGGGCGTCATGGGGAGAAGGCAGAGGCTGGTGTGGAGAGACCCTGGAGGTAAGGGCTGATTTGACGACGTGCGGAGAGAGAAGGTCAGAGGAGGGGGAGGGTGGCATCCCGCTGAGGACCTTCAGGGCCGGCCAAGAAGGTGGACAGTTACAAGAAGAGTTATAAATTGTCTCGGTGGGGAGAAACATGATGGAAGTCACACTGTAGCGGACGAGCCAGTTCTGCGCAGCTGGAGGATTTGCGTGGGGCAGTTCTAGAGCCTGGAGAGCGGTGCCCGCCCACCCGACAGCAGCAGATGTTGGCGGGGCCTCCCGGACCCACACCGTGACCTTTGGGAGTAAGTGCCACTGCTGTCCCCCACCTACAGAAGAGAAAATAGAACAGGATGGCTCTGGCTGCTTGAGCTGGGAGGTGGCAAAGCCAGGATCCCAAGCCACAGTTGGCCAGGAAGGGCCTCAGGGAAACTCAGACTTTTGTTCAGTGACCCGGAGGGACTTTTTAACCAATGAAATACCCATCGCCTATGAGGGCGACTTTCTTCTGTGGCAAAGGGGCGAGAGTCTCTTTTTCCACTGTTCCCTGATTTGGCAATGATATGGGCCCCCAAACGCAGGTCTGTGCCTGAGATGGGTGCTGGGCTCAGGGCAGGAGCCTCAGAGAGGCAACTGCCTTACTCATGGCTGAGGGGGTGGTTCATGAGAGCAGCACCCACAGGGTCAAGTCCCGTGGTGCCCCCCAGCCCGCGTACCCCGCCTGCAGCCGACTGTTCCCCATGGGGGGAAGGTCAGGCCCAGCTCGAGTTTCCCGGTCCGAGCTTGTCTACGGAACTTCTGGTTGGACCTCCCCATGCCTTTAAGGCATCTGTAGGATGATTTTCCTTCCTCGTTTTTGTGGTTGAGACGAACACAGATTCATCACAGGAGTTCAGAGATGCTCTCGCGCGCCGGCTCTGCACAGGCACCGGTCCTAGCGGGCACCAGAGCAACTTGTGCTGGCAAGGTGTTGGTACCCCCTTGGCCAGGAGAATCGGGTGAAACACTGCACTCCCATCAGAATGTTGACCAGGTCCCTTCCCTTTGTCTTTCATTCACCAGCCGCCCTCCTGCAACCCTAACAGCACCCCCCGCCCCACCATGAGGTCGGGCTCCTGTGAGCTGTTTCTACTCACACGGCCTCTGAAGGCTGGGGAAGGAGCAGCCTTGTCTGACGCTGAGATCTGTCCACCAATCCCATTATACTTACTGGTGGCTTTGGATCCAGAGGAGTCCAGATGTCCTCCTGGCTTCTAGACTATAGCATCGTTCCTCCCCCTTGGGGTGTCACTGACCACAGGGGCAAGGGTGGGAGTATGGGCAGAAAGAGCAGCGACTGGAATGGTCTTTCTTTTGAATTTCGGTTTTACTCGTTCTCTTAGTCTGTTAAAAAAGACTTACCCTTGGATGAAATGATGATGCCTAACGGGTCCCAAGGTGTATGCCAGTTTCTCTTAAATGCCAAGTTTGATACTTATCAGCTCTGTGACCTTAAGAAAGTTACTTTACCTCTCTGTGCTTCAGTTTCCTATATGCAAAATAAGGGTAATGAGATTGTAGTAAGGATTAAATTACTGGCCGTGTGTGTGTGTGTGTGTGTGTGTGTGTGTGTGTAAGCACACCTATCTGTGTCACTTACAATAGTGGCCAAGATGGAGGAAATCTTATATACAAGTTAGCTATTGTCCTCTGGTCTCGGAATTCCAAGCTCCTAATGGCCCTGAGCTAGCGGGTCACTGTTTCTGAAGGTAGATCTAGCGAGTCCCTTGGTGGTAAGTGCAAGAATGAGTTTTTTTTCCCCAAAGTTCATTACAGGCCTGAAGGGATATTTGAGAAATCTTCCCGACCCCTTAGCTGTCGTCCTTCCAACACGTATGTAGAGATGGCCCCCATCTGTGGCTCCTGCTTTTAAAAGGGTGATCACAAAATTACTAACTACAATCCTTTTACATTTGTCTGGAACTTTATAGTTCACAAAATGATTTTACGAACTTACCCATTTGATCACCAAACAGATCAGGCATGTGTTCCTGTCCCCCCATCACAGTTGTGGGATGTCAGGAGCAGAACTGAGATAGTAGCACAGTGCTTTCTCCTTCACATCCTGCTCGATGTCTTTTCCTTCTCTCAACTCCTTTTGGTTTTACTTCTCTGTAAGTACTATAGTGAGCAGTGCTTACTCCGGAGCCCAAATACCTGGATATGAATCTTAGCTCTGGCCTGAACCGGCTGTGTTACCTTGGGCAGGTTGCTTAACCTCTCTGAGCCTTCTCGTCCTCGTCTGTAACACAGGATACTGTCGGTGCTGCCCCCCACCCCGACCCCCCGGGCTGTAAGGAGAGCACACTGAGAATCATGTCTGGCGCATAAGAGGGCACTAGGTATGTGATGGGCACTGCTACCCACATGCAGTCCTTTCTTCCTTCGTCAAGCTGGGGACAGTGGTTGCAGCTGTCCTGTGCTGGGCCCCAGCTCACAGCAGTATCCTGGAAGGAGCTCAGGAGATGTCCGGTGGGTGACCCGACCGGCAGTAGGACCCCTGCCATACCAACCTGACCCGACCCTGGTAAATTGCACCCAAGCTGTGTGACACCGAGCAGCGTTCTTCACCTCTCTGAGCCCCAGGTTCCTCTTCTGGAAACAGAAGTGCGAGGGGCCGGTGAGGGTTGCAAGAGACAGTGAGAGCAGAGCAGCAAGCAAAGCATCTGACATCAGAAGGCTCCTAATTCCCATTAGGTTCCTTTCTCCGCTCCTTTCCTTTTCTTGGAGATGCTCAGCAGAGCGGCGCCGTGCTCACACTTGCGGCTCCGCCATCCTACGCCAAAACTCTGCAGTGCTGTTCTCTTGCTGGAAGTGCCACAGACAGGCTGCTCGGCAGCCACCAGAGCTTTCTAGAACCTGAGGCGGGAAGGATGGCATGGCGGGCAGTATGAGGCCAGGCAGCTCTGGGGCCGAGGCCACTGCAGCTCTGCCTGGTCCAGTGCGGGCGTGAGGGATGGGGGGAGCGTGAGGGGCTGAAATCAACCTGCATAGGCCCCGTTTCTACTGAGAGGCTAAGGCTGTTTCTAACCCTCCAAAGGCACTCTGTGGGCGTGGGGCCCCTGGGCTTGGCGCCCCTTCTCCTTGGTCAGATCCAGCGTGATATCCCTGAGATTCTGAGATGATTATGTATGTTACACATGCGTTTGGGGGTGTTGCATATGCCTATGGTGGAAGTGGTGAGGTTATCCTTCTAGAAAGAGTTCCAGGCTCCAAGACAGACTCCCAAGGGGGCTATGACATTTCTTACTTTAAAAAGTCAGTGTACGTGTTTATTATGAACATTTAAGGTACATTCTTTAAGGTACATACCAGCTCCCTGGAATGTATTCTATTTGATGTTAGCAGTCTTTTTTTTTTTTTTTAAGATTTTATTTATTTATTTGACAGAGAGAAATCACAAGTAGATGGAGAGGCAGGCAGAGAGAGAGGGAAGCAGGCTCTCCGCTGAGCAGAGAGCCCGACGCGGGACTCGATCCCAGGACTCTGAGATCATGACCCGAGCCGAAGGCAGCGGCCCAACCCACTGAGCCACCCAGGCGCCCTGATGTTAGCAGTCTTAAGGGAAAAAGAAGTGTTCTAAGGTCCATTGGGAACTTCTGAGTTAGCCCAAAAGAGCTTTCTTTACTCCAGGGCTTTCTCTGGGATGCGAATGGACCCTGTGAATCTCGCAGAAAGGGAGTAAAAGGGGCTGCACTTCTCAAAGTATTTGACCACGGAGCTTTTGGGGAACAGTTTTATTGACCACCTTGCTGGAGCCCGGGGGATGTCCAAGATGACAGCACAAAGCCAATGAGTTCTGTCATTAGAAACTTTTTTTTTAAAATTAACTAATCTCTACACCCAAAGTGGGGCTCGAACTCACAACCCCAAGATCAAGAGTTGCATGCTCCACCGACTGCGTCAGTCGGGCCCCCCACTCTGTCATTCTGAGTGCTTGGTTTCCTTATAAATCCTCCCAGGTTTTGGCAGCGGGGGGTGGCGGGGCTGTGCAGCTGTGCAAAGCCCCACCTTGCATCTGTCCCCCGCGGGAATCTTTCAGAGAGGCAGGAGAAGCAGAAGATCATGAACTCCCTTTCCCCAAAGCCACTGCTGAAGCCATGCAGTCCATGTTCAGCCAGTTGCTGACCTCAGACACCCCCCTGCGGCTCCAGTCCCAGTGAAGACAGTGAGAGAAGCTACGAAAGTCGAAAATTATGTTACCTGCTCCTTAAGTGGTCCAGGCTGTTGGAAGTTCACGTCTCCATTTGTTTGATAAATGATGGTTCAGCCCTCCCCAAGGACTCCCAGTGTCAATCAACAAACATTTATTGAGCACATACCGTTGTCTTAAAAACGAAGCCTAAGACAGGCATTCTTTCGCTTAAAGTTGACAACCTGGTTAGGAGTCCGTGTCAGGAGATGCTCTGGGGAGAGCACCTGCTGGCCACCTGGGGACCACCAAGAATATAGCAGAAGGCAAAGTGGAGAGACGGGGCTGAGTAGCCACTGGACACTTGGGAGAGGGCTGGGCCAGGGATCGGCAGGCAGTGCTCACAAAACCGTCAGCAAGAAGTTACAATCCTGTGCTCTCCCGGGGGTTGTGCTGTTAGCGACTCTGGCAGCATGCGACAACGAGGAGCTGGTACTGGTGGGCAAATGCTTCACGCTGTCCATTAGGAGCAGCAAGGCTTTGGGAAGGAAGCCCAGGACACCCCCACGGACAACTTACTCTCTCTGTTGCAAGTTGTACTGGGGGTTATGGAATCCTTTGTATAATACTTTGATGACAGTCGGCCCTTCACAAAGCAGCTGTACGGGGTATCACAATCCTAAAAGGGGAAGCGTCATGACATGAGCTTCATGGAAGAACATCAGGTGCCTCTCGCTGAGCACATCTGCTCTGCCATGCCAGGGTGAAATTAAACCCGCGTGGGGCAGAACGGTGAGGAGTGGAGGGATGCCACGGGCAAGGAGTGCCCTCAGTCCCGGAGAGGAGCCAGGCCCCCTTTGGAAAGTGGACAGTGTTGCCCACAGGTCCTATTTTGTGGCTACTTAAAGCAATCTGTGGGTTGGTTGAACTTGACCCAGTCCGTAGCCCCCACCACTGCTAAAGTGTGGGAGAGGGGTGGGAGTAGAGGGGAAATCCTATACCTACTTCCGAACCACACTTCTCTCTAGTGAGTTGCCTAATACTGACACAATGTGCTATTTTCTGTTCAAAACAAATAACAAAATATGCTTGATTATACATACTTTATGTATCTGTATAATGAAAGTTTAAGGGATATGAATTGATTCACAAACTCAGGAAGAGAATTCGTGCATGTTAACAGAAAACTGAGTGACTCTTCATTGAGGAGGGTCTTCTTTTCCCCCCAGATTTCCAAAAGATCTGGAAACACGGTTCCCAGGGGGAAGTTTGTTTAAACTTCCACACTCATGAGGTCCCAACCTGGAATTTCATTCGTCAACTACTGCCATTGCCTCTCATCGCCACACGGTGGCACTGTTAGCAAATGGTTCTGCCCAGTCCCCTGACCTGGGCGGGAGCTTGGGCAATTCTTGGTTGCTGATCAGATCCGGCCCAGGTTGCAGATCTTTGAGTGAGGACCATGCCACGATTCAGGGTGTCTGACCTCAAGCAAGGAGGCTCTTTCTCAGGTTCCCTGGGGTACAGATCTTGGTGCTTAACTCAGTCTGATGACATCCCAATTCTTGCGGTTCCACCAGCAGAGCTCCGTGGACACCCTCCTGAGACTATGCTCAAAAGGGTGTTCCCTTCCCAAGGTTGACCAAGGTGACCTGCAGAACCTCTCACCAGATCAGATGCTCAATCAAAGCACGATTATTCGAATCTGCAGGGGGACATCCCCTCCAACGAGAATCATAATTTAATAAGATGCTTGTGTTAGGCCAGAACAAGCCCCTCTGATCCTTGGTTCAGGTGTGAAGCTGCAGGGAGACATCCTGGGGGAAGGGGTGGGGAGAGAGGGTTCGAGGAGGATATGGCTCTTTAGGTTTGTTGCCTTTTTTTTTTTTTAATGACCCTCAGGTTCCTCATCTATAAAACCAGGTAATCTTAGCACCGACCTCACGAGAATGGCATGGAGTAAAATGGGGGTGGTCCATGGAAAGCATGGAGCGCAGTGCCTCCCACACCATAAATAATAACTAACAGCTAGGATTATCTTTACTATTATTTCACTGCAGTGTTTTGTTCACTGCTCTATCCCACTGCCCAGAGCAACCCCTCGTGTACACAAGGCCCCTAGTTAATAAGTGCTGAGTGAACGGTTCTCTTGCCTCTCGGTGATAACCTAGTGCACCGTGGCCCTAGGCTTCCGGTCTGGGGTGGGGGATTCGATGGCAGAAGAAGGAACTCTAGGCAGCTGCGGGTGTGTCTTCCCCTGGGCTCCCGGCCAGGTTATCAGCTCTTTCCTCCCAGTAAAGAGAGAAGTGACTCGAGAGTTTGAAGGCGGTTTGTCACTTGTCTGAATAGTTTGATGAAAAAAATGGAAACAGTAAGTCTGGAACATAAATAAGTATTGAATATTGAGTCAACACAAATAGGTATTAAATTACTTTTGTAAAATTGTCACTAAGCTTCTGACGGTTATCAAATTAAATTTGAATAATGAAATCAAATTTGAATAGACAGGGGTCACCCGGGAGAGGACAGGCTAGATCCCATGTTTTACCAAAACAGAGCACTGCTAGCGAATAATCCTCGGCAGAGTTATGTACCCAACACTGGGCAAGGGGCAGCAGGCATTACCTGAGAATGAAGGGCCAAGCCCTGGCCTCTGGTGGCTTACAATCTGGCTGAAGATTCAGAAGACCCTGGAAGTCCATGGTGGGAGCTGCAGAGCTCAGGCAGTCAGCATGGGCGGGAACTCTCTCAAATGTTGGCAGGAGTGGGGAAAAGAAAACTATTTAAAGAGTCCCAGGGCTTGTCAGTAGAAGCCAAGGAGAGAGGTCAGCAGAGAGTGACGGGAGGAGAATGCTCCTGATGGAGCTGGGAGTCTGTTAGAAAGAGATTTTCTAGAACCTTCCCTCCAAAGCAGCAGGGAGCCCTGAAAGGCTGCTGAGCAGGGGCGGGTTCTGTGAATTTGTCCCGATGTCTGGCACATTGGCTTCCGCTCTTGAGACCAGACGCAAGTCTCCATGACACTTAGACTCACTGTTGATTGTTCCCGGTTTTCATTCAGCATGGAGGGCAGAGCTAGCTGGTGACAGAGTTGGGACCCAGTTAAGGACAAAGATGAGAAAGTGCAGAAGGAGATGCCCCCCGAGAATCTGAGTCACCGAACTTCCCCTGCCAGGGAGAGAGCTCACCCCTTTCTGTCTCACAGAAAGGCCTTCCCCAGTGTCCAAGGCCTCCCGCTGCCCCATCGCGCCCCATGTGGGTGCAGCTTGCTCCGTCACTCCCTCTTCCATGAGGAGGACGATGGTAGAGTAGCGTGACAGGTGCTAAGATTGCATTTGGAGGACACTAGAGACACACACAAGTGGGGAGAATAGGGCCTGAGAGGATTTCTGGAGGAAACTAGACCCAGGCTGAATCTGTTCACCACATGTAATGAGGGTTGGTGGCACTTAAATTCAGTGTGGGCCACTTAATTTCTGAGATAACAGCTTCCTAGAGCCTGGGAGAGGCTGTGTGTAACTGAACCCGACCCCGACAAGCCCAACTTTCTGCCCAGACTTCTGGCCCGCTCAACAAACTTTTGCATAGCAGCGTCTGCTCCAGGCCAGGAGTTGGGCCGGGCTCTGCGCACACAGAGGTGAGAGAAAAGACACTTCCGTTAAGTGCCACAAAGGAGAAGCCCAGGCCGGGGTGAGAGGGCACAGCTGGGATCCACGGGCACTGGGGCAAGGAAGGCTTTGGTGTTGCTGCTCTGCCAGGCAGAGGCCTGGGAAAGTCCCAGCAACACCAGAGTCTCTCAGAATCAGATTCATTTCCTTCAGGAAAGAGTTACCCACCTTGGGGGACTCATGGTGGCCACTGTGCTAGTTCAATAAGCAGTCTTTGATGGAAGACTTTGGATGGAAGGCCCTAGAAGGTATCTATCATAAGACCTAATGATCCCCACTCTCAAAGGAAACAACATCATCAGGCACTTTTTGTTTGTTTTACTTTAAATTCCAGTAAGTTAACATACAGCGTAATTACTAGTTTCAGGTGTCGGATCTAGAAATCCAACACTTCCATATGATACAAGGTGTTCATCACATGTGCTCTTCTTAATCCCCATCCCCCACCCCCTCCCCTCTGGTCACCAGCAATTCATTCTCTATAGTTAAGAGTCTCTTTCTTGGTTTGCCTCCTTCTCTCTCTCTTTCTTCCCCCTTTGCTCATTCGTTTTGTTTCTTCAATTCTATGAGTGAAACCCTATGGTATTTGTCTTTCTTTGATTGGCTTATTTCTCTTGGCATTATACTCTCAGCTGCATCCTTGTTGTTGCAAATGGCAAGGTTTCCTCCTTTTTAATGGCTGAATAATACTCCATTGTAGATATATACCGCCTCTTCTTTTTCCATTCACCTATCAAAGGACAGACGCTTGGGCAGATTCCATAATTTGGCTATGGTAGAGAATGTTGCTATAAACTTTGGTACATATATCCCTTTGGATTAGTATTTTTGTATTCTTAGGTAAATACCTAGTAGTATGATTGTTAAATCGTAGGGTCACTGGGCACTTTTTATAAGCCGGGCCCAGGAGGTGTTTTTTAGTATACTTTTTCTCATTTGATTCTCACATATTATTATTAATGTCCTGTGAGGGATGTTGAATTATTTCCCTTTGTGGAAACCAGGACACAGAGGGGTCCCCCAGCCATGAAAGGATGAACACAGGTTTGATCCCGGCTCTGTCCCTGTCCTTCTCAGCGGCCACAGGTGCCTCCCCTCAGGTGCCTACAATCCCCTTGGAGGGTTGGGGTGGGGTGACACAGAAGAGCCCCTAATACAATTCCTAATTGATACGTTCACTCTCCCCTTTTTTAGAAACATTTCCCTGAGCCCAGCGGGCACACTCCTCACAACAGCCGGCGGTTTGTGGCCCAGCAGCAGGGGGGATCCCCAAGGCGGTAAGGAGCAAGAACGGGGTGCCCATGGCCCCAAGTATGAAGTCCCAGGGTTAGTGCCCGTGGGAGATGCCCATGCTGGGCTCAGGAGGAGGTGGGGTGCCGAGGCCTGCTGCCCTGTCCATGGGCGCCGCGGAAGAAGGCAGGGGTCCCGGGAGCCCTGCGGCACAACGGCTGGATCGGCTGGATCGGCTGGATCGGAGAGGGTGCCGTTGAGCCTCTGCCAGGAGCCACACTGGGCCACAGCGATGACTCCCGTCAGGCAGACCTCGGAGGCCATCCCAAAGGGCGAAGAGGAGTGCTGATCCATCCTGGTATCCCAGGGCTGCTGCTGGCGATGTGACTCGTCCCTGCGGTGGTCGGGACCGTGCAGACCCCAAGCAGGGGCGATTCGGGGAGGGTCTCACTCTGGGTCCAGCTCCACGCGGCACCATGAACAATAACTTCTGCCGGGCCCTGGTGGACCGGCGGCCCCTGGCACCCCCCAGCTGCATGCAGCTGGGCGTCGTGCCTACTCCGCGCCGGGCGTCCTTGCCCCCCGCCGAGCCCCTGGGCAACGTGCCCTTACTGCTGTACCCGGGCCCGGCCGAGCCACAGTACTATGACGCCTACGCGGGCGTGTTCCCCTACGTGCCCTTCCCCGGGGCCTTCGGGGTGTACGACTACCCCTTCGAGCCCGCCTTCATCCAGAAGCGCAACGAGCGCGAGCGGCAGCGGGTCAAGTGTGTCAACGAGGGCTACGCGCGCCTCCGCGGCCACCTCCCGGGCGCGCTGGCCGAGAAGCGGCTCAGCAAGGTGGAGACCCTGCGCGCCGCCATCCGCTACATCAAGTACCTGCAGGGGCTGCTGAGCGCGGCCCCCGACGGCGCGCCGCCCGCCGCCTCCCCGCCCGACTGCCCCCGCGACGGCGAGGCCCGGGCGCCCGCCTCCCTGGTGCCCGAGTCGTCCGAGTCCTCCTGCTTCTCCTCCTCGCCGTTCTTTGAGTCGGAGGAATCCAGCCACTGATCCGGACCGCGGCCGGGGGTGCGGGGGCGGGGAGCGGAGTCCGCCAGGGCCGTCCCACTCCTGAGAGCAGCCCGGGACTGCCAGGTCACGCATGGTGCAGCGCAGGTCCCCGGCATTTGCGGGGCCGCCGCGCTTGCGTGTCTGCTACTCCGTCCCTCCGCCACAGTCACCACCGACCCCGTTCCTTCCAGCCTGGGGCAGAGGAGCAGGGAGGGGGATAGAGGTGCACTGTAGAGACCGGAGGAGCCCCGTCGGTGCAGTGAGGGCGCAGGACCGGGGGAAGTTTCGGGCGCGCGCCGCGCGCGCACGAGGCCGCAGCAGGGCAACCCAGGAGGGCCGTCCCTGAGCCGGCCTCCAGCTCTGCTTGAGTCCCGCGCTGCGGAAAGTCGGAGCTCAGCTCCGGGCTGTGCACCACCCGCTGTGGTGGCCCTCTCCGAATCTGTCGCCACGGGTGCCCCCCACCCCCGTGTCTGGCCGGTCTTTGATTGGGATGAGCCATGCCCTTGCTGTCCACGAGATGGCCTCACATCCTAGCGTCCACTCGGGGAGCTTGTTTGCCACCGCCTCCCCCCCGACCACCACCGGCCCCCCTCCCCAACCCTGAGGCCGGGACAGAAGGCCAGACCTAAGCTTGCACTCGCTGGGCCAGATCAGGCTTGGGAAGAAGCCACGTGAGTGCCTTGGTGGCGCCCCCTGGCTTCCTTGCTGGAGGGCGATTACCCACCCGCAACCCTACTCCGGATCCTCAGTGTAGCTTTTTCATCCCCTTTCCCCCCAGGTTGCTTGAGAACTGCGTTTTCCCCCCTCAGACCGTATCCCTCTGTGGGTAATGGGACCATATGGCACTATCTTTGTACCAAGAGGTCAAATAAAAGATTTGTCAGGTTTTGTGATTCCAGGTCGTTGTCTACCTCAGTTGTCACTGCCACCTGCGGCTCAGAGCACTTCCTGCTGGCGGTGTGGGGTGTTCTGTTAGCTCTGCGTTCAGTTAACGTTTCCACGGAGCTTAGTGTACAGCATGGACCGTTGTGGGGCAGGGGCCGGAGTCCCAGGCAGGAGACAGGAGCTTTGTGCAACTTAGGTGCTGGAGGGGTTGAGGGAGGAGAGTACATGCCTGGTGTGCACGTTCAAGGTTCTTCTGAGGGAGCCTTTCACCCCAGCGTGAAGAAGTTAGCTTTCCCTGATGGAGGTGCTCCTGGGTGGGGAAGTTTGGCCTGGGAGCTGGCCGCAGGCTCTGAGATGGATGGAGGTGTGGTGTAGTTGTGCTGAACCAGGCCACCCGGCACCTTTACTGGAGGGTGCCATAGGGCTAGGGACCAGGGGAAGCTCATCCTGGCATGAGGGAGCCCGTCCGCAGTTCAAGGCTCCATATGATAGATCACCCCCCTTCCTGAACTCTCTATGGCCCCAGCCTTGAAGCCTTCCATCCTGCCTCCCACCGCCCCCACCCCAGGCCCATGTGAAATTTCCTTCCTCCGCCCCCCTACCAACCTCCTCAGGGACATATTGGGATGTCCCTGGCTGGGCTGGGAAGGAATGACAGCTGCCTGGCCTCAGGAGCTCAGGCCAGGCAGCAGGGAGCCAGTGGAGGCTAATTTTACTTGCTGGGAGCAGGGAAAGTAATCCTCCCGCCCCCGCCCCTGGGCTGGCTCAGCAGGGCACGCGTGGCCCAGCAGGCTCAGCCGGTCCAGTCCCCAAGGTGGGGGCACTGGGGACGGAGGGAGAAGAGGGCAGCGGGGTGGGGGACAGGAGACAGCGAGACTGCCAGGAAAGCCATGGAGCCGTCCTCACCCCAGGATGAGGGTCTGAGGAAGAAACAGCCCAAGAAGCCAGTTCCGGAGATCCTGCCAAGGCCGCCCCGGGCCTTGTTCTGCTTGACCCTCCAGAACCCCCTGAGGAAGGCCTGCATCAACATCGTGGAATGGAAGTATCCTTTGGGACCTCCGGGCTGTCGGGGAGAGCCTCTGTCATGTGGGAGAGGGAGGCAGGGCATAGTCACAGAACCCAGACTTTGGGGGCCCAGGGGCCTGGGGACCTGGAGATGGGGTGCACTGCCCCAGAAGAGGATAAGGAGCCTCTGGAATGGAAAGCTTCAGCTGAGAGGGAGGGGAGCAGCAGGAGGACCTGGCGGGGCCGCTGCGGCCTGAGTGCTCGGCCCCAGGCCTGGTGACAACCATCTGCGGAAGGGACCCAGATGTCCCACGGGGGCAGTTCACACGTGTGCCCAAACCCTGTTACCGTGGGGCTCCACTGAGGGGTGTGAGGCAACAGTCTCATTCTGATATAGGATAGGAGAGAAAGAAGTAGGGCCTCTGCAAGAAAGTTCCCTCCACCCTTGATGAGAGGGTGTGAAGGCACAGAGACTGCAGAGCGAGGGGGCGTCTGGCTGAGGATGGAGTCGAGAGAGAAATGGCCTTGAACAAAGGGCTGCTGTGGGGGGCTCGGGGAGCAGGCTGAGATACCCGGCGGTAATAACTCAGACATACCATGCTGGGGACTGGGACTCGCCAACCCTTTCTCTGTTTGCATTAGCTCTGAGAGGAAGACCGATGAAAATATCTGGTTATTTGGGGAAGGAGATTGGGGGGAAGGGCTGGTCAAGTGCCTTCTCAGAGAGAGAGGTCAGGAATATTTGAAATATTTCTGTAAGGTTCTGGAAGCCTGGGCACCCACCAGCTGTTCCCTAGAAGACAGGAGACTAAGGGCTAAAGGGAAGGATAAGAAAAACTTGGGACCAGTTGGAAAGGCGGGGATCGGAGTTGCCCCCCCCCACCTGATGACATGCAGCACCCAGGGAATCGAGTTTCTCCCGGTGGGTTCTCTCTCCTACATCCTCTGTACCTCTGCGCCTTCTCCTCTGCAGCTTCCGCCCCTGCGGCCCACCTCTTTTCAAACCCTGGCAGGAAGAGAAGCCGGTGGTCGGTCCAGACCTTCTGTGCACCGTGCCTCCCATCCCCCAACCGGACCCCCCCTCCACCACCCGCTTTCCAGTGGCTCAGCCGATGGGATGGGTTGCGGGGCTCTCCCACAAAGGAATGGGCCCCAGGGGTACCCTCTGGGAAATGACTGTGAAGGGGATGGGTGTGTCTGGGAGGGAGGCGTGAGTGGGTGTGGGATGCGCACCCCAGCGTGTGAGCGTGGCTGGGGAGGGGGCGGGGTGGGCCGCTGACCCAGTTGGGCGGGGCGGGGGGGGGTGTTGATTCAGGTACCACCTCTGCAGGTTCCCCTTTCCCGTCCCGTCCTCTGGATATTCAGCCCCCAGCAGCCCTTGCCAGTTCTCTGAGTGAGCCCCCCATATTGTCTGGCCAGAATCTCAGAAAATCATGGCATCTCAGGATAGTGGACAGGTAGGGTTGGGGGATGGGCAGGAGCTTGCTGGCGCCTCAAGTTGCCCTCACGGCTAAGTGGAAGTTACCTGTTCCCGAGGAGAACCTGGCCATTTCTGTAACCTGCAGCAGAGCAGGGAAGGAGCAACAGGGGCCCGTACTGTAGGGCACCGCTCCCCTTAACGCTACCGATCCCACACCCCACTCTCCTTAACCCTGACACCAGACCCTTTGAGACCATCATCTTGCTCACCATCTTTGCCAACTGTGTGGCGCTGGCTGTGTACCTGCCCATGCCAGAAGATGACAACAACACTCTGAACCTTGGCCTGGTAAGAGAGGTCCTCCTGCCCCCCCAACCCATGGGCCTGCAGCCCCAGGCTGAGGGAGGCCCCCTTGGTGGACTGCCTGCTAGTGGGGTGCTGGGGCTCCTGTGTCCTGAGGCGACAGACCCCACCCTTCCAGCCACCTGCACGGCTGAGCCACTCGACAGCTTTGCAGGGCAAACCTGCTAACTCTGGATTCTGGAATATTGGCCAGCACTGAGCAAGGACTCCCTGTGCCCAAGCACTGTGCTAAGCATTTGATGAGGGGAAGCTCAGAAAATCCACACAACAACCCCTTAAAGAGGTGCCATGTGACGGATGTGGAAACTGAGGCTTAGTAAGGTCAGCTACAGAGTGAGGGAGGCCGAGGGCTACTTTCCCTTTCCGGGACCTTATCCAGAAGGAGCTTGCCTCCTGGGAGAGTGGAATCTAGGGATTCCAAGAGAGCATGTGTTCTAGAGCGCTAGCCTACATTCTCCTCGCCCCTTCACTGATAACATGGACACAGAAATGCCGGATCTGGAAGGGGTTTTCCAGAATCCCATTGTCCTATCTCCTCCCCACATCACTGGTTTACAGATTAGAAGACCGTGCCCTGTGGAGGCGAAGCGCTGACTAGACAGTAGTAAACATGGTTACCATTTATGCTGTGCTTACTGGATGCCTCTGTGCTGAATATTTTACGTTATTGTCTTACTTAATTCTCTGAACTACCCCCTGTGAGGCAACACTGTTAAATCCACATAAAAGACAAGGAAATCTAGGCTCTGAGAGTTTGGGTCACTTGCCCAGGGTCACCCCACATGCAAATCCTTGCCACAGGGTCTCAAACTCAGGCCTCTCTGACTTTAGGACTTGCTCTCATTATCACTGTGTTGCCCATGTGGTGACAGCGAGAGGACTTCTAGGGGAAGCCCTCATAAGAAACTGAGCTCTCAGGCATTTACAGTCTGGCCCCTCCGAGGAGACAGGACAATGGACCCACCATCTCGACAGGCTTTGTCCTGCATTTGTACCACAGGGATGGGATGGGGGAGGCCAATTAACATGCATCCGGAGCCTGAAAGAAAGATATTTATCTTTGCCTCTCTTTTCTGCCCGTTTCCATGGGAATCTATCTTGAGCTGGTAAGAAGCTGGGGTTTTAAGTGTGTGCTTGGCTATAAACAGAAAAAACTCTGAGCTCCTGAGTGTGGAAGGAGAGTGAGATGAACTGTAGGCAGGACCCGTACGACCAAGCCCGGGAGGGGGCTCTGAGCCTTCCACAAGACTGGCTTTTTATTCAGTGTCCCTGAATCCAGGAGGGCTCTAGGTTCCCCCCCACTCTTCAGGATTTCATATTTTGGGGCCTTTGTTCCATTTCAACTCCTTAAGAAGTTGACTACTTTCAAAAAAAAATTGCTCTCTGGAGGGGGTTAAGTTACTGGGTCTGTTATCTTCCATCTTGAAACAAAATGGCTGCCCTAAAAATTTCACCAGGTCCTGTGCACTTTCTTTTAACCTGTGGGCTGGAGTTACAAAGCCTTGGGCAAGGTCTAGAGCTCACAGACACAAGATGATGAGTTTCTGAAAGAGGAAAACCTTACCAGAAACCTTTCCAAAGCAGTGAATATCACTTCAAATGTCAAGGTGAGACAGACTATTAACAATCAATGAGGGATCCTAATCTGATCCCTTTGGGGTGAAGCCCAGAGAGGGTAGGTGATACTCAGGGTCACAGAGCCAGCTTCCAGCTGTGGACTCTTTTTATTTATTTATTTATTTTTATAGATTTTATTTATTTATTTGACAGACAGAGATCACAAGTAGGCAGAGAGGCAGGCAGAGAGAGAGGAGGAAACAGGCTTCCTGCTGAGCAGAGAGCCCGATGCAGGGCTCAATCCCAGGACCCTGGGATCATGACCTGAGTTGAAGGCAGAAGCTTTAACCCACTGAGCCAGCCCCTAGCTGTGGACTCTTAATTCCCACTTGTCAATTATATGTTCATCTCCACACAATCCAGCAGGAGGAAAATTAGAGGAATTAGACCAGAAGGAAGGGAAATCAGATATTTATCTCTCTCTTATTATATTGGATGATTTGTAGGTATCTGAGAGAGGTTAGGGACTTTCAGGTCATCCAAAACAACCGGTAGTTTTTAAGAAGGGAGGCCCAAGGACTAATCCTTCATTAACTTTCTCATTCATTTAATAAATTTTTATTTAGTGCCCATTACATCCCTGGCCCATGCTGGGGCCAGTAGACATAGTTCTAATCTTCCCAGGGCTTAATTAATTAAATCAATTAAACATAATATAATTAAACCAATTACACTTAAATTATAGATAAAATGAGATGGGAAGTGTATAAGATTTGGGACACTATGAATACTGGAGGAGGACCTAGTCCTTCCCAGAGGATGAGATGTTTATCCTGAGATGCTAAGGATGAGGAAGGGGCCAACTTCATGGGGATGTGACCTATGTAGTCGCTCTGGGGCCCACACTCAGAAGAGTCCCATGCTTGAGGTTTAATGATCTGTGGTTACAGTACAGGAAATTAAAACGATTTTATCTCTGAATCCTTATTTTGTGAGTGAAGACCAATGGGACAATGGTATATGGAGGTACATGGACCAGTGGCTTGGAGCCATGGCCCACTCCCAGCTCCCCTCCCCCTCCCCCCCGCCCCCGCCACCTCCTACCAGCTTCCCACCTCAACGGACAGACACTGCTCCGTCTCTCCCTGCTGGTGTCCTGGGCCAGGGTCAGGGTTGGGTACACGAGGGTCTTGGGTGTCTCAAGATAGGGTGTGGCAAGGGCTGTCCCCACTCTAGGTTGACAAGGTCACAGCCCATTCCGTGAATGACTGCCAGGTGGAGCCAATGGCTCGTCCCCCAAGCAGATACTACGTGTTTCCTGGAGCAGAGGCCACCATACCCCTGTGCTGGCTGTCGCTTTGGGTGGAGGCAGCAAGGCTGTGGGAAGGGAGAGGCCTGCCTCTACTTCCCCACCTCCAGCCAAGAGACAGGCGGTCTGGCTGCTGGATGGTGAGTGGGTCATGGAGGAGGCTGGGGAGTGCCTGCGAGGGTCCGCACTCGCCACCACCCCCCCAGCAGATAATAGGCAATTAAAAGCCCCGTGACAGGTTGAAAAGGAAACCATGGAAGGAAGCTCTCCCCTGGTGTTAAAATGCTTTATATTTTAACACCAGGGGAGAGCTTGTGGATGCCTCCGCAGGGAGCCCCATGAGCGAGGTGCTGGAAGCAAGAGGTTGAGGGATGAGTTTGCAACCTGGAAAAAATCTCTCGGACCACCGCGTAGAGGGGGGACTGGGGGAGGGGGGCGATGAGAAGGGGAAGCTGGGAGAGGAGGGGGGAGGCTATGAAGTTGTCCAGGCAGGAAGTGGGGGAGACTGGAACTGAGGCCTGATGGGAGAGAGGATGACGTGGAGAGATAGCGAGGCGATGGCTCAGCGGGTCTGGGTGCCTGAGGGATGTGGGGAGGTGTGGGGCGGAGGGGAACAAGAGGCAAGGATGACGCTGGGGTTTCAGAGTAGGTGACAGAGCAGGTGGCCGTATCGCTTTACGAGACGGGCAGCACCCAGGGAGGAGCAGGCTGAGGTGGGAGGAGGGACAGTGATTTTTGGTTTCTGTCATGTTGACATGCAGGTGCCAGCGCTCGCCAGGCGACTGGCTTTGCAGGGCTGAGCATTGGATGGGTGAGAGGTAGGGGGCAGGGCTGGTCAGGAGGCGAGGAAGGCTTCCCACAGTGGTTTTGTGTGCGAACAGAGTCAGGAGGTGGCCGGCACCCTCCACTGTGGGAAAGACACCCTGACACCCGACTGTGGGTCAGGCTCCCCTGCACAGTCTGGGTGCCCCCCCCACCCCCCGCCAGGAGCTTTCTCCTGCTGCCCATCTCCTTCCCTCCCCACCTGTAAGCTCTTGCTGCAGGTGATGGACGGTGCTGAGGCTCCCCCCTGCACCCCAATTCTCCCTGTTCTGTGCCAGTGGGGGGGAAACAGGGTCTTTCCTGAACAGAAGAGACACTGAGGTCCAGGGAGGGCAGGGGAGTTCTGGGGAGACATGGTGGGTCGGGGACGCTAATGTCCTGGCCAGCTGTGTATCCTCACGGCAGAGTGGGAGAGGAGCTCTGAAATCAGCCAGGTTGGGGAAAAGTGGGTCCCGGAGCTACTGATGTATGCTTTTGAGTCCAGGACCATTGATATTCTAGCTGTATGATCTTGGACATGTTATTTGACTTCTCTGTGCCCTCAGTCCCCTTGCTGGTAAGATGGGGGTAACGTCAGATACTTGAGAGAAGTTACTGGATGAATCAAGACCAGGTGTGCTGTGGCTTCCCTTCTCTCAACATAAGGAATTTTATTATACAGAAATCACAGTGTCTCAGAACAGGCTCCCTAGTCACAAGGCCTTAATCACAGAGACCCTTGGGTTGTTCTAGATTCAAAGGCTATGCCCAAAGGATTATACATTTAAAAAAAAAAAAAATTCCTCTTTACCCCACCTGCTATCTGTCCCTGATTTCTCTTAGATTTTTCATTTTCACTCCTTGAAACCTCCAACCTCTCTGAATGGCTTCCCTGGCCACCCCAACCCCCTTCTCCAGCAAATTATTCTCCGCCCCTTCCTCACCACCAACAGCACCCAGTGTTTGCTGAGCACCCACGATTGTGCAGGACCTATTCTAATGCTGTACATGCATGACCTCATTTATTGCCCACAACACTCCACAAGGCAGGTAGTATTATTTTTCTCATTTTTACAGAAGAGTAAACTGAGGCATTGGGAGGTTAAGTCACTGCACATGCCCAGTGGGCTGTGTGGGCAGGCCTGTACCCTGTGTTGGGCATCTTGACGTGGTTTTCTTGATATGAGGAGAGGATGACCATCCCTACTTCCCTGGCGAGCGGCGCAGGAAGGAGTCCCACGAGAGCAGGCCCCAGTCCCTTGCTATAACCCTGTTTTTTCCTGATTGGAAAACTGCTGCCTGCCCAGGCCAGAACGGATGCTCAGAGCACCCAGCCTCAGCCTCTCTCTGGACCGGACTCCATGTGCCCAAGAGAGAAGCCTGCCTTAAGCTTGGGAAGCCGGCGTCGAACACAGCCCTGTCCTGGAATTCTCCCAAGAAAGAGAAGGCTGCGGTTGTAGGTCACAAAAGGCACCATTTGTCGGAGAAGCAGGAGGAGGGAATAGACACAGAGTCACCATGGGGGCCAGCAAAAGGGCAGTGAGACGTCCAGGGGCAGTTGGAAGCCAAGACCGGAACTCAGGGCCCTAGCCCCCAACCTAGACCAAGATGCTCCCAAGCCAGCTCTGGTCCTGGAAGGCCCATTTGCTCCCTGAAGTCTGAAGGAATGCTGCTCCTAGGGGAGACCCCTGACTGAGTTAAAGGGGACTTTGGAAGCATCACCACCCCAGCCTTGAGCAGCCCGAGGACACTCATATGGAAAAGCAACAAGGATCAGAGTTACTAATTATTGGGCACAGACTGGGAATTGATCGCTTTTGCTGCATTATCTCACTTCATCCTCAAAATAGCCCCGTGTCTGAGTATGCTTTTCAAACAGTGCAAACATGACTCTGATTAAAATAAAGAAGGAACGCAGCTCAAAGAGTAATTCAACCTAGAAGAGAACGAACAGGAGGGTAAAGCTGATTCTAAGAGAATTAGAGGAACAGAAGTGTATGATATTGGAGAAAGAAATGATGGAATAAGATTCCCAGGTTAGACACCGGGCTACCTGATGTCCCACGGGGCAAAGAAACAGTCACCCATTGGCGTTATGTTTTCTAGCAGGCAGAAATCATTTGCATCTCTACAGGACAGAAGTGTGAGAGTTGGACAGGTACCTTCCCCCAGCTCAGGGGTTTGCAAGGGGAGGGGAGGGAAAGGAAATCTGGCAATGCTGGGAAACTGGTGGGGACCATTCCCACACTCCTGGGATCTAGCAGGTAGAGGCGGGGCGTGCTGCTAACATCCCACGATGCCTAGGAGGACGTCCTTCCACCAGAAAATTCTCCGGCTTACAATGTGAATAAGGCCGGGGCTGACAGACTTTGTCCTAGATGAAATAGTCCTTGGCCAGGCCTGTTACAAAATGCTCCAACGTGACCTTATAAGGACATGATGACCTCCCTTTGTCTAACTTCTAAGTTCTGGATGATTTTCGGCATACCGGTTAGGTGGGCCTTGGTGGTCCCCGGGGCAGGGCCAGGCGAGCGGGATTCAGCCTTTCAGCTTGTCCCTGGCCCCCACCTCCCCAGCTTCCCCAGGCCTGGCCCTCGGAGAGCAGTGGGCCCACGCCTGCCAGCCCGCCCATGTCAGCAGACTCGGCCATGCCCCAGTACATTCCTGGGGTTCAGGTTCCTGTGCAGTCTTCTGCGTAAGGCTGCAGCCTAAGCCTCTGGCATCCAGCGCACTTGTCTTTTTATAGAGTCTGGAATGTGCCTGCGGACTCCTGCGGCCCACAGCCCACTCCACCTCACCATCTGGAGAGCCTCCGGCCTCGGATGGACCCCAGCTCTGGCCTTTTCTTTGGAGATCCGGGCGGGACCTGCCGGACCCAGGTGATGGAGTCTGGGTCACCGTACAGGGTCTGGCAAAGTGAAATGAAAGCTGCCTACCGGCCCCACCTTGAAGCTTGCCCTCTTTCACTGCAGGGACTCAGCTTCCCTTCTGGGGGCTTAACGTTCCCCACCCCCACTCTGTGCCTCTTGCACAAGGCACAGCTGCAGACCGGGGTGGTGGGGGGGAATGAACAACGGAAACCTGGAAGAACCCCTGGGCGCCCTGTCCAAGTTGTGCAGACTTTGGGGGAGTCAGAGGGGAGAGGAACAAAGGGCTTGCACATCAGACAACCTGCCTCCAACCTGGATTTCTGGCAGCTTCTTGAACGCTCTGAGCCTCAGTCACCTCACAGGGGACCACGATAGCGACCCTTGCAGAACTCTTACATCAATCAGGGCAATGGCGTCACATCCCCCCTGGCTCACAGGGGTTGTGCGGTTTTCATTCTTTTCCTTCTCTGTCGGACCAGCACTCCAAGAACACAGCCACGGGGCCATGGCAGACATGGGCAAGACCTGACAAAGCCCTCCAGGCATCCCAGGCTTGCTGTTTTTCTCTCCCTTCCTGGCATGGCCTGTTGACTGAGACCACCGACCCTGGAAGGAAACCGTCTAGGTTCACGTTATTGTTCTATTGCATAATAGCTGTGTGTTCCCAGAGAAATCACTTAACCCCTCTGTGCTTCAGTTTCCTCTTCTGTAAGATGAGGGTAGGAGTACCTCCCTTACACGGTTCCGTGAGGATTAAATGCATGTATGTGGCTCGAGTAAAGCCTGGTATGTAAGTGGGTGCTGAATATATCTTAGCTAGCACTATGATTACCTAAGACGTACTGGTCTCCCATGCCCTCCCAGCCTGGGCACCCCAGTCTCCCCTCACCCCACCTTTCACCACCACCGCAAGTATGCAGATGCCTCCTGCTACTCTGCGCTCCACGGTCTTGCTTGGGTAGAAAGCCCTAGCATGTCTGACCTACCAAGACCTGGGAGAGTATAGTTCTGTGTGGGAAGGGCAGGGGAAGCAGGATGGCAGGAGAGGCCCACTCAGATCACATCTATTTAGGTAAAAGTCCATCAGGCTAAATATAGCTACATTCCTCACGCCTGAACGGGTCATTTTCCAAACCTGGAGGCTGAGGTGGTCATGGAGATAGACGCCAGGACCCTGGTCACCCCGTGAATGGTGTGGTCACCGGACACCAGGCTGATTTAGTAGAAAATTCTTTGTCTCGGTCACGGCAGGTGGGACAAACCCTCTTGGCCTCAGGCACCCTGGTTCCCTCTCTAAGCCCCACTCTCCTTAGCTGGGAAGTAGGAAAAACAGTGTAGCAGGGCTGAACATTTGTCTAGAATTGAGGTGCTCAGGAAATATCATTTTTCCTAGAAATTAGCATTCTCTGGATTCTGAGCTGGATCCCTCTGGATGGGGAGAACCTGAACATCGGTTATTCTCGCCACTCTCCGTTAGCCTGCCTGCCCTGGGCTTGGGCCGGGTCCTGCATCTCAGGCAGGGTTAAGGGTCACAGGTGCTCTGTCCATCCCACATGAGGCCTTATTGTACCAGCCCCCTGGCCCCCTCAGGCAGCCCTCCACTGTCTCCATGCAAAGCTGAAGGGGCAGGGATCCTTGGCAAGAAGGGACCCTGCTTTCTTGGGGGCGCCCTGAGGCCTCCTCCCAGACCCTGCTACATCTTTCGGGCTTGATGAGGAAGAAGACCCCCAACCCGATCTACCCCAGAGGCTTCTTAACCCTGGGGTCATCTCTGTTTTGCTTGTGAGATAGACTCTTCTCTTCAACCCGTTCTTACATGGTGGGTTCAGACTTCAGAAAATGAAGGCCTGGGGCCCTGGCACAACCTCTCCTGGGGCAGGAGACTCAGCCTTGCTGTCTGCTTATGGGAGGAAGACAGGGGATGGATCAGGGGGAAAACAATCATTTATGTTAGCAAAGTATCTTATAATAGCAGCACCCAGCCAGCCTGCTTCGAGCACTTGCTGTGAGGCCCACGAGCATGAGGGGCTGTGGGGAGATACCCATACGGAGCCCCCCACCAGCCAGCCTGAGCCCTCTCCATGTACCCTGGGTTCCCCCTCCCTCAGCCAAACTCACTTTGGCTCCTTGAAGCGAATGTGCCTTCAAAAGTTAACAACAAATATGAAAGAATGCCCTTCCACCAGGAGGATTTGTGTGCTAACAGATCACAAGGGGTTGACCCTAAGGAAGGAGACTCAGGCCCAGGTGGTGGGGAGGGCATGGTGATGGCAAACCCCCTTCCCAGGGAGCCCGTTGGCTGAGCCATGCCGGCTCCTTTCTTAGCCCTGCTCTTGGCTCTTATGGTTCTTCCTGAGCCCTAAAGAGGGCTGCTGGGGGCCTGGGAGACGGGAGTCCAGTCCAGTCTTCCTGCAGGCTGCAGTGTGGGGGTGGGGATGAGGAGGATGTGGTAACAGCTGCCTCTCTGGTCCCAGACAGGGAGCAGCCAACTCCCGCCATCTTCCCTCAAGGCCAGTACAGGCCGGGGAGAGGGGGGAGCAGATGGCAGGACTGACTGACCCTTATGGCTGGAAGGCAGCCGGAAAATAGAGACAGAAGGAGGGTGAGGGAAGTGCAGTCTGAGCCTTGCCTTTTTCAGCCCAGGACTTCGGGAGTGTCCAGCTTTAACGCCCCCAGGAGCTGGGGCAAGGCCTGTGGGTCAGCGCCTTACACCAGGCCTACCTCTGGCCAAGAGGTGCCCCTGGAAGCCCCGGTTAGAGGTCTGTTTGTGGAGAGACAAGAACTCCCTGAAGGGGACACGTGGCAGCGAAGGCCCTTGAAGGAAGCCGGCTTCGCCCAAAGCCGGACTTCTCCCAAAGCTTCTCCCAAAGCACGATCCTCCCAGGAGGTCAGGAGGGCCAGGGAATCAATCAGAGCTGTCATTCCCTTTCAGAGCCTGCAGTGTAGTGTCCCTTCTTAGGAGTAGAGACCCCGAGGCTACACCTGTGTTGATTCTGCACCCAGTTCTAGGGCGTATGGGGGGATTTCCCCACACCACCAAGAAACACTCTCACGCCAGCTGGGTGTCCGACAACTGGAACGAATTATGACATTGCCTATCTAGACGGAACACCAGATCTCACAGATTCAGGGCTCAGCCCTACCAGATTGACAGCACCCCCAACTTCAGAAGCCAATAGCAAGTTCTGAAGCAAGGTTGTTATCTCTGCTTCTGACTGACAGGCTAAGGATAGGAGGTTCCTATGACCCTCCCCTTAGGTTTGATTCCTTTGCTAGAGTGGCTCACAGAACTCAGCAAATCATTTTACCGGCTCCGTCACTGGCTCACTATAAAAGGATGTAACTCAGGAAAAGCCAGATGGAAGAGATGCATACCTTGACCTCGGGGTATGGGGGAAAAGGGCACGAAGCTTCCATGCTTTCTGAGTGTTCCACACTCCCTGCAGCTCCACTGTTCACTGACTCAGAAACTCTCTGAACCCTGTACTTTTGGCTTTTCATGGAGGCTTTATTACATAGGCACGGTGGGTTAAATCATTGCCCATTGGTGATGGAGTCAACCTTCAGCCCCTTTCCTCTCCCTGGAGGATAAGGGGATGGGACTATAAATTCTAACCTTCTAATTCCGTGGTTGGTTCCTCTGAAAGCCATTATCTCATTAAAATAACAAAAGACACCTTTGTCACTCTCATCACTTAGGAAATTCCAGGTGTTTTAGAAGCTCTGTGCCATTAGCAGGGTGAAGCCCATAATCTGTATTTCACAGTATAAATGCAGTATCAGCACCTCCCTTTAAATTATTTTGCAGGAGAGATGATGATTTTCTACTGTATTTTAGTATTCATTCAACAAACATTTCTTGAGCACTTGCTCTGTGCCAGGCTGCACAATATGCTCTAAATAGAGATTCTCAGACGATTTGTGGAGAAAGACCAGTCTGTTGCTTCCAATTTACCGTCCACTGTGGATGGGTCGGGGGTCCTGCCCACTTCATGGGACGCGCATCCCGTGAGACTCGCCAAGCCCAGTCTGAGCCTGTAGTCCGCCCACGTGCTGAGAACTTGTGGCGAGTCGCTGTCACGATTTCCAAATGCTTATTTTCCGTGGCTGCCCTTGCCTCAGAGTGGTAACAATGGTTTGTGGACAGCCCCGCTCTCCAGGCTGGACCCAGAGAAGCAGCGCGCTAAGGACACTGGCTCACTTCCTCTGATCACAAAGATTGGTGTCGGTGGGGAACTATTCTAGATGTGGGTGACAGAGCGCTGGACAAAGCCAAGGCCTTGTTCTCCTGGACCTTATATTCAGGCCAAGGGAGAGTTGAAAGAAAGAAAGAATTGTGTGGTACACTACGTGGTGATCACTGCTAAAGATGAAAACAAAGGAGGGTAAGGAGATGGAGAGGGGCGAGGGGACATAGAGTGACAGGTGCACCTCGGTGATAAGGTGGCATTCGAATTGGGATCCAAAAGAAAGCAGACAGTGAGCCAAGAGGTTATCTGGGAAGAACGTTCCAGACAGAGGGAACAGCAGGGGCAAAAAGCCCTGAGCTCAGCACATTTTCAGCTAGGCCTGCGGTGGGCGGAAGACTCTTGTGGGGGCAGGGAATCAGAAACACCATTGGGGGCGGGGGTCAGGCCACAAAATCTCCCCCAACCACCTCCACCAGAGAGTCTGAGCAGCCTTCAGTGCAGGGAGACCCTTGACCACCCCCCCAAATACCACTCCTGAGGGGGAAAGCATGAAGCTTATCCATGAAAGCTTATCAATGAAGCAGAAAAACCGTGGGGAATCCACAGCTGAGAACACACACGGTCTCAAGAAGGCTGCAGTTTGGTGAAAGGCACAGTATTAGAGGAGAAGGTGAGGACACCCAGGACTTCCACTCCCTGTGCAGGGCCAGAAGGACCTTCTTAGGTGACAGGTCTTACTTGGGTGACAGGCCACAGGTACGTTCTGAGAAGAAGGGCCACTGTGAGCTAAGCTGGGGAGAGCTGGGGGACCCAAACATCATTCCATGTGACTGGTGGGGAGCCAGCAGGCCACGGGGAAGTCAGGGGTGGCAGCAGGAGTTGGGTCATAGTGGGCCTTAAGGTGCCATGGGAAGGCATTTGGATTTTTCTGGTAAGCCGTCTGGAGCCATTGGAGAAAGCAGGCCAGCGGATGGTTGGATTCCTATATACGGGGACAACTGTGGCAGTGAGGGCAGCAGGGGTGCATTCGGGAGCATCAGGGAATTAAGAAGTCTGAACTTGATGGGCAGGGTCTAGGGGAAAGTGATGGGAAGAGCCCAGAAGGACCCTGGGCTCCTGGCTTGGGCAGCTGGGTGCCACTGACCGAGACAGGGACAAAGGAGGAAGTTCAGCTTTAAGCATGTTGGATTCAGGGCAGGACTGAGCCGAGACCCGGTGAGCCACCCACAGATGCGACCTCGGACCACAGCCCTGTGGAAACCGAGAGAACAGGGCGTGAGCAGAAAACAGAATTGCACGAGGGCACCCAGGTCTGTCTCTCTCATCAGAATGGCTTGATTTACTGACATTTGGAACGTGTGAGGCCTTTTGCTGGCACTCCCTTACGGAGGCCGTTTACTCCTCACGATGACTCTTCTGGGTAGTGGGCGGGTCTCAGTTTTACAAGCGAGGAAGCCGAGATGCAAGAGGTTAGGAGGTTGTCCAAAAGAGCAGAGCAGATGAGACACTGCGCGCCGATCCCCCGCGGCCTCCCGCCTGCTGATGGCGGCCTCTTAAGCGGGTGCTGAAGGGAACTGGGGTGGTTTAGGGAAGGCTGGTAACTTTGATCTTAGGGAGAGAGAGCCGGGTCTTGCCTGCCGCCAACAGCCCTGCATTTTATAAACATCTGTGGCATGAATGTGCCTTATTCCTTGTGAAAGACGGAGCCCCAGTTGGCGGGGCTGCGGGGCAACCCAATGTGACATGGACAGCACTATCCCCAAACTCAAGAAGGGACATATCCCGCCTCCATCTCCTTCTGGCCGAGTGCCCATGTTGTGTGCACACACAGGGCTCCTACGGCAGCGCATTAGAGCTCCAGGAGCCCCCGTTCCAGTGCTCGCAGGGGTGCTGCAGGGAGAGGTAACAGCCTGTGGAAGCCGAGTGACCCCATGTGAGGCTGGGGGCCCTCGGCCAGCACCCTTGGCTGGTGGTGCCTAGACAGGCAGCGGCAGGTGCGGGCGGCTCTCCCGTGGACGTGGCTGGCCGCCCCGCCTGGGAGCGCTGTGACTATTTTGGGCCCTGTTTTCCCTCCCCCCAGCCCCACTTCAACCATCTTGCCCCTGGGGCTGCAGCCACTTAAATACGTAAATGCTGACTTGACTTCACCCTCCTCCTTACTCTTGTCCCTCACGGTGTGCCTGACTCCCAGGAAGCCCGCTCAGCACAGGAACAGAGGAGAGGAAAGAGCCAGCCCATCCCCAGGAGACCCTTCGTGGTTGCCCCCTACTCCACCTCGGCAGGGAGTGGCCCAGACGGCCCTTTACCGCTCTTCGTGGAGCAAGGCGTCCCGTGATTCCCCAGGTCATGTCGAGTTGGGCACAATTCCTATAAACAGGCCTGTTAGGGGCGCCGGGGTGGCTTCAGCCCAGGTCATGATCTTGGGTCTTGGGATCACGCCCCATGGCAGGCTCCTTCCTCAGTGGGAGTCTGCTTGAGGGTTCTCTCCCTCTCCCTCTGTCCCTCTCCCTGCTCATGCTCTCTCTCTTTCTCAAATAAATAAGTCTTCAAACAAACAAATGAACATGAACAAACCTGTTAGTAGAATGGCATTCCAGAAAAAGACTAGAAGAGAAAGGAAGCTCTGGGATTATAAACTGGTGGGGCGAATGAGGGGTGAAGTTAAGGAAAGTAGGCTCAGTCCGTATGCATCTCAGTTTTCCTCTCCGTGTAGAAGGGGTAATTGTGCTCTCAGGAAAATTCTCTGACTGACAAGTTGGAAGGTTTCTAGGACCGTATCCATATCAATGGGCCATTTGGCGACTTGTTCCCTTGCTTCCCACACTTGCCACTCGGAAGTAAAAATAAATTATCTTCCAGATTATTAATAGGGTGATCTGTCTCCTGACCTGGCTCCATCCAGAATGAAGAAACCATGAATTCAGAGTAGTATGAGTTGTGCCTCCATAGTGTGCTGATGGAGAGGCCCTGTTGGGGATGCTTATGTGGGGTGTTGGTGACTAAGGGTAAGAGTGGGCTTGGGGTGAGGCAGAGCCCCCTTGGTGGTCAGGTCCAGAGGACCAGCCAGTCTCTCTCTACGTACCTCCTGGGGTTGTGCAGTGCTGCCGGTCCTGCCAGCAGCAGGCGGGGCGGACGACCCCTCAGAAGACTGGGCTTGTTTGGGGAGACCTGGAGGGGTAGGGCGTCGGACTCTTGGAAGTCCCCAAGCCAGGGTTTGGATGGCTGCAAGGAGAGGAGATTCAGCCCAGAGTCTTGGCAGAGGGGACTCTGCCTTGTCGTTTAGAAATAACTCTCTTGGGCTCAGAGAAGGGGGAAGGGTGACTGGGCCCAGGAGGGGGTAACTGGGAGGATCAGAGGATTGGGCTCCAGGGTCAGAACCTGGAGGGGTCTGCAAGGCCTTCTGCAGGGCAGGGCTGAGCTGAAGCCATTGGCGCTTACCTGGAGGGTCTCCTCCATTCCCAATGTGGCCTGATTCCCTTCACCCTGAGCACCGTGCCCTTTACGTGGTCGCCTGCAGGCAGCTGGTGTGGGGCAGGAGGACACGCAGGGGAGGGCACAGAGTAATTAGTTAAAGGTCAGACCCTGGTAACATCAGCCAGAGAGGGCCATCCAGGGTTCTAACAAACACTCCCCTTCTCTGCCACCACGCCCACCGTCAGTCCTCAGGATGGTGCCAGAAGAAAGATGTCCAAACCGGAAACGACCAGGACCCTTCCCTTTGAGGGCTGCCCACACCATTCATTGCTCCATCTGAGTCTAGGCCCAGGAAGAGGCATAATGAAGGAAATGAACAAAAATCCACACACTTTATGGAGTTTGTGTTCAAGGGGGGGTGAGATAGGAAATGAACAAGATAAAAATATATGTGGTATTTTTAGCTAGGACTAAGTGCTAAGAAGACAAATGAAAACAGACCAGAGGAACAGAAAATGTCAGAGATCCCTCAAGTTGTACTTGTCGGTCTAGGCAAGGCCTGGGTGAGGGATGAATTTTGAGTAAAGACCTGAGCTGGTGATGTGGGGGGGTGTGGTCATGATGTGGGGGATCAGGGTAGAGGAATTCCAGGCAGACACAACAGCCAGTGCAAATGTCCTGAGGCAGGCGCATCGAAAGAACATTGCCTGGAGGGGAAGTCAGGACGGCTCAAGGGTGCACTCAGGATGCACAGAAGAGTGGTGTGACTGTGTTTGCTTCCACAGGAGAAGCTGGAGTATTTCTTCCTCATTGTTTTCTCGATCGAAGCCGCCATGAAGATCATTGCCTACGGCTTCCTATTCCATCAGGATGCCTACCTGCGCAGTGGCTGGAACGTGCTAGACTTCATCATTGTCTTCCTGGGGTGAGGCCCCAGTGTGGGGGGTGGGGGGGTTGGAGGTCAGAGGGAATCTCTGAGATCACTATGCCCACCACCAGCAGCAGCCTCCCAGAGCAAGATGGAACCCCAGCACTGTGCCAGGGGCAGCCTCTGGAAGGGCCAGCTCCCGCACGGATGCAGCCAGTGCTGGGGGAGAGTGAAACATTCCCAGCTCACACACCCCTTCCCCAGCGAGACACTCCGCGTTCCTTTGTTCTCACATCACACGCAGTTGGAAATGATGGACATGGTTTCAGCGGCCAGCAATTTCTGGACGTTTATAAATTTCTCAACCTTTGTCATCTACTCATGTCTTCCATGGTCCTATACTAAGCATCTGCTATCTGGGTTTGCAAAGATGGACATTTAGGAATCCATATTTGTCGGCTAGGGTTTCCGTAACAAAGTCCCAACAACAGGGGTCCAGGAGGCCTCTAACAACAGCATTTGTCTCCGCCCGCCCCCACCCCGGGCCCTGGAGCCCAGAGGTCCAGCGCATGCTCCCCACTGGGGCTTCTTTGCGCCTCCAAATCCCCTCTTCTTCCAATGACACCAGTCGACTGGCTTGGCATCGACCCTCACAGCCTCACTTCAGTCTTTAAAAAGCCCTTGTCTCCAAATACAGCCACATTCTGAGGGACTGAGGGTCAGGGCTTCGACATATGAATGTGAGGGGCCCACGGTTCAGTCCATAACATGATAATCCCCATTATAACAGGAGTATTTACCAAGCACTTACTATGTATTTCACATGTAACATCTCATTGAGGATCTTCAACCATCTCAGTTTTCCCATTTAAGGAGGCTAAGGCTCAGAGAGGTCAAGCAACCAGCCCTCGGTCACAGAGCCAGCCTGCGGCAGTGCCAGGACTCAAACCAGGCGATCTTGGTTCCAGAGTTGGCTATTCAAGCACGACGCTGCCCTTCGGCACCCTGGGGGAAAACAGAAGTCTGTGAATCAGCCTCCGCTCTTAATGAGCTGCCTTGGTGGGAGGCCAAGACCAATGTATACAGAATAATGGAGTGTCAGAAGACACTACCACACAGTGCCTCGTTGTACTGACACAGGAGAGTGTCCCAGGGGTTCGGTCGTCAAAGGAAGGATTCATAAAGAAGGGTTGGAGATGGCCTTCAAACAACAATGGGACTTGGAGTAAATTGAGAGGAGGAGCAGATGAGCAGGGAAGAAAATAAAAGGGCATTGTCGGAAAGCACAGCACGAGCAACCCTCACGGAGAGACCTAGCTTCCGGCTTTCTGCTCTGGGTCCCCACTGAGGGCACCGCTGCTGGTGACCTTCAGCCCACCATGGGGTACACTCCGCTCCCCAGCCGGGGACCATGAGTCCCCGTGGCACGTGGACCTCAACTCCCCTCGGCACCCAGATATCTCAGCAGGATCTAGTACACTTTTCCCTGAGTCTGAACTTGGCCTCAGAATCTTTTCTAATGACATTTTCCAGACAGGCACCACCAAATCTGAGTTAGTGGTCGATGAGAGTTGTCACTCCCCGCTAGGCTTTTCCACAGTGTCCCCTGAGCACAGATGGGACACGGGGTCCCAGACCCCCAGAACAGGGGCTTATCTGACCCCCTTCTCTCCCTCTTCTCCACTCTAGGGTTTTCACCGTGATTCTGGAACAGGTTAACGTCATCCAAAGCAACACAGCCCCAATGAGCAGCAAAGGGGCTGGTCTGGACGTCAAGGCCCTGAGAGCCTTCCGCGTGCTCAGACCCCTCCGGCTGGTGTCCGGGGTGCCGAGTGGGTGCCAGTGCCCCTCAGATGCCCTTCCTCCTTTCCCAGCCCATTCCCCTGCCCAGCCCTGGGACCCCCTCCCACCTTGCTGTCCCCGAAGCTTCCCAGGATATAGAGAGAGGGAGGGCCAGGAGCCCAAGAGAGGAGATGACTCTCCTTTCCTCCTCCCTGCTCCCCCTCTGCAGGCCTGCAGGTGGTCCTCAATTCCATCTTCAAGGCCATGCTGCCCCTGTTCCACATCGCCCTGCTCGTCCTCTTCATGGTCATCATCTACGCCATCATCGGGCTGGAGCTCTTCAAAGGCAAGATGCATAAGACCTGCTACTTCATCGGGACAGGTGAGCTCGCAGGGCCGTGGGGAGGAGGGAGTGGCCCTAGGGCAACTCAAGAGGCACAGCCACCTCAGCTGTGAAGGACCCCGCAACTAGGTCATTGCTTCCCACACCTGTTAGTTACCCTGAGGAATGGGTTGCTCTTGGACAAGGACAGGTCTGCCAAGGTCAATGATCAAGGGAAGTGGGCCAAGAACTGGGCCACAGTTTAATCTGCAGTACGCCCAGCCCGGACCAGCGAGGTATCTTTGGGCTTTCTGGGCCAGCTGTGGACTGAGATGCAGACTTGGGACAAGCCTGAATTTCTATTTGTATTTTTCTTTGCAGCCCTTATTTTTGCTTTGATCTGAGCAGCCCCTCCAAGCAGGGCCCCACAGATTGGTGTCTAAAGGGGATCCAAAGAAAGCACCCAAGAGCCGAAGGGTCATTTGTAGGGTCATCAGAGAGAACATACCTTGAAGGCTCAAATGAACTTGAGCCAAGCCTTCCAAAGCAGCCATTCTCAAACTGTTTGCCCCAGGACTCCTTACACTCTTAAAAATTATTAAGGACCCCAAAGAGCCTTTATTGATACGAACTTTAGTCTCTGATAATCATTGATATCCATAGATAGGAAAACTGAGGAAAATGTCATAATATTAATTTATGAATTCATTTTCAAAGAACAGTGATAAGCCTGTTACTTAGGAACATAGATATCTTGTGAAAAAAAACTATATTTTTCCAAACCAAGAATACTTAAAGAAAGGTACTGTCTTACATTTTGTCTAAATCTCTTTAATGAGTTGGCTTGATAGAATCTTCTGGATTCACACAGCTGCTTCTGTGTTCTGTCTGTTGTGAAATCGCACATCATGTAGGCTCTAGAAAACTCTACTCTGCATTCATTGAAAGACTGGGAGATTAAATAATGTCTTGGCATTCTTATAAAAATAATTTTGTCCAGGGGCACCTGGGTGGCTCAGTCGGTTAAGTGTTTGCCTTCAACTCAGGTCATGATTCCAGGGTCCTGGGGTCGAGCCTGATGTCTGGCTCCCTGTTCAGTGAGGCGTCTGCTTCTCCCTTTGCCTGCAGCTCCCCCTGCTTGTGCTCTCTCTCCGTCAAATAAATACATAAAATCTTTCTTTAAAAATTAAAAAAAAAATTATTTTGACCAGGTAGGTGCCCTGAAAAGGCACTCCAAGACTCAGTGCTGCCAGCCGGTGGTGTCGGTCTATCTCAGTTAGGAGCCTAACTTCTACTGGGGTCTACAGGAACTGAACATGCCACCAGAAAGAGGTGACTTCTATTACGACAATTCCTCCCACCAAAAACCCAGACTCGAACTCACCAGAATAACCCAGGATGGACAAGATTGCCAAGATCCACAGTGTCACAGGATACTCCTCACTTCCCCAGACCCACTGACAAGGGGACAGGCAGCCCGAGGTCCAAATCCAAGAAAAGGCAGTGAACTCTGATAGAGCTTTTGGTGGTTCCATTCCTAGTTCTCTCCCAGCTCAGCCCCTTCTGTTCCTGTAACAATCTAAGTCCTATAATGAGCCTTATCCAAACAGAGAGAAGAAGACTTTTTAAAAAAGATTTTATTTATTTGACACACAGAGATCGCAAGTAGGCAGAGAGGCAGGCAGAGAGAGAAGAGGAAGCAGGCTCCCTGCTGAGCAGAGAGCCCGATGCAGGGCTCCATCCCAGGATTCTGGAATCATGACCTGAGCCGAAGGCAGAGGTTTTAACCCACTGAGCCACACAGGTGTCCCGAGAAGGAGACTTTTTATCACAACCTTCCCCCGGAGGTCTCACCTGGTGTCCTCATGCATTCTTGACCAGTGCTGGCCAGTGGTGCTCCAAAACCTTTCTGGGTTGGGAGTTACCTGACTTGAGGGGTCAGGGACCCACTGAGAGCTCAGAATTCATCAATGTTCTCCTTTCCCATCTCTAGAAGACTGAGCAAACCTGGTAAATATGGGTGAGGTAGGGCATTCCAGCTCTGATGAGCTCATCGATTCTCTGAACACAATAGGAGACAAAAATGTCCTAAGATAAAAGGGGACCCAGGATGTCATTGACACTGAAGGATTTTAGAGACAATATGAGCACCATCTAGGGACACAGAGGGGACTGCAGCCGGTTAGGAACACCTGCTAGGAGCAGACCCTTGCCCCTAAAACTTCTTGTCACAGGGCAGCTCATCTCAGTCCCACTGGGACATCTCCATGTGGCTCCCAGAAAGAACGCAAGTCAGAACACAAGTGGCCCCACCCTCACACCTCCACCCCAGCCACAACGCTGCCTCCTTTTTTAAAGTTCTGTGGGCAGACATGACATTCACGTTACCCTTGCTACACAAGTGGTACTTCATAGGAAATTAATCCTTGAAGACGACCCTCTCGTGAGGTCAGAAGGCCCAAGATACCATCGCGGCTGCCCGTAGACACCCACCGCCGGCCGGGGCCCCAGCAGTCCTCCTCCTCCAGCTTCGTGTGCTCCCGGGGAGCACTCCTTTACATTTCCGGCTGAGTGGGCTCTAGACCTAGTCCTCAGTCATCGCAGATGACTCTTCTTCCATTCTTGTCCATCCACACTTCCAATCTGATGCCTGCACTGCCTCTGCTTCCAGATATCGTGGCCACGGTGGAGAACGAGAAGCCCTCACCCTGCGCCAGGACGGGGTCGGGGCGCCCGTGCACCATCAACGGCAGTGAGTGTCGGGGCGGCTGGCCGGGGCCCAACCATGGCATCACCCACTTCGACAACTTTGGCTTCTCCATGCTCACCGTGTACCAGTGCATCACCATGGAGGGCTGGACCGACGTTCTCTACTGGGTGGGTCTGGCCCCTGCGGCTGCAGAGCCCCCTACCTTCATCCTCAGGTTCTAGGGACTGGGTGGGAGAGAGGGGGAGGTGGTGCTGTTGGTCTGACTCTAATGTCCGCTGCTCCTTCTCACCCCTCCCTGGGAAACCTACATAGGGTGCATGTCCCCCTTCTTGTCCCCAAGTGTGTGTGTCCCAGCATCCTCTGGGCAGTTCCCAAGGTACAGCCTGTCTGTGCAGGACCTAAGAGGTGGGTGAGGAGTGGAGACCAGGAATCCAGGGGTTCTGGTCTCAACTTTTCTAACTTTTCCCGAAACCTGCCCATGGGTGACTCATTCCTGATGACCTCGAATCTCAGATTTCCTGAGGGATGAAGGGCCTTTTGAGTCCCATTTTGCTCCAGAGCAAGACTGCTTTCTGATATAAATATCACTAGCTATCACTTTCCTTGCCTATAAAATAAAAATACCACTACATCATAGGGTAGTTACAGGTTACTAGGCAGATTAGCTAAATTGTAACAGTGCCAACAACATGGTCAATGCTACATTAGTTTCCTTGTTGGAGTATATTATTTGCTGAGTGTCATCCAGAGCTAGTTTGCATTTCTTATTTAATCCTCCCACCACGGAAGACATTGTTCCCACTTTACAGATGAATAAACTGAGGCTCAGAGAGGTTCAGTAACTTGCCAACAGTTATGGAGCTAGCGAGCAGTAGATCCAAGAATTGAACTCATCCATCTGGCTCTGATCCCAGAACTCTTAACCACACGTGACACTGCCTGTTGAGGCAAAGGTTGTCAAACTGTCAGATGCTTTGCAAATAGAAAGGATTAGTACAAATAGTTCTTGTAAGCTCATATTATGGGAGCAAATTATCAAACATTTCAAAGGCCTGTCACATGTGTTATTTCACCTCTGCTACGAGTCTGTGAGGGGCAAGCACAGAGCATCATCCCCTTGGACAGATGGGATAATGCTCAGAGATGTTAAGTGACTTGTCTAGGGTCACAGAGCTTGTTCATGAACGAGCTGGCCACGCTCAGTCCAAGAATTCTTTGTGCTTCTTCTACTTTGAAAAGTCTTAGCTGTCAAGAAACCCCCTTGGGGGAGAGTGTTTCAGAGAGCTGAGCCAGGGACGTGGATGGCTGCAGGGAGAAATGGGTGAATCGTGTCTGGACCAAGTGGACAATCAGCAAGGCTCCTTTTGAGAAGCCCTTCTAACTCCAGGCCCCAGGGCTTTGCGGGGAGGAGTGTCCCCTCACTGGGCCCAGATGGCCTCTCTCCTTCTCCCCCAGGGTCAGGTGGAGACTGAGAATCCTGAGTCTGGAAGGGGACGTGAGTCCTCAGGTCAGGATGTGAGTGCTCAGGTGTGAATGGGACTCACACCTCTGTCTGGACCAGGTCAATGATGCCATCGGGAACGAGTGGCCCTGGATCTACTTTGTCACCCTCATTCTGCTGGGATCCTTCTTCATTCTCAACCTGGTGCTGGGTGTCCTGAGCGGGTAAGGAAGCTCACAGGCGGCTGGGAGGAGAGGGGGGGATGGGAGAGGAGAAGAGGGAGGGAAGGTGGGAGGGAGAAGGGGCAGCAGGTGGCGGGAGGAGGGGAGAGAAGGAGGAAAAGAGCCAGAGGGACAAAGAGAGTCGGGGGTAGAGAAGGAAGGGGAGTGAGAGGAGGAGGAGGACCAGGGCAGGGAGATGGGGTTAGAACCTCCACTTATCCCTGTTGCCAAGACTCTGCTCCCAGGTTAGCAAGGGGGACATTGAAGATAAAGGTAGGAGCGCCTTAATTTTTCATTTTTTCCTTCTCCTCCAGCCTTCTCCCATCCTTTCTTCCTTGGTCCCTCTGCACCCCCACTCCCTCTGAGCGAAGCCCTGAGACCCCAGCCTCCTGCCCCTGGAGGCAGCTGATGCTTGGCATCACGGGTCAGTGTAGCCTTCCGGTGAGGTGCCAGGCCCTGGAGCTTAAATCCTTACACTACCGCTTGAGGGCTCTGTGACCTTTAGCTAATTACCTAACCTCTCTGTGCCTCAGGGTCCACATCCTTCCAATAGGAATACTCTCATAGGGTCGCTGGGAGGAGAAAATGAGCTAATACATGCAAAGCACTTAGAATTGAGCACATAATGAGCACTAAGTACTGAGAGTCATTATTAATGAGAGAGGTTCTCTCTGGGAGGGCTCCCCGCCTCCCGCCTGCCAGCCACAGCGGACAGTCTGGAAGTGACCATGCACCTACTTCCCCACTGCCATCACCCCACCCCAGAAGCTTCCCCCCAGGCATTGTGTAGGCAGAATTCAGGGGGTTCCATGAACTTGAATGAGAAGAACTGGTCTTTGCTTTTTATTAACTCTAATTGAAGTTCAGTGTTTCCTTTTATCAGGCTTGGAGACCACACGCCACAGTAGTGTTACTAGCAGTGACTCTGACTTGTCCCAGTAGAAACCACGTGTCCCATTACAAATGTTGCAAAGAGTGCTTCCACTCCCTACTACTTTGAAACTGTAATGGTTGTTAGGTTGGCAACCAGACCTTGTTAGTTAATGAATTAATCAAGAAACATATGTGGTATTTTATCACAATTTCCTTATAGTTCAGTAACTGTATTTTAACATAATCGATTCCTTTGCAGTGAGGGTGTTTTATGTTGTGTATTTCACAACATTATTCTGAGGAGGGACCCATACGTTTTATGGAACTACCCAAGGATCCACAGCATGGAAAGGTCCAGAGCCCTTGCCTGGGCCCATCCCCTGGGGGCCAGTGCTGAGGGCTGAGGTGCTCATGTCATAAGCCCAGCACCGTGCTCCTGTCTCCCCCTCCCCCGACCCTGCTTAGAGGCCAAGTGTTGCCTTTGCTGGTCGGAAGACTGCTCGCGGTCCCTCAGGTCCCTTCCTTCCGCCACATGGTTTCTTCTAGACTCAGGAGAATTCCCTCCAGGGTTTGGGTCTATAAGCCCAGCTACATTTCTCAGGTAGCTTCAAGGTTGGGCAGCATGGAGAATGTGAAGATCCATGGCTGATTCTGTGAGGGCAATGGGCTGTCATGTGGTTAACCCTTCATATCCAAGGAAACCCCAAGATGAGATACGATGAAGTATCAGATGGGAGGAGCAGAAAGCAATGAGAAAGGCAGGCTGCCTGGGGGGGGGGGGGAGGGGGATGGTGAGGGGAGGGAGAGTGGCTGCCCCTCCACCACCTGGAAGGACACCTGGACCCCAGGTGACCCCCTGGACCAGAGGGCGGGGGCACACCCAGCCACAGAATGTGTCTCTCTGTCCTTGGGACGCTCAGTCCTCCTCCAGCCCCTTTCCTCCTCTCTCCCCCGTCTCCCCTGTTCCACTTTAGGGAATTCACCAAGGAGCGGGAGAAGGCCAAGTCCAGAGGAACCTTCCAAAAGCTCCGGGAGAAGCAGCAGCTGGAGGAGGACCTGCGGGGCTACATGAGCTGGATCACGCAGGGCGAGGTCATGGACGTTGAGGACTTGAGAGAAGGTTTGGGCCCAAAGGCATGGTCAGCATGCCCTCCCCAGCCCCACACAGTCAGTGCCCACTGGGAGCACTGAGTCAGGGAAAGTCCTGCAAGCCTGGGAGGCCCACGGAGCGGTAGAACGTTGCTGTGCTGCCGGTAAGAGAACTCAGGCCCTTAAAGGGCGAGTGACTTGCCTAAAGCCTTACACCTGGAAATGATGGCATCTGGGTGTGCCCAGGGCTCTTCCTAGAGTGCAAAGCACCGTGCTACCTGTCCATAACCACCCCCTGCCCAGGTGTGGGCTCTTTCTTGGGCCCCAAACATACAGGGATCCAGGCCTGAAGTTCCAGGCCCGTTGTCACAGATGTCTCCAGTCAATGGCCCCTTTTCCAGGTGTGTCTAGCGCAGAGAGGCCCAGAATACTGGTCCACTCTTTCTCTCTTGTTCCCAGGGAAGTTGTCTTTGGATGAAGGAGGCTCTGACACAGAGAGCTTGTATGAAATCGAGGGCTTGAACAAAATCATTCAGTTTGTGTGAGTATCCCCTTCTCCCCAGAGTCTTCCCAGCCTCAGAACTCCCAGAGATAGGGAGTTAGAACCCATTTACTGGTCCCCATTTACTGGACCTTAGAGTCATGTTCGCGATCCTTTAGGACACTCAGCAGATGACCTTATTATATACTACATCGGGAAGAAAGTGGGAGCCTGCCATGGGGCAAGGGAGAGAATCTGGCTGCTACCCTGTGATCAGAGTGGCATTGGTGGGACAGTTAGTCCTGGAAAGCTCTGCTCAGGAAGAGGGAAGGTGTGTGCTGCAAAGAGGTAGCACAGAGAGGTGTGCGGGAAGGACGCTGGCCTCCCCAGGAGTCTGGAGACAAGGGGATGCTCCAACCTCAAGTGTCTTTGTCTCAAGAGGAAGGTGTGTTTGGTTGGTTGGCTGCTTCCTTTTCCAAATTCATACCCACTTGTGAGTTTGGAAGATCAAACAGAGAAATACATCAAAGAAAAGATGAAGGTCCCCACTGCCCTTCAAAGAGGTAACCATGGTAACAGATGCGTATCCCTTCAAGACCTTTGCTATGCTTTTCTCTCTACACAAACACACACACACACACACACACACACACACACACACACGCCAGGTTTTTTTGTTTGGCTTGGCTTTTTACATGCAGAGTTCCTTATGCTAACTACCCTGGATACCCAGCCTAGAACAGTGCCCAGCATACAGGATGTCCTGGCAAACACTTGATGAAGAAGATATACATAGTATCAAGTAACATATTTTTAACTTAAAAAATATCTATTTAGGGCAACTTTATACATACGCGCGTGTCTTTTTTTTTTTTTTAAGACTTTAATTTTTTTAGAGCAGTTTTAGGTTCACGGCAGAATGGAACAGAAGGTACAGAGATTTCTCATATCCCCCCGCCAGCACACAGGCACTGCCCATTAATCAATATCCCCCACCAGAAAGCCGAGGTGTACTTTGGGGCTCCCTCTTGGTGCTGTTCCCTCTGTGGGTTTGGGCAAATGTGTAATGACATGGATTCATCATTCTAAGATCATTCAGAGTATTTTTGCTGCCCTAAAAGTGCTCTGTGCTTCGTGTCCTCATTCCTCCTCCCCCAGCCTGGCAACTAAAAACTGATGTTGTTATCCTTTCTGTAGTTTTGCTTTTTCCAGAATGTTATATATTAGGAATCACACAGCATGTAGCCTGTTCAGACTGGCTTCTTTCAACTAGTGATAGACCTTCAAGTTTCCTTCATGCCTGTCCATGGCTGGATGGCTCAACTTTGTCTGGTGGATCTTTGAGTGTTAGTCCACAGGATGAATATACCATAAAGTATTAATTTTTGCTGGTTTTGGCAATGCCGACAGCGCTGTAGGAACAGTCCTGCATACGTATGAACATTCCCACCAGGCAGATTCCTAGAAATGGAATTTCTGGATCAAAGCATATATATTTTTAAAACTTGGTCAATGCTGCCAAATTGTTCTCCAAAAAATGTTGCAATGATTGTGGCAGTGCCCTTTCCAAACACCCTCAACAACACCAGATATGACTAATCCATTACACAATTGTTTTTCTAATAACAAAATGCACCTCCCCTCCCCGTGTGCTTTAATTAAAATGCAAGTGTGTGGGGGGCCCCTGTTGTATGGCGGGCACTGTGCTAAGCATTCTGCTTGCATTATCTCTAAATCCTGGGATCATTATTTTTCTTTCTCCTTTGAAAGAGGAAGAGCTTCACAAGTAGAAGGCAAGATTTTAAATCAGTCTGGCCCTGCAGCTCACGCCCTTAGCTAGCGTCTCCCGCGTGGCCAGAGGAGAGAGTGGGCGATCAGATGGAGACAGGCTGGAGCCTGTCGGAAAGCAATTCCAGAAAGGGGGGGGGAGCTCGGAGGAAAACAGCTCTTTGCCTCCCCCCTCCCGTGTTTCCTCTCCCAGTCGCCACTGGAGGCAGTGGAACCGCATCTTTCGCTGGAAGTGCCATGACGTGATCAAGTCCAAAGTCTTCTACTGGCTGGTGATCCTGGTCGTTGCCCTCAATACCCTGTCTATTGCCTCTGAGCACCACAACCAGCCTCTGTGGCTGACCCACTTGCAAGGTGAGACACAACAGAGTGAAGCCAGAAAGGGGACAGATGTGGCCAATGGCCAAAGCCAGCCAGTAGTAGCACCTCAGGTTTGGCAGAAGACGTCATGGAGATATTGACATTGTTTTCTAGAAATCAGAGGCTGGTAATACTGTTTTCCTCATGGCATCACCAGGGGCAATAACAGTAGCCAGTTGGGAAGCCCAGGTGTCTCGGCAAATGATTACAATTTCGGATACTGAGCATAAGGATCACCAGCAATCTAGAACTCCAAGCATCCAAGTTCAAATTCTACTGCCAAAACAGCAGTCTTTCACCAGCTATTTATTGCATGCATGGTATATGTAAGGCATAGACAGTGAATTCAGATGCAGAGAGAATTAATAGGCTCCTGCCTTCCAGGAGTGTATTTAGAGGAGAAGATAGATGCTCATGAAGAATGTCAAGTCCACATAGGGAGGGCAACCATGCAGGCAAATATGGGGCAGCAAGAGAAGAATTATAGGGGAGGAATGTTGGAGCTCCGTGGACCTCAAAGAATCAGTAGATGTGCCCCCCAGCAGTCAAAGGGAAGGGAGGGAGGATCCCCCCAGAACGAACAGCACATGCAAAGATGTGAGGATATAGAATAGTATGGTGAATTCAGGGAGCTGTAAGAACTTCTTATGTGACTGAGAGCAGTGGGAGGGGTGTTTGCATGTCAAGGCCCTTAAGTACTTGAGCAAAATATTGGGATTTTAAACTTTGGGAGATGGGAAGCTAATGAAAAGTTGTCAGCAGCCATATAACACGATCAGATCAGAATTTCCGAAGGATCAGTTTTGGTGGAAGTCAAGTCAGCCTCATCCCCAAGATAGATGTTCCTCTGCCTGTGGAGCTCTGAACTGCGAAAAGGCAGAGACTAAGAGAATAAGGAGACCAGTCCCAACATGGCGGATCAAACTAAGTGCCCTCCCCACTGTAGACACGTGGCAGTGCTGCCTAAGTCATAATAACAATATTTCAAAGAAAGACAAGGAAATATCTAGATGGCAGAAATGAAGAAACAACTGAAAGCCAGAGGCAATGAGCTCATGAATTGATTTCCAGGAATATTCTAGACCTAGAGCTAAACCCTAAAGAGTGGCAGTTGGGTTCTTAATGCCTAGGCAGGGACAGGAGACAGGGGCCCAGAGCCTGGGTCAGGTGAGAAACAGAACTGACCCCCTGGATAGAGCCAGAGCCTAGGGCTACCCCTTTGTGAGGGAAGCAAAAATCTCACCGCATCGGGCCAGGGAAAGAAGGTGGAAGTTTATCCATGCTGGAGGCTCTGGGAATAAGGAAAAATGTCTCAGGTGAAAAAATTGAAATCCAATCTGTGCCCTATATGTATGCGCTCCAATTTGCACTGTTCCAGATGGTGTAGGGATCCTAAGCTAAGGCAGTAACATAAAAAACTAGTCAGAGGCAAGGGAAAACCCTGTGGTGCCCAGCAGAAGCAAACATAAGCCACCCTTTAAGGATGCTTCTCAAACCAAGGCATACAGAATTCCTGCAGGGAAAAAGCATTTCCCAAAGAAGAGCTTACAACAAAACAATTGCAAAACAGATAAGGAAGAGGGCCACCTGGAGGAAGAAGTATCAAGCCCAACCAACAGGAATGAGCAACCCTGGGAGTCTGAGGTAGCAGGACAATACAAAAGACACTGTGTTTAAAATGATGAAAAAAATTAAAGAAGGAATATAAGTAGAAAAGAAGACTGTGTTTTTCTATGGGAAGGAGGTAGGGAAAAATGCATGCATGCATTGCCACCAGTCTTCTTGAGAGCTCCTTGAATGTGCCAAGCATTGCCGATGCATTGTCTGAGTACCGCCCACCCAAAGGAGTCAGAGACTTGAGGTTTCTGGCCTCTGCAGATAAATGGATGGTAATGCCACTTACTGAGATGGGAAAGGCAATCAATGGCTGAGTATATTTGGGGGTGCAGGAGGATGGGTACTACTCCAGTACTCATCAGCTTAGTCTTAGGCATGTTGAGTTTCAGGTACCTTTGAGAGATCCCAATGGAAATGTCAAGGAGGCAGATGGCAAAACAGGTCTGGAACTTAATGGAGAGGTCTATGTTGAAGAATTAAAATCTGGGAGTCATTGGCAGGGATGGCCACTGAAGCTACAGTCTTAGAAGACATCTCCAGATCATCAGAGGATAAATATACTAAATGCACAGCCCAAGGCCAGCATCCAGTGGTTAGGTAAAGAATTACATCTGCAGAGGAAGCTTGGGAAAAGCAGGAGAAGTAGAAGAAATCCAGAAGGATATAGGGTTACAGAAGCTAAGGAAAGAGAATATTTGAAAAAGCGAGAGTGGTCAACAGTGCCGAGGGCTTCTGTGAGATCAGGAAAAATGAGGGTTAAAGTGGATTTAGTGACCTGGAAGTCATTGGTGACCTTGAGAGAGCCTGTTGGTGGAATGATCATGTAGAACCAGTTAGACCCAGTTAGGTATGACTTAGAGAGCAAATGGAGCAGGGCAGGGTGGGAAGAAATGAAGGGATCCAAGCCAATAGCTCTCTAGGAAGTCTGGCCGTGATAGGGAGGAGAGAGCTGGGGCAGGAGCTACAGGGACAATTGGAAAGACTCTGGCGTTTAAAAATGGTGATGGGAGAATCCATTTGAAAGGAGAAGTTAAACACATAGGAAAGAGAAGTGATCATTAGCAGTGGATTTCGTGAGGGAGGGGTAGGGGGGCTGGTGAGCAAAGCACAGGTGGACAGGTTGGCTCCAATAGGAGAGAAGGACGTGTACAGTAATGAGACTATGGCAGGGCTTAATTAACTTAAGGCAAATTGAAAGTAATGAAACTCCCTTATGATAAACATGGTATGGCTCAGCCATGATGTAGCCATGGTATGGCTTATTTGAGAAACTTACATCAGCATTCCCTCAATGGGCAAACATTCGCCAGGTTTTATGGATTTTGAGAGTGGAAAAGGGATGATGCTTTGGAAACTCAGAGAGCGGGTTTGGGGCGGAGGGCTCAGCCAAGGTCATGGCCTGGAGACAGGGCAGGGAGAGAGAGAGCGAGCGATGCTGAGGCTGGCCCCCCCACCCCTACCCCACAGATGTAGCCAACCGCGTGCTGCTGGCCCTCTTCACCATCGAGATGCTGATGAAGATGTACGGGCTGGGTCTGCGCCAGTACTTCATGTCCATCTTCAACCGCTTCGACTGCTTCGTGGTGTGCAGCGGCATCCTGGAGATCCTGCTAGTGGAATCGGGTGCTATGAGCCCCCTGGGCATCTCCGTGCTGCGCTGTATCCGCCTCCTCAGGATCTTCAAGATCACCAAGTGAGCGCTGGGAGAGTGGGCGTTGCTCCAGCAGCCCCACACCCATAGTGTGCCTGGTCTGCTCCATAGGGGCTCCGTTCCCGTGGTCTGGGGTCTGGGCGAGTTCATGGGTGGCCTCTGGCCCAGGATGTCCCTCTTTCCCTAAAAGAAATGGCTTTCCCGTTTTGACCTCTTTCCTTAATTTTTTTTTTCCCTCTTACCTCTTACCATCTGGGCAGGGATACCAGGCAGGGGTGCAGCACGTGGCGTGGAGGGAAGGAAGAGGACAAGGAGAGTATGGGAGAAGGAGGAAGTGGAGGAAGATGAGAGGAAATGAGAAGTGGGGAAACGGGATGGAAATGAGGAGGGAGAATAAAGAATAAAGAGGGAGGGAGCAGAGACGGGCTCATCGGCTTCCCAGGGTTTATTGAGCAGCCGCCTGAGCTGGGGACTGTGCTAGGCACACAGTGTGCAGGGGTGCAAGGGAGAGAAGTGGCCCTTACTCTCCTGGGGTCCACAGTCTGGTGGGGTGGCCGGAAGTTAGCCGGCAGTCGCACAAAGGAACATGAAACGACAAACCATGAGAAGTGCTAGGATGGGCAGAAAGAGTGGGTGCCTGGCCTCCATCCTGGAGCCTCCCAGAGGCCCAAGGGTGCCCCTTTTCCCTCTGCGTCCCCTCAGGACAGAGCCTTTGCCTTGGCCTGGCCAGACCTCAGGGGCTCCGCGGAGGGGGGCGCGGGGAGGGGGCGCGTCTCCTCTGCACCTGTGACCCTCTGCCCTCAGGTACTGGACATCTCTAAGCAACCTGGTGGCGTCCCTGCTCAACTCCATCCGCTCCATCGCCTCACTGCTGCTGCTGCTCTTCCTCTTCATCATCATCTTCGCGCTGCTGGGCATGCAGCTCTTCGGGGGCAGATACGACTTCGAGGACACGGAGGTGCGGCGCAGCAACTTCGACAACTTCCCGCAGGCCCTCATCAGCGTCTTCCAGGTATTCAAGATTCAGGATTCCAGGATTCAATACTGTAGGTGCTGAATCCCACTTGTCCTCCAAGAGCGGGGGCGGGGGGGGGGCATCACCTCCTCCAGGAAGCCTTCTCAGATCTGCTGGCACGAGTTCGGGGTCCCTTTGCAGGCCCTCCTCTTCCTCTGTGCTCCTCTCCATTGTAATAGCTGCTGTTGGTCTCCTGCATCCTCTGGAGGCTGGGAGTTCTGCCTGGTTTGTCCTATTTGCTTTGTCCCTGGTACCTAGCGCGGGCCCATGGCAGGGGCACTGATACTGACTGAGTGGAGTCTAGGGGCCCGCTTTCTCTCCCGTGCCCTACTCCCGTCTCTGAGCACAGAGTCAGCCAGTGAGCTCTCCCCCAACAAGACTGACAAAGACCCAGAGAAATGCCAACCATTTCTCACAGCAAAGACATGGCTCAGTTCATGTTCACCAGAAGCCGCCCAGAGGAGGGTGGCTGGGATGTACCTGAGGCCTTCAGAGCCATGGGCCTCCCGGAGGAGATTCCTCAGTGTAGAGCCGAGAAACGCTCCTCTGTGCGGGGCCGGCACTCACTGGGGAATCTCAGTCCGTACCTGTGAGAAGGGCCATGTGTGGCCATTGGCGGGTCTTCCAGATGAGAAGGGCCATGTGTGGCCATTGGTGGGTCTTCCAGATGACTCTACCCTCTCTTCCCTTCACCCCGTGTCTGGTCGGGCATCACGTGTGATGAGACACCTGACATTTCACGCTAGCTCTGGAGGCTGGGATGCCAGGAGGCCTGGGTGGGGGCCATACGGTTAAGCCTGGGCATTAGGGACAGAGCACAGGGAGGTGGTGACCCCACAGTCAGACCCCTTGGCTCTGGAAAGGCAACTGTAGGATTTCTGACCATTGGAAGAGATTCCAGGAGGGGAGCAGGGGCCTTTCATCCTGGCCGTGGATGAAGAGAGGAAAGGTCTAGGGGCCTTTGGGACCACGCAGTCCCGAGAGAGGACTCTGGAGACCCTCTGCGACCCCCTCCCCTCACTGTGCTCCCTCTCCCCCTAGGTCCTGACCGGTGAAGACTGGAACTCCATGATGTACAACGGGATCATGGCCTACGGGGGACCGTCCTACCCCGGGGTGCTCGTGTGTATTTATTTCATCATCCTTTTCGTCTGTGGCAATTGTATCCCTTTGGAAGCGGGGCACAGAAAAGAGCTGTGGGAGGGGGTGGGCGAGGGCCTGAAAACGGGGGTCCTGGCCACACACATGCCAAGCAACAAGCCCTCCGGCTGAAGGGCAGCCCCCAGACTCATGGGGCAGGGTACGCGGGCTAGGACATGGCAAATAGCAATTGCAAGGGAGAGCTGTAGGAGAGTTCCCCCCTCCCCCCAGGAATGTTCAAGAATCACAGAAGTGACTGGTTACTGGTGGGCAGATTTCTTCCTAGAGAGGCTGGTGAGCCTGGAGCAGGCAGGAGGAAGGACAAGGTTTGGCCGCAGGGCCATGAGGTTGGTAGGCAGCCTGGTCCGAAGGTTTGGGAGGCAGGCAGGGAGGAAGGAGGGAAGAGGCTGGTGGAGAATGAGACAAGCAGATGGAAGGGTGGGGTGGTTGGGGCAGAGAGAGCCAGCAGGCCCCGGGGGTTCTGAGGTCTGTACACGGCATTTGGTAGGTATTATGAGTAGGGGGCTGGGGAGGGAGGGAGCCAGTGTTCCTGGAGCTCATGGGTGCCAAGCGTGACTCTCTGGGACAGTGCCTCACAGGCTCCCCACTCAGCCCCGTGTGGAAGCTGGGATCAGTCATGGATGGGAAATGGGGGGCACTCAAGGCCCATCGTGGATAGCCCCATGCAGCCAGGCCACCCTGCGGATGCTCGTCCGTGTCCTCGGGCCCATGCCACCCCGTGTGTAATTCTGGCAAGAGGCCCTCTGACAAGCCCACCAAGGCAGTGGGGTTAAGCCCTGCCAACCGCTGGGCAGGGTGGGACTCTGGCCCCAGAGTCTTCTTTTTCATCCACAACCCAAGACTCCTTAGCAGGATGACCTCAGATATCCTGCTCAATGTCTTCCTGGCCATCGCTGTGGACAACCTGGCTGAGGCCGAGAGCCTGACTTCTGCCCAGAAGGCCAAAGCTGAGGAGAGAAAGCGCAGAAAGATGTCCAAGTGAGTGCTGCCTCCCCAGCAGGGAGGGGCCTGGCATGTTTGGTGGTGGCCTCCCTGCGCTGGAGCCCGATGAGCAAGGGCTGTGCCACGGTGACCCCCGTCCCAGTGGGCAGGCTTCTGCACCCACACGTTTAGGGATGGATGACTGACATCCTCTGAGCTGTCCCTAGGTGCAGAATTGGAGGTGGCCCCAGGAAATGGGACAGCAGAGCCAGGCAGGATCCCACCAGGGAATCCTGGTGGGGAGTTCTGGGAACTTGCCTTCTTGAAAGGAGTCGTTTCCCTCTGTTGAGCCGTGCATACGTCCTAGTGGCGGTTGGTTTCTCGGGGCTGTACTGTTCTCTCCACCAGTGAGTTTGGCATATAACTCTCCATAGCCTGAGACCCTCCTCTAGGAACAGAAGCAGGATTAGTCTTCCAGTCTGACCAGAAACAAGTCACTGCAAATGAGTCACCTGGGGATCTTGTTAAAATACTGCTGCTGATTCAGAAAGTCTTGGGCTGGGGTTGATGGTCGACAGGTCTAACAAGCCCCCAGGGGGCGCCGATGCTGCTGGCTGGAGAACCACACTGAGTGGTTCTAGACAAAGACCTGCTTCCTTCAATGCCCGTGCCTGCAGGAATGGTATGCCCGTGCCTGCAGGAATGGTATGCCCATCCCTGGGAGGCAGGATGGGAGGAGAAAGACAGAAAGGCCAGCAATGAAATCCAGATGCTTCCAAAGAGTTGAGTCCCATCTTGGACCAAACCATGCTCCCACACTGTGAATTCTTGATGAACCAGGTGCAAAGACCCTTTCCACCCATCTACCTGTCAATGAACACTGAGTGTGGTTGACCAGTGAGCCATGTTTAGCCACGGGCCCAAGGTGGGCATCATGCCCTTTCGTCAGAGACTCAGGCCTATAGCCCTTCCCTCTTGGCAGCCTGCCCTGTTCCATCGTCCACAGAGCTCCCTGAGCTCCGAGAACTGTCTAGTCGGGCTTCTACCGTGGGCTTCCTTGTTTTTTTTAACTCAGGGGTCTCCCAGACAAGTCAGAGGAGGAGAAGTCAGTGATGGCCAAGAAGCTGGAACAGAAACCCAAGGGCGAGGGCATCCCTACCACCGCCAAGGTGAGCATATCACATGGGGTGTTTTCAGAGGCAGGATGGGGAGGGACTCCGCAAGTCCTCTGGGTCACCCCCGTGACTTAGGGTGCTGGGGGTGGGTAGGGAGGTGGAGAGGGGCTATCTGCCTGGTTATCAGCCAGGTGAGGGCATCTGTCTCCACTCTCCTGGGGAGAAAGTCAATAGCTACACTCCCACAAGGAATCCTTTGTACTGAGAGGCGCAGATACCCCAGTCTGGGAACCAGACTTCCTCAGAGTCCCAGCTTCTTACCCCAGTCAGATGTCTCCCGCCCCATTTGACACCCCCGTCCCATTGCGAGGCCCAGACTGCCCCCCCCCCACTTCCTGCTTGTTCCAGCCTGGCCCTGCTCAACCCTTCTGGAAGCTGAGGAAGCGGAGGTCAAAGGGTTCGGGAGTTGGGCCCCAGACAACTAAGCCGGGGTTGCCTTGCACAGGCTCAGACAGGCTGAGGTCTTGGCAACTCGTATGACCTTTCTGTGCCTGGCTTCTCGTTCGTAAAAAAAAAAAAAAAAAAAAAAAAAGAATGATCCTACTATTACCTACCCCCAGGCTGGAGGCAGGATTGAGCTAACGCCTACCCTACCCCTCCCCTAAGTGCTCAGTCAGTAGAAACTGCAGCTTCTGCATTCCTCATCTTCATCGTATTTCTACAGCTGAAAATCGATGAGTTTGAATCTAACGTCAATGAAATAAAGGATCCTTACCCTTCGGCTGACTTCCCAGGTGAGGGTCTTGGGACTGTTGGGGTGTATGCTGGGGAGTTGATTTCTCCCCAGGGGACAAGCTCTTGCGCGTCCCCTCCCTGGATCCTTCCTCGAGTGGATCACGACACAGAGACATCCCTTCTGACCTAGTCCCGCATATGAGCCACCGCAAGCCTGCCTCTCTCTACTATACACATGATAGAAAAAACCACACATTCTGTTTTCATTTAATTCAGCTAGTATTTACTGAGTGCCCGTTACGTACTTCAGTGCTGAGGACTACGTTTTCAAGTTTTCCATTCTGGCCACGCAGAGCAGACCACAGACATCTGTCTGTGTGGTGTGGGAGACGGACAGGTTGCTCACCCCTCAGTGTCCATCAGGTCTGGGGGCTGGACTGAAACAGGAATAAATAGAACCTTGACTTGCACTGCGGGAAAAATCGAAATGAAAGAGACAAGGGTAGGGCGGCCAGGAGGGTGATACACAGCCACAGAGAAACCGTGAACGTCTCGCAAATGGTGGCTCCCGCAGAGAGCCATTCATCTGTGCCAAGGAGAGAACACCGTGGAGAGAGCGGGGCCAGGCTGGGTTCCTGTGAACAAGCCACCTGCAAGAGGCTGGAGCCCCAGAGCTCTGAGGTTCCCTGTTAGCTCCCTCACGGGTCCTGGGAGCACGGGGTCGCTGGTGCAACTTCATGGCTCTTTGTGGGATCCGCTGATTAGCATCTGTCTACCTCAGCGACTCAAGTTCCAGGGGGACTTTCTGTGCCCCAAATGGCATAGCGTAGGCCCTCAGTAAATAGATTGAATGAACACATGAAACAATTTTGCCTAGTGATGTGTGGGGAGCACGGAGCTGATAGAGACAGGACTAATAATATTTCTTCAAACATCTGCCAGTAATGAATCTTTGGGTTTTAAAATAATTCATCTCAAGCTGTTTCATCTAACGACCATGACCTAGCAGATGAGCATGCCTGGTATGCCGGGGAAGGTGGCTGACCCAGGAAATGGGAGGTTAAGGAAGGGGTAAGGGTTGGAAAGAAGTGGGGAGGGTAGAGGGTTGAGGGGTTGTGAGGTGGGCAGTTGGAAGGGAGTTCTTACTAAGGAGGTTGACTATGTTTATCCTGCTTCTTTCCAAAAGACAATTTGAAATGCCTTAGGCTTAGGACAAAAGATGCATACAATGAAATGAACAAAATGGGCACAAACCTGGAAAAAAGAAAGCAGATATGCTAACTTTAAGAATGAACAGTTTCTTCCATTAAGCGTAAGATGTGTTTTGGGGTCCTTGGCAGCCAGGGCAAGATGGGCAGTGTCACATTAGGACGCTCGTTGTGAGGCAGGAGAAAGGGGGGTGAAGCTGAGAGCCGGTGCAGAGAGCAGAATCGAGTGGAGAGAGCAGAATACAGTGGCTCTTTCCGGGCTTCCCCAAAGGGCCAGGAGGAGTAGCGGTGAGGTGGCTATGGGGTGAGGTCAACAGGAGACTGGGCAGGACCTGGACAGGGAGGGGCACCCCGACTTTGACAACGCCCTCCAGTCTGATCACTGGATCCTCACCTCCCCTCTCACCCCAGCTGAGGAGCTCAGGGAGTGTGCTGTCTCGTGAGGCCGTGAGACTTAGCCAATAAACCGAGAGGGTCTGTCTCTTCTTCCTCTACCCCTCCCACCCCAGGATCTGCCTCAGTACTGGCGACTGGCTGAAACTTAAGGATATTGATTTTTTTTTTTTCCCCATGCTGGCAGTTCCTCTCAGAAATGATTATTTTTAGAATCCTAGCCCAGGAGAGGAACTTAGAGTCTATTTCAATAAGCCTCCTGCTCCTAATCAATTTCACAAATTGGGAAGCTGAAACCCAAGAAGGATAGGGTCTTGCCTAGTCAGCACAGCAAGTTAGGGGCAGAGCCTGGACCACAACTCACGTCTCCTCTGGAGCACAGTCCCCCCTATACTTCTCAACTGCGAGCATTTGAGATGGTGTGAGTCCAGCCCTGAGACAGAAGATGAAACAGCAAGGCTCCTTGACTTTGGTCCTGGCCCCGCTTCTGGAGGGTTCTGGGACCGACAGTTTTCCCTGACCTATTCCCCAAGGGGAAAGGGAGATGCCTGGGCTGGACTCTGCTGACACCCTTGTGGCCTGCACTGGCCTGCTCCCACCCTCACTTGTTTGTGGTTGGGGGTTTGTGGTTGCATTCAGAGCACAGAACCTGGGGAACAGGAAAGTATGTAAAGATGCCTCCAACTTCTCTCTCTCCCCTCCGCACAGGCGATGATGAAGAAGATGAGCCTGAGATCCCTGTGAGCCCCCGACCACGCCCCCTGGCTGAGCTGCAGCTGAAAGAGAAAGCGGTACCCATTCCAGAAGCCAGCTCCTTCTTCATCTTCAGCCCCACCAACAAGTGGGTGGCCCCTCGGCTGCTGTGCAGGGTGCTTGTTGGGGCTCTCAGAAGGGGCTGGTTTCTGCTCTAAAAGGCCCCCCTTCTCCTGATTCTCTGGGCCTACCATAACACTGTGAGAAACTGATGCCCTTATCTTCAGATCTTGTGCCCTGCTTAAAATGCTAGTATCTCAGGGAGAAGGAATGCTGGAAACCTTAGCGGTTACTCACAGCTAAGAGGGTTTGTATATTTTGCTTCCTTGTTGAGGGCGATTTTAGACAGGATGGGGGATGAGAACTGGGTGAAGCTATAGTTCTTACTGGCTTCACAGTCTTAAACCTTTAACATATGCACAGACTATAGTCTTCATGGAGTTTCATCTGTCTGCTTCCGGGATGGGATCAGCCTGCCCTGTTCACTTGGTTGGAAACCACAGGGTGGTGGGGGAGTGCTGGGGTGGGTGGGGGCAGGGATTTGGCTGGGGGAGGGAACTGAGGCCACAGAAACAGCAGGAGGGGTGTGGTGGACCAGCCCCAGCATGTCCAGCCAGAGGGCCTTTCAGATGCAGGCTCCAGGGTCTCTCTGCCCTACAGAGGCTGGTGAGGCCTGAATGCCCAAGGGCTCACAGTTCTCCTGGTCCCCTCACTGTCCCTCTACAGGATCCGTGTCCTGTGTCACCGCATTGTCAATGCCACCTGGTTCACCAACTTCATCCTGCTCTTCATCCTGCTCAGCAGTGCCGCCCTGGCCGCCGAGGACCCCATCCGGGCCGAGTCTGTGAGGAATCAGGTGATGGCGGATCCACGCTTTCTACCAGCTCAGCACCCCTCCCCACCTGGCTTCAGCCACCTGCACACCTCCCTGCTGCTCAGAGCTCAGTGTATGCTCTATGTGGCTGCAGGCATCAGAGTCTCTTAAAGTTCAAGTCCCTGGAGGACCAAGATGCCCGAGCTACTCCTTCGGAACAGTATTGCCACAGTACACAGCACAGACAGGCTCTTGGTGCCTAGTTTTAATGATGAGGGGGATGGTGGCAATGGTGGTAGTCGTGGTGGTAGTGGTGAGGGGGATGGTGGTGATGTTGGTGATAGTGATGATGATGATGGGGTGATTGTGGTGGTCATTATGATGGTGATGGTGGTGAGGGTAGTGGTGATGGTGATATTGATGGAGGTAGTGATGGTGGTGGTGGTAATGGTAGTGATGTTAATGGTGATGATGGTGGTGGTAGTAGTGATGATGATAGTGGTGGTGGTGATAATGACAGTGATGATGATGGTGTAATGGTGCTGATGGTAATAGCAGTGATGGTAGTGGTGGTGGACATGATGGTGGTAGTGGTGATGATGGTGATGATGGTGATGGTAGATGGTGATGGTAATGGTCATGATGGTGATGATGCTGGTGATGGTGGTGATAGTAATGGGTATGACAGCAGTGGTGGTAGTGATGAAGATAGTGGTAATAATGGTGATAATAATGCCGATGATGGCAGTGGTGAGGATTATGGTGATGATGATGGTGGTAGTAGTGGTGATAGTAATGGTAGTGATGGTAGGGGTGATGGTGACAACCATGATGATAGTAGTGGTGGTGGTGCTGGTGGTGGTGACGATGATGATGGTGATGATGGTGGTGATGGCATTGAAGATAATAATGATATCATTGTTCACTTCTTTTCACTGACTTCTGTCCCCTCTGCTCTGTCACTAGATCCTTGGGTATTTTGACATTGCATTCACCTCGGTCTTCACTGTAGAGATTGTCCTCAAGGTGAGTGAAGGCTGTAGGACAGCCTGGGTCTGTCTACAGAACGGTGTCTATAGGCCAGGACATCAGGCCTGATGTGGCTCTGACTTACATGCAGCACCCACTCAGAGGCTGGGTTGCGGGGATGCGGGAAAAGCAAGAGGAGAGCAGAGAACATCAGGGAAGGACTCACCAGATCCAGGAGAGCAGAGGGGGTTGCTGCACATAAGTTGGGGCAAACAGGTGAGCAGGTGGCCAGGTGGGGATGTGAAGTAGAACCAGCCCACAGGCTGTGTATCTTTCTGCACCTCTCAGTGAGCACAACCCTTCTCTCTGGAGCCCTGGGGGGTTTTCCTGCAGAAGGAAGGCACGGTTAGCCTAAGAATAGACCCAGGGAGCTATGATTTGTTCCTAGAGCTTCGTGACACGTGACTGAAAGACCTCTCTCTGGAGGTCCTCAGAGAAGTGACCTCTGCGCTGGATGGATTTCCGGCAGCTCTGCCCTATCATGGCACTCCCCCTCCTTACTCATAGCACATCACTGCTCTCCCCTTCTTAGGCCGACCCACGATTTCACACCATCACCATCCCTGTGGAAGGTCTGAGAGGCAGAGGGAGGGCCCGTCTATAACTGAGACCCAGCAGCCCCAGCCTTCACTTTCATGAATAAGGAGGGGCGAGGGGAGCTTTGCAGGAGGAATAGCCCAGAGCAGGTTGCAATAAGAATTCAGGACAGTTCCTTATATCAGGGCCTTTGACTACTAAAGGAGTTGAGCAGAGGGACGGTGGCTTCCCTGACATCCCAGAGGGCTTCCTGGAGGTGGTAGCTTAGAGTTAACCCTTGAGGTTGGACAGGACTTCATTAGGGAGAGATAGCAAGGCCAGTCCAGGAGGACAAAACAACAGCACATGCATTGTGAGGAGGTGTTTGGGATGTGCTCAGAGGGGAGGAAGTGGTCCCTTTGGGCTGGGACATAGCCCAGAACAAACAGGAGGGCTGGCTTCAGAAGCCAGGAAGGTGAGTTGAGACGAAGTCACTGTCAATGCCAGGAAAGGCTTCAAGCCCATCAGACTTCAAGCGTGTTTGTGCAAAGGGCCTCGGAGATGATCACAGAGCACAGGGAAGAAGCTGAGGGACCAGCAAGAAGGTGGGGCAACAGGGAGGGGAAGAGTCAGGAGCCTGGTGAAGTTCTTCCTGTCCTCCGTGGCTGTTCAGCCTGACTCAGCAATCCTCAGGGCAGAGCCGACTTCTGAAGAAGCCCTCCGGGAAGGAGGAAGATGAGTTTCCTCCTGTTTTGTCGGGGAGAGCAGGGCCGGGGCTTCCGCAGTCTGTGGCCTCAGGGGAAAGGAGACTGGGGTGCCCCGGGGCATGTGAGCAGAGATGAGCTCAGAGAGCAAAGGTAGCGTAGCTGCCTGTGAGAAGTCCTGTTTCCAGAACTGGGAACAGAGGTTGGGGGAACAGCACTGAGGACCCAGCAAGGCGCAGAGTGAAGGATAGAGCCTCTGGCAGCTCTCTGCCTCAGCGAGTGCCTTGCGATCAGACTGAGGTGAATCTTGCCTAGAAAAGCCCTACTTCACGGGGACAGGTGTGTTCCCAAGCCCCACCCCCACCCAGGATGCTGCCTCTTCCCCGCAGATGACGACCTACGGTGCCTTCCTGCACAAGGGCTCCTTCTGCCGCAACTACTTCAACATCCTGGACCTGCTGGTGGTGGCCGTGTCCCTCATCTCCATGGGACTTGAGTGAGCAATGACGGGGTGACCCCCAAGTGGTCCCCTCCTCAGAGCGGAGCCCCACCCACTGTGTGTTGGTAGACACCAAGCTGCAAGGGGAGGAATTCTTGGGGCCATGGATCGGGGTCCAGGGTCCCCTGGGGTGTCACTAACTGGACCAAAGGGACCATGCTAAGTGGCCAGAGCAGTGTCCTCGAGAGTAGGGGGGGATGCGGAGAGGAGAAGGCAGTCCTCCAGCTACACTGAGGGAACACAGCCCCTAGCTTTGGGTCACCCCCTTACTGTGCCGCACGGCTTGGCACCCGTTAGCAGGAGGTGGTTTTATCCTGGGTTAGAGCGCACACGCTGCTTATGAGAGCGGGGAAAGACTGGAGGGCTTCCAGGCAGAGAGGCGGCAGATGCGGCGGGCTAGCGGCAGGAGGCCGGAGCAGGCGGCCGGCGGTGCCCACTCCTCGACTGCCCGCCCCCAGGTCCAGCGCCATCTCCGTGGTGAAAATCCTGAGGGTGCTGAGGGTGCTCCGACCCCTCCGGGCCATCAACAGAGCCAAAGGGCTGAAGGTAAGAGGGCGTGTGCAGGACCCCAGGAGCAGGAAAGAGGGGCTGCAGGGGCCCGACACCAGAGACCTCAGCCCAGCCAATCCGGGGACGTGTGTTCTGTCCCCTTTGCCAAACGGGGTGGGGGGCACAGGAAGGATGATTCTGGGCAGCCCTGCGTCCCCCGTGGACGTCTCCCTCCCTCCTGCTAGCGGTGAGGCAGCAAGGGATGGTGAGGATGGGTCAGGGCCGACCAGCTCTCCCTCCCCAGCACGTGGTGCAGTGCGTGTTTGTGGCCATCCGCACCATCGGGAATATCGTCCTGGTCACCACGCTCCTGCAGTTCATGTTCGCCTGCATCGGCGTCCAGCTCTTCAAGGTGAGCCCCGCCCGCCTGGGCAGTCTGCCTCCTCTCCCTAGCTCCCGGGCCAGCTGTCAGGCCAAGGCTGGAGCCGGTCCGTTCCCTGCCTCTAAGCCCAGGGAGCCCCAAAGTGTGCAAACGATGTCCTTGGGTGCGCTGGGCTGTGAGGTTCAGCCGTCTGGAGTCTGGATGTGGTTTCCTGATGCCCCTCCCTGGCCCCTTTGGCTCTGCTGGCCGCCGTGGTCGTGGCACCTGCTGTCTTCCTGGCTCTCCGTGGCTTCTCCTTAAGGATAGAGGTCCCTCCCCCTCCTGCTGGCCCTGTGAGCACCGCCCCCACCTCTCCCACCCAGCCAGGCTTGTCTAAACATGCTCCCCAGCCCACCCCGCCCACTCCACTTGCTTCAGTGCGCTGCACCCCATGCTCCCCCCCGGAATGTCTGGCATCATTCACATCTACCAGGAGCCTCTAAGGGAGGGAGGCCATCATTCTAGTCCGGGAGCTGCCTCATTCTGTTCTCACCTTCCTGGGAGGACACAGCTCTGCAGTTCCTCTCTAGAAATTACCCGGCAAGGTGTCCTCTCCCACCCAGCTGATTTCTGAATGCCTCTGCCCATCACACAGAAATCGGCATCGAAGTGTATCCCCCAACACCCTTGACACTGCCTCTCACGACCCAATCTGTTCCTGACACCAGGTGTGACAATCACGGTGACATCACTGCAGTCAGACTTAGGCAATGGTGTCATCTTACAGCCATTCGTTCATTCAACATTTATAGAGCATTTTCTCTGGGCCAGGGCCTCTGCTAAGGCAGAGGAGAAGGGGTCATGAAGCAAACCCAAGTCTCTCCCAGTGGGCAGGGAGCAGGCTTTGGGGAGAGCAGTCCGGGTGGGGAGCAGCAGTCCAGATGATGTGAAGGAAGTTGGGTCCTGTTGGTTACTGTCCTGGGTGGTGGCGGTGGAGACCACATAGAGATTGTGATAGCTTAGCCTCAAAGCAGTGCTCACTGTGATCTGCATGGGACCTTCTCCTGGCACCAGCGGAGGGCTGCCCCGTTCCCTCTCCCCTTGCCCCCTCTGCTGCCAGGCCAGGGGCCCTGGGGCCTCCTGAGGGCAGAGTCTGTATCTGAGTCATCCCTGACTCTGGCACCTAGCCTGGGTCTGGAGTGTGGTTGGCCCACACAACATGCTGTTTGCAAGAATGAATGAGCAACCCCTTCCTTTGGCTCCTGTGTCCCTTCCAAGCAAGAACAGCTGTCCCACAACCCCAAACTCTCCTGTGCTTTAGTCTTTTAGCAAAGGGCTGCCCATTCTGGGTGGCTCAGCCAGTTAAGCGGCTGCCTTCAGCTCAGGTCATGATCCCAGGGTCCTGGGATCAAGCCCCACATTGGGCTTCCTGCTTGGCAGAGAGCCTGCCTCTCCCTCTCCCTCTGCCTGCTGCTCTGCCTACTTGTGCTCTCTACCTCTCTGGCAAAGTTACAAAAAAAGAAAATTAAAAAAAAAAAAAAAAAAAGACTGCCCGTTGCGATAATGGTCAGACATCAGTGACAAGTGGCATTTTACCTCTCGTTTTACACAGTGGACACTTGTGCATGCATTCTATATTACATCAAGAGTTTGCTTTTTGTATTAAATTGAGTGTTTGGTTTCAAGTCCCCACAAAACTGCCCAGTGGCAGCTGTGTCCTCTCCCGTTCTCCCCCGATGTCACCCGCCTCCCCGGCGCCCCTCTGCTCTGGCAACTGGAAAAGGGGGTGTGTCTGGAACAGCAAACACCTGCAGTGGGCAGGACAGCTGTGCCTTCGACTAGCCCCGTATCCTGGACTGAAGCAGTTCCCTCTGGGGGCCTTTGAGGGAACCCAACCAGATTCCGTAGATTTCAAACTTAATTTAGCCACATGAAGACCTAGCAATCAACTTCTTTTCTCCAAACAAACTCTTCCGTGGGTACCCAGTCTGTGATGTAGATAAAAAACAAAACAAAACAAAACAAAAAAACCGATCTGCCTGAAATCAGTCTGGGAGGCACAGTGCTGGGACCTGTTCAGGCCCTCAGGATCCCATGCTGGGATCCCTGCTTCACTTTGAGACAATGTGTACCTTCACGGCCCCGCTGGGCTCCATTCCTGTGGCTTTTATTCCCACGGCAGCCCTGTGGCCAGCCCACCTGCAGGAGAAGGAAAGTAGGAGGTGGGGCAATACTTCTTTTTGATCTGTAATGGGGAGACCCAAGAGGGTGTCCTACAGCGGTAGATTGAAGGGGGCTGCCTGAGGGAGGAGCCGGGCCAAGCGTGTTTGTATTTCCTTCTGCTCAGGCCCAGCCTGGGGCTTGCAGCCAAGGCTCCTGCTAAGGACCCGGCTTCTCAGCCTTGGCAGCCTCAGGCCTGGTGGGGAAGCCCACAGGGTAGCTGAGGGAATGGATGTTGGGGAAGGAGAAAGACCCTTCTGGGGTCCCGCCCCCTCTTTAAGGAACAGACAGGCTCCTCCTTCCCCATGCCCTGCCTTTCCCTCTCACTCCCACGATTTACCTCCATTGCCCACTGAATGCTGTTTCTGTGACAACGTGTGTCTCTCTCTCCCTCCTTCCTCCTCGGGGACACAGGGGAAGTTCTTCAGCTGCAATGACTTATCCAAGATGACAGAGAAGGAGTGCAGGTGGGCGGAGCGCTGCTGGCTGAGGACACACGGTGGGACGGCCACTGGACAGGGGACCTTGTGTGAGAGGGACCTGGGGAACCCGAGCCCCTAGGTCCAGTAGGAATGTTCTAAAGTACCTTTCCTTGGGTAGCTGCAGGGAGGGAGGACCCAGCAGTGTCTCCTTTGGTCCCTGGTCTGGGACTTTTTTCTCCGGCGTGCTCACTGCCCAGGGCCCAGAGGATTCGCGTGGGAAGGAGGAAGCCAGGCCTTGCCCAGGGGAGTAACTGAGCCTCCCCCCCACCAGAGGCTATTACTACGTGTACAAGGACGGAGACCCCACGCAGATGGAGCTGCGCCCACGCCAGTGGGTACACAGTGATTTCCACTTTGACAACGTGCTCTCGGCCATGATGTCACTCTTCACAGTCTCCACCTTTGAGGGATGGCCTCAGTGAGTGAGGGTTGGGGCCTGGGTCCCACACGGGCACGGTGGGGGCAGGGCTGGGGAGCCATCTCGGCCTGCTGCAGCCCTCGCTGCTCTGTGTCAGGCCCGTGGTAAACGCTCAACAGACCCACCAGCTTGGAGGGTTTGAAGGACTTGTGTGTTGACTGGCCCTCCGAAGATGGGGATGCTGACAAAGTGTCCCTAGTCCCCCAGCAGGTATGGGCTTCTCAGCCCGCATGGGGGGCCCTAGTGATTGATGTGGGTAGATGAGCCATCCCACGGAAAAACGGGCCCTTTCCAGGACCTGCTCCAGAATTTTCTGGCATGGTTGCTTTTCTGTCGCTTGATGGTTCAGAAAGCTCCCTTGGCGCCCCATGGCTAGTGGGATAAAACCCACCCTTCCTGGCATAACCCTCTGCCTCATCGCCCCAGGCCAGCCCAGGCTTTTCTCTGCCCTTCCCAAGGCTACTTTACCAGGCCATAGACTCATACAAGGAGGACACGGGCCCCATCTACAACAACAGAGTGGAGATGGCCATCTTCTTCATCATCTACATCATCCTCATTGCCTTCTTCATGATGAACATCTTTGTGGGCTTCGTCATTGTCACCTTCCAGGAGCAGGGAGAGACGGAGTACAAGAACTGTGAGCTGGACAAGAACCAGGTGCCTGGGCTGAGGTGGGGAGCAGAGCCCCAGCCGGCCTTCTGCCGGCCTGAGCCCTAGGCTTTGGCCAGTGAAAGTCCCAGGGCTAAGGATGACCCTAGAATTTCCATTTCATGCCCAGACCCAGCCTCCACGCACTCTACCCCATCTCTGACCCATTCCCTAACATGAAGCAACATGAGTTGGTGGTGTGGGAGTCTGCTCATGGAACCCTAACTGTGCCCAGAGGAGACCCTTCAGAACCCTGGCTGGGACGAGAGCCATGTTTGAAATAGGCTGGGGAAGTGCAGGGGGAGCCCACGGGCCCACTGGACCCCTTCCCCTCAACAGGCCTGCAGAGCCCATCCGCCATGAGCTCCTGGCCTCAGCGGCTCCTGGCTGACCAGAAGGCAGGGTGCCCTCGAGCCCACGCATGAGAGCGTGAGAACAAGGCGGGGGGGCTCCTCGCTCACCTGCCCTGTGGCGTTGTATCCCAGCGCCAGTGTGTGCAGTACGCCCTGAAGGCCCGCCCACTGAGGTGCTATATCCCCAAGAACCCGTACCAGTATCAGGTGTGGTATGTCGTCACCTCGTCCTACTTCGAGTATCTGATGTTTGCCCTCATCATGCTCAACACCATCTGCCTGGGCATGCAGGTAAGGGCCCCCTAGGAGACACCTGTCCCCCTGAGGGACAGGTGGCAGGGCAGGGCATGTGGGGAGGGCAGGGTTCCTGGCTCCTGCCCCAGCCCCGTACTTTTCCCGGCACCTGCTAGGTACTGGGCATGGTGCGGTGAGGTACCAAGGGGGACAGAGGAGTGCCTTGGGCCCAGGCCTTGTTGCCGGGCACCCACCGGTTTATTAAGAGGAATTCACACATATAAATAGCTACAGAGTCAGTCAACAGGAGATGGCTAAGCAGAAGCACAAGGCTGCGTAGGAAGGAGAAAGCGCCTTCTCGGTTTATGTTCCGCTGTTGCAAATGTGGCTGATGGAGTTGGTTGGAATTTTGGCTCCAGTCTCGAGAAAAATGGCTTTAATATTCACAGAACAGGTGTCTCTTGGGAGTTGAGCATACTTTATAGACACTCTCCTAATCAGCAGCATCGTTAGCAAACCTTAAAGAAGCCTCAGCTCCCGTCAGGCCTGTATAAATAGAATGGTGCCGCCAGGCAGCCCGAGACACCCGCAGCCGCAGGACCCCGCGTGGCCGGGTGATGAGGACATGGAAGAGGAGTCACGGGGCCGGCAGGCCCAGGTCCTACTGAGGGCCGTGAGCAGTGGCTCAAGTTTGAGTCTGAACTGGGCCCAGACTTAGGCTGTCCTGCAAGACCAGGCAGGGCAGGGGACGGCAGATCCTTCTGAACTAACTACCTGGCAAGGTTTTGTTGGAAAAGTGGGATTTCGTCAACTTTCCAAAAAGAGTAAGAGATTCCCAGCAAATGTTATAAGGAAATAGATTGAAGGAGGATCACAGGGGTGGAGCAAGGGGGCTAAGTTTCCTGCTTCAATCATCTCGCCGTCACGGGGTGGGGGGCTGGGGGGGCAGCGTGAATACAGTCCACCTGGTGAGCTCGGTGGCCCACCAGTACACCTGTGGCTGCTGATCATACCAGTGCTAGAGACAGCGAGCTTCTCTCCTGGTCCTGTGCTCCAGGGACTAGGTGGGACTTGTCCCCGAGTCCTGCTGGGGGGCCTCCCCTCCCGGTCATCCCGTAACTGATCTGGAAGTGAGCTCTGGCCTTGGAGCCCAGAGGTGGACCAGCAGGACCCTCACCTTCTCCTTTCACCATCTCTGTGGGATCCATCAGACTTGGTGGAGTTCAGGGGGTAGCAAAACAGGCACCCAGTCTTCTGAGATTTAAAAGAAAATGGGCAGGAAACCCAACGAAGAGGACTGGGGTGGTCTGGGAAGAGCACAGAGCTCTGGGATGCCCCCTGCAGGGCAGGGAAGCCGGGCCCTCCCAGCCCCCTCTCCTGTGCCTCTCCATAGCACTACAACCAGTCGGAGGAGATGAACCACATCTCAGACATCCTCAATGTGGCCTTCACCATCATCTTCACCCTGGAGATGGTCCTCAAGCTCATGGCGTTCAAGGCCAGGGTGAGTGCGGGGATACAGGGGTCAGGTGGAGCCTGGAGGGAAGGGGACCTTCTCATGGAGCACCGCCACACTGGTCTCGTTCTACTGAAGGGCCCCCTCGTCTAGCACTTCTGCTCCTACCCTGCTCACTCTTCAGCCCATTTCCTCCTTCGGACACAGGGCACGCGAGATAGTTAGGCTGCCGGAACTGGTGATGGCCATAAGTGTTGGCTGCCTCTTCCCAGCGCCCTTTGTTGAGGGTTTCTTATGTTCCCTGCCTCCCCTTAAGCTTCTGAAGAGGAAGCCCAGGGCTGGGGGAGTATTTTGCTGTGTCTTTGGTTCCCCAGTCCACTCCCACCGTGCCCAGCTCTGCCCGGCCACCCCCTACCGCACCTGCAGTTCTGCACTATGGAGCCCCAGACAGGACTTCGATCTGGGGTAGATGAAAAAGAGTCCCCCATCCAGACCAGGAACCCAGATTCTGAGTTCTCAAGCATTCTCTCTCTCCCCTCCAACCGTGTTGTGCTCTGGAGGAGGAGAAATACAGAGCCAGAGGGAGAAGGAGTAGTGGGTTGTGTGGTCACACAGGAGCCTTAGTGAAAAGTAGAGCCTGGGGCGCCTGGGTGGCTCAGTGGGTTAAGCCGCTGCCTTCGGCTCAGGTCATGATCTCAGGGCCCTGGGATCGAGTCCCGCATCGGGCTCTCTGCTCAGCGGGGAGCCTGCTTCCCTCTCTCTCTCTCTCTGCCTGCCTCTCCATCTACTTGTGATTTCTCTCTGTCAAATAAATAAATAAAATCTTTAAAAAAAAAAAAAAAAGAAAGAAAGAAAGTAGAGCCATGTGCACCCCACCTTGGCCTGGCTTGGCCGTTCTGCATTACCTTGGCTGGGGGCCACCACCGCGTGTTGGCCACCCAAACTCCTTCCCACTAAAGCTCACCCTCGGATTCTCCCATGCTGTCCTTCCCAGGGCTATTTTGGTGACCCCTGGAATGTGTTTGACTTCTTGATTGTCATCGGCAGCATCATCGACGTCATCCTCAGTGAAATCGACGTGAGTATCGGGCACACAGAGCCATCACTGGGGTGGGGTGTGAGCACTTGTTCGCTCCCCGGAAATGTGTGGGGTACCCAGTGTGTGTGTGTGTAGCATGGCACCCAGGGGATTTACAAAGATGGAAATGCTGGGAGACACAAGCCCACAGGGCGGACAGGTAACTCAGATTCCAGACAGACATAATCTATGTGTCAGGCTGCCCAGGGCTAGAGCTGTTGTGGATGGGAAAGGTGGAGTGGTCAGGGAAGGCTTCATGGAGGTGGCGCAAACTGAAGTGGGTTCTGAGGAAAGGGGAGCTCGTGAATGGAGGCGGAGGGACAAGCAAGCCACACAGGCAGGCTGCAGTAGGAGAGACCTGGAGAAGGAAATGATAGAAGATTCAGGGCACTGAGGTCTGGTTTAGCAGATCACGTGAGCATGTGGAGGCGGCCCGGTGGGGGTGAGGGGTACGGCAAGAAAGGGAAGGGGGGTGAGGAAGGCCTTGAATTTTACATAGCAGGGAAGTCACAGGAGGTTTCTAAAGAGAGCAGTAGAAGGATTAAAGCTGTTCTTCTAGAAAGTTGATCTGGAGGCGAGGGGTGAGAGGTGAGAATGACTAAAATGAGCCCAGTTAGGGAGGAGATCATTTCTTTACTTAGTACAAAATGCTCGTTGAGTCCTTCCCGCCCGAGCTAGGGATACAGCAGGGAACAGGAGCACGGGGCAAGCGGACAGTAAACCTCCAGCAGGGCAGGTAGGCCCGGTGGGTATTACAAAGACAGATAAAGCAAGATGAAAGCTTAGAAGGGAAGGGAGGGAAGGGTTGGTGTCAGGGTACCTGACACCAGGTGAGTGACAACCCGAGTAAAAGGAGGGAGCCATGCGGGTGTTGGGAGAGTTGGGACAGAAAAACGGTGAGTGCAAAGGCTCTGAGTTGGAGGGATAGTAGGAGACCCTCGTGGTTGGAATGAAGGACGGTGGAAATGAGGTCAGAGACAGAGGGCCAAGGGCCAGATCACTTAGTCCCTTGAAGGCCATGGTTACAATCTTGCTTTTTATTCTGAGAGAGGTGAGAGCTGCTTGGAGGGCTTAAACCTGGTCTGACTTTAGTTCTAAAAGGATCCCCTTAGCAGCTGTGTTGAGAGCAAGCTGTGGGGACACAGGGCCGGCCGAGGGAGGGCAGTCAGGAGGCTGCCGTGATTACCACGAGAGCTGATGGTGGCGAGGGGGGTGGCTGTGGATGTAGCAAGAATTAGACACATCTAATCTATTCGCGAGAGTGAGCTGACCGAATTTGCACATGGCCTTGATTTAGAGGAAGAGAGAAAAAACAAAGTGAAGGTGACTACAAAGATTTTTGTCCAAGGAACTGAGCTTCTGTTTACGAGATATGGAAGCTGCTAGAAAAGTGGGCGGGTGTGGGGTAGAAACCAAGATTTCTGTTGTAGACGTGGTAATCTAGGGTGCTCATGAGGCACCTGGATGGAGACACCAAGTATGCTGGGATGTATGAGTGGATGGAGCTCCGAATTTAGGGCGGGGGGGGCATCTAAATTTGAAGATGGTATTTAAAGTTGTGGGGGAGGGACGACAACTGCTGAGAAGAGAGCAGGTATCTAGAGAGAAGGGGTCTGAAGGCTGAGCCCAGGAATGCTCCCACGTTTAGTGCCTGGAGAGACCAGGAGGAACCAGAGAACAGATGGAGGAAGGCTTGGCCCCTGAGCCGGGGGAACCAGAAGACAGTGGCGTCCTGAGACACCACCTGGAGAACAAAACAGTTGAAAAAGATGGGAGCTGAGTGTTGACTTGACTTTGGCAATGAGGAGATCAGCAGGGACCTTGGCAGGAACAGTTTCATTGGAACTATGGGGAAGAATCCCCGCTTACAGCGGACCAGAGAGGCAGAACACAGAATGCAAGGAGGGGTAATTCCTTTCAGGTGTTTTACTGCAGAGAGAAGCAGGGTAGAGGCTGGGAGGAGAAGGTGGAGCCTAGGAGGGTTTCCTTGAACGTGGGAGAAATGACAGCCTAGCCTCAGGCTCTGCAAACTATAGGAGCAAAGACTATGAATAAATGAAAGGGCTTAAGACCCAGTGTCCCAGGGGAGAAGCTGGATTTAAGAAAGCTCCAATATATCCCTGTTAGCAAGAGGGGACAGAAAGCAAATGGGCATGAAGCCATGAGAGTCAGGGCTCAGAGCAGGAGAGGAACAGAAAGGCTCCGAGGCAACAGGATTTGGTGACTTGGGGCCTCAGGAAGGAAGGAGTCCAGAGAGACTCAGCACCGCCCGAAAAGAAAGACCTGGGGGGACGCACTCACCATGATTCTGTTCTGGGGCTGTGGGCTTGGGTGCGGGTGCCCAAGTGGAAATGGGTAGCGAGTCGTTGGAAACGCGGGCGAGGAACCGAGGGTCACTCTGTATCCAGGGGAGTAGCAGCTCCATCGACACGAGCTGGACCCTGATGCGCAGAGGTGACGGTCGAAGCCTCGGGTGGGACAAGCCGGCTGCAAAGGAGTTGAGATCCCGCAGAGTTGGAGCCAGCAGAGCCACTCGGTTTGCGATGAGGAAGTTGTCTGTTGAGCAGGGTAGACTGTGGGCTTGAGCCAACGATAAGCAGGGAGCAGTGACCAGAAAGTGAGGAAAAATGTCCAAGCGTACAGGAAACAGTCTGGAGCTTGCAAGGAGTTCAGTAGAGGTAGTAGCTGGAAAGTGGTGGGTGCTGAGTTTAGGGCAAGGGAGACTACAGGCGGAGCCGGTGCACGGGAGAAATTCACAGCAGGAGAAGAGACTGCTGAGGAAGGGATTATTTTCAGAGGTGACAGCCAAGGACACGAGTCAGACCACAGGAAGAGGAAGAGTGTAAGCAGAGGTCATGAGAATTGTGAAGGATGCAAGGGAGCCGGGGCATGGGGAGGAGGGAAGAGGGCGTTCATCGTGGGCAGCCACGGGAGTGTCCGAGGCAGTAGGCAGAAACTTCCACTGGGAGGGAGGACAGGACATTGGGCATGAGGGTGAGAACTGACTCTTGAGGACTAGCCGATGTGATGAGTCCACCTGCAGGAAAAATGACGGGGCTGGGGTGGGCCTAGTGAACTCAGATGCACCCTGGAGTCAGGCTCTGCTCGGTGCCCCGGGAGATTGGGAAAAGGGACCGGACCCCAGGTGTGGTCTGGAGGGCTGGCACGTTGGGTGGAGCATTTCAGTGCAAGCAAGGGGGTTGTCGAAATGGCAAAACAAGGGTCCAGGCTGAGCGGAGAGGCGTATGGCCCCAGGAGCTGGACCAACAGGAGTGGGGGGAGGGGATGCAGGGTGGAGTGAGAAAGAACATGGGGGCGGGCCGGAGGCTTCAGCCAGAGAGATCCATGTCTGAGATCTTCAAAGTTGAGAGCTCTCTAGGCTGGCCTCTCTGTCGATTTGAAGCTGGGGATGGTGTGGCAGTGGGGGCGGGGGGTCACTGCAGGGTTCAAGAGGGGAACAGGGGACAGGGAAGAGAGGCTGAAATCAAGAGACAACTGTCCTCTGGGGAGAGTGTCTACCGAGCTGTATCACGGGAGGGGCATAGAGAAGAGCCTTCTGAGCCCCCTAACCATGGCCATGCTGGGCTTCTGTTCAGGGGCTGCTGTGGACTAGCCCCAAAGCCAGAGGCCTCCCTCATGTGCAGGGCTTCTTCCTGAACTTCCTGCTGCCCGTCGATCAGCCCTTTAGACTCTGCCAGCCCAGGAGTGAATTCTATGCTGGGTAGAGAGAATTCTCTACCCAGAGAGAATTCTATGCTGGCCCTAGAGACACCTCGGAGGTAGGCAGCTGAGGAAAAGTCTGGAGCCTGTGAGGAAGGAGTTCTCAGCCTGAGATTCCTTGAGGCCCAGCCCGGGCAGGCAGCACCTTCTGGAGGCGTGGCTGCCTCGCAGACTGTCTGGGGGAGGGCTTGGCCTGGGAATCCTGTTCACCCCCATATACTGAAAGACAATGACAGAATTCTGTCTGCTCAGATCCCAAGAGGGTGGGGGCAGACGAAGGGCAGGTTGGGTCCTGGGCAAAACTGGTGTGCACGTGTACATGTGTGGGTGTGTGGGTGTTGTATATTTCCATCTATGTTCAGTTTCCACTGGGGAACAACACCCCAAAGGCCCCAGGGTTTGAAAGCCAAGTTAGAAGAGAGAACTCTAAAGAGCTAAAATAAACAGCCCCAAATAAAAGTAATTACTTCTGGAGGTTTGGGGTCTATGTAGAGGAAGCCTGGATAAGTCAAGAGAATTCTTCGGTGGCAGAGGACCCAGAGGGTGTCGGTCATTATTTGATTTTTAGGAGCAGAGTTACCAAGAATGAATGTTTTCTTGGAGTCACGTTAAGGCTTTACATTTAGTATATGTGCTGCCGAAGTGAGCACAAGGCTTTACATTTAAATATCGATTTCTATTCCTGACATACAAACCAGGGAGCGGACCAGGGCAACACTGTCTGTTAGAACTTTTGGCAATGATAGAAATCTTCTGCCCCATGTGTTACAGTTGCTGCTCTAGGCACTCGTGTCTATTGGTCACCTGAAATGTGGCTGGTGCAAATGAGGAAATAAATTTCTCACTTGATTTAATCGTCACTGTAGCTCAGAGAGCTGCATGGGCCTGGAAGCTCCCATAAGGGCCGCACAGGTCTGGAACACTGGTGGTCATCCTTAGCTGCGTATTAAAATCCCCTGGGATGCACTGAAACATCTGAAGCCAGGCCCACCCCCTAGAAGCTGACTTCCTTGGCCTGTGTGGGGAACCCAGGGAAGGAATCTATTCAGTTCTCCATGGGATCCAATATGGCGGCAGGCTTGAGAACCAGTGGCCCAGGGGAAAGGGAATGTTGCCTGGCAGGGAAACCGGTGTACTGGGAACCAGTTCACCCACAAATAATGGGAAGACTCAACAATGACTCCCCCTGTGCCGTGACTCCAGGACAAGGGTTTCTCGTGCAAGGTGGCCTAAGAGAGATGCTGAACACATAGGAAAAACTTAAGAACGTGGCCGCTGGGGTGGAAGCCTTGGTTGTGCTCATGGGCCGGGGGCAGAGAGACGTCTGCTGTGGGCGGCTCAGACCCCCCCCCCCCACAGAGGGCCTTTGCCCCCAGAGGGTGGGACTTCCATAAGGGCCTCGGTGGCACAAGGGAGCTGGGGAGATACAGGGGTGGAAGTCCACTCGGAGTGAACGGCCGGCACTGCAATGTGTCCCCTCAGGGATGTCCCCAGCATGTCATAACCCAGACACACAGGAAGAACCTGGGCCCCTTGTCAGCTGTAGGCACGTCCCGGAGATGGGCAGGGACCCGTCCCCGTCTGGTCTTCCCTCTTCTTCTTGCTCCCTTGTCCCCAGCCTGTTGCCTCACTGTCCCCACAGCTTCTCCTCACACCCACCCACCCCTCCCCTGATTGGCAGCCACTTGGGGTCTTCGTCCCCAGCCGCTCTTTTTCTCTCTTTAACTCTTCTGTGTGTCCTTTCTGATGCCTCTCCTCACCTGCCCCCTCCCCCCTGTGTCCCTCCTCCTCTCTCTTTCCTCCCCTGCCCCTCCCCTGGTGTCTTCTCTCCACAGACTTTCCTGGCCTCCAGCGGAGGACTGTATTGCCTGGGTGGAGGCTGCGGGAACGTTGTAATTCCGGGCTGCATGAGCCTGCCCAGCACGCCCGCCAGCTCTCCGCCCCGCAGCTTGCATGCTCGGGCCTGGCTGTGGCTTTGCATGGGGTGGATCCGGCCCCAAGGGCTTCCTTCCCTAAGAGCAGGCGCCCTGGAGGGTCAGGGGTGGGCGGGGGGTGCGTGGGCTCTGCAGCAGAAGGCGCATGGCTGCAGTGGCTTTCCTCAGAGCCCTGGGAAACAGGGTAAGGGTCTCTCTGGCGCCCTCCATCCAGACGGCAGCATCCAGAGAGGACTGTGAGTGCTAGCTGGCGCAGGACCTTAGTGACAGCTCGCTGGCACAAGGTCTCTGGGGACACAGGAAGCCTGGCAGGGCTCTCCCCTTCCAGAGTTGTCCGGGTGTCTGAGGCTAGCCTGGCTTAGGACAGCCTTGTGCTCGGTGGGGTGGTGGAGTGGCCGTGGTGAATGGATGGGGACAGAGCAGCCGTGCTCTAGGAAACCCGCACTGAGAGAGTCCTCGGCTCCGTGGCAGCTTGAGGAGAAGGTGGGGTGAGGCAGGAGGCCCCAGGAGGACGGGCAGTGGGGCCCAGGTGCAGCCTCCCAGGACCCAGGGCTGAGTCCCCGCTGCCTCTCCTGAGAATGGGCTTAGCGCCCTGCAGGGGCCACCTCCCTCCTTTTGGCTCCCCAAGCCCAGAGCCCTAAGCCTGAGGAGGATCGGGTGCTAGGGTCTGGCAGGGGACTCGAGCTGGGGCTGGAACTCCTGTCTGCCGTGGATGTCTCCCCAGCACACACACATTGCCCCTCCCGCCCCGCCTGCTTCTTCCTCGGCTGAGGTGCCACCTCCAGACTGACCTCTGGGGCTGCTGGCCCGCAGGACCCGGACGAGAGCGCCCGTATCTCCAGCGCCTTCTTTCGCCTGTTCCGAGTCATGAGGCTGATCAAGCTGCTGAGCCGGGCGGAGGGAGTTCGCACTCTGCTGTGGACCTTCATCAAGTCCTTCCAGGTGTGCCTGCCCAGCCCACCTGAGCGGGGCCCAGGCCAGGTGGACACGGGGGACTTGGAGAGGCTGTGACGGGCATCTGTGTGGCCCGGAGTAGAGCCCCGGCGTGACTATGGGGTGCGCAGTAGAGCTCGGGGAGGGACAGTGCTGCAGAGCAGGTGCGTGGAGCCCTGCGCCCTGACCTCCCTCCTCACCCCCAGGCCCTGCCCTACGTGGCCCTCCTCATCGTCATGCTCTTCTTCATCTATGCGGTCATCGGCATGCAGGTGAGGGCAGGAGGGCCCAGCTCAAAGCAGGGATCTGGGCCACATGGTGGGGGGCGGCTGCAAGACTGGTCGGCTGGGAGCCATCCAGGAGGAGCCTTGGCACACGGGTGGACAGCAGGGGCCACCTGAGGAGGGAATCCGGTGTCTCAGTCTACCCCCCTGCGAACGCTGGCCCCCCATTCCCCACATGGAGTCCCTAAGTTGGCTTGTGCTGGGAAAACATGGTCCTCTCTCCCGCTTCCCTTTGGCTCCGTGGCAAGAACTTCTCCCATTCTTGAAAATAATCCGATTAATCTGGCTTCAGGTCTGCTGTGGCTTGTGCTGAAGGGGATTTGGAGGAGATAGGGGTGAAGGAGGGGAGTAGTGAGGTGGGAGAGGCCAGCAGGACCTGGGCTGAGGGGAGGCTGCCATCTAGGTCACAGGTGGGGGCCTTTTGTGATTTGCAGATGTTTGGTAAGATCGCCATGGTGGACGGGACCCAGATAAACCGCAACAACAACTTCCAGACCTTCCCGCAAGCTGTGCTGCTGCTCTTCAGGTGTGAGGCTCCCGCTGCCCCGTACCCCTACCTCCCCATCCCCACCCCTGCCCTTGGCTTTTGCTTTGCTCTACTCTGCCCCTAGGCAGGCCCTGGTCTTCCTGGCCCAGGGCCCTGTGCTCTGACGAGATGAGGCTCTCCTAACCTGGTCTTGAAATGTTTAATCCTTTTAGAAGTCAGCTCTGCTGCCCATTGCATGACCCATGCCATTTTTAAAATCCATTTTGAACAAATGGCCCCACATGCTCATTTTGCACTGGACCTCCAAAATGACGTAGCTGGTCTTGAGTGGGACCTCATCCCAGTGCAGCAGGAGACAGAGGCCAAATGTCCCTACACGGGAGTGGTGGGGCCTCAGTGCCCTGTGACCTTGCCCCACCTCGGTCAGCACGGGGTCAGCATGGCACTCTCCCTTGCGGTCCCCGCCAGCAACTTGAATCATGGATTGACTTTGCCCCTGCAGCCAAGAGACCCCTTTTCTTTAGTTTAGCTCCTGCTCATAGTACCCCATAAGGAGCAGTGGAGCCCTAGCACAGAGGGGAAACTGAGGTCCGCCTCGCACTGAGCTACTTGGTGAACCTAGGGGTCTAAACTGCCTCTTTTGGTGATGCGGGGGCGAGGGGGAAGCCCCAGTCTGCCCACCTGTCCACACCCTGCACCCCCCAGGCTTCTGGCCTCCTGAGGGGCCGCCCACGAGCAGACAGGCCAATGGGACCCCATCTCTTCCAGGTGTGCAACAGGCGAGGCATGGCAGGAGATCCTGCTGGCCTGCAGCTACGGCAAGTTGTGCGACCCCGAGTCAGATTATGCCCCGGGTGAGGAGTACACGTGTGGCACCAACTTCGCCTACTACTACTTCATCAGCTTCTACATGCTCTGTGCCTTCCTGGTGAGATGCCCGGAGACGAGCCTACCCTCCCCTTCCCCGGCAGCTTCTGTCCACTCGGGGACATAAGACACAGGAGACTCTGGTTAGATGGTCCCTTGTTCCACTCAGCCTGGGGGGGACTTGATTTTCTGAGTGCTTTATCATGTCCAGAGGGGTTGCTAAAAAGTTTTACCCTTTTTGGTTAGCAATTAGTGATCAAAAGAACTTAAAGGGGTTCTGTCCTGCATAGATAGGGGCCCCCAATAAAGCCACTTGGCCTCCCTATTCCTGTGAAGAGAAAGTTGCCCCATGGCTGAAGCTCTGGAAACAGGGTCCCAGAGGTGGCCTTATGGGGTTAGAAACTGTGCAGATTGTTCTGGAAACCCAGGTCTGCTGTCTGTTCGTGTGGAAGGTGAAGAGCCAGCGCCGTCCGTGGGCTGTCGTTCCTTCACTCTTTCTTCTTTCCTATATTCAGTCCAAAACTGTTGTATGAGCGTCCTGGGCTCAGTGCAGAGGGTAGAAACATGCTAAGACCCAGTCTGGCCCCGAAGGAGCTCCCTGGGTACCGGGGAACCCATGTGGGAGCAAGTCTTGCCGTTCAAAGGGACGGTCACGATACACAGCCAAGGCAGGAGCAGTAATAGGGCATGGTCCGGTGAGGACACCGACGGGGTCATCTCTCTGGGCTGGGGGCAAGTGGCTGAGATCGGAGGAGCTTGAGCTGGGCTTTTAAGGACGAGCACAAAGACCCCCATCTGAGGACACTACCCGTGCGGGAGCACAAGGGTGTGACACGGGTTGCTCATGTCGGGGAGGTAGGTCATTCCGAAGGTCTGCAAGGAAGGACCCCCTTACCCACTGGACGCCCCCCAGCCCTCACCCCTCCCCCCATTATCACCTGCCTTTCCAGGTGGGAACCCTCTCTTCTCCCCTTACAGATCATCAACCTCTTTGTTGCTGTCATCATGGACAACTTTGACTACCTCACGCGGGACTGGTCCATTCTGGGCCCTCATCACCTGGATGAGTTCAAGGCCATTTGGGCAGAGTATGACCCAGAGGCTAAGTGAGTCCTATCTGTAGGCTCTGGGTGGGGCCATCCCTCAGCTGTCCCCCCTTCCATCCTAGACCCCATCCTGCTGTCCCTGCAGGGAGTCACTCTCCCGTTTTATAAGAATGAGTGGCCTCCCTCTCCCTTCATTATCTGATGTTCCAGATCAGAAAATTGGAGTTTCTTAGGGTTGGAAGGGATCCCACGACCTCCCAGGACAGAAAACCCCTTGACTTTATCGAGAAATGGTCATCCAGCTTTTGCTTGGACACATCCAGGAGCAAGGAACTCAGTGCCTCAGCAGGCCCTGGCTAGGCAGAGTTGTAGTCCCAGGACCAACAGCATCCTAGCGTCATTAAAATGCAGAGCTCTGGCGCCCTGCCCCGCTACCAGGCCAAATTACTGAATCAGAACCCTCAATTATTAGCCTCATCCTCAGGGCGTTTGTGTGCTTGTTAACCCTTGGGAAGTACTACTGCTTTACATTCTTTCTAGAAAGATAAGAAGCTCATATTTGACCAATGTTGCCCCGGCGTCAGGCCCTGTGCTAACCACTGCAAGCCTCTTCTCATTTAATCCTTACCACAACAACCTGTGACACAGCTCTCCAGCTCTCTACAAGTCTCGGGAAGCGGGCTTCCACCTCCAGTGATCCACACCCTCTACATCTGTTAATATAACCCAAGAGCCCCCAGTCAGCTCAAACAGAGCCCAAGGAAAGCTCTGCCATGGTACAAATGAAGTCCAGGTTCCAGACCTGGAGATCCCACATCTGAGGGTATTCTGTTCTCAAAAGGACATCTGCCCCCCAACAAAGAACAGCCCATTCCTGGTGGTGGGCAATAGTGAACCCAAACTTGTTTCTTCTTTAAAGAGGGAGCACAGCTTCTACTTCCTTGGACAATAGGAAGCATTGCCCTGTGGCCTGGCTCTCTTGCCCTTGGTCCCTTGTCTGAGCAGGGAGGGAGCTTCTGGGTGGGGCTGCAGGGAGACAAGTCCATGTGTCCTCCTGCAGGGGCAGAATCAAACACCTGGATGTGGTGACCCTGTTGAGACGGATCCAGCCCCCTCTGGGCTTTGGGAAGTTCTGTCCCCACCGGGTGGCCTGTAAGGTAACCAGCGCTGCTAGGGAGGGGTGGCCTCCAGGAAAGAAAGAGGCTCAGGCACCTTGGGACAGGGAAGCTGGTGAGGGCGGGCCTGATTGGATGAGTCATTTCACAGCAGCCATCTCCTGCATCCCCAAGTTCCTCCCTGAGGACCTCTGGTCTCAGCAGTGTCTCCCCAACTCATCTTTCCATTCCCTTGTGAAGGGTGTCCTGAATCACCCACACCCCCAGCCTTCATGATCCCCCCTCCCCCGGTCCACAGACCAGGCTGGAATGACCTGCCATGCCTGGCCTGGTCCCAGCTCGGCAGTCAGCCACTGCTCTCCCCTCACAGCGGCTGGTGGGCATGAACATGCCCTTGAACAGCGATGGCACGGTCACCTTCAACGCCACCCTCTTTGCCCTGGTCCGCACGGCACTCAAGATCAAGACGGAAGGTGAGGGCTTTCTGGCGTGCGGCCCCCCTCCCTTCTCTCAGAGGATGAATTTTCTGGTGCAGATTCTGCCAGATTGTCAGAGCTAAAAGTTGGAGCGAAGAGCCATGCGGAAAAGTAGGAGGAGGACCCCTGACTATGACCACAACATTCTCATGCCTTTCAGGGCTTAGATAGAGCTCGAAAATTCTCTACAGGCCAAGGTCACTAAGATCTATTCCCACGAAGCTATGTCTGATCAGGGCCGGAGAAATGGCAGTGTTAGCACAGAGGGGAGGGCCACCTGAGGTTTGGCTCTGGGCAGGAGCAGAGGAGCTCCTCAGGTCGCAGTGGGTGGGCAGTCCACACTCAGCTCCACTAACCCCACAGGTTCCCCCCAAACTCCACCAGGAAGGCAGACATGGAGGGAGCTGGGAAAGGAGTCGGGGTGGGGAAGCTTGGTATTATTCCTGAGCCCTCTCTTAGGGCTCAGCTCTATCAGATCCATCCCCCAAGGGCATCAGAACCTCTGTCAGCATCTAGGACAGCCCCAGGGAACGTTTCCTCGGAGGGCAAGAAGAGGAGGGCCAAGAGTCAAGAATTGGAGAAAGGAAGTTAGGGCAGCAGGAAGGCTGCGGGGGTCTTTGGAAAGACCACAGGGCATGGGGATTTGGGGGGATTTTCCAGGGAAAAGGGAAAAGAGTAGGAGACGTCAGACAGCTTTCAAAGGCAGCCCCTTTGACCACTGGAATGTAAGGCTTGTGGGGAGTAAATACATGACCCAAGGTTTGGGCTGCCCCAGGGGGACGGTGATGTCTTCCCACCATGCCCGGTACTCAGCCCAGTAGCTGCCAAAACCAATCAAACAACCAAACGAACAAACAAACAAAACCTCAGCCAACATTTGTTGAGTGAGGTGTTCGGAACCCTAACCCTAACCCTAACTGCCTCTGCCTGTCCCTTGCCCCAGGTAACTTTGAGCAGGCCAATGAGGAGCTGAGGGCCATCATCAAGAAGATCTGGAAGAGAACCAGCATGAAGCTCCTGGACCAGGTCATTCCTCCAATAGGAGGTGCGTGCTGCTTTGAGAGACCAGAGTCCAGAAGCAGCTGAGGAAAGGGGACAAGGGACTTCTCCAGGAAGCCCTGTGAGAATCTGAAAATGGCCCAGACACTTTGTAAATACCTTGGATAGACCCCGTGGTGGCCATCAGGACCGGTGCTAGACTTAGGATGGGAATTGTCCACTGTCCAAGTCAGCAAGGAGAGGCATGTCCTGAATGGCCCGGTCCTGGCTACCCCTGGCTCCCACTCTGAACCTGGTTCAGATTCTTACCCACCTTCAGGACATCCCTTTTTGGCTCCTCTGCAGATGATGAGGTGACTGTGGGGAAGTTCTACGCCACGTTTCTGATCCAGGAGCACTTCCGGAAGTTCATGAAGCGCCAGGAAGAGTATTATGGGTATCGGCCTAAGAAGGACACCATACAGATCCAGGTAAGGCCAACCTGAAGTCCCAGGGACTCCAGTGAGCCAAGTCTCCAGACTCCAGCTCCCTCTTCATGTCCTTGAGGGCCAGTGATAGAGGCCCAGAGGGAAGGATGATGGGACCAAAAGAAATGGGATTTTTTTCAAAAGAGAGATTTGAGTGCTTAAAATGATCCGCTGGTAGGCAAAGAAATTTAAAACTTTGTTTTATCTCATCTGTTTTTTATTTCTATTTTTTGGTGTTAACCAGACACACAATTTACAAATTCAAAAATATGCATGCCTTTGGGCCGTGTGCTCGAAAACATTTCAATTGCAATTTTTACTTTAAAACAATTTCAAAATTTTAGAAGTTGCATGTACAATGGTACAACTTTTTTCCTGAACCATTTGAGAGTAATTCCCAACATAATGTTCCATCAACCCAGAACGTTTTCACATGCAGCAAGGGCATTCTCCGTAATTCTCCTACATAATCACAATGTAACCACTAGAATCAGGAAATTAACACTGAGACTTTATGATCATCAAATCCTCGGGCCTCATGCCAATTTCACCAGTTGTCCCAGTGATGTCCTTTATAGTAAAAGGATCCACTTCAGAATTGTACACAGCATTTAGTTTCTATATCTCTTTAGACTCTTCTACCCAGAACAGTTCCCTGGTCTTTCCTTGACTGACCTTGACACTTTGGAAGATTGCCAGGATATCCTTCAGTTTGAGTTCACTTGTTTTTTCATGATCGGGTTAAGACACACTGATCCTGGACAGGAATGTCACAGAAATGATGCTGTGTTCTCGTTGCAAGCTATCAGATGATACCAATCTTGGTTCATCCCATTGCTTTGATCAACTCAAAAAATGGTATGAATGATATGTTCATTCAAAAGAGATCATTTGTCTCGGAGATTGTACTGGTAAAAAGATTTTTCCACCTAGAGGCCTGGGAGGGTATGAAATCACCCATGAGGTTACGAGAAGACTCCTTGGGAACCATTAGGATTTGGGCCAGCGGTCAGAGCAGGGCCTCCTGGAGCCCTGGGATGTTGAATGTCCAGGAGACAGTGTGGATGGAGTTGGGGCTAGAAATGAGCGAGGCCATGGGAAGCAGTCTGGTCTCTCTCACTAGGCTGGAGGGGTCACTGAGCTTCTGTCCCCAGGCTGGACTGCGGACCATTGAGGAAGAGGCCGCTCCAGAGATCCGCCGTACTATCTCAGGAGACCTGACGGCAGAAGAGGAGCTGGAGAGAGCCATGGTGGAGGCTGCGATGGAGGAAGGGATATTCCGGGTAAGTGAAGACTGTGGCCACCCCATCTGTTCTAGGCATGGGGAGCAGCAACATCCCATAGCGACGAGGGCCAGGAGCCCCACCATATGGGAGGGGAATTTGGAAGGTGAAGGCACCCACAGCCCACATCTCTTGGGACTCAGAATCCTACTGGACCCAACCTACTGAAGTTGTCAAATATGACACATACTCTTTTAGTTTCCTCTACCAAACCTCACTCCTGTCCTCACCTCCCCAAGAGCCCTAGTTGACGTTCATCTCTTCGAATCCCTTCATTCTCAAATGGGGTGCCTACTTGTTTCCAGTTACACTGGTCCTCAATCCTTAGCCCTCTAGAATTTTTTATGACACTATAGAATTAAAAGGTTCTTAATGACCACCTAGTTAAAACTTTTTGGGTTATTCCTGAGGAAATCGTGACCCAAAGAGATGATATGGGATAGCCAATATCACTTCAGCAAGTTAGTTTTAGACATAGGACTAGAACCAGTTCTCCAGACTCCCAATCCAGTGCTCTTTCCATGACAATGTATTTCCCCATCTGGATGTCTGTGTCTCCTACATAGTTCCTTAGGTGTGTCCTGTCTACCCCCATTTAATTGAAAACTCTCTGAAGAGGGAGATCATGAGCTCTTCTCTGCCCTCACAGCCCAGCCCATCCTCCTCTGGCCTTAGAGGATTTGTCTTCCAATGCCACCACTTGTTTCCAGGATGGCAGTCCCCATGCACTCTCAGCTCCCATCCCCCCATCACGGCTCTCAGCCCTTACGCTCTTCTCCTTGACTCTAGAGGACTGGAGGCCTCTTTGGACAGGTGGACAACTTCCTGGAAAGGACCAACTCCCTGCCCCCTGTCATGGCCAACCAGAGACCCCTCCAGTTTGCTGAGATAGAGATGGAAGAGCTGGAATCACCTGTCTTCTTGGAGGATTTCCCTCAAGATCCACGCACCAACCCTCTGGCTCATGCCAATACCAACAATGCCAACGCCAACATTGCCTATGGCAACAGCAACCATAGCAACAGGCAGGTGTTTTCAAAGTAGTGGCAGCAACTGCCAGCTTTGGATGTAGGGGTCCTGGGATAGGGCTGGGAAGACATATTTAGTGGGTTCCAGGTCCTTTAGGAGGAGGACATCCTGAAATGTATAGATTGTCTTTTGCTTGCCTCTGTGTCCGTGGGATCCCACTCCACCTTAAAGCAAGAGGCTGTCCTGGGCTGCGGAGACTCCTCTGGCCAGCAGAGGGCAGCATTGGCACAAATGCCCTGTGGTTCCTTCATTCTGTCCTCTGGTCTAAGGTCTAAGGAGCTGCGACCTCTGGAACATAGCAGGTTAGGAAGAGAGAGAGTTACTACAAAAAGCTGCAGAAAATTAAAGTTAAACTGTTGGATTTAGGTTCTGGGAGATGTCATTGCTAAGTGGGTCTTCTCTCTCCCACCCTGAGCTGCAGACTAAATATAATAGACAATTACGTGTGTGTCACGAAAAACAGCAGGATGAGGGGGAGAGCTTCTCGGAAATCGTCACCTGTGGGCTGAGGTCCAGGCAGAGCTTCTGTTCTAGGTAGGGGGACCTGGCAAGGCTATCACACACCGTCAGAAATAGGCAGGAGAGGGCAGATGCCCGTTGAGCAGCTACTCCTGCCGGGGCTAGGGCTGCCTACACCCCCTTCCATTCAAAGCCCCACAGGCCCGGAAGTGCGCCTGGGCCACCATGTTGCTGGCTGTTCCGGGGCTACAGAAGCATGAGACCTGGGCCTTGACCTGAAAGGACTGTAGTCTCCCTGAAACATGTGTCCTGTGTGCCCTGAGAATGCAGGTGTCTTGATCACCAGGGGCCGGAAAGGCCTAGAACAGAGCTAAGCAATGTTTCTCAGCCTCCATGTGCCAGCCTCCACTCCCCCATTGTCTCTCGGCCTTCCAAAATGGCGGAGCCCGGGGCCTCAGGACACAGCCACTACTAGTTGATCCAGTGTGCCACCAAGGTTGAGAACCAGTGTCCTAGAGGGTGTGAGGCTGGGGCTGCGCCTCAAAAGATGAACAGAATGTGGAAAGGGTAGAAGAACGGCATCTCTTGGGCAAAGGAGAGGAGGTGGGGACGCATTTGGCTTCTTTCTCTTAGCTGGCCAGGACTGGCCGGCCAGAGAGCCGTGTGAGCCCCAGCCTTGGAGTCAGGACACCACCAGTGATGGGGTCCAGATCCTGAGGGGCCACGGAGGGGCGGGATGGCGGGAGGACCAGCAGCCTGCTCTCACTCAGCAGCCTTGCTTCCATTTCAGCCTCCACTATGAAAGGGAGTTCCCTGAAGAGACAGAGACGCCTGCTGCCAGAGGAGGAGCCTTTGGTCAACCCCGAAGGGTCCTGGGTCAGTCTTATCTGGGTGCCCTAGAAGCTGAGCAATCTGCCAGAGAGGGCTGGGGAGCCTGGCTCTCTCCTTACACTAGGGGGATCTGGCTGGGAGCCTGTCGCTATGGGAGCCAGCTGGGCCTGGGGTGGACGAGCTGTCAGCTCCCCATCCGGGTGGGGGAGAAGGGTGCCAAGTAGGTAACTGAGCGAGGTGGGAAGGGGACAGGCCAGGAAACTCACACCCTCGGTACTCCCCTCTCTGAAGGACAGCCCCTGGCCGCATTGACCCCTTGGCCCTGGGGTCCTTCAGGAGATAGTCTGGCGATCTCCCAGCAGGTCCTAGACCACTGTGTATGACATCAGGAGCCTTGAGGATGCCCAAGTTCAATGGAGATGAGGGCACTTGCCCTGCTCCCCAGAGCATGTACACACACACACACACACACACACACAACACATACACACACTTTTACATGGAAACACCAAAGAAGATCTTGGCCAGATCTACTCAAACTCTGGCCCTGATCCCTCCCCCTTCTCAAACCCACAAGGACAAAGACCAGGGCAGGTAGAGGAGCAAGGGGACAACAGAGGGTCCTACCCAGCCTGGACTTGGTTGGATCTTAGCATGTGTACCCCCCACACACACACACACACAGGACACCCTCCACAGCCCCAGGGCTCTCAGGGAGCTCTCAGGGTCTGGCCGCCTGGCTGAGCAGAGCTCCCCTGACTCCGGGGCCCTGGCAGGAGTCAGCAGCCCCTCTTGCTCTTGGTCTGTCTTGCCCCACAGGACCCCACAGCAAATCCTGTGTGGAAAAGCTAAAAGAACAGCTGACCCAGAGAGAAACCCCCAAATCCCAAGCATCTCCTGCCCCTTGCCAGGTAATGGGGCAGAGGCCTGGGAAGAAACTCTATACAGAGGAGGGGGGGCCACCATTATTTGCCCATTAATAACAGAAAGGGTCGGCCTCCTGGGTCCTTCCCTCTCTGTGGGTCTTGGCTGAGGCTCCCTCGGAAGAGCTGAAGTTTCACCGGATCCCAGGGGCTCCAGCATCCCCATTGGGGTTTCTGCTGTTTGCACTTGGAACAGCGTGCCAGCGCCGAGCCTCCCCTGCCTGAGGAGAGGAGGAGGGCCCAGCCCGTGTCTCCGCCCGAGCAAGCATCCCACAGCAGTAGGACCAAGGACAGTAGATCCCAGTGCCGGACTCCAGCGACAGCCCAGCTGATTCAAGAGGTGAGGTGGCGGTGGGCCCAGAGCAGTGGGCAGCATTCAGGGGTGGCCCTGGGCTGGCCAAAAGAGGCAGACCCCTGAGGCAGCGCCCCAGGAGAACCCACCCGGCCTTCTGTCCTGCCTGCAGGCTCTGGTTCGAGGTGGCCTGGACACCTTGGCGGCTGATGCTAACTTTGTCATGGCGACCGGCCAGGCCCTGGCAGATGCCTGCCAGATGGCACCAGAGGACATGGAGGTGGCAGCCACAGAACTGCTGAAAAGACAAGAGTCCCCAGAGGGCCTGGCCAGGGCCCGGGGACGCTGGAGCCTCAGGTCCTCGATGGGCAGCCTTGATCAGCATCAGGGCTCCCAGGAGATCCTGATCCCCCCCAGGCTGTGAAGACCCTCCCAGCATGGGCTTAGAGCTAGCATCCCCCATGGTGAGGGTGGGGTGGTTGGGGCAGAGAAGGCTTAGCCCCCTGCAGAGACTCCCCTCTCTCTCTCTGAATCTCAGAGGATTGGCTGAGTAGGGGTAGTCAGGAACCACTGAAAAAAGATCAGAAAGAAGTTGACTGATGGGCTGTCCTTCTCACCAGCAAAAGGCACGTTTGGATGGAGCTTCCAACGTCATTCAAATAGACCCACCAGTGCCGGTGTCTGGCTGGCAGGAGGCCACTCCCGCCAGCAGGACATTAAAGTCTCAGGCCTATGACATTGGCACCTGGCGCCTGCTTGTCTCCTTTTCTGGAAACGTTTCTTTCTCTTCTCCTCACTCTTCCCTCTTCCCCATTCCATTTCGCAGGAACCCCGCTCAAGGGCTTGGGAGCTTGGGCCTGGGAGGACAGAGTCCCCAGAGGGCCTGGCTAGGGCCTGGGGACGCTGGAGCCTCAGGTCCTTGCGGGGCAGCCTCTGGCTGCAGAGCTGTGGTCCCAGGCTATCTCAGCACTCCTCCCCTCTCACCTCAACCCCAGTGGCCTCCCCCACACCTCCCCTCAACAGCCTGGTGTCCTCCTCCGCAGAGAAGCAGGCCACCACAGGGTCCCTCCCCCAGCTCCTCTCACCAAGCTGAGGGACTTGTCTGCCTTTGGCTCTTGCTCCCCTCCCTCCCCCCCCCACCCCGTGGAAGCCTGGAATCTCCTCCAGCGGACTCCTGGGATTCTTCCCCAGCCCGGCTCCCATCTCCCCCTCACCCCCTCCTCCCTCTGTCTGTAGGCCACATTCGAAATGTTTCCATCTTAACAACATGTCCTTGCTGCTGTTCTGGTTATCTATATGAGGTCGGTTGGGCTATCTGTCTATCTGTCTGTCTGTCTAGTGCATTCCTGAAAACCGGAGTTCTTACCTGGGTTGTCTCCTCCTCCACATTTTCATTCCTAGCTCCCATTTCTCATCCCCCATGCAGCCTGACTGCTGCCCATCAGTCACCAGTATCTCCTACATCCTTGTTGCCAATCTAGGGGGCCCAAGCCTTTACCTTCCTTGATTTCTAGGCAGTGTTAGGAACAACTTACCTCTCTCTCCTTCCTGACATGCCTATACCCCTGGATCTCCCAAATTTTCTCCTACCCTTCAAGTGCTCCAACCCCACGCCTCCCTGCGAGCTCTCACCAGGCCCACCTACCTCTCTGGTGGGGGATGGATCCCTCAGGGCTCTGTGTTCTGGATCCTTCTTTCCACTTGGGAAGTGTCCCTGGATGCTCTCAGCGACTCGCATTTCAGCTGATTCCCAATTCCATACGTCTAGAGCGTCCCACATCCTTCTCCCCAACAAGTCATGTATGTCCTACCTGTGCCCAAAGCGCATCGTGTCCAAACTCAGCCTTGCTGTCCTTTCTCCAGAGGCTGCAGCTACTCCGGTGTTGCTGATCTCAAGGAAACCTACCCTGTTCAATCCAGAAGCCCGTGTGTGGTCTGGGCTTCCAGCTTGCCCCCACAGACTGTCTGTCTTTGTGTCCACAGTGACTTCCCTGATATGTTCAATCAACGATTCATGCCTCTTCTTTTTTCTTTAAGATCTTTATTTTTTTGAGAGAGAGAGAGTGCATGGGGGTGGGGGTGCTGCGGAGGGAATGGGATAGAGGGAAAGGGAGAAGCAGGCTCCCCGCTGAGCAGGGAGCCCAACGTGGGGCTTGATCCCAAGACCCTGAGATCATGAGCTGAGCTGAAGGCAGACGTTTAACCATCTGAGCCACCCGGGCAGCCCCATTTCTTGCTGCTTCTATTGCAAGATCCACTGGCCTGCCATCTTGGCCTCCTCTCTTCTCTTTCCCACCCACCCCGTCTGTCTCTGATCTTTCTAAAAGAAGAAACTGTTATCTTATTTCTTTGCTTAAAAGCCTTAAAGGCACCCCCAAATCCTCAGAATATCATGCAAACCCTTGCCTCTGCTTACAGGCCTCCCCTGGGCCCCTGCCCTGCCTCCTGCTCTCCTGCAGACCCGCCAGGGGCGCTGCCCTCACCTCTGAGATCCACCATGCCTTCATCTCTGGAAAACCATAGGAAGCCTCAGCCCCAGGGATCCCTCCCTAGTCGTCTTTCAGTTCTCAGCTTTGCTATTGCTTCCTGCAGAAAGCTTTCCCCGAACGACCTTCTGAAGCCTGGCCCAGAAACATGGCACCTGTCCCCCCTACCCCCAGTACAGCAGGGGTTCATAACTGCTGGTTTACTGTTACCCTAGCCAAAGCAGGTCCACTTTGTTTGAAGTTACGCCCCCAAAGCTGAGCACTTTTCAACCCAGACCAGTGGCTCCATAACTGTGAATAAATGCAGGACAAGGGCAAGAAGCACGGACGCTTCCCTCCACCCTCTGCCTGCCCTGCGTCCCCCACCTGGGCTCTGTAGCCTCCTCCAACTTGGCTGTCTGTCCAGGCCCAGGGGAGACAGGGAGGAGGCGCTCTGCCTCCAGGGGCAACGAGCAAGTGGCACTTCACCTCAGCCCTACACACACACACACACACACACACGCACGCACGCACGCATGCACGCACGCGCGCACGCACACGCTCGAATAACTGCCAGGCTGCTCCCATAAAGCCCTAAAGGAACAGTATGGAAGGAGGAGGGCTGAGACGGGAGCAAAGGGAACAGGCTGGTGTGGGGGGGAGACAGGACCCTCTACTCAGCAGGACTGTCAGAGACAGCATGCCCTTAGGGGCTGGTGGGGCCACCTTCTGTCACTTTGGGGGGGGGGGCACAGACCAGAGGCAGTGTCTGCTGGACCCTGTCTTCTCCTTGCTGATTGCCTGCAGACTTGGAGCCCAGCTGCTGGGTGCGGGGTCTGCCAAAAGGGGCGGAGGTGCAGCTGGCGGGAGGGGACGGGCACAAAGCCTCATGCCAGCCGTGGAGACTAGCAGAGCCCTCCCATCTGGAAGGTGTGAAGCTCAGAGGGACGGTCTCTGGAAAGCCAGTGGGGGGGTGGGGGCGCTCCCCCCCCCCACTCCAATGTATCTTCAGAGTAGGGAGGAGCTCCGGGGCCCTGCTCTCCGGGTGTGAGTGTGCTGGTGTGGAGGTCAGGCTCTCCATGGGGCTGAGTGATGCTTAAAGGAAACAGACAGGTACTCTGAGCGCCCTGTTTCAGAGCCTCGACAAGGAAGCCAGACGCATTCGAACCTGAATCCCCTTCTCCTACCTTCATGCAGTGGTGTCAGGCAGTTCACACAGCCCTCTTAAGCTTCTGCCCCTCCGTCCGTAAAATGGGACTAATTCCTACTTCCAGGGTGCTGGAAGGTACAACAGTGACCAGGTAAAGACCTGCTTGGTAAGAAGCTGTTGCTTTCTGTTCGATGCTGGCTGGTGAGAGAGCCAGACCCTTAAGCTGGGGCGGGGGGGGGGGAGACACTGAGCTCGGGGGCGTCCAGGACCTCTTAGGGAAGGCCGGGCCACGTGACTGTCAGACCAGGGATCTCTGGATCCTGCCGCATCCCCCACGGGCCCTGCCAGCTCCCAGGACAGCCTGGGGATGGAGAGGCCAGCTCCTGCCTCCGGAAAAGCCACTATGGAAGGCATTGCCAACCCAGAGCTGACCTTGACCCCCATTTTCCTGGCATCTGGTCCCAATAACGTGTCACTCCTGCCGTGGGGCTGACAGCTTGTGGAGCCAGGTGACTCTCATACTGTGTGACGCCTTTCACTACGGCATTTATCACCTGACAGTGAAAGTCGGAGTATTACGGCATTTATTACCTTGCAGTGACACTCGGAGTTCATAGTTTGTTTTTTCTACTGAGAGTTCCTCAAGGACAGTGAGTTTCTTTATCAAGTTTGTATCCCCAGCAAGGAGCAAAGGAAGGAAGGGAGGAAGGAAGCAGGGGAGGGAGGGACAGATGAGCAGGGTGGGGGGAACAACAGCACAGTCACCGGCTAAATGACATGTATTAGATTGGATTGTTTGAAATTGTTGATATTCGGTCCCTTTTGTCTATGAAACAGCAATTTTATCATCCCTGACCTACTGTAATGAGGACGGTTGCCTCCCCGTCCAGGGGGACCCAAGTAACAGCACTGCCTTTTGCGGGGAGCAGAGACCCCACCTTTGGCTTTGGGGCAGTTGAGACAAATCGGTCTGGATAAGGGCTCACTGAGGTGGGTGTCCCCATGTGGGACTGTTCTCGGGCAGCGCGCAGACCGAGGTTGATGGGGCAGCGAGCGCTGGGGGCTTTCAGCACTTTGCATTGCTGAGATGTCCCCCCTGAGAGGGGAGGTGAGGGTTCACCATAACCACCACAAGGAGGCATCTGTAGGTGGGCGCCCAGCAGCCCTGTGCCAGCCACTATCGGAGGTCGACTATCTCTCCAGGTACCCCCACGTCTGGCCTTCTGCTCTTGGGAGTTTGACCTCCCCCGCCCCCGCCCCCAGGCCTGGGCCTCCCATCTCCTCCTCATTCTCCCTGGCCAGCCCTAGGGCCACTGGTCAGCCTAGGGCGGGGAAGGGTGGGGGTCAGGGGAGACAGATTACAGCCTCTCCCTCTGAGTTCATTCTAATTTGGGTTATGACTTCAAACTCTTCTTTGGATCCTCCAACTCAGTTTGGGAAGTTCAAGAGGAAGAAAAAGTTCTTTTCATGCTCTTTGCATCCACCCCAGTCCTGGCTAATTCTCCTCACAGCAAAGTGTCTTCTCTGTCAGCTGGACAAGCTTCAGGAAGCATATGGGTGGGGGAGAGGACACAGAGTAATTTTTTCAAGAGATTATGTCACCTCAGGCCAGTGCAGGCTGTCATGGTCAAAGGGCCTTTGAAATTCTCCTAAAATCATCCCATGAGATTCAGTGTGTACACACACACACACACACAGAGCCCGGGGTGCCGGCATTCATCACGGTCCCATGAAATTCGCGACCTGGTATATTTTTGTAAAGGCTCACTTCAGAGGTTAATCCTGTGTGATCTCCCCCACCACCTCCCTCCAGGTCTCCAACACCCACCCCCATCTCCTCCTATATTTAAAGTGTTAAATGCTTGTTTGCTGGCAATTTGCTCTGCAGGGTCTGGCTGAAGGAAATATCTATTAAAACCCGAGGCAATGCTACAACCGTGGGGACTGGAAATCACTAGCTCCTAGGCAGGGTGGGGCTTGTTTGGCAACTTAAGCAGAGGGAAGGAGCTTATGAGGGTGGCATCTGAAGCAAGGGGAAGTGGCTTCTCTGGGGTCCTGGCTAGGACTGCCCCGGAGGTCCCCTCCTCGCCACTAGGTTTGGGACGGGGGTTCTGCCTCCTCCTCCGTCCTTCCTTGGCACCATCTGTTTTCCCCACTCTCTCTTTGGCTTTCCCTCCTTGGCCCCCTGCTTGCCCTTTTTGTATCTGCTTCCCCCACTGTGTGCTTTCTAACTCCCCGCCACTGTCCCTTCTGGGGGAAGGGGGCCCTCCATGAGCCCATAGGCCACCTCGGGCAGGGCAGAGGGCTCAAATGTCCTTCAGGTGAACAGGACTGTAGTTCATTGGCCCCCAGACCCAGTTACCAGCTGCTCTGCTCCCCAATTGGAGCAAAGAAATTAGAGCAAGTTACCTTTTTTAAAAGTTTGTTGAGTTATAACTAATATATAATAAACTGCACATAGTCTATGCGCCCAATTTGATTATTTCTAAAAGATGTATACACAGTTGTGGAACCAACATCACCACCAAGATAATAGATCTCTCTACCACCCCCAGATTTCTTGGTGTTCATTAGTCATCCCCTCTTTGCCACTCACTGCTCTGTTCACTGCCCCTGCCTCCCTCCTCTCTGCACCCCACTGTCCCCCCAGGTCTGCCTTCTTTCACTCAACATTTTTTGGGGGTTCATCCATGCTGTACCATTTTTTCCTCTAAGATTTTATTAATGTATTTGCTAGAGAGAGAGTGTGTGTACAAGCAGGGGGAGCAGCAGACGGAGAGGGAGAAGCAGACTCCCCACTGAGCAGGGAGCCCAATATGGGACTCGGTCCCAGGACGCTGGGATCATGACCTGTGCTGAAGGTGACTGAGCCACCCAGGCGTCTCCAATATTTGTCCCTCTTACTGCTGATAGTGTTCTATTATCCGACCTACATCAGTTGATCCGTTCATCTGCTGATGGACATTGGTGTTGTTTCCAGTCTGGGGCTATGACACAGAAAGCTTCTAGGAACATCTGTGTGCTGGTCACCGCGCGGACCTGTGAAGCAGGTGGCGTCTCAGGGTGCTCCGCTTGCTTTCCTAGCTCAGCAGCCACCAAGGCCTTCATCCATCCTTATTCTTCACCTTAACCCAACACAGGATGAAACGGGACATCAGCTTGCTTGGGTGGGTTCAGCCCCTGCTGCATCTCTCTTGTGGTGTGACTCAGGCAACTCTTGGTGTCCTTTGTTAATACGGGGATGACAGCTCTTCCTTCCCCCTAGAGTCGTTGTGAGCACTACACGAAGCATTTAAACAACCCCCGGCACCATGTTCAGAAATGGTAGCTCTCATCACCCAGCTTGGGCCCTGACTGCATCTATCCACTCCACGATCTGCTTCCTCCAGGCATTCTGAGCTGGAGCTCACACAGGGGCGTCCTGATACCCAACTTGAGAACAGTTTCCCAGGCAAGCAATGGGCAGCAGCACTGGAAGTCCCTTGGATTTTTTTCTAATTACTTCTCAGAGTGGCTCCTGACCCCCGAGGGACAGCTCGGCACAGCTGCCAGAAGACCCCGCCTGAGCCGCCAGGCGGTTTAATACAGAAGCTCCTTTGGGACTCAGTGATCTGGAAACGGGGCAAAAGCTTAGTCAAATCATAGGGAGTCAAGTGGAGTGGAGGCAGAAAGGCTGCCCGCCCCTTTCTACTTTCCCATAGGTTGTCTGGATCAGAATCCAAAAGGGGCTGCTGAGGGTCCTGGACAGGCAGATAGAATCCTAGAAGGTACTAGAGCTCTTTGAGATCTTCACAGACCAGGGCTCTGAATTCTGGCTCTGCCCCTTTCCTGACTTTATCAACTACAATAGGGCCAGCGAAGCTATGCCAAGGTAACACAAAGTAATTTCAGGGGTTTAACACAACAGAAGTTTATTTCTCACTTAAACTCCATATACAACACTTTGTGGTGTGAGGGCGCAGGGAGCTCCTTATGCTTCCGCTTAGAGGGGACACGTGTCAGTTTGGCCCCCCTCGTCACTGGTCGAAGTTAGTGACGTGGTCCCCAGCTAACTCCGGAGGACATGCAGTCCTGCCTTGTGACAGAAGGCAGAGGGCCGGAAATATTCGGTGCACGGCACTAATGATGACCACGCTAGCCAAGTGACCTCTGAGCCCATTTCCTCTTCTGCAAAATGGGGACAATAACCGTATTTACCTCGGAGATTGTTGGGAGCATTAAATGAGAAAGCTTATGCAACCTCCTTGGCACAGCGTAGCACGTGGGGCGAGTGAAATGAAGCTGAGATGCCCTCCAGATAACCCCCAGTGACGCTGAGACCAGGACTGTTTGTGTACAGAAGGCATCCAGCATGCCAGGCTCCTTCCTGCGGTCTGCAAACACTTACCCTGGTCCCTCTTCCAGCCCCCACCTCCGGGAGCCAGGGGAGGCTGAGTAACTCTCCCACTTCCCTAGACCACCAAGGAGCCCTGGGCCCAGCCGAACCGTATCACCCTGAGCACACCAGCCTCATCCCCACTCATCTTGGAGGTTCCCTGTCTTTCTTCATGTCCGTGTGGAGGACAGAGGCCCACTGAAGAAGGGGCTGAGAATCCACGGGCAACGAGAAGGAAATTACTATCTGTTTTGTGCTGAGCGTAGTACTGGGTGCTCAATCCAGGTTGCCCTATCTCAACCACATCACAGTCCTGCCACGAAGTGAGGGCAATTACCCTCATTTTGAGGCAAGGGAAGGGATGTTTGCAGTAGGTCCATAACTTGCCAAAGTTTACATACCTTGCGAGCGGCGGAGCCGGCATCTGAACCCAGATCTCCCAAATCGGAGCATCACCCCTGGGCTTCCAAGTTGTCTATTATTTTGTACAGTCTTAGCTTTTATCCAGACTGTAAACTCCCATGCAGCCCAGTCCTGGGTGTTTAGCCTCCAGGTCCTTCCCCACTGTTGTGGGCGCTGCCTGCTCTGGGACCATGGGGACCTGCTTTTAGTCCCATGGTCCCCACTCACTGGCTTATCGCACAACTGCGGACCAGTCTCTTTACCCATCCGGGCCTCGGTTTCTTCACTTGAAAACGAAGCTGTAAAACTAGATGATCTTAGGGTTCTTTTCAACTTGAGGGTTCTGGGACATTGAGAATTTACCCCCATCGGTGGGCTCCTCCTGCCTTTGGCCTTCATGGGCAGCGTGGCAAAGCTGAAAGTGGATGAAGAGTCACGTCTGAGGTTATATGGGGTATTAATTAAACTGTCATTAACATTTGAAACCAAAAATAGTTGGGGATTTTAGGACTGATAAGGTGTTTTTTCTTTTCTTTCTTTTTTTTTTTAAGATTTTATTTATTTGACAGACAGAGATTGCAAGCAGGCAGAGAGGCAGGCAGAGAGAGAAAAAGGGAAGCAGGCTTCCCGCTGAGCAGAAAGCCCAATACACGGCTCCATCCCAGAACCCTGGGATCATGACCAGAGCTGAAGGCAGAGGCTTTAACCCACTGAGCCACCCACGCACCCCTGATAGGGTGTTTCTAATCCACAGCAGTTCTCTCTCTCTCTCTCTCTCCCTTCTATTTATAACAAATTCTGGTTTCCTCTAAGGATAGGTCTGTCTCCATCTGTAACAGAGGAAGTCAGGCTGAGCCCGCGCCTGAACAAAGACCTCCGAATCCGCACCCCAGTAGACCCTTTCTGGGGTTCTGAGCTCCGGTTGGCAGGTGGAGCTGGGCTCTCTGTCCAGGTCGCAGTGGTCGGTGTGGCCGGACTGGCAGGATGAGCTCGTGCCGCTTCTCCTGTGGAACCAAGGACCGCTGCTGGGGTGGTGCTGGCAGTGAGGCCTGGAGGTCCAGAACTCTGTACTCTCCACCCCAGTCCTTTAGGACAATGCTCGGTTTCTACAAATGTCAATGCCTAGTGCTAATCTTAAAGAAGATAAAAGGGAACAGGACTCAAGTTCAGGCTACCTCTGGAGACATTTTTAGAGCTAAGGTTATCTCTTAGGTATAATGATTTGTTACTGTAGGGTTGCTGCTGAGAGCTAGGCTGTGCCTGAGCGATCTGGGCCAGATGGCTTCCTCGAGTTGCTGCTGGAGTATTTTAACTACAGGAGTGGGAGCTTCCTGCCTGGGAGAGGGTCCTCCTCAGCTCCCCCACGTTCCCATCTGCCCAGACGCCCACAGCTCCTGTCAAGAGAAATGATGGACGCTCCTAGACACCCTGTGAGGAAAGGCCTCAGCTTGGGGCGAGAACTGGGGCTCAAACCCCAGTCCAAATAGGGGATTCGGGGCCAAACCCGGGATAGTGTGTATGTGTGTGTGCTTGTTTCTGTCAGGAGGAGAGGAAAGGGGCGGGGGTTGGGGGAGATATGCATACAGGGAGCTCTTTAAGAAACTTCAGGGTTAGGGAAGGGAAGGAGAGCAGCTGGGGGGAGGGAGAAGCAGTGGGAAAGGGTGGGGGTGGGAGCCAACCAGAGAGAGGAAGCACAGGCTGAGCTAAAACTGCAGAGAGACTGAGGAGGGCAGGGATTGTCCCCGGCCTCCCGTGACCCATCTAATCTAAATCTCCCCAAGTTACAGTTTAAGCTGTTTCCTGCCACTGGGATCCCCCTCTGACCTCTGTGCCCAGTTTCCCTCCTCACCTCTGGGCAGCAGCGCCCAGGAGTCTGGGTCTGGTCATCTAGATGCCCTCTGCTCCCCGGTGGTCCAGGAAGGAGCTGCTGAGGTGGCCTGAGTTGTGCCTCGCTGCTCCTTCAGGCCTGACATCCTTCAGCCTGGAGGGATGGGCGCGGGGGAGGGGTAGTAGGTGCAGCAGCAGCTCTGGCGCCATTTCCCAGCAGTGGAGCCCTGAGTCAGAAGGGTCATCTACTCTCGGAAATCAGAAGGGACACCTCCTAGAGGCAGGAAACCAGAGATGAGCCCCAGAGTCATCTCTGGGCGGGAGAGCAGCTTTGCAAAAGGCAGCACAGCACTATCATCCAGGAGGGCTAAACCTGGAGTGAAAGCCTGGGTCAACCCAGCTTCCTTCCCCCTGGGCAGTTGCCTGGAGGTGATTTGGGAAGTCTGGAATAAGACACAGGGGTTCAAATCCTGGGTCTGTTGCTTTTATGTTGGGTGAAACTCATTCTCCCCTTCTGCAAAAATGAAAAAGTATTAATAATGCCCAGCTCATACATTAGGAGAATGAAAGTAAAAATATGCATAGAAAGTACCTGGTTCTCATAGAGGGTCCATAAATGTTAGCTACCTCCCACCTCTTATTTTGTTGGGAAGATGAGAAGAGACTGTCCAGGATCTGACTCAACACTCTGCGGGCCTGCTGCTCTGGGAGGGGTGAACTACTGGCCCCAGAGAGTGCTTCCTCTAGGTGCAAATGCTAATACAAGATGCAGGATCCCACCAGCGCCTCCTCCCTCTCCTCCACCCCTGGGGCACCGCTGGTGGTGCCCTGTTTTCCATCAGGTTGGGGGAGGGGCGTGATTTGCCCTTGAAATTTGCCCTTGAAGTTATCACTGTTTTGGTTTGACTTTAACAGTGATCTGGACTACTGGATGGAGCAGTTATCTGTGCGGGTGAGTAGGGGAGGGAAGGGAGGAGAATGGCACCAACAGATACATCCTCAGGCCCTAACCCACACCCTTGCCAAAATCTCTGACATAGTTTCATCATCACTGGAGGGTGATGCAAGAGGCTTGGAGTCTGACTCCCCTTCCCCCCCTCCCCCAGAGAGCATCATCCACATCTGGAGCTGCAGCTGGGTCCTCCCCTTGGGCTCTTTCCAGGGAAAGGAGCCGGTTGCAGTGTGGGAAGGGAGGGCAGCTGGTGAGGGCCCTGTGAATGGCCCCAGTGTTGGGAGTTGGGGAGGGGGAGCAGGGAGAAGGTGTCTGGGCTCAGAGGGAGGGTAGGTGGAGTGGAAAGGGAATGGTGACTTCTCAGAGCACTGCTCTTCCCCTTGTCTGCCCTGTGCTTAAAGGCTCCAGGGCCTTGTCCTTTAGATCCCTGTAAATGCAGCTGCACTGCTTCATCCCCTTCCCCACCCACCTCACCCCTCCAGCCTCTACCCAGGTGCCTGGAGTTGAGTGCCTCCTTTTTTCCCTTGTCTCCCCGGAGCATTTCAGGCCTTCAAAAATGACCCTCTGCCCCCACAGCCAAGACAGACCGCAAGCTAGGCTCAGAAGGGTCATCTTGTGGGTCATAAAGGTCAGTGGAACTGCCTGGAGCAGAGGGAGGGGCCCATCTGGTCGTGGAGCCCAGCCAGGAATCAACCAAAAAATGAACTTTAAAGTGCTGTAGGGTGGGGGGTGCCTGGGTGGCTCAGTCAGTTAAGCAGCTGCCTTTGGCTTGGGTCATGATCCCAGGGTCCTGTGATCGAGCCCCCCATCGGGCTCCCTGCATGGCTGGGAGTCTGCTTCTCCCTCTCTCTGCCTGCTGCTCTGCCTACTTGTGCTCTCTATCTCTCTATCAAATAAATAAATAAAATTTTTTTAAAAAAAGGAAAAAATGCTGTAGCGTGGAGGTGGAGGGAATTTTAGTCACCAGCAAGAATCTCCTTCAATAAAAGTTGACAAATTCACTATTATAAATTAGAAGGGAAGCTTTCAGGGCGCTTTCAAAATATAAACCGCTAATCGTGCGATGGTTTGAAGCGAAGCACTCCGTTGGGGAGACCTGGGTTCTTACCCTTTCTTAGCCACCAAATCTGTGTGACCTTGGGTAGTTCCCCTCTCTGCGTCCCAGTGGCCTCAGTTATGAAACGGAGGTCGCATCGAGGCTGAGATTCTGCAACTCCGGGGGGCCGAGGCTCCGGCGTGGTCAGCTTCTGAGCCCTCCTCCTCCCCGAACCTCCAATCCCGCCTGCCCCCCAGCGAGCGGGTGGACGCGAGCCAAGAGGTCCCTTTAAAGGCTCAAGTCCCGCCCCTACTGCTGCCTCGAGCTTTCGATTGGTGACTGCGGAGAGGGGCGGGGCCAGGCGCGGGCCCGGCGGGACTGGGGGGCGGGTCCTGGGCCGGGCCGGCCCCCGCCCCCTTTGTTCGCGCTGCGGCGGGAGGTGGCTGCGAGGGTGGGAGGTGTGTGCGCGCGTGTGCCGCGCCGTGGGGAGCGGCGGGTCGCGCCGCGGGCTGTCAGCTAGCTGCGCGCCGCCGCCCGATGGCGCGAGGAGGCGCGCGGGCCAAGCCCCGTGAGGCCTCCCCCGGCCGCGGGTGAGCCCCTCGGCTTGCCGCCCGCTAGCATGTCACCTCCAGCCGCCGCGGCAGACTTCGCCAGCAGTGCCCGCGTCCCCGCCTCCCGCAGCCGCAGCCGCAGCCGCAGCCGCTGCCGCTGCCTGGGGCATCGGCCCCCAGACCCCCGCCCTTGATCCACGCCCAGACCCTAGAGCCGGAGGACCATGGCCGGCCAGGGGGACTGCTGCGTCAAGGTGGCCGTCAGGTAGGGACCGGTGGCGGGGCGGGGGTTGTGCGCGGAGGGGCTCCGGCTTTGTCTCGCGTGGGCGTGGGGCTGGGGGTCCACTCTGGAGCCCGCACCCGGGGAGGAGGGGCCGGCATGGGCCGGGCAGGAGGGTACCGTGCGCTGGACGGGCTGCCGCAGGAGATGGGCGGCCCGCGGGCTGCTGGAAGGTGGCTTTGTTTGGGTGGTAATTTCGGGCCCCTCTTGGGAGCCCTTAATGATCAGAAAATCGAATAAACAAGGAAATCCGGTATTTCACACCCAGCCCTGGCCCAGGCCGGAGCGTCTGTGTGTTTCCTCTTCACCTCCCCTTGGGGCTGCTGTCTCATATGGGATATTGGAGGGGGGGAAATTTTCCCTTCATCCACCCCAGTCGTCTAGTTCTGTGCTCTTGGTCCAGCTAGGAAGGCAGCACACCCGCCCTAGTAACTGGTTCTGCAGACAAAGATCGACTGAGAGCAGGGAGGAATGGAAGGGCTGGGGTGGTGCTTTGGCCTTTCATGAGGAGTCAAGGGCTTTTGGAGAGAGTACTGGCCCTGTCCCAAGAGGACATGGGGTTAGGGCAGGGAGAAAGCCGTGTATCTAAGGTTCTACCTCTGAGAGGGCAGGAGGGTGTGTCGCTGATACCCCATCTTCTGGCTCCCAGATAAAATGGAGGTAGGGTGGTGCATGGACTTATCTGGGACTTGCAGTGACATCCTGACAGAATTGAGGTGGAGAGAGGACATGGCTGGAGGGCTTCTATTGGGAGGGGCACACAGAGGTGTGAAGCAGGAAATCATGCAAAGTTGATCCATACATGTCCTTTGTGTTGGGTGGAGACGCTTACACCACATCACCTCTCCTTGGTTTTGTTTTGGGTTTTCTCTTTCAGAGGGGTCTGTTGCTGGGAGAGTGCCAATCTGAGACTGGTCCCCAAGGCTGGAATGATGGAGAAATACAACCATCTCTGCCCCAGGCCTATATGTTGGGGGTGGGGGGATTGGGTCCAGGGCTAGGGTGGGTCTCTGACACCAGTCTCTGGATTCCCTGGGTTGTAGGTGACCCAGATACCAAGAGTCCATGGAAGTCACTCTAGACAGGGCCAGAGATGACTATGGCAGAGCTTTCCCCTCCTGCCCTAGAGCAGATGCCCCCCCACAGGCATCTGGCCCATCCTCTGGAGCCCAGAGAGGAAGAGAGGATGGCTGATCGCAGCTCAGGGGTCAAGGAAGGGAGACTGAGGTGCCTCCCACTCATGCATCAGGCAGCCTCAGCAACACTTAAACAGCTTTGCTGGCCCTGAGCAGCCTGAGAGACAAAGAGGAGCCCTGCAGGTGCCTGGTGGGCTGGCCGGGGCGGGGCCAGGCTGCAGCTTAGACTGACACTGCAGCAGGATCCTGTGGAGGTCGAGGGAGGGAGGGAGGTAGGAGTGGTGGGGGGTAGGGGGAGTGAGAAATGTAAATATGACATCTGCAGCAGACTGGGAGAGTCCAAGTGCATCATAAAAGGGAAATGAAGCCCTGGCCCCACTGACTGTGAACCAGGGCTGAGAAGGAAGGGACTTAGGGTGCTTGCTCCTCCCATGGGGCTTTCCTTTAGTCTTACAGGAGCCAGCCAAACAAAGCCCCCTCTACTACCAGCACGGTCAGCGCCCCCCAGGCTAGGCAGGGGCATGGTAAAGTGTGGGAAAGCCCCTTGGAATTGGCACTCTGTGCAGAGCCGTGAGGAGAAGCTGGTGTGGCCTTCCCAGCACCACCAACAGAAGGTTTCTGAGACCCTTTCCAGGGAAGGGATTGTGCCAGCCCACTGCACCCAGTTCTTTGAGGGCAGTGGGTATCATCTCTGCTTCTCACTCAGATTGCTCTAGCAGGGTCCGGATGCCCCCACTCCTTGCCTCCCGTTGTTGATCTTGGATGGAGGGGTGGGGAGATTTGAACATCAAAAGAGCCAGACTTGAGGGGGTTTCTGGAAGGTGAGGGCCCAGCCCACTTGTCCCCTCCCACTCCAGCCTGAGCGCCTAGCCTGGCACACGCCAGACCTCAATGGGCAGCCGGCCGTGGAAGACAGACAATGCCTGGACAGAGCCCAGTTTCTAATCAAAGAGCTGAGGACAGGACAAGACTAGAGCTGGGGCTGGGACAGGGAGCAGATGGTGCTACAGAGGACTGAGGGGAGTACCCATGCTTTTGGATTCCCAGTGACCCCCCGTCCCCACCTCTGGAAGTCACTTGTCCCACCTCAAGGACCGGGTGGCCGGCTGGATTGGGGTATTGGAGTAGAGCATTGCTGGGAAAGGCCCAGGCTTTGGAATGGCCAGGGGCCCAACCCGGTGTCAGGCTCAGCTTTCTGACCTCCTAGAAGTCCTTTCTTATATCTAACTGAAGTGTTCTCTGAGCTCCCATGAGAATAACATGGCGAACCCTGGGTCCAACTCTTGGGAAAGGGAGGCCAGGAACGAGACCGACTTTGTTTGGGGTGTGTGTATGTGCGTGTGTGTGCGCGTGCGTGTGCACATGCATGCCTGTGTAAGGGGGGATGTCCTGGTGGGGACTGCTAGACTAGGTGAGAAGTGCCAGCCCAGGGCTCTTTGGCCCTATAATCTCCTTGGGAAGAGGATCAAAGCTGTCTGTCTGCAAATCTCCACAGGGCAGGCTGGGGCTGGGGGAGAGCCAGGGGATGAAACTTGCAGAACCTGGGGCTGTGGGATAAAGGGAGAAGGTCTCAGTGTGAGCAGACCCTAAAAGCCGTACCCCAGGCTTCCCTGAATTCTGGCCCATCTGGCCCTAAACCCTAGCTAGTTGTCTTTGCTCTGGAAATTCCCAGGCCAGCCCCTCTCCAGCCTGCCCTGTGATCCCTTTATCCATTAATCCCCTGTAGATAGGGAGTCAGCTCTCTGGGCCCAAGACTGGCCTGGAACCAGCCTCTCTCTACCTGAGGATGGGTGGGGGGGTGGTAGGGGGAAGGAGCTTTAGAAGCTGAGTTGTGCCCGGCCCCAGACTGCAACACAGACCCAGCTAATGGGGTCAGAAGGGGAAGGGGTGGCTGTTAAGAAAGGCAAGTTGGCAAAGTTGAAATTGGGGAAGGAAGCCAAGACACATGGTACATTTCCTTAAGACCCTTTCAAGCCTCCAGTTCTGAGCCCCCACCAAGAGAGGAGCCTTCCGTGGGTCCTCACCCCTCCACACACACACACCCCTATTATCTTTGCCTGGTTTCCTTAAGCTTCCTTCCTTTCTTCGGCTGGGGAGGGGAGGTCCCTCTACAGGTCCCACATCCATCTTCAGACACTCCAGAGTTGAGCAGGGGCTGGGAGCGGATGGAGGGGCACCAGCCAGGGACCCAGGGGTCAGTGTTAGATCATACTCCTGCACTCCCTCCTTTGGGCTCTCTGGCTGTAGTTATTTCTGGAGCTTCCAGCTACTTTGAAATCCTGGTCAATGTCTGTCTGCATTTTGAATCCCAAGAACTGGTGTCTTGGGAGAAACAGACCAGAGAAGACAGAGAAAACTGCGTGAAGCCGGTATATGGGTACCTTCAGAGTCCCTCCTCTGCTCTGGTGGCCCAAGGGCAGCCAGGGCCGATCAATGCCAACAGTGGCCCATGCTGCCATCTGGGAAATCGAGGCCCAGACGGGACCTCCTGTGCCTGGAGACCTGAGAATCTTAGCAGTGGCCTCCCGCTGCAGAAATAGGGCTTATGTCATCACAAGGAAGTGGAGTGTAGTAACCACAGGCCCCGGAAACCATCCCCCCTCCGCCACCCAGCCAGCCTGCAGGCCTAGCCTGAAGCTGATTGGATCTCTGCTTTTGAAACCCTCAGAGTGGGGCTGGGGTGGGGGGGGGCTGAGGAAGTGGCGGGGGTGACAGGAGCCTGGGGCCCTGACTCTTACTGCTCAGCTCCTGGGGGCAAAGGGCAGGGCTAGGGCCAGTGCAGTTCACCCATTGGCTGGGTCTTGGCGCTTCCTTTCTGTTTGTCCTGCTGGGCCTCTGATTTACCGGCTGGAGAATGGGAAACTGGTTTGTTCTTGTTTGTTCATTTGCGAAGAGCGGTGGTGTGGATGAAGTAGAAGAGATACAGCCCATCAGGTGTTGGCTCTTAAGGAGTTGATGTGTAAAATGTTTTTAAAAGTGAGCCCTAACTTACAGTGTGCCGAGGCACTGACCCTACAGTGAGTGAGTGTTAGATACAGGGAAGAGTTTCCTTCCTTCCCTCTCCTCCCCTTCCTTCCTTCCTTCCTTCCCTCCCCTCCACTCCTCTCCCCTCCACACCTTCTTCCCTCCTTCCTCTCCCCTCCCCTTCCTTCCTTCCTTCCTTCCCTCCCCTCCACTCCTCTCCCCTCCACACCTTCTTCCCTCCTTCCTCTCCCCTCCCCTTCCTTCCTTCCTTCCTTCCTTCCCCCCCCCTCCACTCCTCTCTCCCCTCCACACCTTCTTCCCTCCCTTCCTCTCCCTCCCCTTCCTTCCTTCCTTCCTTCCTTCCTTCCTTCCCCTCCCCTACCCTCCCCTCCACTCCCTTCCTTCCCCTCCCCTCCCCTCCCTCCTCCCTTCCTTCCTTCCCTCCCCTCTCCTCCTCTCCCCTCCACACCTTCTTCCCTCCTTCCTCTCCCCTCCCCTCCCCTCCCTTCCTCTCCCCTCCCATCCCCTTCCTTCCTTCCTCTTATTTATAGCAGAAAGTATCCCAGGATGGGAAGAAGACTGAACTTGGGGGTCACGAAGCACCGTGACTTCTTGAACACTTGCCCTGTGCCAGGCAGCATGTCTACACTGCCCGGTTCCACCCCACCCTACCCCACTGGAGCCCCACCAGCTAACTGATGTTGTTGCCATTGTAAGGATGAGCAAACACTCCCAGCCAGTAAATGGAGGAGTTTGGATCAGAACCCTGGGCACTCTCCCTCCAGGCACATGCTCCTCAGACTGCTGTCAACCACCTCCCGTTACTGCTTTCATTAGCCCTTTGCTGTGAGTCGCTTTGCCTCAGTTTCTCCATATGCCCCACTGCACTGGTTGCTGTAATGGCCATGCGGGAAAAGTACTTAGGAAGGCGTCCAGTGCTCTGCAATGGGGGAACGTGTCTGAATTTCCTTTTCTGGGATTGCTTAGCATAGAGCTGCCTGTTCCCCCCTCCTGCCATGCTGTTCGCTCTTGTGTTTGGGGAACTTCTCCCTTGCCAGGGGGTAGAAGTCTGCCTGTTCTCTCTTTCCTTTGCTCCATGCTGCTGCCCCTGGAATTGATTTTCCTGCCTGAGTCCCGTCTTGCCACTCTCTAGGAAAGGAAATTCTGGGGGCAGCCCATTTTCCTCTTGCTATCCCTACAAACCCCCACACCAGTCACAGGGCAGAGCCCCGGGTGTTCTGGGTCTCCTCGACTCTCATTTTACCCTCTAGACATGGCTGCCCTTTGGGGAAAGCTCAGGAGGGGTACTGAGAGGCCGCTGGGCTGGGGAGAAGAGGCAGCTTCCACGCCCTGGGAGGGGAGCCAGGCTGGGGCTGGTCAGCCTCGGCTCCAGAGGGTTACCCTTCCGTCCCTCTGGGCTGGGGGTGGTGGAGATCTGTGGGAAGGGCTGTGAAGCCCCATGGCGGGTGGGGGACCTGTGGGTGGCAGTGTCCTGAGCCCTGAAATACTCCCTCTTTACCTCTGGCTGCTCTGGGTGTGGAAGGGAGGCAGTGCGTGGTCCCCTGGCCCCAGATACCCGAGTCCCTATCCCTCCGCCTTGTGCGGTGGAAGTCCACCATCAGAGCAGTGGTGGCAGCCACTTGTCATCTCTCTAGGCTGGCTGGTCCTGCCTGACCCTGGAGTTAAGGTGCCTTGAACAGAGCCTGGGAGTGGGCACTGAGGACTGAGGACCAAGGGCCAGGGTGCTGGGGGAGAGGCTCGTCGCCCTCCCTAGCCAGCTGCTTGGAGGCCAGCCGCCTGTTGCTCTGCATTCCTCAGCAGGCGAGCATCCCCAGGGCCCGTTCCCACTGAGCTGTCCTCCACATGAAGCACATGCCACCACAGCTCTGGGCGCTCCCTGCTCAGCCCCCACTCTGCAGAGTCTCCAGTCTCCTGGGAGGTCATGGGAAACCCCTGCCAGATGCCCCGAGAAGGGAGTGGGACGGGAGAGCCAAGCTGGAACGCAGCTGAGCCGAGCTTCCCTGAGCCAGGCTCGCCCCTCACCCCGGGCCCCTGCAGCCCAGGAGTCAGACCCACAGGAGTCAGACCAGTGGCTCAGGCAGCTCCTGGCTACTGCTCACAGCAGGGCGGGCTGGTCTCTCCAGTTTAGGATGGGGCCTGGCTCCCTCCCTCAGCTTCTCCTAGCTCTGCTCCCCAGCCTCTGACCCCTCGCCCTACTCTGCTGGGCCTGCTTCAGCCTCTCAGGGGGTGTCGTGGGGCACAGCTGAGATCGTGATACCCTAGGGGCCATGAAGAAGACTCTACCTCGGGTTCCCTCCCCTGGTGGATTGCCTGTCCCTGGTTGTGATGCAGAAGCTAGTGGTCATGACTTGGATAAACTGAAAGAGAAAGTCGAGGACATCTGAAGAAAGAGTGGGGGCTGAACCCCGGGTGCCCTGAATCAATACCTCAAGGCATTGTCTTGGAGTGTCCATACCCTTGCCCTGTGCACTTGAGAACGTGTTTGGGGGCAGAAGTCAAGCATAAGGGGTTGACAGACCCATTTCACCAGATCTGCTAGGGCCTCATAAACCCATGCTTTTCGACCCCACAATACAAAGCCTCCTTGTTTGGGGGTCTTTTCCCTGAGGGCAGTCTCAGGAGGACTGTGCTGGGGGGAGTGTCTTAGAGGCCAGGAGAAGGTCCAGTGACAGGGCGACAAGACCCTCTGGCTATCCCAGGGCTCCCGTGTCTCCCCACTGTATCCCTGCAGCTAAAAGACCCAGCACCCCACACTGGGTCTCCCCACTAGAGAGGAGTAGCCTCTCTGGGAAGATGCCTTCTCTGGGCTAAGTCAGCTAAAAGGCCCCGGGTGTCTGGGAGCCAGACTCCCCTGAGAGAGCCGGGATTTTGCTTCCAGCCGCCTTCCCCAGAGCTGGCAGGCTGCCAGTGGGGAGGAGGAGGAGCGGATGCTCATTAGAGTGGGGGTGTAGACGCCCTCTTTCTGCTGCTGGGGAGAGTTGCCTTCCTCTGGCAGGCAAGCAGCTCCTGGGTTCTTGGCTCCGTGCTTCTCCATGCTCTGGGCCTCCACTCTCAGTTCTACAAAACGGGGGAAATGCTTTCCCGACAGAGTGCTCATGGCGCTGCTGGCAGCTGTCGGTAGGATCAGTCCAGGGATTCTCTGAGGGGATCATTTTTCCCCAGTGCAACCTCCCTCCTGCCCTGGTGCGGGGCTGCTCAGTGGAGGCAGCCGGATTGGGCAGGGGCAGGCTTGGCTTGCATTTCATTTCCACCATTACAAATGGCGTGACTTTGGGCTGGTGAAATTTCACTTTTCCCAGCCTCAGTAAAATGAGGCGAATGCCCCTTGCTCCCCAGGGCTGTTATAACTCATTACATGTGTTCCTGTATGCATATGAGCTTGACACATAGGTTCTCAAAACATGTTAGGTGTTGTCCTGATCAGGGGTGGAAAAAGCACAGAAGCAGCAAGAATGGTATCGGTGACTATGATTTCTCAGGAAAAAGATTCCCAAGAATCCCAGGCTCCCCTTGCCCCCAGCTTAGTGAGCTTTGCAAGCAGGAAGTTCTTTTTGCTGGTTTATCTAAATCCCTCCTGCTGTAGCTGAGTTCCCCTTTGATCTGTCACTGATGAGGAAGAGCTGGTCCCTGGCAGGTCACAGAGTGGCTCAGTGACTCAGTGTGCCAGGCAGACTGGAGGTCATGGCGCTCCTCTCTGTGTCCCCTGCTTCTCTGCCTACCCACCCCCCCAACTTGCGCACAACAGCTCAGCTCCAGTTGAGCCTGGGAGGCTGGAGCCAGGCAAACCACCTGGGGTTGGGCAGAAGGAAAGTCATGGAATCTGGCCAACCTCAGGCTTGGGGGCAGCGCACTTAGGGACCAGGGAGGGGATGAACTTCCTCATTTCTCTGTTTCTCCTTGGGGCCGTTACACTAGCCTGTGGGAGCTCCTTTTCAGGATTCCAGAAAGGTACCAAGGGTCCTGTAGAAGAAAAGGGCAGAGAGGCTTCTACCCCCCGGGCTTCTTCCAAAGGGGCTGGTTATCATGGTGTTTTTGGCCATTAGAGGGGTGATTCCAGCCTAAGTCCCTGGTTCTTCTCAAAGCCTTTGAGGGAGAGTCTGGTAAGAGGTTGTCTCCCAGCCTGGAAGTCCCCAAAGTGCAGATTACTCACAAGTGGGCAGCTAGCTGTGCGTGCTAGTTCTCTCCAGCTCTCCCGGGTTGACTCTTTGGGGCTGATGGCTGGTAGAGGTAATCTTCCTAGAAGACCTTCTTATTAATACCTATGTGACCTTGAACCCAGTTAATTTCCTCTGAACTCTCCTTTGTAAACTAGGAACAAGAACACCCCCATTAGAGTGAAATGATTTGTGTAATGATGTAGCGCGCAAAGCTTCGTAGGCACAGAGTCTAGCAAAAAGGCAGCCTTGCTCTGTATGTGTGGGAACTTACTAACTGGGGAAGTTGAGTAAGCAGAGCTGTGAAGGGGTTCCAGGGGCTAGCAAAGAAAGGCGTCAGGAATCACAGACCTCTGCAACAGTTCTTGGGTATAATGATACCATTATTTTAATATCACAGCTTGTGACCTCTCAGTGACAAAACTCTTCGAAGAGGAAAGGCCTGGGGTTGCACCCTTAGAGCTCCGGGAGCTCCTAACTAACTGGGGGACAACTCAAGAGCCCTGGGAGAGGCCTTAGCCGGCTGATTGGGTGTGACTAACTTCACCTGAGACGCTGAATCCACCCTTAGGAGCCCAAGGTCATTGAGCGGAGCCCCTCGGGGGTAGTGATTGGCTGGCTTTCTGTGACGTCACCGAGGAGGGGTTGGAGTGAGGGAGTTAGCCCCATCCTCCTCCGTCCCCAGCCCTCCAACCCGCCCGGCGCGGGTCGGGTTTGGGGCTCTGGGCACGTTACCCTCGCAAAAGGAGTTGTTCTCCTTGGCAGACCTTCAGCGCCCCGCAGGGCCTGCCTCCTCCCAGTCTGCTCTGTCCTCCCCTTCCGCCCCGTCCTCCTGGCTTCCCAAAGAGCTGTGGAAGCGCCGAGCTCAGCTCTTCCCGCAGCGCCTGGCTCGGGTTCGCGGCCTTTGTCCCGCCGTCGCCGCCCGGGCACCGACGGGTGCGGGGCCGGGCCCGAGCCGTCCGCGTGTCCCTCGGCCCGGGTGCCCGCTTCTCCGGCGGTGGGGGAGGGATAGGAAAATACCCACATCACACCAGCTCCCGCTCAATTGTGGGCAGAGGAAGCTCAGCAGCTACGCGCCCGTGCCAGATCCTGCCTCTGAAAAGCCCTGGGCCCTTTCTCCTCGCTCTCGCGCCCGCTCCCACCGCCGCTCGGGCTGCGGGTTGCCAAGTGGCAAATAGACCGGGCTCTGTTCAGGGAGATTCCGGGAGCCTTTCTGCGCGGGGCTGGCCGGCCCGCCCCCTTCGCTCCCGGCCCAAGAGACAGAGGGTGGCTTTGCAGGCGTGAGGCTTGGGGTGAGATTCTGGAGGGCCCTGAACAGAAATGATACTGGGTGTGTGGTCGAGCTGGCGCGTGGGGCCACAGTTTGCCGATTTGAGTTTTTCCAATATTAAATTATAATTTATCTTGATTACTGAGTGTCTTTGTACCCCGTGAAGTTTTGAATCTGTGGCAAATACCTCACCTCGTCATAGTCCTGGGTCTGGTAGCTCCTGGGATCTGTAGTTTATTTGAAAAACCCTAGAAACTGGTTTCCAACCCTGACCACCCCTGTCCGTCCCCCCCCCCCCCCAGGCCCCTAGGAAGGACCAGGGCTGTAGTGGTTCCCATCCCTGCCACCCTGCCCTAATTTAAAAGGAAGTGGCCACCTTCCCCGTATCCCCTTATCTGGGATGCAGTTGGGCTGGCTGAGGCCTCTGCTACTTTGAGGGCAACCCACAGAAGTGACCTCACCCAGGGTGGGGCCAGGAGAGGAAGCTACTGGAGGGGAAGGTGATGGAATTCTTAGAAAGTTAAAACTGGGAAGAGATCATCCAGGTCATCCAGGACTTAGGAGGATGCAGCAGCTCCTCGACAAGAAGAGGGTGGGGGCAGAGGCTTGTCCAGGACCCCGGACTTGATCTCCCAGCCCTCTGGTCTCCTACCTGTGGAGTGTGGGTTTGAATGCTCTGCTGGGCAGGCAGGGTGTGATGGAGTGAGCCCCAGGGCACACTGTCTGCCCCTGCTGGATGGCAAACCCTGAGCACATAGAGCAGGATTCCTTCCAGAGTGCCTCCCTGGCTCTGGCGGTGGTTCTGTGGGAGGAAGCTTATCTGTCCATGTGGGGATGAAGATTGTCCTGGGCCGGAGGTAGCTGGAGAAGCAGAAGAGCCTGTAGGTTTCATAGGCAGACCAGGAATGGATGCCCATCTTCACAGTATTTACTGTGTGTGTGTGACTTTAACTACTTCAAGCCTCAACTTTCCTCTCTGAAAAATGGGCATCAAAAGCCCTAGCTCACTGCTAACTTAACTCACTTAAGTGAGTTAGTCTATGGCAGGTGCCTGGCCCAGCTAGCTCATGGAAAGCACACATAAAATCTTAATTCTATTTTTCTTCTACCTCCAGTAACCTCCAGTTACTCATTCAAGTCCCATTCCTGGGACTAACACTCTCCCTCATCCAGGTCAGTTGCTTTGGGAACTAGTGACTCTTAGCTGAGCCCATGTCCTTGGTTTCCTAGTGGGTACCTTTCTCTCTGAGTAAGCACCCTGGTGCTTTGCGTGGGCCAGCATGGGGTAGGGGGGGACCCTCGCTGTAAATGTGTTGGGCCTCATGCCCCAGGATGAGGGCCCCGGGATGAATGCCTGACTGACTGCACAATTCCCGGACCCTAAAGTTCTGGAGCCCCTCTTCTCCATCATCCTTCCCAGACTGCTCTTCTCCCGCTCTCTTGCTCCCGGCAGGTGGGCTCCCCCTTATTCTTGGGGCTGGCTGTTGCAGGAGAAGCAGCCCCTCTCACGGACCGACTCTGCCAGGCAGAGCTGCTGCTCCCCCTCCCCTGCTCCCACTGTCTCCAGGGATCTTGATTTGATTTCCTCCAATCACCAGCATTGCCATCTGACTGGGGTAATTAAATGGTATTTGAATTGGATCCAGAAATCCTATCACAAGCAGCCCACATGGTAGGGAGGGTGTCTTCTGGAGTTGGTGCTGGCCAGCAATGCTGGAAGCTCCTCAGAGCTTTCCCTGGCCAGACCCTTGGTTCACCTGGGAGCACCTGGATGCCCTGGGCAGTGAGTATTTGGTCCTGGGTCCCGGAGGCCTGGGGGTAGAGCCAGCTCTGAGGACCAGAGCTCCAGCTTCCTACCTGGCGCCTTGTGTGCAGGGCCACGCCCCCTCTGGAGTTGCTGCCTGCTGTCTCCCTGTGTCTGTGAGCTGTTCTATCCCCCAGGCCCCCTGAGCCCTGCCCTTACTGACACAGTAGCATAGAAATAGCAGAGAGGTCGTGCACACGCTGTTCAAGCCCCGCTCTGCCCCTTACCATCTATGACTGGCTGGGCACTGTCTCATTTCCTCCCCTACAAACCAGGATCGTAGCATTCACCACCACAGGTGTTCTCTTGAGGATCAAGAGTCAGTATATGTCAGTGCTTAGACACCCCCGGGTATGTAGTGAGTGCGAATTTGTGTCAGTTGCCACTACTAGAGGTCGAAGTAGGAGAACTGCTGGCCCAGACCTCTTACTGGTGAGTCAAGTTTCTGGTCTGTGGGTTCCAGAGAGAATGAGCAAGAATGAGCTGCTCCCTTTCCAGTCAGAAACCAGTTCAAGGGGACACCGAGAGGCTTCGCTCTAATTTCAACTTGATCCAGAACAACTGGAGAGCGTGCATGAAGGTGGTGACCCTCCATTCCTGTCAGCCTCAATGAGAGAGAGCCATGGACCTGTGAGGACCCGTTGACACCTAAGGGAAAGCACTTGCGAGGAAAACCCAGTCTACCATCTACGGTGTGGACTTGGCCTGGTGTAGCCAACTACCCGCCCCCCACGCTCCCCTGGGACGTACCCCCTCTTCAGTCCCCTTTGGCCCTCTCGCAGCAAAGTGCAGGCAACAGCCTGAGGGGAGCACCTCTCCTGGCCTGAAGCTCTGAGTGGGCCTTGGGGACTGGGGCAGCCCCAGACAGGGACAGGATGGCGACTTGGTGGCCCTTGCTCTGTGGCGAGGTCCCCCTCGGCCCTGGATGCATGCTGGCCTGGCCCTCTCACTCTTTTCTTCTCTTGGTAAATGTTGGCTTTGGGAAAGGGAGCCTGACAAGCAGCTCATTGTGAGTGCCTGGCTGATAGGGCTGGCTTGTGTGAGCCCATGAGCATTAGCGCCTAGTACTCCCCCCCACCTCCCCTTTTACTTTAGGCATTTGGGAAGTGCTTTTCTGCCTGTCCCTACAGCGCATGCTCACTGGCTCAGGCTTGGTTGCCATGGGGACCTTGTCATGGCAATGGCTGCTTAGAAGAGGGAGAAGAAGTGGCTGGATGGAGATAGCCCTATCTATGGCCGGCTCCCACTCAGCCCTGGTGCCACTTTCCTTCCTCTTGTAAGGGAGCCCCCCGGGAGCTGGGGTCGGACCCCTCCCATGGCTGACCTTGTGTCCCTTGTTGGGGTCCCCGCCCTTCTAAGCTGACTTTTGGCTTGACCTGGTCTGGCCCCCTTGGCTCCTGGAGAGGAACGAGAGCTGGTGCCTGAGAATGTTCTGCCAGGCTCTGGCATCTTACAGGGGGCTCCGCAGCTGGATGTAGGCCTTGGCAGAAGCTGTGGTCTGCTCTTTAATTCAGTACTGGGGGGGTGGGGGCAGCCAGGCTTATCCCTCCTGTCCGCACCCTGGTGTTGAGCCTTACCTCCCAGAAAGAGGCAAGCTGTCTTCTCTTCCTGATCTTTGGGACACTGATTTCTAGGGCTCTCCATTCAATCAGGTGTGTGGGGGGCGCTCTGATGTCAGACCGGGGGGTTGGTTCTGTCAGGCCCCCCGGTACAATCTTGGGCAAGTCACTTAAACTCTGTCAGCCTCCATTCTCTCATCTGTAAAATTGGGCAAATAATACGTACCTCACAGATTTATAGTGGAGAAGACATGAACTCGTTTACGTAAAATACTTTTAACCCAGGTCCCCCATACGTAGAGCACTTGAAAAATGTTAGCAACTCAGTAAATGTTTGGGTGGAGTAGATATTAGTCTTGCTCTTATTATTATTGTATTGTTACAAAAGTTGCCTTTGTCCTCTGGGGAGGCTCCTAAGCTTCCTTCCTTCTCTCCAGCTTGTGGGGGCTGGAGGGGGCCTGGGGACGTGGAAGCTTGGCAGGCAGCGTGAGGGTGGAGGGCTGCAGCGGTCCCCGGCTGGCCGGGTCTGACCCAGGGCTCTCCCCTTCGCCGGGCAGGATTCGGCCCCAGCTGTCAAAGGAGAAGATTGAGGGCTGTCACATCTGTACCTCTGTCACCCCCGGGGAGCCCCAGGTCCTTCTGGGGAAGGACAAGGCCTTCACCTATGACTTTGTCTTCGACCTGGACACCTGGCAGGAACAGATCTATTCGACCTGTGTGAGCAAGCTCATCGAGGGCTGCTTCGAGGGCTACAATGCCACAGTGCTGGCCTATGGGCAGGTAAGCCGCCTCCGCTCCCACAGGGGACCCCTCCAACCCTTGTCTCCCCAGCTGGTGGGAGAGAGCGCCCCGTCCCCTTTCAGACCTGTTGAGATGGTGGTGCGGTTCTTTCTGTTGTCCCAGCGTGTGTCACGCTGCTAGTTATCGGAGGAAGGCTGTCCCTCCGAGGAGACTCCCCCAGGGTGTGGCTTTGGGACCAGAAGGGGTGGGTGACCTTGGAGGGGAGGTACATGGTAAGGGAAGTCCACCTGACCTGGGGTCCCGCCCTTGCCGGTGGTCCCCCCGAGGGTGCTGACCCCCTCCTTCCATCCATGCCGATGCAGACAGGGGCCGGGAAGACATACACGATGGGCACCGGCTTCGACACGGTGACATCGGAGGAGGAGCAAGGCATCATTCCAAGGGCCATAGCACACCTCTTTGGGGGCATTACCGAGCGCAAGCGGCGGGCGCAGGAGCAGGGTGTGGCCGGGCCTGAGTTCAAAGTCAGCGCTCAGTTCCTGGAGGTATGTGGCCTTGTGGTGGGGGCAGGAGGGAGATTTGGGGGACAGCAAGACCATGGAGTTTGGGCTTACCCTCAGGACAGTGGAATGAGCCTAGGAGAGCCCCGGCAACTTCTCCAGCTGCTGAGTACCCTGCTGCTGGAAATACCCAAGCAAGAGCTAGAAGACCGCTGGGTGGGACACTCTGCAGAGGCTTCCTGTGTTAGATGGGGCTTGAGTTACTGAGAACCGTCAAGATCTCTTCAAACCCTGACTGACTCTCAGCTCTGACACTTATTAGCTGTCTGTCCTCAGGCCACTGCACGATGGCTGTAGTATCTCTTTCCTTACAGGTGTTGTGAGAATGGCACGGAAGCACGTGCCTGGCACACAGTGAGAACTCTGGTTCCTGCCCATCCTCTGGCCTTGGCCAGTTTGCCTCAGAACAGCCTGCCCTACCCCTTTCTGGCTGAGGTTCTTACGGACCCTCGGAGTCTTCTCTGACCTCAGGGCAGGGAGGTCCTCCAGAAGGCAACTGGTCCTGCCTCTCTCTGGGAGAACGTCTTTGTGCCAAGGCCAGGCTTTTGACATCTGGGGACTTTGCGGGTAGAGGGAGGAGTCTTTGGCCTATCACGGGGCCTCTCAAAAAGGTCTCTAAGAAAGCAGGTTTTCCTGGCTACTTGTCATGAAAGCCTGACTTGACCAGGCTCCTCCTTTAGGACACTCGAACCAGGTAGCTTCAGTTCTCAGCATCTGAAATCCCAACCCAGTGACTCCCTGGGTTCTGGGCCATTTGCTGGGGATGGGACTGTCCTGAGCTCTGACTGTACCCAAGTTGTCCTCAGAGGGAGAGGTGTGGCTCCAGCCCTCTTTAGGGCTTCCGTGGCCCACCCTGCCCACTGCCCCACTGTGACTCCTTCCTGGGCACTAAGAGTGGCTTCTTTCCCTTTAGGGGACCCTGTATTTCAGACTGGAGAGTTTTTCCTTGTCCTCCTGGACTTTTGCTTCTGATAAAGTGACTTCCTGTGTGTATGTGTGTGTGTGTGTGTGTGTGTGTGCGCGTGTGCACACGTTTTCTACTGCTGTGTATCTTTATAAGCTTTTCCATCCCTTTGTTTTCTTCTTTTCTCTATCCTATTGCCATGGGGATCCCCAAAAAGTAGGGCAGTGCCTAGAAAACTCATGCCGAAGGGTGAATCACAAGGGGTTAAATGATGCCAGTGCGTCTGTCTCAACAGACAGACAGACACCATGGCACCCACATCTGCACCAGTCCCTTCCGTTTCCCCTTCCCCTTCCGGTGGAGTATTTCTGTCCCTTTGAGGCATCAAAGCCTCGGATGTCGGATGTCGGAGGGCTGCAGCCCGCCCCTCCCCCACAGGATTCTGCTGGCTGCTGACCAAGCTGCCCTGTCCCTTTTCCCCACTCCCGAGCCTCTGCTCTCTGCCTGGGGAGTATCCCAGCCCTTCAGCAGGTGAAGCTGTCCCTGCCGGTGATTCCACACAGGAATCTCCAAGGCTGAGACCATGTGAAATAAGGTGGCTACTCCTGGCCAAGCCACCTCCTCCCCCCATCCAGGTGATCTCTCCAGACTCTCTCCAGGGATACCAGTCCCCAGTGGCAATGCTCTCAGTGCCCACATTGCTCCCCTACTGGGAGATTGTCCTCACCTCCAACCCCTAGGGACCATCAGGATTGAAACACGCTCAGCTTGTCCCCTCCCTCATCCGAAACCATGTCCCCACCCCTTTCCCCAGCCTAGCAACAAACATAATAGTCAGCCTGATTGATTTATGGTCTTATCTTCCTCATCTGCACCTAGGACCTGAGTCCCCTTGTCCCTTTAGATCGTTAGTCCCCTGACAAGACTGAAAGCTGCTGAATGCTGGTTCTTTGGGGAGGGAGTGGAAGCATTACCTCACTATATAGTTCAGCCCAGGACCCAGCTGCCCTCCAAGGGGACCAGGGTCTGCAAGTTCGTTTCCCAGAGCCTCAGTTTCCACATCTGCAAAACAGAGCTTGTTTATAAACCTGGGAAAGCCCCCTTGGAGGCCCTGCACCACATGTCGCATGCACCCAACAGCCATTTTCGCCCCCGCACAGCTCTACAATGAGGAGATCCTTGACCTGTTTGACAGCACCCGTGACCCTGATGCCCGCCACCGCAGGTCCAACATCAAGATTCACGAGGATGGGAATGGTGGCATCTACACCACGGGTGTCACTTCCCGCCTCATCAACTCCCAGGAAGAGGTGAGCACCCACCCAAAATCCAGGCCAGGCAGGGCCCGGCTCCAAGGCTCAGCTCATGCCCTCACTTGTGCCCCCTTCTGCAGCTGATCCAGTGCCTAAAGCAGGGGGCCCTGTCCCGCACCACGGCCAGCACCCAGATGAACGTGCAGAGCTCGCGCTCACACGCCATCTTCACCATCCATGTGTGCCAGATGCGCGTGTGCACCCAGCCGGACCCCGTAAGGAATCCATGGGGGCTCGGGAGCTGGTGTAGTGGTGGGGGGGCTTTTCGGGGGGGGGGCAGAACAGGAGGGGCCCATGGATCCAAAGCTAGCAAATTAGGGGTTGGGGTTTGCTTTGGCCACTTGTGGATTTTTCTTTCTCTTTTTTCTTAAGCCTCAGTCCCCCAACCTGTACAATGGGATAACCATACCCCTATGGTTGTGAGGCTTGCATGAGAATCGGGCATGTGCAAGTACTGTGCACACTGTCAGATGCTGTCATGTGCCGGGGAGGGGGAGGGGCAGCCTGCCCTCCCAGCCCCGAATCCCCCCCAGATGGCACTCCTGAGGGACCAGGACTGAGAGCCGAGGAGCTGCAAGGCCAGGTGAGGGCCAAGTACATCAGCTGCCAACTTCTGCTGCAGGTGAACGAGGTGGTGACCGGGCTTCCAGAGGGCACCGCTCCCACCAGTGAGTATGAGACGCTCACTGCTAAGTTTCACTTTGTGGACCTGGCTGGCTCAGAGCGGCTGAAACGGACGGGGGCCACCGGCGAGCGGGCCAAGGAGGGCATCTCCATCAACTGCGGGCTGGTAGGCACTCTGCAGGTCACCAGCCCCAGCGGCCTGCACAGCTCAGACCCTCTCCAGACCCTCCAGGCCCACGGCTGCCTTGTCCTCCCTATGCCTCTTGCTGGCTACTAGCCAGCGCACCCATATATCCCTATTATTAGGCATTTGGTCCTCTGTCCTTCCCCTTGCCCCCAACCTCTTGAGTTCTCAAACAATCACATCTGCACATAAACCCTATCAGGGAGCTTGAGGGCTGCTGGGTCATCAAGGCAGGTAAAGATGGCTCAGGCTGTCCTGTGTCCACTCCCCCTGTCCCTGCGTGTCTCTCAAGTGCCAGGGTCTGTCTCCCACAGCTGGCCTTGGGCAACGTGATCAGCGCCTTGGGGGACCAGAGCAAGAAGGTGGTGCACGTGCCATACAGGGACTCGAAGCTCACTCGGCTCCTCCAGGACTCGCTGGGGGGCAACAGGTACCCTACAGCCAACATCCAGGGAAGGGGCAGGGGAGGCAGGACCCTGCTGGAAAATCCTGATGAGGGCCTGGTGGAAGAGGAGGCCTTCCTACTGCAGGCTGTGGGCTTGGGAGACAGGAGCCTTGAGATGCCATATGACCTTTGGCTAGTATGGTCAGACTCAGTTTCCCTGTCTACACAGCAGGGAGAGATAGTCTTGAAGTGATAGAGCCCAAATGAAGTAATGGATGGAAGCCACTAAGAAAATACAGAGCTGTGACCAGCAGGGATGTATCACACTGCCGGCTGCCTTCACTGTGGGTCACCCTGTGGCCAGGTGGTCCAGAGTCCCATGTCCCAGGTGCTTGCCCTGGTGAATGCCCAGGTCCTTAGGGCATTAAGGCAGTATGGGAATGTGTTGGGAGCAGGAGCTATACCCTGTAGCAATGCTTCTGGGGGCTGGGCTGAGTCCCTCGCACCTCACTCTCCTACCGCACCCCTCCAGCCAGACCATCATGATTGCCTGTGTGAGCCCCTCAGACCGGGACTTCATGGAGACGCTCAACACACTCAAGTATGCCAACCGGGCCCGCAACATCAAGAACAAGGTGGTGGTGAACCAGGACAAGACGAGCCAGCAGATCAGCGCCCTGCGGGCCGAGATTGCTCGCCTGCAGATGGAGCTGATGGAGTATAAGGCGGTGAGCACGGTCCCAGGCACGGTGGGCCCCAGTTCTTCGGCGCACCCCCTTCCTCGCCCTCCGCTCCTCCCATTCGCTGCTTCCTGCGTATTGACTGTATGTCGGCCATGATGGGGGGCTCACCTGAGTGAGTTGAGCACAGTCAGAGCCCCCAAGGTTTTAGCACCCTAAGAGAAAGGAGGGCACTCAGCTGTTCCTTAGCTCTGATGCAGAGGACAAATGCCCTGCCTGGTGTTTTCATGTCCGCTGAATATGCTGCATTGGACCATATGAGATTCCTAGGCTGGGGTGCAGAATCAGAATAATCAATGGGGACCACATGAGCCGTCTAGTGTGTCTGGGGGCAGGGCAGAGGAGAGAGCTGGCCCCCTTCACTCAGGCACTCTGTCAGGGGGAGACCTCACAAAGGAGGGGCCTTTTATATAGATCTTGAAAAATGAATGAGGTAGCATCAAAAGCAAGTGGGGCAGGAATTCTAGGATGCAAACACTCCCTGCGCCTGGAAACAAAGATGGGAAAAACAGGTGCTTCTGGGGAAGTGTCTAATTCCATATGACTTAGGCAGGAGTCAATGGCTACTGGTCGCCAGGGTATGAATCTGGTACACGAACAGGTTTTGGTTTGCTTGTCCTTTGTTTTAAAAGAATGCAACTTAGTTGCCTACCTTTCTAAAAATCAAGGAATTTCAGTTTTCCCTGAAAAATGTGAAGACCTAACAATATATAGTACTACGCTGGCTGGAGTGGCACACTGTGGGTCACCACAGTTGGAAGGAACCCTGTGGCCAGGTGGTCCAGAGTCCCATGTCCCAGGTGCTTGTCCTGGTGAATGCCCAGGTCCTTAGGGCATTAAGGCAGTATGGGAATGTGTTAGGAGCAGGAGCTATACCCTGTCGCAATGCTTCTGCTGACCCTTTGAGACTGAGTCTGTGACTCTGTTAGCTCTAGTCCCCACCACTCCCTGTTGTCTTGTACTCAGACTCATTTATGCCAATTGCCAGGGCCTCTTAGGGTTTTGGCCCTTGGGTTAGTACTTATGGTGATGTGAAGGTAGGCAGTGGGAAGGTAAGTCAAGGTAAGATTGGGGGTGTGTGTGGCTGGAATGGCTGGTGATAGAATTTGGGAGTTCCTGGTTGTCAGGAAGAGCCCTGGGAGACAGGAGCTGTGTTTTAGGAGACGTGGGGTTGAGTGGGGGGCTGTTTGGCGGTGCTTCCAGGAACATCATCAACCCTTCCCCACCCTGCAAGCTCTTGCCCCTGACTGCTCCCTGCCTGCCCTGCCCCTCCTCTTCCCAGGGCAAGAGGGTGATCGGGGAGGACGGTGCCGAGGGCTACAGTGACCTGTTCCGGGAGAACGCCATGCTGCAGAAGGAGAATGGGGCACTGCGTCTGCGAGTGAAGGCCATGCAGGAGGCCATCGATGCCATCAACAACCGTGTCACTCATCTCATGAGCCAGGAAGCCAATCTGCTTCTGGCCAAGGCCGGTGAGTCGGGTGCACCAGCCCAGCTCGGACACCCAATGGGCTGGGACCCCCTCTCCCCATACCCACCGTAGGATATTAGGCAAGCTGGGCCAGCCAATCAATTCACAGATCAATGCATTTATGAATTTTTTTCCAACTGACTTTTTAAAACGATTTATTTATTTGAGAGAGAGAGAGAGAGACACCAGGGGTTGCGGGGAGCAGCAGAGGAACTGAGCACAGAGCCCATGCAGGGCTCAGTCTCACAACCCTGAGATCATGACCTGAGCCAAAATCAGGAGTTGGATGCTTAACTGACTGAGCGCCCCAGGTGCCCCCCAGCTGATTTTAAACCTTTTTTTATGCCCACAAGCAATACATGAATACATCTTCCTTGCTTGGGTGTATAAAGATGAAATCCCCTCTCGCTCAACTCTCCACTCCATGTCCTCTCTACTTAGAAGCTCCATGCATGTCTTCCCACACCTTTCTCAGTCCCTTTGCTCCGAGTGTGACTATATATTCATAGGTACCTATGCACATAGGTGTGTGTGAATATATACTGCCCTTTCTTTTTCTGTGTACGGGACCATATGTATTGCCCTGTGACTTCCCATTTTCACTTAGCGTTACGCTTTGGAGATTTTTCCACTTTAAAACATACAAATCTACTTAATTCTCATAAACTGCACAGTGTTCCCCGAGAGAGGATGGCAAACACTGTCTGACAGCTGCCCTCCCTGGACGGAGCTTGATTGTTCGTCCAGCAGTGCTGGCGTATACCCGTCCCGCCGACAGGTGCTTCTTCGATGTAGATTCCTTTTGGGGAAAGGCCCACGTGTGCTACCCTATTGGGGCCCTGGTACAGGACCACCAGTTCCAAGACGCAGGTCCTCGCGTGCCTTACCTTCTGTATTGCCCTCTGCCGTCTTCCCTCCCCAGGTGATGGCAACGAGGCTATTGGCGCCCTGATCCAGAACTACATCCGGGAAATCGAGGAGCTGCGGTGAGCACCCCGGCCTATCTGGGGGCCATGGAGGAGGGCCTGGGCCGGGCAGAGCCCCGGGCAGTGCGGGCAGTGCCAGCTCTGCTGGCCCCAACTGCTGGCTCTCCCCACGCAGGACAAAGCTGCTGGAGAGCGAGGCCATGAATGAGTCCCTGCGCCGCAGCCTCTCCCGGGCCTCCGCTCGGAGCCCCTACTCCCTGGGCGCGTCTCCAGGCGCTCCCGCCTTCGGGGGCAGCCCGGCCAGCTCCATGGAGGATGCCTCAGAGGTGATCCGCCGGGCCAAGCAGGACCTGGAACGGCTCAAGAAGAAGGAGGTCAGGCAGCGGAGAAAGAGGTGAGCGGAGTGTGCCCGCGGCCCTGCGGGCTCTCTGGGGACTTGGCTGCCCACCTGCCTGTAGCCAGGAGCTGCCCTGGGGCTACTCGGGAGCTCAACCCATTTGCTCAGCCTTTTGGGCAGCCGTGGCCCACCTTTCTCTAATGCTGCTCCTTCCCCCGAGGGGAAGGGGGGGGTGGAGCCTACCCAGGGTTAGTTCTAGATTGGGGCAGCCAGATTCTCTGCAGAACAGGAACGCAGCCCCATCCTCCTGCCCTCCCTGTCACCCCCTGCCACATGGGCGAAGCTAACCTGGCCTGCCCTTCCCTCCTGGGCAGTCCGGAGAAGGAGGCCTTCAAAAAGAGGGCAAAACTCCAGCAGGAAAACAGTGAGGAGACCGACGAGAATGAGGCTGAGGAGGTGAGGGACTGTCCCCGTCCCCCCCCCCCCACATGCTTACCTTCCCCCACCCCCACCTCGTGTCCCTGCCAAGTGGGGGGAGCGCCATGACCACCTTGGCAGGGCAGGGGAGGGACTTAGGTCTGCCTCCAGTGTGGTTGACTTGTGGTCGTGGTCGTGGTGATGTCCACCCCCCAGTTCCCCCACCTCATCCCAAATGGCTGAGGCTGGCAGGGCGGCTCTCCCAGAGCGGCTTTGCCCCGGCTTCCGGGGGAGTCAGGCGGTTACTCTTTTGGGACTGGGAGTGGGCACAAGGGGCCCTGACTGCCCTGTACCCTACCCTCTTGACACACCTGAGGCCTTGCCCAGACTCCCTCTGCTTCTGGGCTCGCCTCCCTGAGGCCAGGCCCAGCCTGAGTGAGGAGGGCCCACTGGCCGCCCCTAATGGTGCTTGGTGCCCAGGAGGAGGAAGAGCGAGACGAGAGTGGCTGTGAGGAAGAGGAAGGCCGTGAGGATGAAGACGAGGACTCGGGCAGCGAGGAGAGCCTGGTGGACTCGGACTCGGACCCTGATGAGAAGGGTGCGTGTGCCCAGGTCAGGGCAGGGGGAGGTGACACGCCACGGGGAAGGTGCCCAGGGTGGGCTGTCAGTCAGCACTGGGCCCAGAGCAACAGCTCAGACCTTCCAGTGACAAGACCCTGAGCCACATGCCCCTTGGCTGGAGTCAGGCCTTATTTGCGTTCTCGAAGAATGTGGACGTCCAGGGCCCGGGACTCCCAGGCATTACATCACCACCACCAACAACAACAGTGGTGATACGGACGGCAGTGCTCGTCATAGGTCGCGTGGCCTGGGGTTTTCTGTTCTCTCTACAACCCTGTGCATAGGTATTTGGAGCTCCCCCAATCCCAGAGAAGTCTAGTGACTTTCCCCAGTGTGGCAGGTGCAGAGCTGGGCCTTGAATGCTGCCGAAACCCACTCCTCTAAATGGGGGTACCTGCCCTGTCCCTTCTGCCCTGCCACCATTTCTGACCCACAGCCCTCCTCCCCCTAGGCTGGGTCCCGTAACATCTACGACAAGTAGACATTGGCCTCTGGGGCACAGCAGGGGTGGTGGGATGCCTAGACAACCCCTGCCAGCTCCTGGGCCAGCCTCCAGTTCCTGAGGCCAGTCTTCTCATGTGTCGCCCCACCTGGCAGCCCTTACCCACCGTGGGACTTCCCATAGCCTCCAGCCTCCGGTCACTGGCCAGGCAGCTGTGGCTGACCGACGGAAAGCCCCCAGTGCCCCAGCTCCCACCCTAAGCCCTGGGTGCTGGATTGAGACTGTCTCTGCCCCACAGAGGTGAACTTCCAGGCCGACCTGGCCGACCTGACGTGTGAGATCGAGATCAAGCAGAAGCTGATCGATGAGCTGGAGAACAGCCAGCGGCGGCTGCAGACCCTGAAGCACCAGTACGAGGAGAAGCTGATTCTGCTTCAGAACAAGATCCGGGACACACAGCTGGAGCGCGACCGTGTGCTGCAAAACCTCAGTGAGGACCCCTCCTCCCCACCCTCCCCCGGCCCTCGCTTTCCCCTGAGGGCCCTCCGCTGTCACAAGCCCCGGCAGCTGGCACCTTTGGGATCTCCCTGGTCCTCTGACCCTTAGACTGTAGTCCTCTGACCCACTGTCAACAATGTCTATGTTCAAGCCCACTTCTATGCTACATTTTACATCTTAAGTATTATTAGCATCTTAAGTATTAGAATCCTTTATTTCCCTAGGCACACAGGTGTGATGCTGCACGCTGCTTTTCTATGTTCAGTACCTTGAGTATTCTCCTTTAAAACCATCTACAAACTGACTCGTCCCATTCGATCTTCTTTACACTTGCTCTTTAGTACATTCATCCAATCACTGTTCATTCACTGACTCAGCAAGCATTTGTCGACTCGGTCTTTTTTGTTTTGTTTTGTTTTGCTTTTAAGATTTTATTTATCAGAGAGAGGGGGGGAGAGAGAGCGAGCATAGGCAGACAGAATGGCAGGCAGAGGCAGAGGGAGAAGCAGGCTCCCTGCTGAGCAAGGAGCCCGATATGGGACTCGATCCCAGGACGCCGGGATCATGACCCGAGCCGAAGGCAGCTGCCCAACCAACTGAGCCACCCAGGCGTCCCTGTCGACTCGGTCTTAACAGAGCTGACCTTATTCCAGGCGCTAGAGACACTGAGGAGAGCAAACTCCTTGTGTCATGACGGGGACGCTCTGGTGGAGAGAGACACATAAATAAGATAAATCAGCTGAGTCTGTGACGTGCCTTGAAAAAAAAAAAAAACAGCAGGGAGGGAGAACAGGGGACAAGGTGTGGCGGGGAGTGGCGTGATGTCTTATAAAGCATCTTGCGGAGAAGGTGACATGTGAGCAGACCCAAAGGACGTGAGAGAAGGCTCAGGGCGAGGGAGCCCAGGCTGAGCACTGCAGGCAGAGAAGATGCTGAGCCCAGGACGCAGGAGTGTGCCTGGCAGGTTGGTGGAGTGGTCAGGGGCAGGCAGCTGGGACACAGTGAAAGGGGACAGGAGCAAGGGGGGGGGTAATGGAAAAACTATAGGACCAGGTCACGCCCATCGTTATAAGGACATCGCTTTCTTCTCTGGGGGAGGGGGAGAGAGGCCTGGCCGCTCGGTAGGAGGATGAATCCAAGTGGTGGTGTGAGTGCAGTTAGAAAAGTGTTAACCGAGATCCTGGTGAATGATTAGGGAAAAAGTTAAAAAAAAAAGAAAAGAAAAGATCCTGGTGAAAGAGGATTTAGGCCAGAGGTGGTGAGGAGTGGTCCCGTTCTGGATCCATTTGGAAGGTAGAGAGAAAAGGTTTGGTTGATTGACTGGATGGAGGGTGTAAGAGGACCAAGGATGTCTCCAGTCTACGAGCTTCTGGAAGCGTGGTGGTGACATCTACGGAGACAGGGGAGCCTGCTGGGGTGACGGAGACAGCGCTTGGGAGTCTGGTTTCGTGCCTGTTAAGTCGGAGATGTCTGCCACACATCTCCATGGGGAACGCCTGTTGGCATTTCAGATAGCAAAGGTCAGGGATAGAGAATCTGCCTATTCCTTCTGCTCTGGCCTGTATCACTATCTGCTTACAGCTCTTTCCTTCCCGCTGGCCTGGCCCTTTCCTGAAGTCATGGGTCCCAACCCAGCCAGCAGGGGTGGCCCACAGGACCCTCGCAGGAAGCTGTTGACCGGGCGCTCGTGGATCTTGAGATGAAAACACCCCTCTCAAAGTCTAATACAATGTCAGAGCAGGAAGGGGAGCCTGATTCTCTCATTGTGTAAATAAGAAACAGGCACACAGAGGGTGCGACCTGCTCACAGTCCTGCCGGGAGACTAGCGCCCAGGCTCCCTCTCCTGTCACACACTCCCTGATCTCGAAGCTGAGAACACCTGGGCACGCGTGGCACTGACAGCCGCCTCTTGCCGCTCTCAGGCACCATGGAGTGCTACACGGAGGAGAAGGCCAACAAGATCAAGGCGGATTACGAGAAGCGGCTGCGGGAGATGAACCGGGACCTGCAGAAGCTCCAGGCCGCGCAGAAGGAGCACGCACGGCTGCTCAAGAACCAGTCCCGCTATGAGAGGGAGCTGAAGAAGTTGCAGGCCGAGGTGGCCGAGATGAAGAAGGCCAAGGTAGGCGATGAGGGATGGCCCAGGATGACACTGTCCTCTGAGCCCTGCGCCTCCCCGAGGAGGAGCCGCCTCTCCAGTAGAGGGGCAGGGGAGGAGCTCCAGGGGTGCTGCTCAACACTGCCCCCCGTGGTAGGAAGGTGCACTACAGTTGCGGCCAGGCGGCCTGAGGACCTGTTGAGGCCTCTCGCTGGGGCGGGGCGGGGGGAGGGGCAGGGGGGCGGTAGGGGTCCCTGGGTCTAATAATAACAGTAATCACCACTGTTCTCATGCTGACTGTGGCCAGCCTCTAGGCTAGTCGCCTAATGTGCATGAGCGTAGGTACTAAAGTCCTGAGGAGAACCTCATGAACGAGGTCCGGTTGTTATTCCCATTTTGTGCATGGGAAAGGGAGCCATGCGACTTTGGGCGGATGGCTCTCCATCTAGGGGGACACAGCTCCTCCCCAGGAAGCCTCTGACCGCTGACCCCAGCAGATACCACCATCTCGGGTCAGGCTTGGGCTGCCCTGCTCAGTGCCCATCCTTGGGGAAAATACTCATTCCGGACCCTGAAGACCCAGCAGCAGCAGCAAGCCCTCCTCCTCTCTGTAGATTCACCCCTGCAGAGCCTGCTCTCTCAGAGAGAAGCCAACCACCCCTCCCCCCAGCCCCTTTAGAGCCTTGCCTCCCTCCCTCTCAGGCCATTTCCTCTCAAGACTGTCCTCAGGGCAGGGCAGGCTGGTGATATTTCTGGTGATGTCTGAGGCCTCAGTGGCAGAAGGATCGACATCCGCGTGACTCTCATTTCCCTGTTACTTGGAAAGTGTCTAAAACCCTGTGTGCACTGCACTGTCATGCTTCAGGCCCCAGGACGTGGCGGGAGGGGACCCCAGGTACATGGCTCTCTAGCCGGTCAAGTTGTCTCAGGCTACACCAAGGGTGCTCTCTGTGCCTTTGCCACAGCTCTGATGACTCCAGGTCCAGAATTCCTATGCTTGATCACTGGTTTTGCTCTGAACTGGCAGGCTGTCTTCTGTGGAGCTATAGTAAGAGCTAGACTGGGGGCAGTGGCAAAATGACCTGGGCCAAAAGTCTGACCGTTCATGCCCAGCTTTATGACTCTAAGTCATTTGTCTCTCTGAGGTTCATTTCCTTGTTTATAAAACGAGAATGGTAATGCCTCACTCATGTGACCGTCACAAGAACAATGCTTGGTGTATAGCATGTTTTTGATAAATGGTGGTGGCTTTTATTGTGACTGCGAGCCTGGCCCTAGAATGTGGCTTGGACTCTCACCTCATCCCTGTCTCCTGCTCAGCTAACCATGGGACAGAGGGCAGTGCTGCCTCGAGCATCCCCAGACTGGTCCTCGAACAGCCAAACCCAGGATGGTGGCTCAGGGAGGAGGCCACTGGGGGCCGTGACATTTGAAAGTGGGGGTCAGGGTTAAACTTTGCAGAGTGGTCACACCTGCACATCTGGGGTGCCCAGGCACTTGGCAGCTTCAGCGCACATGGAGGAGTGGGAGCAGACTCCTCACTCCAGACCCCTGAGCCCCAAACCAGTGTGGCCTGGCCGGCTGTCGCCCCTGCCCAGCATCCTCAGAGCCAGGCCTCCCTGGAGGCTGTGGGTCCCCACTGCCCAGCGCGCCTCACCCCCACCACCCCTGCCCGTCCCAGGTGGCCCTGATGAAGCAAATGCGTGAGGAGCAGCAGCGGCGGCGGCTGGTGGAGACTAAGAGGAACCGGGAGATTGCTCAGCTCAAGAAGGAACAGCGGCGGCAGGAGGTGAGGGGCAGCCCTTGGGGACCTCTACCTCCCTGTGTGCCTGGCTGCTTCTCAGCTCCCATGACCCTGAGCAGTAACAGTCACACTTGCAGTAGGAGGTAGCCTAGCATGGGAGGGAACCTGCACGGCAGGCTCCTGGTCCGCCCCCTCTAGTGCAGGGTGGGGAGTGGGGAGACTCAAGCCCCAGAGAGGGCAGGCCCTTGCCTAGGTCACCAGCAAGCCAGAGCTAGGACTGTGCAGCTCCTGTCCCTGAGCCCGCTGGTCACGGGTTCCCTGCCATGGTGTGGATAAGATCTTGAGGGAATTCCCTGCTCCCAGAGAACGGTTTGCGTGGTGACCTCTGCAATGGGGGCCAGACTTGGGGTCACATATGATCAATAAATTCAGGCTAAACGAGAATCCGCCCAAAAGCCAGGCTTTCACCTACAGAGCTGGGCAGACCAGGCCGTGGGGCCTAAGTGTGGATGCCAATTCCCTTCCCTTACCCATAGTTTCAGATCCGAGCGCTCGAGTCCCAGAAGCGGCAGCAGGAAATTGTCCTGAGGAGGAAAACCCAGGAGGTGAGCGAGACACGGCTCCTTTTCTCCTGAGTTCTTCTGGAGTCGGGAGGGGACGATCCCACCGGTGTCTCTGGCTCTCCCTTGTCACTCAGCACACACAGGGGAGCAGAGCCTGCGTGAGGCCCATCACAAGGGCCTTACTCAACAAGAGGGCTGCGGCATGAAGGCAGGCTACAGGCTCTGGTCCCAGAGGCCTGAGACCTTAATGAGAAAGTCTCTCGTGTTCATTTCACACCAGATTGCCCTTGGCTGTCTCTCAGTCTCTAGCTCAGGCGAGGACAGAGCCTTCTCTTGGACTCATTCTATCTGGCAACCCCCAGTCCAGAGCCACTCCCCTCTCACTGGGTTCCTCTGTTCTCTGCCCCAGGTTTCTGCACTGAGGCGCCTGGCCAAGCCCATGTCCGAGCGGGTGGCGGGGCGTGCTGGACTGAAGCCTCCCATGCTGGACTCGGGGGCTGAGGTGTCAGCCAGCACCACATCATCTGAGGCTGAATCAGGGGCCCGCTCCGTCTCCAGCATCGTGCGCCAGTGGAACCGCCAAATCAACCACTTCTTGGGGGACCACCCCGCACCTGCTGTCAACGGTACCCGCCCTACTAGGTGAGGTGGACAGTCAGGGCCAGGGGGAGGCGAGCCTGGGGGAAGTGGGGGTCCTATGATGGGTCCCCATGGCTGTCAGCTATGGGGTTGGGGGGTGCGGGGTGCCCGTGGAGTTACAGAGCTTGAGTATGCTCCTAACCAGGTGGGTAGGGGGTTGGGGAAATAAGGAATAGGGATTAAAGAGTACACTTATGCTAAAAAAAAAAAAAAAAGATAAAATACAACAAGATGATTTTAAAAATGCATTTCCCCCCCAAAGAACATGTCATTAACAGTGTTAAATGACCAAATGCATACAGAAAACCTGAAAGAGAAAGAAAACTATAAAAGGGAGTCTTCCCAACCAATTCCCTTTGCGTCTGTCTCCCAGAAAGAAGTTCCAGAAGAAGGGGGCCAGCCAGAGCTTCAGTAAGGCTGCAAGGCTCAAGTGGCAGTCCCTGGAACGGAGGATTATTGACATCGTCATGCAGAGGATGACCATTGTCAACCTAGAGGCTGACATGGAGCGGCTCATCAAGGTGGGCCTGAGCACAGGGGTCCCCGGGCTCCTGCCTCTGCTTCCTTCCCATCTCCCCTCCGCCTGTCCTCTGCCACTTCTGATGTCTCTGCCACTTCTGATGTCTCTGGCTCCTCAGACCGCCTCGTCCCCTTTCCACCCACTCCTTGTACCTGCTCTGGAATCCCGAGGTGCAGGGGGCACCCAGGGACCCGGCCTGAAGGGAACCGTGGGCAGAGCTGGGCAGCAGCGAACCTGAAGCTTTTCCATCCCCCTCCCTGCAGAAAAGGGAGGAGCTGTTCCTCCTGCAGGAGGCGCTGCGGAGGAAGCGGGAACGGCTGCAGGCTGAGAGCCCGGAGGAGGAGAAGGGCCTGCAGGAGCTGGCCGAGGAGATTGAGGTGCTGGCGGCCAACATCGACTATATCAACGACAGCATCACCGACTGCCAGGCCACCATCGTGCAGCTGGAGGAGACCAAGGTGCCGACGGGGCCTGGCCTGGCGGCTGAGGAGGAGGCAGGAGGGACAACGGGGCGTTGGGGGCAGTTTCGGTGACAGGGGGTCTCTGCCTCTCCGTCTTAGGAGGAGCTGGACTCCACAGACACATCCGTGGTCATCAGCTCCTGTTCCCTGGCCGAAGCCCGCCTCCTGCTGGACAACTTCCTCAAGGCATCCATCGACAAGGTGGGCCAGCTCTCCTCCGGGAGGTGGGGGGCGTGGGAGCTGCAGTCGCAGCATCTCTGTCATCCCCCTCTCGTGGGGAGGTACACAGGCCTGGCTCCTGAGCCATCACTTACAGGCTAGAGCAAGCTGCTTCACTCCCATCCCCTGATTCCCAAGCTCTCAAACCGGGGGCGAGGACAGCACCAAGCTCCTGGCTTGCTGTGTGCCTTTCACAAGGTGACGCGTGCTTGGGGCTTGGCGCGTGCTTTGTGATGCCGGTCACAAAGCAGGCCCTCCCTTAGAAATGACCCTCATGTCTGGTCCAGGGGCATCCCCAGCAGGGCTCGGGCATGTTGGGAGAAGTGTGTATGCCAGGGCTGGGGCAGCAGGAAGCAGAAAGCCCCCATTCCCATCAGATGGGCTCTCTCCCTGACAGAGAGCTGGCTGGAGGATGGGCCACCTTCCTGCTGGGGCCTGTGGTCTTTGAGGACAGACACCGCCCAGTATCCACGCAGCATAACTCTGGCGAGGGGCCGGGGAGACGTCCCCTGTCTGCGGGAAGCTCCCAGCTCTCCTCCAGGTTACAGGGGACTGAGTTCCTCTGGGGGGCTGCTTGATGAAGTACCACAGACCGGGGCACCAAACAGCACAGACTGATTTTCTCGGTTCTGAGCTGGAAGTCCACAGTTAAGGGCGCCAGCAGGACTAGTTGCCTCTGAGGCTTTCTCCTTGGCTTGTAAAAGGACTCCCTTCCCGCTTCATGCTGTGTTCCCTCCGTGTGCGCCTGCGTCCTGACTTCTTCCAAGGCCACCGGTGATACGGGATTGGGGCCCACTCTAAAAACCCCATTTTAACAGAATTACCTCTCTCAAGACCCTCTCTCCAAATATAGTCACTTGTCCGGGGTACTGGGGGTTAGAGGGTCAACATAGGAATTTGGGAGGGTGGGGACATAGTTCAGCCCATAACAAGGAAGTGTAGCCTAATGCGACCTCGACCAGCCTGTGGATGTGAGTAAAGTTAAGGAGGGGAGTGGTGCATCTCTGGTCTGGGGCAGGCACGTGGGTGATGTTGGAGAGTTAGCCCGGCTCTAGGGCAGGGACAAGGGTGACATCGGGGAGTTAGTCCGGCTCCGGGACAGGCACGGGGGGTGATGTCGGGGTGGGGCACCGCTGTTGTGTCTTGGGAGCAGATTGAGGGTGGTGATGAGGGTCCCCAGGATTCCAGGCTGGGGAGGGTAAACACAGGCCTCTCTCCTTGCCTGCAGGGGCTGCAAGTGGCACAGAAGGAGGCCCAGATCCGGCTGCTGGAGGGGCGGCTGAGGCAGACCGACATAGCGGGCTCCTCTCACAACCACCTGCTCCTGGACGCCCTGCGAGAGAAGGCGGAGGCGCACCCCGAGCTGCAGGCCCTCATCAACAACGTGCAACAGGGTACGGCGGCTGTGGGCAAGGCCTCGAAGCTCCGGCCTTCTCCCAGGGTGGCCTAGCTCGAACCCCTGGGGGGGGGGGGACCCTCACCGCCCCCAGAACTCCCTCAGGAGCCCCAGCCTGATGCCAGTGGATGAGATATGGGAGGGAGGCCATCCCCCCTCCCCTCACTCTGTTGGGGCCTCTCAACCCTCCTCTCCTCCCCCAGAGAACGGCTACGCCAGCACGGATGAGGAGATCTCCGAGTTCTCCGAGGGGAGGTGAGTTTCTAAGTTGGGAGGGAGCGGTTGGCTCACAGCATGAACCTGGGGCTGGTCGGGGGGCTGCGGGTTGCCATAGGGTGCCAGGACTAGGCCTATCTGGGGGCTCCTTGGAACCCAGGACCTAAGGCTCAGAGAGCCAGTGCGTAAGCTCTCAGGAGCCTGAACTCCCTCTGCTTCTTCCTTAGCTTCTCCCAGTCATTCACCATGAAAGGTTCCACCAGTCATGATGATTTCAAGTTCAAGGTGAGCGCCACTGCCTCAGGGCCTGGTCTCCCCCTTCCTGTGGCTCTGCCCTCACGCCCCAGCCCTGACTCAGTATTGCCTCCAGCTGGGAGGAATTGGGAGGTCCCCAGATGAGTAACTGGTGACAACCCATTCTTTTTGAGGTAGGTGGAAGGTGGGAGAGGTGGAGGGGGTCACTGCCCAGTGATGTCACGGGAGCCAGAGGCCCTGCTTTCAGAAATCTCCCCATTCCTGCCCAAGACTCTGTCTCATGCTCTGGGTCAAAGACTAAGTCTAGACCTTTAGTTATTCTGCATGCAGATTACTGATTCAACAGCATGGGAGTCAGCACCCACCAACGAGGGATCAGTTACTAGTCTGAACTAAGGAACAGGACTTATTAAACAGAGAAGGGGGGAGCTGCATACAGCGAACAATGAATTGTGCATAGTTTTTTGGATAAGCTGATTCGGTGGTGATTAGCAAAGAGGTCATCCTGGGCATTCTGTATGTGCAGAGTCTGGATAAGGGTCGTAAAACCCATTTAGTGCTTTGGCTTCTCTAGAAGCCTTGAGAGAGGGTCTCTGGGTGCTACTCACCTGGCTCTTCCTTTGGTGGTTCTACCGTAGGCCAAGAGGCATTATTTCCTTCGTTAGAATTCTCCCAGCCCCCCTTTATGTTTGGGCAACTTGGTTCACCCCAGTCCTTCCATTCCCAGGGTGAGCCCAAACTGTCTGCCCAAATGAAGGCTGTGTCAGCTGAGTGCCTGGGTCCCCCGCTGGATAGCTCCACCAAGAACATCACCAAGTCCCTGGCCTCCCTTGTTGAGATCAAAGAGGACGGAGTCGGCCTCTCCGTCCGAGACCCGTACTACCGAGACAAGGTCTCGCGCACCATCAGCCTGCCCAGCAGAGGCAGTACTTTGTAAGGAGGGGAGCCCGGGGTATGGGTCAGCAGGGTGGGCAGGGAGTCAGGTCTGGGCCTCATGGGACCCTTCTGTTCTAGCCCCCGGCAGTCTCGAGGCACGGAGACATCCCCTCTGACCCGAAGGAAGTCATATGACCGAGGGCAGCCCATTAGGTGAGAGCTCATTTCCGAACCTACACCAGAGTCCCGGCCGTCGCGGGGTGCATGAGTCACTATGATGGTCTACTCTGGAGGTCGTCATGCAAACTTGAATCTGGGCCAATCTCACTAAGTCATTCCGCTGCCCCTAATGGTCCCTTCCCCATCCTACCAGGCGTGGGATTAGCAAACATAATCTCCATAAGCACCTTGAACCGGATGGCTAAGCCCGCTGCCAGTGGGCTGATGTGGGCTCAATGCTGGTGGCTCTGCAGTCATTGTCCTGAAGTGCTTCAGCTCATGACAAGGGCTCCTTGGGAGGTCTCAGCCCTTTCTAAGGTCTTGTCATGCTGAGGTCTCACGTGAGCTTTCTAAGGTCTTGTCACGTGAGAGTCACGTAGATGTTTAAAGAAAAACCGGGAGATGATTGCAAAACAGTGGACAAGTCTCTAATTGGTCTGGGACCTGCAGAGCTTCTACAGGTCACCAGGTGATCTCTAGATCACCCGCCTCTGGTCCATGCACTGATTTTTGGAGAGGTCCGATGGCTTTCTCCAGGTCCCACAACTAGGTAGTAGCAGAGCAGGGGATCAAGATGACCTCTTGCCACCCGACCAGGTAGGTGACCGGAGCACTTGCTCAGGCTCCCAGCCTTCCCGTCTGTCCAAAGCCTGAGCAGATGCCCATGCTGGTGGCTTGTGGTGGGGCCTTTGGCAGGTAGATGGATGGGTGATAACCATCCCTTCACCTGTGCATTCCGAGAACACACTTAGGTGGCAGTCAGAGGGACTTAGGCCAAACTCATGAAGATTCTTCAAAGGAAGGGAGGGTTTAGGCCAAAGCTGATGACAACTTTCCAAAGAGAGGGATGTTCTGCTGCTGGAATGGGGCAGGGCAGTGAAGTCTTCGACTCTCCCCTGATGACACAGTGAATCCTCCGTATTCCCCTCGATTCACTTAGGTTCTTCCGAGCACCGTGAACACTGAATCAGCCTCTGCTCCTGGGGAAATGCAGGGTTGGGTTCCTGACCGCTTCTGGTCACAATATTTCACCAGCCAATCAACGCAGACCTTTGCTTCATGTGTGTTTCTGTTTAAAGTCAGCTTAGTTAATACATATTGTTGGTTCCTTAACATTGAACTTGTAACCAACAGCATCATAACTTGCCCTGAATGAAGCTTGTGTAACATGTGTATTTTCTCCGTAAGACACAGTACAGCCTGCCTGTGCTTAGACATGTGCCAGGCAGCCCGTCCGCACTATGCTTTGGGGGCGTTTTAAACCATGAGTCACCAACGAAAAGCACAAAAATGCAAAAAGCATGGCCCTAAATAGACCACAGGGAAGGCCACACGCAGGCAGAGAAGCGCCTCATTTGACCTCCACTGGGAACACTTGGGGACGTGGATTTTTTGCTACTCTGCTTGCTGTCTGGGAATGACCCCCAAAGCAGTGCGAGAGCTCATTTGGGGTCACTAATACACTGTAACGAGCAGGTGAATTCCCAAATGTGGCATCCTTGAATAATGACGACGGGCGGTTTGCTGGGCTCTGGGATCACTGCACAGCCAGCCCCGCCCTGCAGGCCTTCCAAACTGGACAGTAGGTGGTGCTGGAAGCTGTGGGCCAGGGCTGCGCTCACTGACAGATGCCGCTCTGTCCCCGATCCCCAGGTCCACAGATGTGGGATTCACGCCCCCTTCGTCCCCTCCTACTCGGCCCCGCAATGACCGGAACGTCTTCTCTCGTCTCACCAGTAATCAGAGCCAAGGCTCAGCACTGGACAAGTAAGAGCCAGGGCAGGCCGGGGAAGGTGCGGAGGAGGTGGGCTGGTCCTTGCCGCAGGCGGGTCCGGGGCAGCCGGGCGGCCCCTGACCATGCTGTCCCAGCCCCTCCAAGAGATGAGGCTCTGGCGCTCCTCCAGGCATCTCCGTCCTTTCTGTTCTATCTGCGGACCCTTCCTTTCCCCCAGCATGCTGTGACCTCAGGAGAGGGCAAGACGGAGGCCACAGGGATGGGGGGCAGTCAGTGGGGCTGTGCGTGCAGATCTGGCCCCCCGTGGGGACTCACTCACCGCGCCTTGAGTCCTCCTCCGCTGACGCTTGCATTCTTCTCTAAAGCCCTTTCCTAGAACTTCAGCCACTCTCTTCCTGCTGCCTGTGCTCAGACGAGGCCCAGGGGCCCTTCTGTCCCTGCAGAAAGGGACCCCCAATTGCTTTCCTGCGGCAGGTTCAGCCCAGCTATAAATCCAGCTCCGGTGGGGCCTTTGGGACTCTGGCGAGTAGGGCCGGGGCGAGGGGTGGTCCCGCATTTAGGGGGTTTTCGTATGTGTGATTCATGTGGACCACAGAGCAGCCGTGAGCACTGTTTTCCCTGTTTCACAGAAGAGGAAACGAAGCTTAGAGAGGCCTGAGGATATTCCTGTAGAGAGTAGAGGGCTTGGGCCCAGAATCCAGGGCTGCTGCTGCTTCTTCTTCTTCTTCCTTCTTTTTTTTTTTTAAAGACTTTACTTATTTATTTGAGAGGGAAAGAGAGAATGAGAGGAGAGAGGTCAGCGGGAGAAGCAGACTCCCTGCTGAGCAGAGAGCCCAATGCGGGACTTGATCCCAGGACTCCAGGATCGTGACCTGAGCTGAAGACAGTCGCCCAACCAACTGAGCCAGCCAGGCGCTCCAGAACCCAGGGCTTCTGACATCCTCCATCATCTGTTCCAAACAATGGGACTCTGCTCTGGGTTGGGGGGGATCCTAGCCTTCGTGTGCCTGGCTCCGTGCTCCCTACACTCTGGACCCCCGTCTGGCTCCTCCCATCTCTGCAGCCTCTGAGAGGGCTCGTCTCTTGGCTCCCTAAAAGCTTCTCCAGCCTGGCAGGGAGGAGGGGTGCAGTGCTGTTGTTCCGGGGAGCCCAGGCTAGAAAGTGTTATTTCCTGCACCTGGCACCTGACATCAGCCCTTCCGCACAGAAACACCCCTTGTTGGGTCAAAATACTGCTCCTTCCCCAGACCCGCTTTGGCTCAGTTCCCATTTCGGGAGGCGGGTACCAAACCTGGACCACACCAGCCGGGGCGCCACCTCCCCACCACACGTTTGCAATCAAGAGGCCCCTTTTCCAGAAGCACTGACATGGGACTCAGGCCCGTCCAGCCTGGCGGTCTTGCAGACCTTGGTCCTATCTGGTGGGCCAGGTCTTAGGGCCCATGTGTGGTGCAGGCCTGGCTCCTAGGTGTAGCCCAATGGGTTCGCTGGGGCAGTGGGCTTTGTGAATTAGTAAGTCCCTGAGGAATGGCTGCAAGAGGCCAGCTCCCAGGGAGAGGTAGCAGCAAGCATGGCTTCGTCTGGCCTCAGGCATGGAGGAGCATTGCTGGGGCAAGGCAGAGAGTCCTCAGCTCGAACAATGGGGTAGCCAGGGGCTTGGAACCAGCAAACTGGCCCGCAAGCTGAGATGTCTCTCCAGAGTGTGGGGCTGGCGCTCCCATAGCTCCCATGGTCCCCTCCTCACTCCTGCCCTGGTAGCAGAGGGACCCCCCCCCCACCCCGGCGACCCGCCCCTCCCCACCTCCTCTCCTGCTGTCCCTTAGTGCCCTGACCCCTGCCTCTCCCCGCTGCCCTTGAAGAGCATAACCCGCCCTCTGACCCCCCACGCTGCTGCTGCCTCTGCCATCCCTTCGTGTGTTTTCCTCTCTCCCCTAATCCAGCTAATTTTCTGCCCTCCCCAGGTCTGATGACAGCGACTCCTCTTTGTCGGAGGTCCTGAGGTACACACAGAATGTCTCCCGTGTTGGCTCCCCAGCTCTCACTCTCTCCTCTCCCCTCTCTGCCTTTTGCCGCACCGCCCTCCTGCCTGCACACCCCCGTCCTCAGCATGCCGCCCTCCTCCCTGGCCTGCCTCCACCCTACCCCCTCCACCCGTGGTTCCTCCCTCTCAGGGTCGCTGCGTGGCCTCATACTGGCCAGGCCCGGCTGGAGCTGGGGGCTTGGGGAGGGGGGCATATTTGCTTGCCACAGGTGCTGTTCTCTCCTTGTCTCCTGGGCAGGCACGGGGAAAGCCTGGGAGCCTGGGGTGGGCCGGGGCTGGGACTAAGAGCTGCTGAGGGCTTGGGGGAGGGGCAGGGGTGTAGACAACCCTGGGGCCCGCAGGGCCCAGCTGGCCGGGTGTTGGTGGCTGTCTCCAGCATCCCTGTGATTTGCTCAGCTTGTGCCCGGTGAGGTGTGCTTTTCAGCTCCTCTGAGAGGAGCACCAAGGGAGCCTGCTGCCCACACCTCCTGGCACATGGCCCAGGACTGCCAGGAGACCTCCTCCCTTCCCAGCTTTTGGGGTGCCCAGGGGACAGTTTCCCCAGCGCCCCCAGCACAGCACCACACAACAAGGAGCACTTCCTGGGACCTGGTGGGCCTGAGCTCCTGACAGGCCGGTGGTCAGCGCTAGGCTCTGAGTTCCCTCCAGCTCGCCCAGAGCACCCCCTGCTCACCGCACCTCCTGGCCTGCAAGCCTGCCCGCGGGGGGGCAAGGCTTTGCCATGACCAGAAGCTAGCCAGCCTCCCAGCCTCTCTCAGTGATGAGGGTTATCCTGGTGACATACTTCCCATAGCGGTCTGGGCTCTTTCCACAGCCACACAGCTGGGCCCAAACCAGGGTTGAAAGCAGGGAGCTGGGCCAGCTTGGGGGCTGGTCACTTGTGACACCTGTCTGGCAGCTGGCCCTCTGACCGCTGTCCTCGCGGGGGGCGTGGCTGCGTCCATGGGGGCTGTGAGAGGCACTACGGCTGGAACACGGCTCATTTCAGCAGGCCATGGGCCACATGGCGTCACTGGGAGGAACAGCATTGTCTTTGGGAAGGAACTAGAACATATTTCAGACCTGCACATAATTCGGCCAGGGCCTCATTCCCAAAGACGCTCACTCAGAAAAGATCACTCTCCAGAACCTCCAGGAGGCTGGCTTTTAACAAAACGCTCCTGCCTGCCAAGGGGGTGCTCATGCTCCCTCCCAGACTGTGGATGGGGAGCGAGGCGCTGCTCCCCCAGGTGCATATGGCCTCATTCCCCAGGGACCCTGGACATCCCTAACTCAGAGCTCTAGGGGCACCCTAGAGGGATTTTGGCCTTTGTAAATGACAGTCACAGGTCTGACTCTGCAGGTCCCAAAGGGACTGGAGGGTGGGTGGGAGTGAACGTGTGTGTCTCTGCTTGGGAGGGGCCGGCCCCAGAAGAAGTCGCTGACAGAGGGCTGTCCTGGCACCACCGAGGTGCTGGGAGGTAGACAGCCTAAGCACCATCACAGCCCGCACCCCTCGCCGCAACCTGGGTTAACTGTAGCAGTGTGCGGCCACTGTCTAGCCCTCGGGCCTCTGGGGCCTGCACGCATTTAGGCCTCAGGATCTGGGTCAGGCAGGCATCAGATGGGAGCTCCCCCTGGGCAGTGTCCATGTCTCCTCCTCCTACCCACGGCTCGTTCCCCTAGGCATGCTCAGGGCTGTGACTGACAGGTTCTCGTCCAGACCAGCCCTCCCTGCCCCCACAGGCTGTCCCCAGCTCTGACATCAATGGATCAACGGCATTGAGCTTGAGTCTCAGGGGTTGCCTTCATCCGCCCTAGTCCCCTGTTGGTTCTGTCCCCCTCTTACCTGCATACCTCACTCGGCCTGGCCTCAGACTCCCTGGCTGACAGGTGCACCCTTTCTCCCTCTCTCCTGGGAAGGGGCGTCATCACCCCCGTTGGAGGAGCCAAGGGTGCGAGGACGGCCCCACTGCAGTGTGTCTCCATGGCCGAGGGCCACACCAGGCCCATCCTCTGCCTAGACGCCACAGATGAGCTACTGTTCACAGGATCCAAAGGTGGGTGGAACCCAGACTGGCCAGTAAGATTAAGGTCTCACCCATCCCTGCTTCCTGTGCTAGAGTGGGCTGTGAAGATGAAATCCAGAGCCCCCGTGAGTTGAGGATGTGGGCTCAGCTTGTCTACTACCTTGTCTCATGGCTCTTACTTTGGCTCACGGCTTCCCATCTTGGGTTCCCCCAACCAAGCCTTCCCTCATAGCTGACCCTGGTCTCCATCCAGCACTTTCTTCCAAACCTTCCTCAGAAACTTCAGGAAGGCTTTTCAGGTGCCCCATCTTGTCTGCTCATCCCAGTCCCTCAACACTACTATCCTCCACCGATGTCTACCCCAGCACTTCCAGCTAAGAAATCCCTATGACCCCTCAAAGTCAGGATTACTTAGTCTCAGCAACAAAATCAGAAAAATTTGACCAGCAGAAAGGACAGCTCTGCAGTAGACATGCTACTGGAAAGACAACTATATCTTTATTTGCAAGGCGAGAGGGGGCCGACCGTCATTCTGGGTGTGGTTGATTGATTCCAGGTTCTCACCCTCAAAGGTGCTTGCCACTTGTCCCTTAACTTTGTCAGCTATTAGCAGTTGTAGGAACAGACAGCAGAAGCTGAAGAATTTCATTTTAGCCCAGGTACTTTGGCAATACACGCAGAGAACTCTGGTGTCTTCAGAGTTTGCTTGAGAAACCCAGGTCTGAAGCTCCGACCAGCTCCTCTCCTGAGTCTCTCTGCACACACATGCAGCACTCGGGTCCCGGCGCATCTTCCTGTCCCTTGGACATGAGGCCCCTCCCCCTCGAAGTCTCTGGACTGTCTTCCCTACCCACCACAACCCCTGTGGGTGGGGAGAGTGCATTACTGGGCCCCTGCTAACTGGTGTCTGTCGTCCCCGTGGCTCTCTCCCTGCCTCCCGCAGACCGCAGCTGTAAGATGTGGAACTTGGTCACAGGCCAGGAGATCGCGGCCTTGAAGGGCCACCCCAACAACGTGGTGTCCCTCAAGTACTGTAGCCACTCCGGGCTTGTGTTCTCCGTGTCAGCCTCCTACATCAAGGTGTGGGACATCCGGGACTCGGCCAAGTGCATCCGGACCCTCACGTAGGTACTCCCCGAGCTGGCCCTTGGTGGTGGGCTGGGTACCTGTGCCCAGCCCATGTGACCTACTCAATACAGCCCGGTCTGGCCAGATGAGCGCAGAGGCCCTTAGGGGACTCGACCTGACTCTGAGGGACAAGGTGGGGGTCCCTGGGATGGGGAACAGAGTCTGGGGCAGCAGCCTGGGTGAGTCTTAGGCCTGCTTGGACCCCGTGCTCCATCTCAGCCTCCCAGGCCCTGGGCTGAGCTGGGTATCCCCCTGTGAGCCCAGTCAGGGAGCTGGGAACCTGTGTGGGGACAGCAGGCGGCTGTTGGCTGACCGCCGCCTTGCTGGCCACCTTTTTGCGTCAGTGGGCCTCCCGAGCCTGTTCTCAGCCCTGCCCCTGACAGTCTCAGGCTGATGGACATGTGGGAGATGGAAGTGAGACGAGGGCCCCTGCAGAACCAAACTGTCCCAGCGGGAGCCGTGCTTCATCCTTGCGTCGCCGTTATAAGCCATCATCTGTTCTTTAACTTGATCTTTAAAAGAGAGTAAACACGGGATTCCGAGGGCGGCGAAGCTCCCTGAGACTGTAATGGTGCATGTGGGTCACCATGCGTTGGTCCAGACCCACGGCGTGTCCTCGTGTCACCTGTGGCCCGCAGTGACAATACTGTGTCAGGGTGGGCTCACCACTGTAACAAAGGCCCCCCTCTGCTGGGGATGATGATGAGGGGGGCTGTGCATGTGGGGGACAGGGCAATAGGGGAAACCATCCCCTTCAGTTTTGCTGTGATCCTGTAACTGCTCTAAAAAAAATAGTCTTTTATTTAAAAAAAAAAAAAAAAACTGAAGAAGCAGAGTAAACGAATGGGTGTAATCACCTCTCTCTACAGAGGAGGAAACTGGGACTCAGAGAGATTAAGTGGCTTCCACAAGCCCTGTTCAGGGACAGGGACTTTTCTGCTGGCCGCGGAGAGGCGCTGCCACCCTTGGTCTCTCCCTCGTCAGACCAGAAACTTCCAGGAGGAGTTTGACTCCCCTCCGTCAGCCAGAGGAGGCTTCCTGGAAGAGCTGGGGTATCAGGCCTGGTCTGAGTGAGGTTTGAGAGCTTTCCTGGCTTGTGTGGATAGACCACTTTGATCTCTGACCTTGCCTTCCTCGTTCACGGCAGGTCCTCTGGCCAGGTGACCTCTGGGGACGCCTGTGCCACCGCATCCACCCGTGCGATCACCAGTGCTCAGGGAGAGCATCAGATCAACCAGATCGCCCTCAGCCCCTCAGGCACCATGCTGTATGCCGCCTCGGGCAACGCCGTCCGCATCTGGGAGCTGAGCAGGTCAGGGGGATGTGGGGTGTGCTGCGGAGGGTCCCCGGGTCTTTACTATGGGCACCACCCATTGGGGCTGGCAGAACCCCGTGCTGCTCTATCCCACCAGCTGCTGGGCTTGGGTCTCTGCTCTGAGATACGGGATCCTTGTCCTCCGAGGCCCCCAGGACACCGGGCAGCTGATGTCTGGGTTCTTGGTCTTGCATTTTGGGAGGGAGAGTGCCCTGGCCGACCAACTCACTCCAGGACAGACCTCCCCACCAGCCCCCACAAGCTAGGGCTCCCTCTGATCCATGTGCCCCCCCACTGGCGGGCCTCTGTCCACTGCAGGTTCCAGCCGGTTGGCAAGCTGACTGGCCACATCGGCCCTGTGATGTGCCTGACCGTCACCCAGACCGCCAGCCAGCACGACCTGGTGGTGACCGGCTCCAAGGACCACTACGTGAAGGTACCTGAGAAGGCCTCCCTCTGGGACAGGGGGTGGGGAGCATTCTCCGCATTCCTCCTGCCCTCCCCCACCCCTTCCCTCTGGGGCCTTGCAAGCCCTCATGAAAAATAATGAGACCGCTGGGGATTTTTGCTGAAGAAATCACCCCAAAGAGGCAAGGAGGTGTGTGCAGAAAGTAGATGCAGCGCTATTTTGTAAGTGGTGCGGAACTGAAAGTGACCCAGATGTCTAAGGCTGGAATAGCAGTCACGTCGGTTAGGGAAAAGCCGTGGAACTGGCTGTAGTGCGTCTACCGAACTAAGAAAATGCGAACAGAACACAAAGGATAGCAAAGAACACTAATTTTGTTTGCTCGCCAATTATGTCATTGCACACCAGGGGTACACAGTCAGAAACTGGGAAGCAGACGGTGGTTGGTATGATCATGTTTTATTCCAAGGGCAAGTAATATTATGTATAATATTTAAAGTTTAAATATTATAATATTTAAATTTTAATTTATTTTTTTTATTTTAAATTAAAATTTTAAAAAAATTTAAATTTAATTTTTTAACTTTTAAATTTAAATTAAATTTAAACAACTTAATTTAAAAATAAAAGAAATCGAAAAGGAGATTCACACCCCAAAGCTACCTTTCTCCATAAGAGCTACTTGTTGAGCTGTGGGGTCACCCCCTGCGTTCACCTATTAACCAGTCTGCCCCAGTCCCCTTGGGAAGGGTCAAGACTCAAGCCTTCAGAGTCCTCTATCCCTGCAAGAAGCGGTGCCCCTCCAGCAGCCCTCTCCTGTTGGGGAAGCTCCTCTCCCCCAGGGCCACTGGGTCTGCTGGCTCCTGGGGACCACCGTGCTGTGTGAGATTGGGCAGGTGCTCCTGGCATGCCCTACCGGTCTTTCTTCCCACAGATGTTCGAGTTGGGTGAGTGTGTGACGGGCACCATTGGTCCCACGCACAACTTTGAACCCCCACACTATGACGGTATCGAGTGTCTTGCCATCCAGGGAGATGTCCTATTCAGCGGCTCCCGGGACAATGGCATCAAGAAGTGGGACCTAGAGCAGCAGGAGCTCATTCAGGTGCAGTGGGCGGAAGGGGAGGGGTGGGCTAGGGTGAGGCCATTCCCCAGTCCAGGCAGGGCCTTGGGGACCTAGGGTCTTGGGCCAGAGCTCCCCGAGCCTGCCTGTTCTCCACCCTCTTCCCCTTTGTGTCCACTCCCCCGCCTCCCCTGTCCTCTACTCCTCCCTGTCCTCTACTCTCCCGTGTGCAGCTGCTTTTAAGAAAGGGGCTGCTCTTAGCCCCTAGGTTTGACTTGAAAGCTCAGCCACTCACTGTGTTCCCTTTCTTGGAGCGTTGACCCCTGAGAGGGCTGAAGGGTTCTCCACCAGTGCCTGATCTTAAGTTTGCCTTGGAGTAGGAGGCCAAAGGACCTATCTCGGGGCCCCTACAATCCCCAGCATGGGCTCACTTGGCCCACCTCTTGGATGGGGCTGCTAGCCTGCCTGGCCAGGGACCCCACGGGCAGAGGGGAGCCCGGTGACTGCAGTGTCCTCTGCCAGCTTCTTCCCACTCTATGGGCTTCTCCCCCCTCAGCACTGCCCCCAAGCCTCACTGGTTCTGCTCCTCCCGCAGCAAATCCCCAATGCACACAAGGACTGGGTGTGTGCCCTGGCCTTTGTCCCGGGCCGCCCCATGCTACTGAGCGCCTGCCGCGCGGGCGTCATCAAGGTCTGGAACGTGGACAACTTCACACCCATTGGTGAGATCAGGGGCCACGACAGCCCCATCAATGCCATCTGCACCAACGCCAAGCACATCTTCACTGCTTCCAGGTGGGTGCCAGGTAGAGAGGTCTGCGTGCGTTCCCCGCCCCTCTCCCTGGTGTGGGCAGGGCAAGATGGGGGGCCTCGGAGCCCCTGCGGTTGTCCCAACAGACTCGGTTCCTGGAGCAGACCCCCACGGCGCCCGCTAGCCTCTGCTAGCCCTCCGGGAGTGCCCACCAGGGGCAGGGGAGCAGGAAGGTGCTGGGCCCCAGGTCAGGACTCACCCACTTGCCTTCAAGCCTTTCCCACCCCGCCCACAGCAGCCCCCAACCCAGCTGTCAGACCACAGAGCAGCTGTCTGCCACCCCCTCCCCCACCCCAGACCCGCCTCTCTCCTGCCCCAGCTCTGGTCCCCATCCCGGGGATGCCCAGGCCTCTGGCCCACCGGGGAGCTCCTCAGAGGGGTCTCGTCTTTTTCCTTCACGTCCGACCATGTCCCTTCTCTCCCCTCTCTCCCTCCCCATCTCCTCCTGTCTCTCTCTCTCTCTCTGCCTCTCTACCTCTCTCCCCCAACAGTGACTGCCGGGTAAAGGTGTGGAATTACGTCCCCGGACTCACCCCCTGCCTTCCTCGCCGAGTCCTGGCCATAAAGGGCCGAGCCACCACCCTGCCCTGACCCTCCCCTCCCGCCTCCTCTGTCACTCGCCCCTCTTTCCTCTTCCCTCTCTTTCTCCACTTCGGTCTGAGCTGCTTCTCAACGGTATGAGATTGTTTTACTCCTCCTCCCTACGCTCCCTCCACGCCCTGCCCGGCCCGGAGTGAACACCCCGCCTGCTGCTCTTCTCCCGCCCTCCTCCGAGCATGACTAGTGGGGCAGACCCCAGGAGAGGGGTGCCAGGTGGCAGAAGGCAGAGGGGGAGAACCCAGGCCTGGGCCAAACAAAACAACACCAACGAAAACCCACGAGGAGAATTCTTTTGGGGACTTGGAGACCCCAGGCCCTCTCCCTCTGCCCAGCAGCCCCCCACCTCCGCCCCTGCAGTCTGCCCTCCTCCTCGGCGATGCTTGCCCCTGGGCCCCAGCCACATGTGGGGAGTTTGGAGAAGCCGGCCCATGCTTTACTTTGGGGGTCGCCAGCCAGGCCCGCTTTAAGAGCTGACCAGTCTCTCTCTGTCCTCCACCCCAGCGACCTGACGGTGAAGTTCTGGAGCGTGCGGCGGTTACCCCGCGGGCCACACTAGGAGCGCGCAGCTGAGCTCACCCCGGCTGCTTTTCCGAGGACGGCTCCCAGACCCTCGGCCCCCCACCCCCACCCCGGCAGCCTGGACAGCACAGAAGGGAAGCTGTGGTCTGACGGGGCCAACTGCCCTGGGGACAGAGGGTGTGGGCCTCGGGTATGGCCCCTCTCCTGCTCTCCTGCCTCTCCCTTGACCTTCCTACAGGATACTATTCCCCTTGCCTCTTGGGGGAGAGAGAGAGGCTGAGGAGGAATTTAAGCTGTGAAGCCAAAGGGCATTTTCCTGTCTCATCTCTCTCCCTGCAGCCCCTCGGGCTCCCCTTGCCCTCCCTCTGGCCACATTCTCTCCTGCTGAGCTGGCCGAGCCCTTCCTTAACCTCTGGCCCAGTCATGGGTATCTGTAGGGGGAGGCGAAGCAGCCCCAGCCCCTGCCGTGCCCCCTGATGAACAGGCCTCCCCTTCTGTCCCCTAATCCAGCCTCTGGAGCCACTGCACCTGCCTCTGAGCCCAAAATGATAGTCCTCAGGTAACCATGGAAACCAGGTGTTGGCAGCTGGTCCCTGCAGCTGACCCTTAGCCCCTTGGCCACCAACAGCTATTTCCTGTTGTTGACCCCAGCCATCCCTTGGGGTCCCTTTCCAATGGGGCCAAGGTAGAGCTGCTAGAAAAATTCCTCTGGGGAGATGGTCAGAAATACTTCCGCTATTTATTTTATTTTATTTTATTTTTTTTGCGGTTGCCTCCTGGAAACTGACTTGAAGTTTCTCCCCCAAATGTTCTTTTCCTCAGCACTCGGGGGCCAGGAATCCAAAGGGAATCCGCCCGACCAGCCCTCCAGGGCCACCTCCTCTGTTCGCTGTGCAGCTCGGGCCGTCCCAGACTTTACCCCCAGGGACCATTCTAGTGCACCCCTGACCTCTAGGCCGCCTGACGCTTCAGTGCCTTCCTCCACCCCGGGGCCTGGCCCCCATGCTGGGCAGCCTTACACCAGCCATGCCCGCGGCACCACATGTGTCTTTGCACTAGCGGGGTCCCGTGCCCGCTGCCCCCAGAAGGCAGGGGAGCTCCACCCCACAGCCCAGGGCCAGGGGCCCCCCTTCCCAGAGTCCTGTGTGGGCCACGTAGGAAGCAGCTCAGAGGATCGTGTCTACCAGGGGGTGGCTTGGATGGTGAGGATGGCCCAGACCCGTCCCCAGCTCACCTGTGTTTTCACCCCGACAGGGACGGGAGTCCTTCTGGACTCTTTCTCTCTGGTTATTCAGGAGACACGTTTTCAAGCCTTAAAACTGGCATGGGGCAAAAGACCCTCCCGTTTTAGATTAGCAGCGGAAGAAGAAATTCATTGAGTTCCTTTTTGCCTTGGGGCTGTGCGCTCACAGCTCTGGGGACGTGGTTAAATCCGTGTTCCAGCGCCCCCTGTTGGGACAATTCTGAATTTACAGGACCGGGCCTTGGGAGGCGTCCCAAGACATCCCTCCGCCCCAACCTGTCCACAGTGGTTTCTCCAGTGCTTAACGGGTCCTGTGCTTCCTCTCCTCAGTCTGGGAGTCAGGAGCCCCGACTCTCTTCGGAGATAATGCGGTGACTATTAGACCTTCCAGAGGTGGCTCTGTGTTTGACCTCTGTGACCCTGCGTATTTGGCCAGGTGATCAGAGCCCCCTCTGTGCAGCCCTGGTGGGGCACACAGGGCAGAGGAGGCCGTCCTAGCAGCAAAAGGGAAAAACCCCTGTGGGGCCTGAATCCCCAGCCCTGCTTCCCCGCTGTCCTGGGAGGTCCCTGCCTGCCCCAGTGGTGGAGTCTGGGTAAGCTCGTGTGTGCAAGAAGCGCCCACCCCGGAGCCTGTCCTCCTGGAGCCTGCACCCCGGAAGTCCCTCCTCCTCCAGCCAGCGCAGGGGGCCCTGGCTGCTCCCTCGGCCACGTGGAAGCAGGCGCCTCTTCCCTTCCCGTCCTTCTCCCCACCTGATCGGAAAGCTTCAACCTTGCAACCTGTAAGAAAGACTCCATCTGCATGACTGTTTACACACCGTAGAAACACAAAAGACTGTGCTGCCCCCACGGGCCGGGGCGGCCCCAGCCCAGAACGGTACTGTAGCTGCAAAGGCCCGTTCTTGCGCGAGACATGACCTTAGGACCTGCGAGAGGTGCTCAGCAGCATTGCCTACTTGCTGCTGTTTCTGTTGGGTCAGCTACCTCATGGCAGGCCGGCTCTGCTGTCCTGGCGACTATCATTGACTCTAAACTTGAAGTCCCTCGGGAGCCCTGAGTCCTTCTGAAATCTGTGCTCCAAGAGCTCAGAGTCTCTGTCTGTTCCTCCAGGGATGTCCAAGGTACATAGTCAGGGGGCAGGCCCCCAGCGTTCTAAAGGTTGGAAGCACAAAAATGGTTGTGGTTTGAGCACAAATAGCAGGGCTGGTGGTGGGTGGCCTGGGCAGACCTGGGACCAGGGGGCTCACCCAGCTTGGTTCTGTCTGCAGTTATACTGAGTATGTCTGCATCTGCGTGGGCATTTCCTCGCTCAGCCCAGGGCTCAGCCCAGGGCTTGTCCTGCTTCTGGGGGGCGGCTCGTCCTACTCCTTACTTTGCCCATCTGCAGACCTGAGTCGGGGCCAATACCAGCCCAGCCACAGCAGAAGGCTCAGGAGTTAGCTCCCTCTCTCTTGACCCCACACCCCAAGTCTTTAAATGCCTGAGCCCACGCTGGGTCCCAGCCCTCTTGAGCCTAAGGAGCCCAGAGCCACATTCCCTGTCCCCGGGGCTGGGCCCCCCTTGAATGCTTTTGAAGCTGACTGTCTTTGGGCCTTCTGGGCACAGTCCTGGAATTCTAAGTATTAATCAGTTCAGTGTTTGCTGTCACTTGAGTAGCCGATCCCTCCATGACAGCCACAGTTCTCCAAGGTAGCATCTGGAGTTGCCTTTGGAGATTGCCAAGGAAAGGCACACCCAAGCCTTTGAGGTGGTCAGGGTACCCCAGTGGGTCTGGGAAGGGCCATCTGCGGATCTGGAAGTGGTTTGCCTACTCCCCTCCCACCACTACAGCTCCAGCCCTCACTTGTCCTGCCCTGGTCCTGCCCTGCTGCCCGCCTGGGGCGGTGTCACCTGGGCAGAGGGCAAGCTAAAGCACAAAGTCATTGTAGGGAAGACCGTGGCAGGGACTTTCTCACACCACCCACTGTAGTGGTGACGTGGGCAGGCTGTGGCTCTGGAGTTAGAAGTGGCCCGCTCTCTCCCCTCACATACACCAGCCCAGCTCCCGGGGGCATCTTCTGATGCAATCTGGGTGGGTGTGGGTGCAGCCCCCGGCGTGTCCAGCCCCAGCCTGAGCCCAGCATCTTCACCATCATGTGGGGGGCGGGCAGGGCCTGCCCTGCGAAGGGGGCAATTTCTCCCTGCGCCCCTGGGGCCTGAACGTGTGGCATCTGTCTGTTTGCCATCCCAAACAGGAAACTGCTTCCCGCTCTCTTAGCTTAGCCCATTGTCCTGGCCCAGCCTCAGGAGCTGGGGCCTGGCCAGTGGCCCCACAGGCCTCCATGGGCCTGGCCCTACTTTCCTGGCTCCCAGGATCCCTCACTGCCCTCTTAGGAGCAAGGACAGAATCGACAAGGAAAATTCCGTTTTCTAGGGCATCTTCGTTCTAGTCCCCACACCCTGCCCAGCCCCAGCACTCCAGCGAGCCCCCAACTTTTCTCGTACCCAGTCCAGTTTTTTGAACCCTTGTCCCGAGGGCTTTGCAGGGAAGTGGGAACTACTCCAAGAAGAGCCAAGGGTCAGAGAAGACCCCTGAAGTGAAGGGCCCCGCCCTGCTTACCAGCTCTTTTCTAGGGATCACCCCCTGCCCAGGCTGCAGGGTCTCTTTTGGCTTATGCCCTCCTCGCTATGCGGCTATAGCACAAGATGTAAATATGTTTTGTACCTCTGCCGATGACTGTACATAGTGTATGAAAGTTATTTAAGCCCTCATGCTGTACATTTCTGTTCCTAGACTGGACGTGTGTGTTCTAAGAAGTTGTCATAAATAAAACCCGAATGACCATTATCTGTCGTCGTGTGTCCCCTGAGAGCTGCCAGCTTTGGGCTGGTGGCCCCTCTCTGGGGTGGGGGGGTTGGTGCTGGGGCGGGTGGGGTGGGCCTCTGGGGCTGGGTCCAGCCTGAGGAGACTCTCCTGGGCTGTGAGTGTTGAGCTTGCCCAACAAGAAAGCCGTGTTGAGAGTGTTGCCTTCCCTGCAGACTCTGCTGTCTCCTGGGACAGGTATGTGAGCTGGAAGAGGGTCCCAGCACTTAATGAGCACCTACTGTATTCCAAGCACTATTTCAGGCATCTTTCCCTGGATCTTCACTCCCTCTGTGTGATCTGTGTTTTGGAAATGGGCAAAGTCTCAGAAAGGAAGAGACATGTTCAGGGTCAGCCCTAGGGAGACCAAAGCCATGACTGGAAGCCCGACCTGCCCGGCCACAGCACTGGTCTTCTTGCACGAACACAGCCAGCACCTTTTCCAGAGCCCGGAGGACACCGTGTGTGATGCATTCAAGATATAGTTCCTTCCGGTGCCACGTAGTGTATTTGGCCCATTCCCACTATTTTTCAGGAATCTGTGGCTCCCACATAATTTTATTTTATTTTTTTAAAGATTTTATTTATTTATTTGGCAGACAGAGATCACAAGTAGGCAGAGAGGCAGGCAGAAAGAGACGGAGAAGCAGGCTCCCTGCTGAGCAGAGAGCCTGATGCAGGGCTCAATCCCAGGACCCTGGGATCATGACCCAAGCCGAAGGCAGAGGCTTTAACCCACTGAGCCACCCAGGCACCCTCCCCCATAATTTTAGATTGTGCTTCATTCAGAAGTCAGTGTCCCGGAGGCACCAGTGTCCCAGCGTTAGCTCTGTGTGCACATATCCCGTTTGTCCAGTTTCGCTCTCAAGAAAAGATTTTTATTTATTTATTTTTAAAAACATTTTATTTGTTTATTTGACAGAGAGGCATCGAGAGAGGGAACACAAGCAGAAGGAGTGGGAGAGGGAGAAGCAGGCTCCCCACTGAGCAGGGAGCCCAGTGTGGGGCTCGATTCTAGGACCCTGGGATCAGGACTGAGCCAAAGGCAGATGCCCAACAACTGAGCCCCCTAGGCACCCCTCAAGAAAACATGTTTAATAAAGTTTTATGAAGATATAATTTCTGTACCATAAAGCCCACCGTCTTTTCTTTTTTAGGCTAATGATTTTATTCTGGCTCGTTCCGTATCCCCTCAGGTGCTGACCAGCCACTGAACGAGTGCATGTGTGAGTGAGAGAAGGAAAGAGTGGGCATGTTTGGGGGCGGTGAGTTGTGAAATGTCACTAAATAGCTCAACGAAGTTTTCCTGTAGGGAAGCGGTCACCCTCCCTTTTGATAACCCCAGCTCATGTCCCCAGATCCCAGAGATTCCGGCCCATCCTTGAGCATTGTGGCCTCTGGGGGACCCTCAGAAGCCAGGACCACCTTGAAAGCATTTACTTCCTGATTTTTGTAATGTAAAGACAATAGGGTCTCTCTCTCTGCTGTGTTTTCCAAATATGAAACCAAGTTTTGCTGTCAACCTGCACAGTCATTGCTGTTTAGCTAGACCTACGGCTCTTGGCTGTGGACAGGGGGCCCAGCCTGTGAGATCCGTGGGAGGCAGACCATCGTGGGCTGGAGACGGGAGGGCTCCGAGGGAGGCTGAGAGGCTCCTAGTCCTCAAACAGAAGGGTCTTAGCAACTGAAAGGGGGCCCTGATCCTCGGAGGGGGACGCAGGTGGGCAGAGTTGCCCTAATCCCCCCCGAGGCCCTCCAGCAGGTGCTGGAGCTTCCCTGCCCTGGGAAGCAAGGGTGGCTTCTGAGGGCAGTTGTTTTTGGCTGGTTGACTGAGCCTTACCTATACCCGCTCTCCCTGCCCCACCCTTCCGCCTGGTCTGGTCCCATGCCTGCTCCCCACAGGCCCTTCTTTTACATAGGATCCCACCCTACGGGACAGGGCCCATGGCTGACCGTGAGAAGTGACAGTTGGGCGTGACCAGCTGCAGGCGTGTGGGGTGTGTGAGTAAAAACCAGAAAATAGTGTCCCGGGAGCTGTTGACCTTGTCAAGAGCAGGACCCTGGGCTGCACTCCAGCCGGCTGGTTCTACCCCTGGTGCCCCTCCCCTTGCCTCGCAGGTTTGCCACAGAAGGTGGTTTTTCCAAACTCAGGTCACCCTGTGTCTTGAAGATGCCAAAGCCCTGAGGGGTAGGGAGGCAGGAACACCCGGTTAAAGGACCTTGTTCTTTTGTTCTTTTGTAAGATTTGTTTTTTTTCCCCAAGTTATCATAGTGATATCTGCTTATTACAGGAAATTTGGAAACAGAACAATGTGAAGGAGAGAAATTAGACTGTAATAGCCCCTCTCAGAATCTGATGGGAGTCATTTCACTGTCAACCCGGGTGGCATCATCAAAGACGGTTCTTCCCAACCCTCTCGCTCGGTTTACAAATGAGAGGAGCGGAGGCCCAGAGAAGACAGCAGACTTGGCCATGTTCCTTCCAGGACATGGAAGAAGATTCCTTCCCCCACGTGGTCTCTTCCCATTGTGCCTCTTAAGCTTGGCTTGACCAACGTGAGCAGGGTGATCTGTGGGGGGATCCAGAACAGTCTCCGAAGTGGGTCCAATCCCGACATATTGACCTGGTTGTGCTTCGGAGGGCAGGGAAGGGACCATGCGCCCACCACTGTCCTGTGCTCTTTGCCACTCACGTCCATGGCGAGGCCCCCAGCTGCTGATGGGGGACCCAGAGACCAGGCCGAGGGGAGTGCGTGAGCAGCGGCTTCTGGCCAATGCAGACCTCCGTGCGGGCTGGAGCGCCACCTGCCGTGAGGAGTGTGTGTGCGGGTCCAAGAGACACTGGCTGTGTGTGCGGGTCCAAGAGACACTGGCTGCGGCCCCCAGTGGACATAACACTGAGGATCGTGGCAGCCCGGAAAGGGAGGCGTGCGGGGGCAGAGAGAGTGAGCGAGGGGAGGACTCCACACGTTCCTGGGGGGGTTCGATGCAGGCGACAGGCTGAGGCACTGCAGGGCAAGAGCCCAAGGGAGCCTGAGTGTCTCCTTCACCATGGCCCTCGCTCCGTCCCAAGTCAGAGCACATTTGACCGTGGGGGAGCCTACCTTTCAGGACATTGGTTACTGTCCCTGTCCCCCCAGCTTTGGGGCCTGGCTGACTCCAAAGGCAGGTGGGGGTGGGCATGGGGGCGTGGGAGCAGCAAATAAGCCTGTGCAGACCTGAGGGTAAACTTCCAGGACTGTCCGAGGGCCCCCGGGTTAGACAGATTCCAACAGAAGCCCCCGGAGAGAGTGAGCTCCCAGCTCAGCCGCAGGAGTGGGAGGAGGAAACCTCTGGCTCTCCGGACACACGGGACCGAGTTTCTGATGTCCCCACCCAAATGCTGTCACCCGGGCTGTGGTCTCGGCTACACAAAGGGACAACCACACGGGTGTTTTTGCAGAACCGCCCTGTTCCTGACGCGTGGTATCCAAACTCTCTGATCTCCCGGGATATTTTATGAGCCAACTAATGCCCTCCCGCCCAGCGCCACTGAGGTCTAGAACACCTCCCGTGTCCCAGCATGCCCTTTCCTCCCAGTCTGTAGCTCAAGCTGATGGCCAGCGTCTCCACGCTTCAGCCTCCCATCACCTGGCCACGTGGGCGAAGGGCATGGTGGGGGCCGCAGAGCTGGGAGAGGCCACCCTGGACCAGATGGTTGCCGCCAAGGAGGCAGCCCATGGCGAATGGTTTGCCCCGCAGAACAAAGTGGAAAGGCCAGGAGACACCAACTCCACGAAAGTTCATGCTTCTTCCTTTTATTACAAAGGGTCTGCGGGGGCACACAGCCACTTCTAGGGTGGGGCTCGGGAGCCAGGCCCCCCCTGTCGCGGTTGTCACAGTCATAGCCGCCCTGGCCAGGTCCCAAGGACGCAGGCTCAGGAGTGGCCCTTTCGAGGCCTCCGGTTGCAGAAGCAGGAGGTAGGGGTGTTGGCCAGCTGCTTCTCCTTGGCTTCCAGGATGTAGAGGGTCTGCGTGGCGAGGCAGCTGACCATGGGGTCGGGGTCTTCATGCATGGACCTTAGGGCTGCAACACGGAGACTGCTAAGGTGCTTGGAACAAAGTCAGCCTGCTGGGCTGGGCGCCAGGTCTGGGCCCCTCAGAGCTGGCAGACGGGGCAGTGCAGCGGGATGGGGACTGGTGGCTTTTAAAATATGAGTGAGAATCCCCGCCAGGAGGCCACCCTTCTCAGTCACAAGCAGGGGGACATACTTGCCCCAGGCTCAGGGAGACGTAAGGCCAGCTTGTTCTTGTCCTGCCTCCACAACCACCTTCTCGGCCCCCTCCACCACCCCCCTCCTGCCCCCTCTGCCCTCCTCTTTTCCAGAGAACAGCTATGAGCAAAGTCCTCCGACTTCACAGAGAGTGCAGCCAGAGATTTGGGCAGCAGCGGGGGACGCAGCAGTGCGGGGATAGGGTGCTTGAGACAAGACAGAGGAAAAGGAACGAGCGGGGCATTGGTTGGAGGGGTTGGCAGGTCTCAGACGGATGGGCAGAGAAGGTGTGGACAATGGCTTGGAAGGGCTGGGAACCCTATATTCCCCAGGTGAGAAAAAGTTGGATGGCCTTCCTCTCGAGAGTTCTAGCAACGGTTCTGGCTGCTGAACAGCTTGGAGTTCAGTGGGGGTGAGGGTCAGTTAGTGATGGAACATGAGGGCAGGGGGCTCTGGCTGACGCCCCAAAGCCAGAGGACTTAAAGGCAAGCCTCCCTCTTCATTCTTTCCAAGGATCATTTTTGCCTGCCACGTGCCCATCTTCCCTCATTTCTGAGACTTCCCCGCTAACAGCGGTGCCCTTAAAAGCTGCCAAGAGCTGTGCCTGGGTTCCCACTCACCTGCATATACGTCCTCCATATCACCGACCTCTTTCCTGTCGAGGGTTTGGATGATCTGGCCTATGGAAGCGCACAGAACACCTCAGGGGCCCACAAAGGACCACAGGACCCCGGCTGGACCTGTTCTTCTGTTTCTTCCCAAAACACACCCCTCCTTGTTTTCTCTCGCTCCCCCTAACTGGCCTTGTCCAGACTTTTCGCACAAGGAGAAATTAATTCCCCTGCTCCTCTCAGGGTCATCGGCAAATGGGGCTGGGGGAGGGGGAGGGGATGCCTCAGCTCTAAGGATGTTTTTCCTTGGGGTGGCAGGAAGCAGTCACCAGCCTCTGAGCGTCATAGTAGAGCAGGACCCACACCTGACCCTTGGGAGCCTTGCTGGCCTGGCCGGCCAGGACGTGGCCCATTCCGCTGTAGGAAAGGTCACCCAACCCACCCAGGAGCCTGCTGCAGGGGGAGGAACAGGAGGGGCAGAGGGGATGGGTGGGGAGTACGTGGACTATCGCCAGAATGGTCCTGGGGGCTGCACAGGGAGCCCCTCCACCCTCCAGGGTTAGCGCGGGCCCTTATACCCTTGTGCCCCAAGGCCTCAGGCTGCTTGAAGGACGCTGGGACAAGGACACAGTGGCTCCAAGAAGAGAGAAAGGGTACCTGCAAACCGTATGGCTGTCTGGCGGATGGAGGCCTGCGGGCTCTTGAAGAAGGCCACACACCGCTTCAGAAACCAGGGGGCCTTGTTCGCCTTCTGCTTCAGCTGCAGGAAGACGAGCCGGTTTAGGTAAGGTGCCCGCCGCCAGCTCTCCTGCCCCCCTCACACAGTCTGGAGACATCCTCTCAGTGCAAAACCTGATTGGAACGTTCTAGAGGTGCCTAGCTGGTTCACTGCGAAAGCATGCAACTCTTCATCTTGGGGTCACGAGTTTGAGCCCCCATTAAGTATAGAGATGACTTAAAAAAAAAATAAGTTATTTTTAAAAATGCAACACCACCCATCCCCTCGCGCCCTGAAGGAATGGGAACTCCTGAAGTCTTATTTCCTCCATGAAGCCTTCCTGGATTGACAGGGGGACCTCTTTCCAAAAGATTTACCCCAATCGTTCGCTCACACATTCCGCCAACCATAGGGGAGTGAACCCAGTTGTTTCAATATTGTTTATGTACGTCTTGGCTTAAAATCTTCCATCTCAAGTTCATCTGCTCTAGGCGACAATAGAATCAATTAGATCTACACCCTTCTATTTAAACAGAGCCTAGCGTGGCCACATGTAATTAAGTGTTTTGATACCTTCCTTTCCCTGTCTAGGTGGCACCCACTTCTGTGTTCATCTAGACGCCCTCCCTTGAAGGTTCTGGGGGATGACATGTTCTGCCTTTTGCAAGTACCTAACCCCATCTCCTGTGCGTCCTTCCCAGTGACTCTCCTACTCCCCCTTTATACTGCAGCCTGAGTTCTCAAATGAGGAGGCTACATCCATGGTTTGTCAAGCCTTTTTGGTAGCACAACTCTTCTTCAAATAAAAATCCTAACAGGAAACCTCAGGTTCTGAACCAACCTCAGGGGGACTGCTCCTGTCGAAGGGGGTGTGAAGGCAGAGCCCCACCTGCTGCTTACCTCCTCCAGGCTTCAGGTTACCCTGAGAAACCCGTGGATTCTGGCACCCTGGTCTCCTTGGACCACCTTGCTGACCCAGACCTGGCTTCCATGGTCCAAAGCCAACACGCACGTCCACTCCCGCTACAGTCACCACCCACTGCCGACCTCTCATCGCTTCCTGAATCTGTCTTCTGCCTAAGGGACCTCCACCCTCCTCTCTTCTTGTTCCCCTTCCATTTCTTGGCCTGGTTTCCTTGCCTGGTCTCCTTCATGGGAAACTTGGAACCGAGGTTTCCTGGGATCCTGATGTCAAACCAGACGCTTCTCCCGCTATGCAATTCCCCTGAGCTCGGGGTCCACATATCCATATCTCCAGTGCGGCTCTGTTCTCCAAGCCTCAGTGATTCGGTGATTATATCTATTTCCAGTGGGATAGATCTCCCCAGCTCTACAAACTTGACATGTACGGAATCAAGCCACTATCTTCCTCTCCACCCCTGCTCCTCCCTCTGTGTACCTGACCCCCGTCTGTGACACCAGCATAGCATTCACCCAAGTCAGAAACCCAAGAGCTGACCTTTACCTTCACAACAATTAGCTCTCCAGTCCTGGCTAATCCCTCCATGTCTGTCTTCATGACCTCATCTTTTCTCCCTGGATCCTCTCAACCACGGACCCCAGTCCTGTCCCATGTGAACTTATCCTCCAGTCTGCAACAGCTGATCTGTCTAAAGCACACAGCTCTCTAACCATGGTACCGCTTCCTTAGAGCACTTCCGTGGCTCCCTGTTGCCTATAGCATGAAGTCTTGCTCTTTATTGTGCCCAAGCCCTCACTGCACAGTACAGCCCCAGCTCCTGCTTCCTGCTTCCCATGCCAAGACTGCACACCTCCAGTTCATGAGTCAAAACTGGCCTGCAGATTTTTTCATTTGCTCCACACAAATACTGTAAATTATTTGCCAAGAAAATGTGGCAAATTTCACTTAAAATCAGGATCTCCTGCTTGTCTTAACAAAGTGGAAAATTGGGCAACACTGAGCCCACTCTCTATCATAGACCCAGTACGTTGGTTTTCTTCCTTCCTTCCTTCCTTTCTTTCTTTTTTTTCTTTCTTTCTTTTAGGTTGGTTTTCAATAGGTCCTCTCAGCTGGGGACCGTACTGTCCCAAGGGAATTATAGAACGGGGGATGTTTTGGTGGGCAAAATGATGAGAGGGAATATCCTAATTTCTAATGTCCCACTGCATATTTGTATCAAAAGCTCTATTTCTAATTAACTGGGCCCAGAACCTGACCCTGTCTTTTACATAGACACAGGATATTTTTTTCACAGTTCAAACACACACTGGGTTTCCTGGAGATGCATCTACAATATGAAGCAAAGAAAGACTGCACTTCATTCCATGTAGCCTTTCACCAAACATTGTCCATCGCTCTGAAAGTCCCACCACCAAGGGCCACAACTGTTGTGGCATTGGAGTCCCCAACACAGCAGCCCAGTACCATTCCACATTTGTAAGAGGTCAAGTCAAAAAGGTTCCACAGAGAGGGTCAAGGAGTCAACCACTTCATCGTGTCCTCCAGAGAAATAGGTCCCAGGTCCTCCTGTCTATTATTTATGTTATGTTTTATCACATTCCATTATGTCATGTTAGAGCATGCCATGTCATGTAGTTATGTCATTTATGTTATATTGTGTTACATGCATACTTACACATTATTTGATTTAAAATTATGTTCATTTCTCCTTTGGAGTTAGGGCATTATATTCATTTTGGGATATATGTGAATTTCATTTCAGGATAGTAAAGGAGGAGTTACTGAGAATGTACTAGAACAAGGTTGTGCGGTGCCTGACCATGCTGAGAGGTGCTACCTTCACTGGACCCCAGGATTTTCAATTCCTCTCCAGGGCTACCCAACCTGCTTGTCTGATTAATGTTCTCTTCATGGCCTTGTAGGCATTTGAGTTTTGTGCCGGTGCTCGCATGATTCCAAGCCACTGATAGCTCCCCCGACGCCAGGCTCTTCTGCCCTTATTTCTCAGGATCAAATTACAGAAAATGACCTATGCAAAGGCCCTGCAACATAGTGAGGGCTTTGCTCTGATCCCTGAGTGTTAACTCCTGGAGCCTTCTCTTTAGGCAAAGTGATATCCTGTTTTCCATTTCCCTTCTTCACACGTGACATCTCCTCCAGGAAGCCTTCCTTCTAATCCCAGACTGGGCTGGGTATCTCCTTTGTGCTATGAAGTACATTCCTCTGTTTTAGTTCTCACCACAGTATTCTGAATTTGTCTAGTTGGGTGTTGAGTTCCCCAACTTAGACAGGGAGCAATGGGAGGGCAGGAACCAGGGCCAGGTGCTGGGCACAAAGCAGACGCCCCCTGAGCCCCTCATTGTTGAACTGCAGCAAACCCCAGAGAGCTCAGGAAACAGACTGTTGGCCACCCCATCCTCCCTGCGTGGAGCAGAGTGGTGAGGGAGCTGCTGCCTTACCAGGGCTCTGAGGATCGTCCATACATCTTTCTCGGCAAAAATCACTTTGAGCCTTGACCAGCCCAGTATGGCAGCCGTGTGGCAGAGCGCAGGCCGGCAGATCTGGAGAGACAGGAATGCCCCGCATGAGGAGCTATGGGGACAGGGCGGGGAGAAGACACAGAAGGGCATGAGGAAGGGGAGACAGACAGCAGTGAGTCCAGTCCTGGAGGGAAGGAAGACTCCAGTGAACCCAGATGGACTAGGGGTGCAGAGAGAGGCAGGGTCCTCTAGGCAGCTTGGCTGTGTCTACAACTGTTTCCCACTAATAAGAAGGTCAAGACGCCTGCTTGTAATGACTTTCCCAGCTGCTGGAAAATTCTCCCCGTCCCAGCCTCATGCACCCACAGCATGGCTTCCCACACCTCAAAACAGACTCTCTGAAACAGATTTCACCAAAGTCTTCCAGCGGCTTCGGTACCCAACAGAAGCCTTGCCATGGCAAAGTAACCTCATCTGGAAACCCAGAATCCTGTTACCAACCACATCAGAAACTTTTCAACTTTCCCCAGCTGCCATTCACATCTCTGGTCCCCCAAATCATGAACCAATGCCAGGCTCTCTGTTCTGCCTCATGGGAACCTCTGTGCTGCTGCTGCTGCCGGTGGTGGTGGTGGTGAGGTGTACTCAATTCAGCACAAAGGAGTATGCAGAGAACAACTTGGAGGGAAGGCCAAGGGCAGAGAACCAGAGAGAGGCACTGGGCCAGACGCTGCGATTTTCCCCCTTGGAGTCTTCCCACCCAGGGCATTCCATGGTGTGCGGTTGGCCAGGCTGGAGAGAGCCGGGAGGGAGAGAAACCCCTGGTGCAAGCATCTGGTCACACCTGGTCCCTCCCTGCAACTCTGCAAGGTCAGAGACAAAGTGACTCCTCCAGCATCTTTCAATTTCTCTACAGCCCCTTCCTTAGCGCTTAACACCTGTTAGCATCTACCTCCCATGACCGGCGACAGAAGACCGGGCTCCGGGACAGCCTCTCACCTGAGCCACACTGATATTCACATCCTCCAGGTGGAGCACGAGGGGGACTATCAAGTTGAGGACCTGGTACTTCAAGGGGAAGACAAGCATTCTCCTCTTGACCTTAGCCAAGAGAGCCCTGTAGGTCTCAAAGGCCATCAGGCGCAGGTGCTCTGACTCCTTGGGGAGAAGACACACACGGACACAGAGAAGACACCTCCAATTGTGTCCACCCAGTGGGGATCAGTGGCCCCCGAGCTCCCGCTCCCGGGACACACTGCCATGCCCACTTCCTTCCCTGGCGATCTGCTGTGATCCTACCACATCCCCGTTCTCCCTGGTCACTGTTGTCTGCTCTCAATACGTCTCCCGCCTTTCATAGCCATTACCCAAGAGGACATACACAAGCAGACCTTTCCAGAACAGCCTCCCATTCAGGTGACAGGGGCCTTTCCAGATAATTCTGCCCCACTCCCTTGGACCCCCAGAGAAGGGAAATGACCCCGCTAAGGGCTTCACCTCCTCAAAGAAGGGCCCAAGCGTGAAAGAGAGCTGAACGAAGAAGGAGGCGTTCTGCCGCCAGCTGAGGAGCTGCGTGAGATACTTGAGCACCGCGAAAGTCTCCGTGACAATGTCACTGTCCAGGGAGTAGCAGCAGTTCAGCACGTAGGGCTGGAGGACACGGAACTGTCGCACCTGCAGAGTGACGGCTGCTCAGGAAAGGAGGCATCCAGGGAACGACTCTTGCCACATCAAGGGACTCGCATTTCTATTCAAGAGGCTCCACAAATGAAAGCCAGAACTGCGACACTCTACCCCGTTTCATCCTGGGACGGGGACGGGGCTGGTAAATGGGTGGCTGTCGCGGGGAGCTGCCCAGGAGGACTTCTGTCCTCCTGGGAAAAGGGGAGAAGGCCGAGGAGAGCCCTCCTCCCACTATACCCAGAAGTTCTCAGCTCCATTGCCCTTAGCATCTCTGGTCCCTGGGACACGTGGATGGCCTGGGCTCTTGGAATTAACTTGACCTTAACTCTGAAATGACTCATGGGAAAACCTCCTCTTTTGAGCATGAATGGCTCAGGTCCTCGACCCCTGTATCCAGTGCTGGCTTCAGGAGGGTTTCCTCCGCCCAGTCCCAAGAGTGTGGTCTACCTCATCTATAACGACACACCGGAGCTCCGGGCCTTTCACTTGCTTCTCTGGGTGACAAGATCTCTTGAGAGAATACCCTTGACCCCCACTCCATCTTACCATGTTCCCGTGCTTTGCAAAGGTCACCACCATCTGCAGCAAGAGCTTCACCGTGGTGAGCTCCTCATGTTGGAACCAGTCGGCCAAGATGTGGAGAGTGGCTTCATCTGCTATGGCCGCCACCCCTGGGCACCGGAGCAGCTGGCAAAAGAAGACCAAGAAAACTGAAATAATGGGCAAGGAGAACACAAATTCCCAGTGACCTTGAATCTAGGTTTCTATTTATAAAGAAATGTTCTTGGGGCGCCTGGGTGGCTCAGTTGGTTGGGTGACTGCCTTCGGCTCAGGTCATGATCCCGGAGTCCTGGGATCGAGTCCCACATCGGGCTCCCAGCTCCATGGGGAGTCTGCTTCTCTCTCTACCTGCTTCCTTCTCATACTCTTTCTCTCCCTCTCTCTCAAATAAATAAATAAATAAATAATCTAAAAAAAAAAAAAAAAAAAAAGAGATGTTCTTAAGGATTTAGAAGGCCAGGTAAAGAAGCCAAAGCATATTTGAGAGATAACTTCACACTCCATCATTCCAGAAGTCATTCATCCATTCTACAGGTTTTCCTCAGGCATCTTTGATGAAGGGAGCTATAGAGGAGAAAAGTAAGACATGCACCAGATATTGATCCATAGCTGTGTACAGCTTATTTGACCATGGAGAAAAATATGGAAGGATACATATTTGATATCCTTTCGGAGAGGAAGAGGTGGCAGGTAGAAATGATACAGTAGAAGGGAGAGAAGCAAAAACAGGAAAGATTTTTTTTTAAAGGCTACAATTTAAAAAAAAATAGCGCAACGTGATTTCATTTGTATATTTACATAAAATTTATGTGGGTCTCTATGTCATTTGAAATAAAAAATTTTAAAAGACAAAAAAGCGAATCAGATACATTTAAACCAGAGGAACTTGCTTTTGTGTGTGTGCATATACAAACAAATGTATGTCTGTGTTCATGGGTGCGATTCTACTGGCAAAAACGTTCCCGTGGACAGAGCGGCATTTCCACCTGTCTTTGATTGACAGCCCCCAGGGACCCGTGTAATTTACGCATTAGCCCAGCATGGTTCTCAAACTCTGAGCTTCAGTTTCATGCTCTACAAAACAGAAATATTAACGTCTTTTTCAGAATTGCCGTGGAAATCAGTGTCAGTGAGCTCACCTGTTCCTTGAGTGCCATGAAGGAAAGTACGTGGCCCTGTTTTCAGTGTTTCTACTTGGGGTCATTTGAGAGTAAGGAAGCAGGGAAGTTGCAAGGGGCTGTGAAATATTAGAAAGCATTTCGAGCTTGTGCCTCTTGTTTATAGGTTGTGCTCAGCTGTCTTAGCAGCTACATAAAACCCCATTGGTTCTCCACTTTAAAACTGGCTCGGGTGAACAGCTCGGAACAAGGCTCCCTCACCTCCTTTGGTGGGGTCTCAGCCTTCTCCCCCGGCCTGCCGACGCCTCCCTCCAAGCTCCCCAGCCTGCAAATCCAGTAACGGTGGCAGATGAATAATTATTATCCACACGCCCACTTGCTTCATTTGGGTTTTATGCGTTTGGGGGAGCTTCTAGAGCGGATGTCGATCCTAGCTGTGTTTCTAGAATGCAGCTCTAAACTTGGGAACTTCTAAAATAAACCGACGCCTGGACTTGATCCCAGACCAGTTCAAGTAGAATCTCAAGGCAGGAAGTCAAGAGAGGGGGTGAAATTGTGCTTTGGGATTAGCATATTTTAAAGCTGCCCAGAGGATTCTGAGGCAGCCAGAGGTCAGAGCTACTGCTCTACAGAGCGTGACATCCGTCTTGCCGTGCTCCCCACCGCCCCGAGGCTTGCACCCTGCACTGTTCCTCAAAACCTGCACTGCGACACCCACTGGACTGTTGACAGAAAACCGAAGACTTCTGGGCTTTGCTCCAGAGCCACCGAATGCACGCTTTGGGGATAGGGCCCAGAAATCTGCACTGAAACAGCTTCCCTAGTGACATGAGGCCCACTGAGCTAAGCACCCTCTTCCAGGCAGAGTTGTGGACCCTACACCCACATTCCCACATCCCTAGCAGGGGTTCTGCCAACACAACATACATCCTTGAATGTGTATACCAGCACCCCCTGCCAGTGCACACGTGTACTTGCTCATGGCCCTGGGCACCTTCCAGCTAGACCACCGCCTACAACCCAGGTCAGGGCAATATCTGCTTAGATTCCAGTAGCAGCCCTGCATTGTCTTCTGTCATGGTCATGGTCGTAGTTTTGCTCCATGTTAAAAAAAAAAAAAAAAAAATCAGGTGGCTTGAATCTTGAAGGGAGCCTACTTAAAGCTACAGTGAGCCAAAAAAAAATCCCAAAACTTTCCCAGATACTACTGGTGGAAGAATAATTTGGTACAATTTTACTGGGAAATAATTTGGCATTAATGTAAAAACATCCTAGAAGACATTCATATTTTTCTTCAATCAATGCTTCTACTTATAGTCAACATTTAAAGAAATAATCTGGAATATGGGCAAAGTCTTTTGCACAGAGATGTCCCCTACAATGTTATTTATAATAGTAAATAGTAAAATTGTAAATAGTAAAACCAGAAAAAACTGTCCAATAAATTATAGAACATCTTTGTGATGAAATATTACATTACCGTTATAATTTATGTTTGAAGATGCTTAAAGAGAGCAAGATACAGTATTAGTAGAGAATGATGTTAGATATGAAACACACACACACACACACACACACAGAAATACATACACACACACACAAAGCCCCCCTCCAAACAGGCCAAAAGCTAAAAGTGGTTTCCCCCGGGTATTGTGCCCATTAATGGTTTTATAATTTTTAAAGTTTGTTTTCACATGTTCTAAATTTTCTACACCTTTTTTTTCTGTCAAATGGCTGAAATACATGGAGTCAATCAGTAGTACTGAGTAAAGATTCATTTCAAAGGCTAATGAAGGTCAAGGTGGCTGAAGGAAAGAGCTAGGACTTCCCATGAGGTTGGGACAGAGCTAAGCTGCCTTAAGATTCAAGGAGGAATTACACCAGGTACTTTGCAAGCCTGTGACTCAAGGTACCTAACTGTCATTAACCGTGTCCCCCGGCCCTTCTGTGGGATAGGGAGCCACAGTGAAGTAGGCCACCCTTCCTCCACCAGCCATCCCTGGAGGTGTCCTTTGGGTACAGCTGCCTTCCAGAGGCACCACTCTCACCCGCTCTCCTCCCACCAAGAACCACTCACTTCAGTCATGAACACAAAGGCCGTTAAGTGATTCCTGTAGTTCAGGTCTTGGAGCATGCTGATGATGAAACTGAAGATGGGGCGGTTGTGCCAACAGTTCTTGATGACCATGGTCCTGCCGATGAGAGCAGAGAGCTCAGGAGCAGGCCTGGGCCCCAGGAGAGAGCCAACAGGATGGGAGGTCGTCTGGCCAGGGACAAGGGTGAGGCCTACCTGGCCAGCAGAGTGACCCCCTCATAGTGTCTTTCGGGACTGGTGAGCAGCTCCCAGCCCCCAAGTTTCTGAACGTAAGACACGTGGTCTCCATACCCGGTACTTAGCATCAAGGTCTTCAGGGCCTCTATGCTGCAACTGGAGAAAAGGCAGAAAGCAGACCGGAAGTCCTCCCCACCATCTGTGCTCCTTCCCCTCACCTGCACCTGCCTGTCTATGCAAATCATGAACCACTGGTAGTGGCACAGCCCTGAGAGACCCGGGCTAACATCTCACAAATGAGAATCCAAGCCCAAGAGAGATGTGGGGGTCCCTGAGGTGGTGCAGAAAGCCCACAGAAGGTGGAGAGTGGAGCTCAGAGGCGCTGTTTTATCCGCTATACTGATGTCACTTGGGAACAGAATCTTGGCATCAGCTCAGGAAGTCAGAAATAAAGAGCCTTTTCTCAAAAGTCCAGTGAGACTTGTTGAAATGATGGATGGGGAGCACACTCTATGCCTTACACGGGAGGTATGACAAGGTTTCCCAAACCAGCAGCCTGGGACCAAGGTAGGCACGTAAGAGGAGAATAACCAGACATGGCTGCCAGATGGGCCCTGGAGCACGGTCACTAGGAACTCTGGCCCAGACGCCAAAGGTACCTGACAGGGTCCACCCATCCGGTTATATGCTGCTCATCCTGGATATCCGTGTCCTCTTCAAGCACGAGAAAGGAGATCCGGAAGAGCAAGGCCATAAACAGGGAGGAGAAGAAGGTATGAATCTCCATCCGCCGACTCGGTTCAAGCAGGAGCTCTTGGATGGCCCTGGTGGCCTGAGGGTGGGGAGGAGAGCAGGGTCATCATCGACTTTATGTCTCAGGCCCTGTCCCCATGAAATCTTTGCCCATAACCTATCACCATGATGGCCTGGCCCAGAAAAGCCCACGCTGCCAGAGCAAGTCAAAAACTAAATTATTGTGAGCCAAGAAAATAAGAAGAAATTTCTAGAATGTTAAAATAGTCTCATCATTGTGGTGGTGGTTTTATTCTCTCATAGACTTGGAGAGTTAAGGCATACTGGGGTGTTTGTCTTACCTAAGCTCACCCAGGGAGACGGAGAAGCTAGTTCTTCTGTCACCCTACGAGGCAGAGACAACTAGAAAACCCTCCCTCCAACTACCATAAGACTCTGTCATTAGGATGTTCAACCAAACATGGATATGTAAAAGGGAGAATCCCCAAGAGCTCAAGGCAATGTGGGGCAGGACACCAGGAGGCTCCCCACCCAGCACCCAGCACCCAGCCCCCTCCATGGGCCCCTCCATACTATCAACGGAGAGATCTCCATCCTGTGGCTGGTCTCCTGTTCCTTTGATTTCTGGTATGGAGTCAGTTTCTGCATCAGAAATTCCATGATCACTTCATAGCCTTTGGGGAATGATGCCAGGATTTCCCAGGGCTTATGAACCACTCTGTAGAGGCAGAACCCCACCAACAGGGTCACCTTCCATTGATTCCACAGGGCTTCCAGGGAAAGGGATTCTGAGCTCCTTTGCCCAGGGTTCTAGCCCCTCTCTTTTTCTCCTTTCACTGTCATCATCTCCAGACCTCCCCATCCTCTGTCCTCTCACACAGAGCTAAACCCGGAGATGTTCTCTTGACCTGAGATCCTGATATGAGAGACTCTCTCAGGCCACACTTCAAAGCTGCAGATCAGTCAGAAGAGCCTCCTGTGGTGTCCTCTCTATTGCCTTGTCCAAGCTCTCCTTACCTACCTGATACTTATTAGACATTAAAATCTTAATTTCCCTAAGATTAAGGTTCTCTTAATTTTCTTAATTTCTTTCTTTTAAGATTTTATTTATTTATTTGACAGACGGAGATCGCAAGTAGGCAGAGAGGCAGGCAGAAAGAGAGACAGGGGGAAGCAGGCTCCCCGCTGAGCAGAGAGTCCGATGCGGGGCTCGATCCCAGGACGCTGAGATCATGACCGGAGCTAAAGGCAGAGGCTTAACCCACTGAGCCACCCAGGCGCCCCTCTTAATTTCTTTACAAAGAAATTATTTTCTGTCAGTGCTGTGCTGGCCAAGACCAAGCAAACACATTCCTTTCCCTCACTTCCCCTGACTGATACAAAAAACACAGGTCAATTATGAAAACCAACTACTTGTTTTTGAAAATTATTAATAGCAGATGGATTGGGGAAGGAAGCAACATATTTTTAAAGATCGTTATTTATTTGACAGAGAGAGACAGGCAGAAAGAGAACACAAGCAGGGGGAGTGGGGGAGGGAGAAGCAGGTCCCCTGAAGAGCACGGAGCCCAATTCGGGGCTTGATCCCAGGGTCCTGGGATCATGACCTGACCTGAAGGCAGACATTTAACGACTGAGCCACCCAGGCACCCCAGAAAGCACCAATTTAAAAAGCAACTCTTACTGGATGAGTTTCCCTGATTTCTTTTCTCTTTCATCTCCCAACTTGGACTTGAAGTTTGTCCTGGTGTTAAACTAAGCAGCAGGCACATGACACAAAATCTGAGTAAAACTCTCTCATTCTAGCAGAAGGTCTAGGAAAACGGGACCCTAGGACTTGTGACTTTATGAAAGAATGGGTAGAATCTTCATCTCTTTCCTCTCCCAACCCTGTCCTGAGGATTCCTCCAGAAGCCCACTTTGTGGTGGAAATGGAGGTGGCAACTGCAAGAAAACAGGGAAGTTGTGTCCCAGAGGGTATGTGTGTGTGTGGAAGGGAGAAACCCCTTTTCTCTCTACCTCTGTTCTCATGTTACCGCCCTAAACATGGACCCAGTTGTACAATTGTATTGGCACAAGCAGTAAATTATGAGAGAAAACCCAACTTTCTAGATAGAGGACTTGGAAAAGATGTTCCTGGAAGCCAGAAGGTGGGAGAAATCCAAAGAAAAAGGAGCGAGAGACAGAGGCATTCCTAATTCTGTAAACAAGCCAACACGTAAGTAAGTTCTGGAATCACTCCTTAGCTGCGCCTGCACAGGGTGGACCTAAATGACCCTTGAGAAGCAAGGGTCTATGTGTAGACCCAAAACAAAGCAGCATAGCAAAAGATTTAAAGGACTTAACAGACATTGAAATTACATCCAAGAGAAGGTGAGGCAGAACTTGCAGTCTAACCCATACACCAGGTTGATTGTTAAAAATATATATATATTCAGGAGAATTTAATAAGACCAAGAGCCTCAAAACATCATATTAAAAATGTCCAGACTACAATCCAAATTTAATTGACATACAAAGAACAAGATAATGTGATCAATTCTCAAGGAAAAAAAAATAATCAACAGATGCCAATCCTGAGGTTACCAAGATGTTGAAATTAGCAACTGAAGACATTTTTTTCCCCCAGATAAAGACTTTATGTAGACATTTTAAACATGCTCCATGAGGTAAAGATGAACACTGTTGGGATGAATGAAAAGACAGATGTTCTCAGCAAAGCTATTAAAAACGATTAAAAGAAAAACAGTATGAAATGGGAATTTTAGAATTGAAAAATAAAATACCTGAAATAAAAATTAACTGTCTGGGACCAATAGGAAATTGGAGGTGATAGAGAAAAGAGTTTATGAACTTGCAGCTATGTTAACAAAAATTACACAATCTGAAAAAAACAAATAAAAAAAAATTAACAGGGTTCCAGGTAGTTGTGAGACACCATCAAAAAGTCTAATATTCGGGGCGCCTGGGTGGCTTAGTGGGGTAAAGCCTCTGCCTTCAGCTCAGCTCATGATCCCAGGGCCCTGGGTTCAAGTCCCGCATTGGGCTCTCTGCTCAGCAGGGAGATTGCTTCCCCACCCCCCCACCCCCCGCCTCTCTGCCTACTTGTGATCTCTGTCTGTCAAATAAATAAATAAAGTCTTTAAAAAAAAAGTCTAATATTCTTGTCATTAGAATCTCAGAGAAGAAAGATACTGGTGCAGAAATTGTATCTGAAGAAATAATGGTTTAAAATGCCCCCAAATTTGGTGTAATACCAGACTCAAGAAGTTCAGTGAAGCTCAAACAATAAAGGATAAGGATAAACTCAAAGAAACCATGCCCTGACACAACATAATCAAACTTCCAAAAACCAATATTAAAAAAAAAATTCTTGTGGGGCACCTGGGTGGCTCAGTGGGTTAAGCCTCTGCCTTTGACTCAGGTCATGATCCCAGGGTCCTGGGATCAAGCCCCAAATCGGGCTTTCTGTTCAGTGGGGAGCCTGCTTCCTCCTCTCTCTCTGCCTCTGCCTGCCTCTGCCTACTTGTGATCTCTCTCTGTCAAATAAATAAATAAAATATTTTTAAAAAATATTGAAAGCAGCGAGGAAAAAAAATAGCACATTGCATATTGGAAAAATTGTTTGAATTATTGCAGATTTCCATCAGAGACCATACAGTCCAGAAGACAATGGAATAACATATTTAAAGTGATAAGGGGGGAAAAAAGCTATCAACCGAGAATTCTATATCCAATAAAAATATTCTTTAGAAATTAAGGTAAAATCAAGCCATTCCCAGATGAAAAAACTAAGGGTATTTGTCACCTGCAGACTTGTTCTGAATGACATGCTACAAGAAGTTTTTCAAGCTGAGGAGAAATTTTATCAGAAGGAAACTTGGAACTTCAATAATGAAGGAAGAGCAAAAAGAATGGGTAAATACTGGGGCAAATGTAATGGACTGTTTTTCTCACAAGTTTAAAAATAAGTATGATTATTGAAAGCAAAAGTTGTAACATTTTTTGGTGTGTTTCTTTAATGTGCTAGATATAATATGTGCTAGATATAATCATGTGCTAGATATAACTGAGAGACAAAGTAGGGAAGGAAAAGGAACTGGTATGCTGAAAGCTTCGACATTTTCTTGAAGTTGTAAAATATCAACTTTACATAGACTATGAAAATTTAGGTATGTTAAGAATCCTAAGACCCACTAAAATCGAGAACATTGGGACAAAACACAGAGGAGACAAACTGAAAACAAATCATAAAGTGGTAGACTTAAATCCAACCTATCTATATATCCATTCTCATTACAAGGAAAAAAATTTTTTTTGCTTTCTCTTTTTTTTTTCTGTATGAGATGATGATGCTAACCAAACTTACTACAGTAATCATTTCAAAATATATGTAAGTCAAACCATTATATTGTACAACTGAAATTTATACAGTGATGTATGTCAACTCTAGCTCAATAAAACTTAAAAAAAATCTAACCACATCATTAATTACATTAAATGTAATTGGTAGAGATAGTTAAATCAGATAAAAATACAGGACCCAACTATATGCTGTATACAAAAAACCCATTATAGATAAAATAATAAAAGAATGAAAAAAGATATTCCATGCAAAGGCAAATCAAAGGAAAGAATAACTAGCCATATTAATGTTAAACAAAGTAAAGTTTAAGACAATGAATACTACTAGTTTGAAGAGGGACATTAACTAATGTTAAAAGAGTCAATTCATCGAGATGTAGAAATCCTAAATGTGTACATACCTAACAAACTAACAACCTAACAACACTTCTAAGTAGAATCTTAGAAAAGATTTTTGAACTGAATGAAAATGAAAATACAACATATCAAAAAGTGTCGGATGCAGCTAAAGCTATGCTTAGAGGGAAATTGATCATATTAAGATGTTTGTTTAAAAAAAGTTCTCAAATCAGGGGTGCCTGGGTGGCTCAGTGGGTTAAGCCTCTGCTTTCAGCTCAGGTCATGATCTCAGGGTCCTGGGATGGAACTCCGCATTGGGCTCTCTGCTCAGTGGGGAGCCTGCTTCCTTCTCTCTCTCTGCCTGCCTCTTTGCCTAGTTGTGATCGGCCTGTCAAATAAATAAACTCTTTAAGAAAAAAAAAATTCTCAAATCACTAATCTACATTTCTACCTTAAGAAACTATAAAAAGATGACCAAATTAAATTCAAAACAAGCAGAACAAAGGAAATTCTCAAGAGCATAAATAAATAAAATGGAAGCAGAAAAACAACAGAGGGAAAGAGCAATAAAAGCTGGTTGTTAGAAATCATCAATAACATTAACAAACTGCTTTTGGTCAGCAAACTGACCAAAATGCAAAGAGAAGACAAAAAGTACCAATATCAGTAATGAAAGAGGGGAAATCATTAGTGACATTCAAAATTAATGAAAGAATACTATGACCTACTCCTTGATCATAAATAAGATAACTTAGATGAAATAGACCAATTCCTTGAAACACATGAAGTAACAACACTGACTGAAGAGGACATAGATAATCTGAGTGGCCCTATGCCTACTGAATAAATTGAATTCATAGTTTAAAAACTTCCAACAAATGAAACTCTAGATTCACATGTTTATATGCAATAAGCTGAACCTAGACTCAGATCCTCATACCTAAATTAACCAAAACTGAACCACACACTTACATAGAACACATGAAAGTACAAACCTCCTAGAAGAAAACATGGGAGAAAATCTGTGACCTTAAACACAATCCATAGAAAGAAAAAAAAAGATAAAATGGACTCCATCAAATTTAGAACTTTGCCAAAGACCCTCAAGAGAATGAAAAATAATCCACAAAATGAGAGAAATATTTGAAAATCATATAACTGGCGAAAAGACTTATAGCCATAATATATAAAGGACTGTCAAAACTCAATGATAAGAAGACAAACATCTCAATTAAGAAAGGAGTATGAGATTTAGGTACTTGAACAAAGAAGTTATGCGGATGGCAAGTAAACACATGAAATCATGCTCATCATCATTTGCTGCAATTAAATTAGGGCAAGGGCGCCTGGGTAGCTAAGTGGGTTAAGCCTCTGCCTTAAGCTCAGATCATGATCTCAGGGTCCTGGGATCAAGCCCTGCATCAGGCTCTCTGCTCAGCAGGGACCTCCTCCCCCCCCACCCCCACTCTCTCTGCCTGCTTCTCTGCCTACTTATGATCTCTCTCTGTCAAATAAATAAATAAAACCTTTAAAAAATTTTTTAAATAAATAAATTAGGGCAATGTAAATTAAAATGACAATGAGATGCCACTACACACTTGGTAGAATGACTAATTTTTTTTTTTTCAGTGTAAATACCAAGTGTGAACGAGAATGGGAGCAACTGGAACTTCCTTATGTTGCTGGTGGGAATGGGAAAGCTACACATGAGAAACGGTCTGGCAGTTTCTTTTCAAGTTAAACATACATACTTCCCATATTACCCAGCAATGCAGTTCCTAGGAATTTATTCAAGAAAAAAGAAAGCTGATATCCACACAAAGAAAAACTGTACACAAATATTTATCTCTAGCTCTCTGTCAAACAAACAAACAAATAAATCTTAAAAAAATTTTTTTTTAATATAGATAAATTAGGAGTGCCTGGGAGGTTCAGTCAAGTGACCAACTCGTATTTCAGCTCAGATCATGATCTCAGGATCACGGGACCAAGCCCTGCATGGGGCTCTGCACTCAGCAGTGCAGTGGGGGGTCTGCCTGAGTCTGCCTGGGATTCTCTATTTGCCTCTCCTTCTGCCCCTTCCCCCCACTCACGCATGCTCTCTATCTCTCTATCTCTCTCTCAAATAAATAAATCTTTAAAAAATAAAAATAAATAAAAGTAGACATTATAAATTATACTTGGTGATAACCAATATGACTTTTTTTTTTACTTTTTCAAAATTTTGCATGCTTTCAAATTTGCTGCAATAAGCCCATATTACTTTGACAATCATCCTGCCTCCAAATAAGTAAGGAACCTGCTTGTATTAAAAATTGGGTACATTTTAAGAGTAAGCAAATTAGAAGACTGTCGGCGGCCGGTGGGTGGAATTGATGGTCACCTACCTTTGTGACTGATCCTCCATCTTAAATAGTGTCAAAATAACTTCATCAGTGTAGGTCTGGGCCAGCAGGTAAAGGATCTTCTCTATGGTCCCTTGGGCTGTGGTTTCAGTGATGTTGTTCACATTGTGGTAAATGTACTGGATGATTTCTGGCACCTGAAGTGGGGGAAGGAGGAGCAAGTTTCATTCTGGACACAGCCCCAGCTCATCAAGAGGCACGTAACCAAGCACCTTCTGTATAAAGTGTGTGTATGGTCACACACCAATGCAAACCAGTCCTCACCCGTCAGTGCCCAACTCTGGTCCTGCCACACCTATGTGGCTGGGGGCTCTTCTGTCCCCCATATTTTAGGAGGGGGAAAATAAAGAGCAGAAGGGAAGGATCACTCAAGTCATGCCTGGAAACCATGTCGTGAGGAATGAAGCAAGTGTCTGGGGATGAGTAACTCAGAGATGTGGGGATAGGAGACATCAAGTATATTATAGGGGAAGGCCAGGGCTCAGGCCTTATGGTTTACTAGCCGTGTGCACTCAGCAGGATGCCTACTGGTGAACAGCACAGGCCCTGGAGTCACACTGCCTGAATTTGAACTTCATTTCCTTGCTTACCAGTTGTATGACCTTGGCAAGTTTTTCATCCTCTCATGCATTACTTCCTCATATAGAAAATGAGAACAACTTTACCCACTTCAATGGCTCTGAGCTAATACACCTACATTGGTTGGAACAGTGTCTATTACACAAGAAGTGTTCAAGAAACTTCAGTTACTAAGGCTCTTAGCCTCCTTGAGACTTTTCCCCATTTCTAAAAAGAAAACCATTCCTTCCTTGCAGACCAGCTGTAAGAATTCGGTAGAATAACATGTGGACAAGGAAGGCTAGCAGAGTGCATGGCACCGAGTTTTAATAAAACCTGAATATTAATTGATTTCTGCGTAAGTCTAAAAAGCAAACTTGGGCCAAGGACTAGAAACTGTGGAGATGAATATTTCAGCTCACAATAAGGTAGAACTTTCTAATAATGAAAGTGATTCACAAATTAGAATGAGCTATCGTTTAAGGTTGTGAGCTTCCCAAAAATGCTTTCAGGAAAGTCTGACTATTCAAGAGTTAGGAATGTTCCAGAAGGGGTTACAGGCATTGAGTGGGAGGTTGCAGTGGTTGACATCGGGGGTGGCCTTCAGCTCAAAGAGCTTACTCCTGATCTGCTCTGAGGTATTCAGATGGCTCTCCAGGCCAGAGAGGGTGGCGAGGCTAAGGCTTGAGATAACTGGACCTATTGTAGAGATGTCATAACCAAGATAGAGGAGTAGGTTAGGCCAATGAGATGAGAGTAAATCTATCAATCCATAAGACCTTTATAAATGGGATATTAAGGGACAAAGATAAACTATGCTATCTCGATTTCACAGAGAACCAGTCCCACCTCTGACAAAAGAGCCCCTGCATTCCATCTCTGATTCATGTCAATGTCTCATAAATTCATATGTACATATGAAATACAGATACATGAGATAGATTGATAGATCAATAGATAGATGGATAGATTGATCAGTAGATAGACTGATCTCTGCCTTGACTGTACATTCTTCCACCTGAATGAAGAAGGCACCCACAGACCTAACATACTATTTGGAAATAGAAGGGATAACAGTTCTCTCTTGGTCCTGGGACCCCGCAGGCAGTAGTCTCCTGCTATAGATTTGACTCTATTCTTCCCTTTCTGATAGATGTGGAGGTTTCTTTTCCCATGGAAAGGCATCCTTTCCCATGGAAGGGCCTTTTACACAATTACAAACAACTCCTCATTTAACTTTTTCTCCTCTGAGTTACAGGATTTTCAATTCCTTAAACCCCAACCAGTAGGAAATAAAAGAGAACAAGATCCAAAACAGAGAGGAAGAATCTTCAATTGACCTTGAACCATTAAGCCCTTCAGAGCTGGTACCTTCCCAATTTCTGGCATAGAGTACTTCAGGATCATCTTTAGCATCTTGGAAGCTGCGAAGGCATCTTTCCTGTTGGCACTGGTCATGGCCTCCATTGACACCATTAGCACATCTGCTCTCTCTTCAGGGGTTAGGTATTTCCGGAAGAACTGACGAAAGAGGAGCAACAGCTGTCTCTGCAATGTCAGCATCCCACTCTGGCACTGCACAAAACCCCTGGACTCCAAAGAGACCAGTCAACTTGGGTCCAGTGGAGACACCCCTGGCCCGTATCTGGTTATTCTATGGTGTGAGACCAGGATCCCCAGGTAATAACAAGGGTCCAGACAACACGGTACAAGAGAACAATGAAAAGGCATTTCTATTTTGGATTTGGAATGTAATTAGGTGATACCATTTGGAAATGAGTTCTGATGTGTAGTGAGTTGACAGCATTCCAAGGGAAATAGTGACTACTGTGGTCTACACCAGGTGTGCCTCGTGTCTCTGGATCTACACACCCCAGGGATGCTTATTCACCCAAACAAGAAAGAGAATCTCGACTCTGCCTGGTTCTAGGCTGGGTGCTGGGGAGGAAGCCCACACACAAGACACCCCTTGCCTTTGCCCTCAAGAAAATTACTGTCTGGTCAGGGCAAGTAAATAGATATTCATGGTGCCAAGTGAGAAATGCCAGTAAGGGACACAATGGGGAGACCAAAGCTAGACTTGCAAGATTAGATGAGTCTTCCTAGAAGAAGTACCTCTGAAGTCCATACTTGGTGAAAATGGGGGAAAGAGTTCCAGGCAGGGAACAGACTGTGCAAAGTCCTGGAGAGAGAGGAGTTCAGTCCAGTCACTGTGCCCTGCAAGGAACCTGGACTTGGGCGGGGGGGGGATCCAGATAAGATGAGGCGAGGGAGCTGGGCAGGAGCCACATCGGGCCAGGCATCCCTGGCTGCTTGAAGTCTGGTCTTTAGGATAAGAACAATGGGGAATCTGGGCAAAGTCCAAAGGGGAATAATATGATGATATGTGCGTTTGAGAAATCTCTGAGGACAGTGTGGAAAATGGTGTGGTGAGGAGCACGGTCAGAAACAGGGCCATCGGGGCACCTCAGTGGCGTGGTGAGGAGCACAGTCAGAAACAGGGCCATCGGGGCACCTCAGTGGCTCAGTGGGTTAAGCCTCTGCTTTCAGCTCAAGTCATGATCTCAGGGTCCTGGGATCGAGCCCCACATTGGGCTCTCTGCTCAGCTGGGAGCCTGGTTCCCTGCTCTCTCTCTCTGCCTGCCTCTCTGCCTACTCATGATCTATGTCTGTCAAATAAATAAAAATCTTCAAAAAAAAAAAGAAAAAAGAAACAAGGCCATCAGCAGGAGGCCCAAGACTAGTGGTGAACAGAGTCAGAAGAGCCGCTGTGGCGCCGGGGCAGCATGAATGAAATTTCTTCCCATCCAGGATGACAATGGACAGATGGAGGATGGAACTGGATGTGGAATGTGAGGGGAGGGAAAGAAGGAAGAAGGATTCTTGGATATCTAACTGCCATGGCTGAAGTAGACTAAGCTTAGAGACACCATTGCTAAGACCAGCAATACGCCTATAGAATTAAAGTGAGGTCACAGATAAAGGGCCAGGAGCACAATCTGTGGGTGGGGGATGGGGTTGACTGTGCCCTTATTTTACAAACTCTCTCAATGACCCTCCAACTTCAGTCAACTCAAGTGAAGCTAGGGCAGTGGGCCTTATCCCTCCAGCATGCTGTCCACGAGATCTTAAAATTTAGGGGCCGTTCCCTGTGTCGGGGCGGTAGTCCTCTGTGGTCCCAGCCAGGCCCTCTGTAATCGCTACTCAGTCATCTTTCTCTCCCCTCTGGACGCTCCCCATCTGGGCACCCCACACATGGTGGAAGGCAAGGGTTACCATAGTGAGACTCTGTATGTTGGCAAAACATCCTCCCCGGAAATGCTTCTGCAAGTCCTTCAGGACGACCTCTGTCTTCTGTCTCACACCTCCGGTCCAAAAACAACAATTACAGGGCAGGGCCTTAACAGGGAGAAAGCAACACACCCTCCCTCCCTTCCCCTCCAAACCTCAGAGATCAACGGGGTTCAACAGGAGGAGTAACGTTTGCCCAGCAGAATAGGGAGAGCCTCCCTAGTGCCAGGCTGATGGGTGGAGGGAGACTGTCTCTGGGGAGGCAGTCTGGTCCACTGGCCCTGCTGTTCCTGTACCCATGCCACCATCCCCACCGTCCCCACCCCTCACCCTGACAGCTGAGCAAAACAGGAAGCACATTTTAATGAATCCTAAAAAGCCAAGGTTTCTGAAACTCCCATTAGGGCATACTTGCAAATCCCTCTGGCACCTCTCTAAGTGTGCGTGGCTGTCTGTATCTTTGTGCTTTTTTTGTTTGTTTGTTTTTTGTTTTTTGTTTTCTGGGGCAGAGAAGGTCTAGAACAAAGATTCCCAAGTTTGTTCCCAGCGAAAGGATGCCCATTTTCTCAGTCAGACACCCAGCAGGAGTGATGGGATCTCATGGGGGGCTGTGAACCTAGCTCCCCCTTTTTTCCAAGGATCTTCTAGAATCTTTTAAAACAGGGTGTTGCATCTGCATGGCGTTGGCGTTCTTTTAGATAAAGCCTGTTTACTCCAGTTGCCCCTGCAGGAGAGAACTGCTCTCTGGTGTGCCAGACACAAGGTCGGCACTCAGGGACCCGTACTGGTTTGCTCCTGTCACTCAGAGGGTCCCCACAGCGGCAGCCACGCAACGGCCCAGCTCGTATCACTTACTTCTGTGAAGCACAAGGGTTTTGAACAAGTAATGCAATGCCTCCGAGGCCCCTGTGCTGATCTCATAGTCGGTGTTCATGCAGAACAGGCCTAAGATGCCGACTAGCTTCCCACTCATGGAGAACTCCGTCATGTCCTGTCAGGAAGAGGAAACTTCCCGCCATCCCGCAAGGAGCTCCTCCCCACCATGACCGTTGTCCCCCTCCAACCTCCCCTTTCTTCCCACATCACTAAGGTATGTGCTTGTGTGTGGCCCCTTGCCCCACCAACTCCACACTCTGTCCTGGAGTGGGGGAGCATGGTACTAGTGGCCACCATGTCCTTGAAGATCCAGACAAGCAACGTAACTAACAAGAATGACCCCAAGTCTATCAACTCTCGGGTCTTCATCGGAAACCTCAACACAGCTGTGGTGAAGAAGTCAGATGTGGAGACCATTTTCTCCAAGTATGGCCGTGTGGCCGGATCAACACCCACGGAAACGGGGCAGTCAGACACCTCAAATATGTCAGCCGATGGAAAGCTACGGGCCCAACCCAGCCCTCCAGGCCAAGGTCTCCCACCAAGACTGAGCTATGTCTACACAATAGAGTTTACTAGCCAAGGGCACTATCCCATAGAAGCAGAAAAGGTACTCACGCTAAATAAATAGACCAATAAATAAGGCGCTCAGCCCTGCCGAGACCCAGGCTTTGCCAGGTGGCCCACGTTCAGAGAGGCAAGGCCCATGGGTCGGTCTCCCCCCCCAACCCAGGCACTCACCGACAGCTCCGGGAAATTGCAAATAAACCTCAGCATCCGGGCAATGGTGCCCAAGGCCCGGGTCTGTTCGCGCACTTTCTCTGACAGTGTTAGCCAAGGCAAGATGATCTGGAAAGGCAGCGTAGGAACACCACCAGTGTCTTCCATGGGGAACACTGTCCTCATCCCACCTTGCTTTGAATCTACCTCCCGACTGCCAGAAAGACAAACAGGTGCTCGTTCTGGCAGTTCATATGCCGAAGAGAAGAACAGACCATCTACTGTCAGAGGTTGGGGTGGACAGAGGGGTTGACTCCAGAGTCGTGAGGGGATGTGGGGGGATGGTAGAACAGCTCTGTAGCTTGAGTCTAGTTGTGTAGAAATGGCTGAGTTTGTAAAAAAAAAAAAAAAAAAAAAAATGCGGAACTACAGACTAGGAGGGGACATTATACTGTATGTAAATTATGCCTTAATAAAAATATGGGGGGGCGGAAACAAGGCAAAAAGAGAGAGAGAGAGAGACGTCCTTCAAAAAACTAAATAGTCCTTAAATATTTTTTTCAAAATTAATCCTCTTTCTTTTTTTTCTTTTTTTTTTTTTAAAGATTTTATTTATTTATTTGACAGAGGGAAATCACAAGTAGGCAGAGAGGCAGGCAGAGAGAGAGGAAGGGAAGCAGGCCCCCTGCTGAGCAGAGAGCCCGATGTGGGGCTCAATCCCAGGACCCTGGGATCATGACCTGAGCCGAAGGCAGCGGCTTAACCCACTGAGCCACCCAGGCGTCCCAAAATTAATCCTCTTTCTGATCCCACTGTGCAAAGTCTAATATGCGATCATATAGTTTTTGTAGGAAAAATTGTGTCTAAATTTTTTTTGTTTTAGAATTACGTCAAGGTAGCAAATATAATCTAAATGTTGTTGCATGTAAAAATTTTACTTTCGGGGTGCCTGGGTGGGTCAGTGGGTTAAAGCCTCTGCCTTCGGCTCAGGTCATGATCTCAGGGTCCTGGGATCGAGCCCCGCATCGGTCTCTCTGCTCAGCGGGGAGCCTTCTTCCTCCTCTCTCTCTGCCTGCCTCTTTGCCTGCTCTTTGCCTACTTGTGATCTCTGTCTGTTCAAATAAATAAATAAAATCTTTAAAAAAATTCTTACTTTCATCATTTTAATTTCACTTATTGAGATAAATCAATAAATGAAGTTTTAGAAACAATTTCAAGGGGTCCCTTTGGAGAGCACCATTTACTTTTGAATAATGAGGACCCCTATAGTGGATTTCCTGAGGACCCCATCCTGATGGAGAACCAAAGCTCTGCATCTTTGTTCCCTAGAAACTCAAATTATAATAGTGTGTTTCCTAGTCCACTTACAGTGCAGGTACCCACAAAGCACAGAAATGCTTCTCAACAAATGTAACAGAAATGAGACCTTCCAAAAAAACCGTGTCACTACTCCTAATATGGATAAGTTTCCTCTCTAGATGTGGCCCTCATCAAAGTTTTTCTTGTTTTTTGGGGGGGTTTTCTTTGTTTGGTTGGTTGCTTTTTAAAAATATTTTCTTTATTTGATAGAGAGAGACACAGTGAGAGAGAGAAAACAAGCAGGGGGAGTGGGAGAGGGAGATGCTCAGCAGGGACCCCGATTCGAGGCTCAATCCCAGGACCCTGGGATCATGACCTGAGCCAAAGGCAGACACTTAATGACTGAGCCACCTAGGCTCCCCCAAAGTTTTTTTTTTTAAAGACACCCAGGTGATCCTCTCTCCATATTGGTAGTCCCACATCATGTTTTATCTAAAATTATATTATCCTCAGGCATCATCATCATGGTGAGGAAAGTTGGTTTCAAGTGACTCGGCTATTTCCCCAATTCAGCTTCACCCCAGCGAGATGACAGCGTGTCATCACTAAGAATATTGGAAAGGCTCTAAAGACAGAGAGAGGGCAATACAAGAAGTGGTGTCCAAGTCACTGTGATGCTTGAGAGGTTTGAGAACCAAGGACCTCTGGGCTAGAAAGACCCCCCCCCACACACACATACCGATTGTCTTAATATTCCTTGTCTTTTCCCCCAAAAGACCAGATTTAAAACAGGGCTCCAGTGTGGCTGATTTTGACAGACACTTACCTCCAGGAAGTCCTGTAGTAATGCCATGCTGGGGTCCAGACCCTCCATTACGAGAGCTTGTAACAGGTCATCTAAGGCTTGGATCGTCTGACAAGTGAGGAGGCGTGACATGTAGGAGGACCGACAGCCACCAGGCCAGCTGGGCTCCCTGGGGCACTCCCCCATGTCCCTCAGACCCCTCCTCAGGAGGAAGAAGAGTGGGACCAGTCCAGCTGTGCCACCACAGTCCGATCTTCCCAAGTGCTGACCTCCATTGACCTCATGGGAGACTAGATTGGGACCCGTCCAAAAATCATAGGCCAAATAGTAAAATGTAGGCATCAGGCAGGTGTCCCCAACAAATACAGTCCCCGTGAGGTTCTCACCATTAGGGACTCATGCTGTTAGATTAAGGAAGGCTCTATTTTTAAAACTGAAAATACTTGAGATTTGACAGTCTGCTTGGTCAGTTACTCCATAAAATCTGTGGGGTTTATCATCATATGGTCTCTTCTTAAGACAGAATCTGCCATGGAACCAGAGAAACGAGAGCCTTTGTGAGAGAGGCCACAGGCAGCGTGGGAACACGAGTCACTCCCTAGGAAGACAGGTGGTGAGGGTGAGGCCAAGGGGTTACTCCTCGGCAGAGTGAGGACCATGGGGCTCCGAGCTCCTGAAGGAGGGGCCAGAGAGGAGAGGAGAAGGGCTCAGGAGCTCAGAGGACAGAGCAAGCCTCAGAAGAGGAAACCTCCCCTGGGAGGCGATGCTGGGGATTACCTGGAGGTAGAGACTAGCACTCTCCCTTCGGTCTAGACTGGGCGCCATGAAGGGCAGAGAGAATGTGCTAGAGATGCAGGAATTTACCAGGTCCAGTTTCTGGGGTAAGTAGAATGGTGGATTCACCTGGCTGGGGTGAGAGAGAAGAAAAGACAAGAGAGCTTTGGAGGATATTAGTGACAAGGTGGGTTAGGCTTCTAGGTCCCTAAGGTAGAACCTGGTGTCCTACCTTTCCTGAGGCACAGGAAACAGTGTAGCCCTGAGTCCCCAGAAAATTGTCAATGGCTTCCTTGCCAGGGAGGGAGGTCCCTATCTTGGGAAGACCTCCCTACGCTGGGCATCCTAACAGGCTTCTAATAATGAAATCAGAGGTACCGCTACCACCCCTGGAGGCTGGTAGATGAGATGGTAATCATAGGGGCCTACCACCCACAGCCCAAAACTCAAGTCCCCAAACCTTCCCATTCCTCCCAACCCGAATGCTCTCGGCATCAGAGACCCAGGGGCTCAGAGGAGGAAACAGCAAAGAAGGAACCTCAGGGCCACGATGCAGAGCATGGCTTGCTGACGCACATTGCTGACCAAGACCTCGGTGGATTCTTCAAGGATTAGTACCTAGAAGGGCCAGGAGGAAACAAGAATTTCCTCAGAGAGCGGGGCCAGCTCTTGGCTCTGGGAGCTGGTCATCCTCCTCCCTGGATGACCAACTCCCAGAAGAGCTCGGGGTCTTTCTCACCTCAATTTTCTTGGCCAGAATGGATTTGGGAAAGTAATCATTCATATTGCCATTTGGCTGGGAGCGAACAGCGCTGCTCAGGGTATCCACAGCCCTCAGGAACTTCAGCTTGTCTGACTGGGACTAGGAAAGAACACAGAAACTGCCTGCCTATGGGCCAGGCCTCAGTCCTTAGTCCCTCCTACAGGCCGGACCTGCGGCTTGTACCCCCAGACCCTGTCCCTTGCCGTCAGCCCAGCCCTCAGGGCAGCCGGGATGGGGAGATGGATAGCTCGCTTGATTTCCTCATCAGTTCCTGCATCATCTAGACTGACACTCATCAATGTCCTGGCCCCCTCAGAGCCCGCTGGGGCCTGTAGAGCTAGGAGTCCATAAGAAAGTTTCTTTTGCGCAGATCCTGTCTGCTGACTTGACTTAAGATTGTTCGGGTCAGAGGGCAAAAAAGGGCTGAATTTCGGGGTGCCTGGGTGACTCCGTCAGTTAAGCATCTGACTCTTGATTTCAGCTTAGATCTCAGGGTTGTGAGAGGGAGTCCTTCGTGGGGCTCCATGTTGGGCTTGGAGCCTGCGTAAGATTCTCTCTCTTCCTCTTCTTCTGCCCTTCCCCACCTTCTTTAACTCTCTCTTTTCCCTCTTCTATGGAAAAAAAAAAAAAAAAAAAGCTGAATTTCAGGTGAATTCCAAGACAGGGCTAGTATTCAAAACCCAAGGAAGCATGAGTGCTCACTTCCTCACTTTTTTCTTCTTTCCTCCTCAGCTCTCAAAACGGTTCAGAGGATTTCCTTACCACTTGTCCTTGTTCTAAAAATTCCAAAATGAATTCACAGGCATCTCTTTCTGACTGGCGCAATCCTGCAAAGGGATGGAGTCGGAAGGAGTTTGGCTGATTATCTCAGATGGAATAGGAAAGCAGGGCCATTCTAGCCCCTACCCTCTACCAGGAAGGCTCAGAAACCATCAGAGCCTGGGTGTGTGTCCCAGCTCCAAGAACCAGCTTCTCCAGGCCTATGACCTAGTGGGGACCTCTGGAGCCTGAGTGGAGAGGCAGTCAGTGGGAACATACGTAAGAGTTCTGCATCACGAATGGCCAGGGACAGAAGGACAATTGTAAAGAGAGAGAACTTTAAGTCACCCCCAGTGGCCGCACATTATTGGAGCTGTCCTAGAGAGGCTTTTAACATCCTGAATATGAATGAACTCGAAACCTCAAATCAGCCTTGGAAGCTTCATTGTCAACTGGGCTGGTAAAGGCCTCTGGGAGAGCCTCCCTGAGTAGGAATCCAGGTGTAGTAGACACAGAGGCTGGGGAGTAACGCTAAGAACAGAGCCTGTCCATCCCAAGGGCTGTCAGACCTTGGAGATGGTAGCAATGCTAGGGCCAGAGCAATAGAAGCAAGGCCCCTTCACCAGCAGAGGGCTCTGGGGGTGGGGCTTAAAGCCATGGCTCAGCAATTAAACATCTTTCTGCCTGAGTTCAAAGCTCAGCTCTTCTATTTTATTGGCCCTGTGAGCTTCAGCAAGGTAAGTCTCTCAACAAGTGCGAAGATGATAGCATCTATTATTGTTGTGATAATTCAATGACTGAATGCATATCAGGAGCAATCTTGAACAGATTAAATATCCCCTAGCTCCAGTTCTATTACCTTAATATGGGGACAATAATAATCACAGTATGTATGTATTATTATGAGGTGTGAGTTAATTAATTCATAATTAATTTGAATTAATGCATTTGTTAATTCATTTATAATTAGTAAATTCATAATTAATTCACTCATGTAAAAAATAGGATAATCCCTACACATAGCAGGAAATTAATAAATTCATTCTTGGGCATATATTTATTGAGCACCTTCTATGTAAAAGGCACTCTTTTAAGTCCAGCTTACAGACATAGAGCTTACATACCAAGTGGTTCCTTCACAGAAACTACTGTTACTACTGTTCTAAAGGTATTCTTTTTGTAATTTTTCATATAGGTTAGTATATATACACAGGAGGTCAGAGAAAATGTCATTGATTAAATTTGAGTAGTCTTCAAGGGTCGGTCCTTCAAATGAGGACCAAACCATACAAGATATCTAGGGAAAGAGCACTCTAGGCCAAAGGAACAGCACATGCAAAGGCCCGGAGGCAGGATCATGCTGCCATGGTCAGGGAACAGCAAGGAGTATGTACCTGAGCAGGAAGAGCAGGGAGAATGGCAGAAGACAAAAGCAGAGCAGTGATGGGACAGGTCATGCGGGCCTTGCAGGGCCCATGGCAAGGATTGCTGTAAGGACTCAGGCTTTTGCTCTGAATGGGATGGGGGCCCTGGGGAGGCTTTGCATTAAAGAGTGGCATGGTCTGACTTTTGTTTAACAAGATCACTCTGGCTGTTCAGTTGAGAAAAGATAGGCATGGAAACAGAACATGGCAGGGGGCGTGGATGTTGGCTCCCCCTGAGTAGCTGTGAGCTGGGTGAGATTGAATTCAAAGCCCCAGTGTCCTCTTCCCTGCCCAGCTCCTGGCTTTTCATGGAGGCAGGTCTGCAAGCGGACAAGTACCCAGAGCCTAGAGCTGTGAAGGGAGCAGCCAGAAGGGGGCTGACTCGTGTCCATGAAGTGACACCTCAAGCCAGGGCTGGGCAATCACCGTCACCTCTGAGACTGAAATGGCTTGAAACACAGCCTGGTCCAGGGCCAGCTGCTCACCCGCTAAGTTAGGATTCCAAGAGACTTGGCCGGTCGATTGCGAAAAAGTTACTCTGTGTGGCTTTTGCTTGTTAGGGTGTGGATTCCTCTGCATGCTTGGGGCGGCAGCCTGCAGCTGGTGATGAGGACCGTAGGAAGGACGGGCGTCAGCGCTTCTTCCTAGGGAGGCGGCCTCGCCACCGGCAGGTGAAGCTGCAGGAGGCAGGCCATTTATAAGAAAAGGAACTGGCGGGGTGATGCCAGTGCTTGGCCCCACCATCAGCTTTCCTTTCCCTCCCCATGGGAAGATAGGGGCCCCTCGGAAGGGCCCTGATTCACCCCGGCTTGCCTACAAGTCTTCCATTCAGGGCTCTCATGGGCAAATTTCAGATTCAGAAGGGTCTTCCCGAGGCCTCGTTACTACTGTCTAAAATACAGAATCAGGGACCTGCAGTGTCCCTCCGTCTGCCTCTGGGCCGAGTTGCCTCTGGGAGTCTTGCTGCTAAAATCCTCCATCTCCCTTGTACCAGAGGCTTCTGTCCCCATTCTCCAATTCCGAATCCCATTCTGCCCTGTGGTAGGGGAGCTAAGAGCCTGTAAATGTCGGCCCCTCCCAGACAATGCCCAGGAACACCTGCTTGTGGGCCAGGAGACCAGTGCCCCACACCTTGGGTCCCCAGACTCGCATATCCGATTGCTGGCTGTCCTTAGGAGAGCCTCGACACACAGCCCTAACCCCTGCTTCCTTTTGTCCCCCCATATGTTAGCTGGTCTCCGCCAGTCCTTTTCTGGGGAGCTTTCACCTCTGACAGGGGGTCCCCTCAGCACCCCCAGCACCCAGTCAGCTTCCCTGGGCCTAAGGCATCAAGTTGTCTACAGCACAGGATCAAGAACCCCGTTATCAGCAGCTCAGCCAAGTTGAAGATGCTTAGGTCCATGATCGGGGTGCTCTGTCCTCCAGAGACCCCTGGAATCCCCTTCCCTCCACCAGCCCACCTCCATCAGGAACACAGCACTACCCCCCACCCCCACAGGCCTAAGAAAGCCAAGTCCCTGAAGCCCACCGATTCCCACCGTCCCCAGGGCTCAGCACCCAGGGCCAGCCTGGAGTCACCCCTACCCGCAGCCATCAGCCCTTTGCTGTGGAGGACAACAGGCAGGCAGAGACCATTTACCTGACACACAGGGCACCTCAGATCCGGGGCTCACGCTTCTCCTGGGCCTTGTGGCTCCAGGGGGCGCTGCACTCCCGGGTCCTGTAGCGGCCCCTGCAGGCCAGGCCAGGAGGTGGTCCAAACTGGAACTTTCCGCCCCTGCGCCACCCCATGGTCCTGTGTAGAACAAGGGGCTGAGGGCGATCCTGCCCCCATAGGGCGGAGGAGACCTTGTGGAGAATGCCCCCTCCTCCCAACCCCAGGGAAACTCCCCCGTTGTCCAGCTTTGGAGAAGGGGCTGCTTCTTGTGGGAACCTCCACTCTGGGCAGCCAAGAACACAGCTTCAGGGAGCAGAACACTCCTAGTCACACGCATCACTAACCACGGCCCAGCCTGGCTCAGGGGAAGACTTCAGACCTCCTGAAGCTGCCACAAAGTCCCCTGCCCTTGAGAAAGCGACTCTCAGAGCCCATCTCCTCAAGCCCTGGAGACCTAGGGAGCAGAACACTCCTAGTCACACGCATCACTAACCACGGCCCAGCCTGGCTCAGGGGAAGACTTCAGACCTCCTGAAGCTGCCACAAAGTCCCCTGCCCTTGAGAAAGCGACTCCCAGAGCCCATCTCCTCAAGCCCTGGAGACCTAGGGAGCTTTGGCCGGGATTGTTCCCCATTCCGTCCTGTGAGGGAGGCAAAGAACCGGAGAGCCTCCCTCTACCACTGCAGCCGTCTCACCTGGCCAGACCGGCTGGAGACCAGCCTCCCCAGGCAGGCATCTGGGGCAAATCCTCTGCTCAGACAACCTGGCACAAAAGAACTGTTCATCATCAGCTCAACCAATCACAAAGAACAGACTTTATTGACATATTTGGCACTAAAACCCACACAGTTTCAGCTCCGCAGCCAAGTACCAGGCATCATACAGGACCAATAAGTTAACATAAGGGACACTCGTGTGTGGGGGCGCTCGGATGTCTCCTGGCTCAGCCTAGGGAGCTCTGGGCTCCCAGAAGGACACGGGGAGGGGAAATAACTGTACATTAGTGAAAGGGGCTTCGAGACAAAACAAGAGAACAAGAATCCAAAGTAGGAGATTCAAATGTCATGGGGCCAGTGTCCATCCAAAAAGTGGGGGAGTTGCAGGATGTGGTCAGAGTGTAGTGACAGGTATGCAGGTGCTTATCCCCAGGCTCTCCTCCCCTCCCCCAGATTCCTGACGGGCCACCTAAGCTCCTCCCTTGGCAACCTTGCACAGCTGGCCACACCGCCTTCTGTCCAGGAGGGGGAGAACTGGATTTCTTTGGGGTCAGGCACCAAAGTTCTTGGAGGTTTAAGCTGTATTTGTAGTTTCTGTCCTAGTCCAGGGCACTCAGAGGGGAAAGGGTTCTGCATGGACAGAATCTGAACTTAGCTCTGAGAGCAAAGAGGCCCAAGGATGAGGACCCAGGGACTACGGGATGGTCTTAGCACAGGCCGTTTCCAGGCCTGCTCAGGTCTTAGCACATGGGACAATTAATGAATGCTCTTGAGAGGGAGTAATCCCATATCCGTAAAAATAAGGACTTGCCGTCTTTCAAGGAAACCCAGTCTCAGAGCAGAAGCACAGCTGGCTGGAGAGCGGCAGGGCAGGGACCCCCACCCCTGCCTACAAGAACACACCACAGACATGGGGCCTTTCCAAAAACACCAGGTAAGGCACTGCTTTTTAGGACTACAATGAAAAGGTGACAGAAGGAAGGGTGGGGTTGCCAGTCTTCACGACGCCCAGAGAAGCTGGTCAGAGCATGAGCTGCCCCCCGCCAAACACCACAGGCCAGCCCCCAGCCTGGGCCTCCGAATGCTATAATCTGGCAAAGCCTCAAATTCAAGGCTCAGAGGTCTGAGTCGATGTGGGAGCCCAGAGGGCACAGACAGCACATGGTAAATGACTGGGGCGGGTTTGGGGGTTACAGGGTGAGGAAAAGACAGGGTCCATCCAGGAAGACAATACTCCACCAGGACATAGAATCTTGAACCTACCACTTCGTGTGTGCATCACAGAGCACATTCATTATAAAGGGGGAAGACGATTCTCACCCTGCTCCCACACCCCTACAGTACCCACAGAGCTAGGAAATTGTGGGGTGGGGGAGGCACACTAGTATGCCTCTAGCTGCAGTCCCAGGGTCAGGAGCTGGTCCCTGGGGATGTTCTTGGAGCCCAAGGGCTGAGTCTGTGAGGAATCCCGAGTCTGTGAGGAATCCCAACGTGACCTCGGCCTCATGCATCCCCTGCCGCTTGCAGAAGGAGACAGAAGCCGTCAGTCAGACAGGCAAGGCCTCAAGTCCAGTAGACCAAGCTCTGGGGAATAATGCGTCATCATATTATAGGGATTTTGAGCACATATCACAAATATAAATCCTAAAGTCAGGGTTTCTGGAAAAAAAAAAAAAAGGCTCAGCCCCGGCTCATCGACCTGCGATGGGGGTCAAGGAGCTAAAGAAGGCACTCAAGGGGGGAAGGGCTCGGCTCCAGTCCTGTTGTGGACAAGTCTTTTCCAGTAGCCGGGCCGGGGTGTGGGGGGCACACGGTAACACCAGGCCTTGGTTACACCTGGCTGACGATCTCGCCATTCTCAGGCACAAAGACTTGCACGGGGGCCCCTTCGGGTGATCTCCGGGGCACATACACTGTGGCCACCTGCCAGGGTCAGGAAGAAAGGAGAGATCTGTGAGCAAACCAGGTAGAAATGTCCAGACAGCAAACGCGGGCACGCCACCCCCGTCCCTATGGACGCTGACCGGCAGCAACACGGGCCCAGCCTCTCAGCCCCTGCCCCACCCCAGGAGGTTCAATGTCCCCCACTGATCACCCTTTATCTATTTTCCACTCCAGGGGTGTGACAGGCACCTTGACCTCCTACTCCCTGCCTTTCCTGGGCTCACTTCTTGTCACCCTCCCTGTTGGGCAGGTTGGGCTGGGCTGGGCCTGGGCTAAGGGCAGGTTCAAGCTGGCAGGAAGGGAAAAGCAAAAGCCCGTCAGCTGGAGGGTGCGGCCCGGGACCGGGGCCAGACTGCTGCCCGGCCAGGATGCCAGCTGCAGCCCAGAGAACTGGGGGTGGGTGGGGGAGGGACGTGCAGCTGGGCCTGCTAGGAATCGTGGGTCTCAAAGGAGCAGCCTGTTGGAAACTTCTGGAGCACACCCCCTGCAGAGCCCTCCATACCAGAGAGAAAGAAGACAGGACTCCTGTGTTACCCCCACTTCCGGAATGAAGGTCAGGGCCACTGAATCCACAGTGGACACCCTTACGTCATGTCAGAGTGCTCTATCTTACCAGTCTGGCCCCTGGCCGATAAGAGAACCACTGACTAGTACTAACTATACACGATTCTGATCATTTTACACACAGTAACTCATGTGAAGGTCCTGGCCCTCTGAGACAGACGCCTGGCCAATCCTTATTACTCCCACTCCCCAAGCTTAACTTCAGAGTCTGTGCCCTTAACCTTCAGCCACCCTGCTTCTCAGCCCCCAGGTGTAGAGGGCTGTCAGAGGAAGGTGACACACAGGCAATCACAGGTCCTGGCTTCTGCGAACACGTTTTCAGACTCCCTTTGTCCTGAGCCTTCAGGTCAGGAGATTTGGGGGTTAATTCGGCTTGGACTTCCAATTATGAACAGAGGCTTATCTGCTTTGCGGACCACCTATGAATAGCTATTAAGGAAAAACGTCTCTGCTCTCTTCCAGGATCACCTCCACCAGCGCAGGTGGGTATGTGTTTTGGAGCCAGAGGTAAAATTAGGAGATGCCCCAAGGAGAGGTCCGAGTGCCTTGCAAAGCCAGGGGGAAACGTTTTAGTGGTCTGTCCTTCCTGGCTGGGGGTGGCGCTGCAGGCAGGCCGCCTCTCCGCTCTGGACCCGCTAGAGTCCAGCCCTTCCCCCGGCGGCAGGCCCCCTCCCCGGAAGCCCGGAGCCGTCGTACCTGTGTCCGGGGACCCGGGGCTCGCCCAAAGCCCTCTCTCCCGGGGGGCAGGCTCCGGACACGGAAGGCCCCCTGGCGATCCAGCGAGTGCGGGCGGCTGCTCCGGAGGCGCGCGCGTTCGTGCCACGACTTGAGCTCCTCGGAGACGGCCGCCTTGCTGAGCGCGCGGCCCGCGGGGCTGTCCTTGAGCGAGGGGGTCCGCAGCACGCGGCCGTGGGGGGCCACCAGGCGCTGCCAGCGCAGGTCCTCCTCGTAGGCGGGGCCCAAGGCGGCGCGGCCCAGCTCCCACTCGGCGGGCGGCGGCAGGGCGCTCTCGGCCACCAGCACGTAGCGCCCGGGCGCCAAATGCCCGGGGGGCAGCAGCAGCTTCGGGTAGAGCGCGCCGGCCGGGCCCCAAGCCCCGCGGTGGCAAGGCGGCTGGGGCGGGGACAGCGGCCGCAGGAAGGAGATGTCGGGGCTGCTGCTGCCGGGCGACGTGGGGTGCGAGATGCTGGAGACGTCGGAGCCGCTGTCCTCCGAGCAGGAGTGGTAGGCGGGGTGGGGCAGCGGGGGCTTGGTCGGGGGAAAGCAGGATTCGGGCACCGTCACGGTGTAGTAAGTGGGGCGGCGGCGGGGGAAGGCGCTGCGACCTCGGCCCTCGGGGCCCGCCCGGAAGGAATCCGTCCTGGGGGAGGAAGGGGAGATGCACTGAGTCTGGGCGTCTGGGAGGCCCAGGCTCTTCCCGCGGGCCTTGAGGGGCGGTGGGGTTAGGGGCGGTGAAGATAAAACGGCAAGGCGGAGGCCTTCCTCACAGGAGGCATGGCTCACAGGCTGGGGTCTTGGGTCAAAGCTCCCCCAAATAAACACCCAGATCCCCCCCTTCCTGCCCTCATGTGCCATGCTCCTGCTGCCTTCACACTTGCGCTGTTTGTGACAAGATGCCCCAGCGATGTCTCCTATTTTCTCCCACGTTAGGGACCCTGTGTCCAGCTGCATGACACCCACAGAAACATGCAGGGTGACATGGCCAGGTTTCTAAGCTGGACCTGTAAAGCTGTGTGGGGCACAGACCATGGGAAGGAAGCAGATGGCCCGCCATCCACAAGCCAAGGAGAGAAGCCTTAGAAGAAATCAACCCTAGCCTGATCTTGGTCTTCCCGCCTCCAGAACTGTGAGACAGTAAAATTCTCTTATTTAAAACACCCATATGGCCGGGCTACCAAGCTAATATAGAGTAGCCGCCATCACCGTGCTCCTTCCTAGGGCGGCAGCCCAGGACCTATAGGGGCTGAAATGCAGGTCTCACTGTTAATAGGCACTACAGTGGGGCTGTGTCTGCCTACAGGGGGTGCCTCTCACCCCTCTGCACAAAGGCACCATTTGTAAACTAGACCGGGAAGTATGTAAAATATAAAATTCATTGCTTGACTTGAGAGCAGTTGTCCCAAGCCTCACCCCACCTAGCAATGCCTGACAAGCACATTTCAACCCACAGAAGAACCCAGAAGTCATGCCCAGGGCATTCGTGTGCTGCCTGTCCTAGCTCTGTAAAACACTTGGAAAATAACATCCGACTGATTATCATTATTTGCAGATTCAGTCTTTGCAAAAATCTCCCCCAGCAAAAATGTATTTGTAACCTCCAATCGACACTCACAACACTTGTGGTCATGTGTGGACGTGCAGAGAATGGTGAAAATTTGGGGATGCCCACTAGGCACATTCTCCGCTGAGGCGGAACAAGGCAATGCTCTGAGCTCTTGTTGTGGCTTTCATACTATAAACGAGTATTCTCTCCACAGTCTAGTTAGTGCAATGTGTTTCATATTTTTGTGCTCTTTCTTGGCGACTTTACTGTTTAAAATGGCTCCAAGTGCGGGAAGGCTCTAGATATATCTTCTTGCAGAATATTAAGTATTACTTGAGCTTTATTTGGGCATGACCTAGAGTGCTATTGGCCAGGAATTCAAGGTTAATGGGTCAATAATATATTTTAAATAAGGTGTCTTTAAACAGAAGCACACATGAAACAAGGTTATGTACTGATCAGTTGACAACAATGTTGTGACCAGAAGCTCTCAGAAGCCTACCGCACTATCTGCTCAAGGAGCAATGGTTCAGTATTATTCAGTGTTTGCTGTGATGTCATGGGACGCAAAACTACCGCAAATAATGAGAATTGACTGCACATCAGTTCAGAAAGTGAATCATCCACTGCCAGCCACCAATAATAAAACAATCTTAAACAATTGCAAAAGTGTCTACCAAGTTCCATATTCTCTTGCCATAAGAGAATCTGGCTAAGGTGACGAAACATGAATTGCGTTGTGCAGAAAACAGCCTGCTTCACGAATGACGCGCTGATTGTGCGTGGCATGGCCTCTATTGAGAGGTTCCCCAAGGAGGGATCCTAGGGAGAAGCCACAGCACGAGGCAGGTGCCACCCACAGTCCTACCTACATCCTAGAAGCCACCAACACCCAAATGTAAGCTCTCAAGAGTGGGTCCCCCTCCCCCTGCACCTCTGGGGTGACCTCTTACCTCAGAGACTGAGACTGGCCCCTCCTGCCTTGGATCTCGGGGGTGGCTGGGGCACTGGTGCGGCCCTGCCGCTGGCCAGGAAGGCTGCGGATGGGAACCACATGGTAGGAGGCAGGCTCCAGCAGCCAGAGGCTGGAGGTGCTGGGCCCATCCTGGGGTGTGGTGGCTGGGCTGCTGAAAAAGGATGAGAGACAGGTCAGTGGCAAGAATGCCTCCGTTGTGGGGCTCGAGTTGTGCAGAGGAAGGAGGGCACAGTGGAAGGGGATCCCCAAAACTCATGCCTCCCACCATCACACAGTTAAGGAGAGGGGCAGTCTCCCAGACCTTCCCCTGTTGCATCCCTCCTTCAGCCAAGCACAGCTCCCACCTACTCCCCACCCTCTTTCCTCCCCATCCTGACCTGGACTCGCTGTTGGGTTCAGAAGATTTTCTGGGCTTCTCGTAGGGGTGGTCCAGGCTAGTCTCCTTCCAGGGGCTGTTCTGGATTGGGGCCCGCTCCAGGCCCCCAGTCTCAGGCTCCGCGGGATCCAAGCCCTCGAGGCTCTGGGGTGGGAGAGGCCGGGAAGGTGGAGCTGGGGACTCCGGGGGAGCTTTTGGCACCTGGGACTCCTCTGCAGGGGTAGAAGAACCTGGTGAAGTCAGTGGCTGACAAATAGGCCCAAATTGGCCTGTGCTTTGCTCTCCCTCCCGAGGCTGCTTGTCTGACTACTCCAGGCTGTGGCTCCAGGCCCAGATGCTCGAAGATGTTTTCTTCTCTTTTGGGACTGCCTCTCTCACAGCTGTTTTACACCTGCCTCCTTCAAGAAGTCTCCCTGGATTGACTCTGCTTAACTCACAGTATTCCACCTTCTAACCTTTTCTCCCACTACCCTGTCTGCAGCTAACTTTCTGCGTACTGATTTTTCTTGTTCATGCTGTGCTATTCTCTTATCGACCTGGGCACTCCCCTAGGCAGGGCTATGCTACCCTCTTGGTCCACCTTGACCTCCAGCATCCTTAGGGTTTATAAACAGGGTTTTTAATCTATTGACTGTTGTTTCCATCCCAAGTGCTACCCTCTGTTCAAAAGGGACAATGATTATGGCCAGATGGCTCTTAGGGTCTGACAGGTGCATATTGAATTAATGTCCCAGGGCAAAGGCAGGGACACCCCCCACACTCTATAGGCTCTGCTAGAATTCGCTTTTTCCTTTCCTGTCAAACTGATTGAACTTCTAGAATGGGAAAAAGTCGACACATTCCCACCCTCAAATAAACATGGGCAGGGTGACACAGAAATGTGCATCAAGCAAGAGCACAGACCCTGAGCCCAGCCTGGCAACCCCACCTTCACTGGGTCACTAAATGTCCACTCCCCACTTGAAGGCCTTACTAGTGAACTCTGCCAAAGCCCCCCCGCTCCACCCCCGTCCCCATCTTCCAGTAGGAGCCCAGCCCTAACAACAATCCCTAAACTACCCCTCTCACCTTCCTCCAGGAGCAGCCCATCTGATAGAGAGCTGTCATCTGAGGCACTGAGCTCTGGGAAAGTCAAACGGGAGAGAAGGAGGTGAGGAAATCAACCCATAGATCTGGATTAACAGGCAGTATTGACCCCACCCCTTCCTGATAACATCCTTTATCAGGAAATACCAACTGCGTACTAAGTACTATATTAGATATGAATATATTACTTGGAAGTAGAAAAGAATCAGAAGTTAGGAGCAAGAAGACAGGAAACCTGATTTTAACCCTGGCTCTGCCATTACTATGCAACCTTGAATAAGCAATTTCAATGCTCTGGGCCTCAGTTTCCCCATCTGTCAAAAAAGCCAGAGCTTCCTCTGGGTGGGAGGGAAAGGCAAAGGATCATTTTGGAAGGCCCTCAGGATGAAAAGTATTTCCCTAACTCTTCCAGTGTTCTGAGATCATAAATACAACTCAAGGACCCCAAATCTGAGAAATCCTGCATTACCAGCACGGAGAGCAGTGCAAAGTGGGAATCTGAGCTGTGGGGTTGGCCTGGCCAGATACGGAAGGCTCTTCAGTTGGTGATATGGTGGGTCACCTGAAGGAAATGGGAGTGTGACATTTCTGCATGGTATGGCAGCAGCGTGATCCAAGAAATCTGAGGGAACGTCTATTTGCCATTGCCCTTGGACAAACTGAAACTTCGGAACTTGCGAATACTCCTAAAATGACCTGGATGGAATTCACAAAGTATTTTCAACTATGATAACAATGATGAGGGAACATTAACAATAGCTAAAATTTCTGTGCGTGCCTGGGTGGCTCAGTGCATTAAAGCCTCTGCCTTCGGCTCGGGTCATGATCCCAGGGTCCTGGGATCGAGCCCCACATCGGGCTCTCTGCTCAGCAGGGAGCCTGCTTCCCTTCCTCTCTCTCTGACAGTGGCTCTCTGCCTCTCTGCCTACTTGTGATCTCTGTCAGTCAAATAAATAAATAAAAATCTTCAAAAAAATAAAAATAAAAACAATAGCTAAAATTTCTGTTGTGCCAGTACTTTTCTAAGTACTTCATATATATTAACTCATGTGATCATCAAAACCACCATGTAGGGTAAATACTATTATCATCATATAACAGCTAAAAAAAAAAACAAGGCTTGGAGGAATTGAGGAACGTGGCTTAGGTGAATCCACCAAAAGGTGACTGAGTCAGAATTCATACCCAGACAGTCTGACCAGACTCTGGCTCGTCACCATGACCATTTATTTGCTCTCCTGTTAGCTGTCATCTAATGTGTAAGTCATTCTCCAGAAAGTTCTAAGAAAAGTAAACAATTCCAGCTATCTTGAAATCCTTTATAACAGGGATTGGCAAGCTGGGGGTCCTTGAGCCAAATCCAGTTAAATAAAGTTTTATTGAAACACAGCTACAGCTTTGCTTATGTAATGTCTGGCTGCTTTTGAGCCACAGTGGCAGAGTTGAGTGGTTGTGACAGAGACTTTATAGCCCATGAAGCCCATAAAATATTTACTCTCTGAGCCTGTACAGAAGTTTGTCAACCTTTGCTCCACAATTTAAATGAAATAAAAACTCTACCAAGAGTCATTCTTAAACCCTGTAGGGCATACTGCCCAAGGAGCTGGGCCAACTCCCAAGCAGTCAGCTATCCCAAGGTGCGCTTGGCTCACACTGGCCTTTGCTTTGGGGATCAAATGAGGAGACACCCTTTCACTGAATTCTGGTTCTCTGCCTCTGATCTTTTCCAAAACCCTGGAGAATAAAGAGTTTTATTTTTCACGGATGCTAAGTTGAAGAAATTGGGGGACTGTTAACTATCATAGCCCCCCACTGTCCCTGGGGTTAGTTGTATGTTTTGGTTTGACTATATGGTCTGGGAAGAAAGATATCGGGTCTCATCATCCCTAATCTTCATAAAAACAAGCAGATCATTGGCCAGATTCACTGGCCCAAAAAAAGTGCACTGCCAAAAAAGTGCACTGGCCAAAAAAAAGTGCACAAGGGTCATCTGAGGACCCATTTGTAGAGGTAAGGAACAGGTAGGTCACATCTATCTGCAAACACAAGCCATTGCTGAAGGCTGCTCCCTGTCTTGGCCATGCTGCCCCAACCCAGCCCTGGATCAACCTTGCCCTGCCCTCGGTCCAGCAGTGGCCCGCGGGACTCCCCAGGTGGGCAGTAACTATGGAGATCATACCCACAACATGAGCCTTCTCAAAGGTTGCACTGTTTCACGGGTTGCCCCTAGCTGCATGGGGCTGTGTTAATTAAAATGAAATAAAATTAAAAATTCAGGTCCTCAGTCACATGGGGCACATTTCAAATGCTCAGGAGCTCCTCGAGTGGCTACCATATTGGACAGCACAGGTATAGAACATTCCCACCATAATTCATTCACCACCATAGAACATTCCCACCATAGAACATTCCCACCATAATTTCCATTATGGAAATTCTAGGAGGCAGCTTGGCTGAAGGCAGGAGTTGTCAATCAACAAACACATTCAGAGCACCTACTACAACCTAAGGTTGGGTCCTGGGGAATTTCTCCTCCAGTTCACCGTGGTAAATTAGCTTAACATCTGACTGCTCCCCGCCACCTGCAGGGTACTAGCTAATTACTCCCACCTGGCATAATTAGTAATTATCCTAAACTGAATGAGCCTTGAGCAGAAACCAAGGGAGCAGGTGGGCTTTTTCTTCCCTTTCTTTCTTTTTTTTTTTTTTTTTGGTTGTTGTTGTTTGTTTGCTTTTTCTTTTTAATTTCAAACACCTTTCAGCTACTAACTAATTATTAATCCTTTTCTACTTCCTCCTTCCAGGGAAAGCAGGGCTGGGCAGGGGAGCCATAGAGCAGGAATTACTTGCTCAAGCCACCGCCTCCTGGGCTCCCAAGGGACGACATTAGCGCCCAGGACCTCATGCCCACGGTCAAGGCAGGGTTTGAAGGTAGATAATGCAGGGTCTTTCTCTGGTCTGGAGGCTGAAAGGCAGCCAGCTTCACCCCGTTTCCTCTCTACAGCTCCATCTTCACCTGAGCTGAGGGCCCGGAGAAGGCTTCAGAACGTCCTGCCTCCCACGGTGGGTTAACCAAAGCCCCAAGGCAAGTCCTGACCCCCTTCGTGCCCCCCACAAGGAGCGTCATGGTAGCAATGGCAGCAGCACAGGGACAGCACCCCCAACCTCCGCCACCCCACCACCTGCAGGCTTGTGAGCAGAGGGGGCTGCGGGATAGTACCAGCTGGAGGGGGACCCAGGCGGGGCTGAGACAAACCGGGACAGGGACACGGAGTAAGTGAGTCCTCAGGGACCTTCCTGCCTGAGTCCATAGCTTCCCTTCAAGGGGGCAGAGGGTGGGAGGTACTGTCAAGTGGGCGGACCCTGTCGGAGTACAGGGAGGATGGAGAACTTCTTTTCCATCTGTGCCTTGGAGACATGGAATGCTACCTTACAGCCAGGCCAGGCCAGAACCAGGTGACCCAGAGGAGTCTGGCCATCTGAGCCTGTGTCAGGTGCACCGGTCTCCTGTGTTTCCTGGGCCAGCTGTCCCCCGGAGGCCCCTCTTGCCTCCTCTGCTTCTACTAGAGGTGACCTGGGAGGTGCTGGGTCCCATCCTTTCTCCCAACATTAGAGGGAGATGTGTGGCAATGGAGACCTCCACGACCTGGACTGAGAGCATCCCCTAAGTCCAAGGCATGGGCCACCGGGCATGGGGGACTCTAAATACAAGTGTCCCCAACCAGGAGAGGAGAACAGCCTCAGCAAAAAGCCAACCCAAGGAGCAGGGTAGGAGCCTGATGGTGGAGAAGTAAACAATTCCCCGTGCCCAGACCGAGGCGTTGGCATCCAGTTCTGCCCCGGGCCACTGTTCCCCACCCCACCCTGGTTCTCTCCCCTGGAGCTGCGGAGGTCTGGGCTACCCACGAGAGGCCCGGGGTCAGGACAAGCAGGACGCCCTGAGAACCGGCAGGGAGGGCTGCAGTTCGGCCTAACAAGCTGGATTCGCGGAGAGCAACAGCCACACCGAAGGGCTCAGAACCACTTGCCGGAGTTAGACGCACGGGGCTCCAATAATGGCAGGCCCTGGGCAGGCACACCTTCTGAGGTACCCCCACAGCCCCCAGTCTCCAGGCCACGGGGCTCAGGACTAGACCAGAGGCCCTGTGAGAGTGGAGAACAGAAGTGGAGGCCTTCTCCTGACTAGGTGGTGCTAGATACTTAAGCAAAGGTTGGGTGTGGCATTTGAGGGGCTGGATTTCCACCTACACATCCCACGAGCAGCTCCAGCCCCTGAAACAATTCAGGGAGCAGCTGTAAGTAGCAACAGTAGGCCCCTGAGCGGCCTGACACAGGCCAGGGGACAGTTTCTCAGCTCAGAGCCCAAGCTCAGGGAAGCCTCCCATTTCCCAAACCATATACACCAGCCCCGGGGCCTGGAGGGCAGGAGGGCAGCCCTGCCCACTGCTGCTGAGCGGACCCTAGGACGAAGCTCGAAGTCAGCCTGGGGAGCACCTTTCTGCCCAGGAGGCCTTCTTGAGGGCAGAGGACATTGAGAAGGATGAGGAAGGAGTGGACTGCTTTCTAAGGAGACGGGGGAGAAGGTCTCACAGGATGGAGAAGCCCTTTGCCATGGCCTGTCGGGGCTGCAGCAGGTCAGGGTGGGGTAGTGGGGGACCGAGGAAGCGGGTTTCGAGCTAAAATCAAGCTGGAACATGAGACACGGTGCTGGGCACAAAGGCAAATGCAATGGCCCGAGTCCCGGCCCCTGCCATCGCATGCAGCTCGCACGTGGCCCGGGGCTCTGGGGGCGGCTGGCTCACCTCGGCCCAGGGGCAGGGCAGCGGTAGAAGGGGGCCCGCTGGCGCGCCGCTGCTCGCCCAGGCAGCGCTCCAGCTCCCTGAGCTTCTTCTCCTCCTGCAGCATGGCGTGCTTGCGCTGCCGCCGGGCCTGCCTGCTGAGGTTCTCCTCCAGGCACAGGCGCCGGGCCGCCTCAGCGATCTGCAGCTGCAGGGCCAGCTCCCGCTCCAGGCTGCTCAGGGGGTCCTGGGGAGGCGGGAGAGGCAGGGGGCTCACTCAGGGACCCAGAGAACGGCCCTGACCCCCTGGGCTCTGGATCCTGACCCTAAGCCCAGGAAGCAGGGACGCAGAGAGCTGCGGCTGAGGCCACGGGGAGGAGGGTGGGGTAGTGGGAGGTGGCCGAGAGCAGACTTGTCGCCCTGAGAAGTGGGCAGAGGGACCCACCCACTAGCCTGCTCCCTGAGCAACCTAAGCCAGGCAGCGTGGGAACCAAAGTGGGACACTTTCCCTCCTGACCCCAAGGGCTGGTCAGGCAGGCCCGGAGAAACTTGCTGCCTTTCACACCACAGGGAAGGAATCCTAGGGCCCGAGCCACCCCCGCCGCCTGCCTGCCTGCCGTGCGGAGAAGGAGGACATCCCTAGGGGCCAGAATAACCTGTTTAAACAGGCCATTGCCTCTCTGGGCTGGTGGTTGAGCTCTTAACTGATCTTCTGCCTACTGGCGACCAAACCCAGCATCTTCACGAGGTCCCAGCTCTCCCAGCTCCTGTGGCGGCACCCCTTCCCACACCACCTGGGCTGTAGGTTAGTGGGTGTCCCTCATCAGCACAGAGCCAAGCTCCCCGACGGGGTGTGCTGGGGTGAAACGGAGATGGCCAGGTCCTGACTGAGCGGCTCTGCCTCAGGAGCTAACCCCTCCACGTGGCGTGGCCTTGGTTCAGTGAGCAACACTTGTGGGGGCAAGACGGCCCGCTCGGGCTCCTCACCTCTCTGTGCAAGGCCCGCTCATCCAGTTTGTAAGCTGCTCCGATCCTGCGGCGGACCTTAGGGGCCTTCTCCCCTGGTTTGAGGGGATACTCTGCTGGCAAAATACCCGTCAGCTCCTGCGGGGAAACAAAGTCAGCCAGGCCCCTCTCCACGTACGCAGCCCTTGGCCAACCAGGAATCGCCAATCCCACGAGCTCTGCATGGCCTGTGCCTGCCCTTCCCCGGAGGCCCCTGCCCACGCCTCGCCTTACCCCATAACCCGGAGTACCCCATAACCCTCTCTGGCCTCTTCAGGGCACCCCCTACCTACCGTCCTCTTTTCCTTCAAACTTCAGGTCCCCCCTCCTTCAGAGATCGACTCTGGCCCTGGTTACAGTCGCGCGGAGGCGCGCGCGCCTCCGTCCACTCCCGCTCCAGCCCTTCTGTCCTCCCCTCCCTGTGCCGCGGGCCCCACTTGGATTCTTTCCTTCTCCCCGACCAGCCGTCCGGTGCCCAGGCCAAGTGCTGCACACGGGATGGAGGCCTCACCGCCCCCCCTTCTGATTTCCAGAATTTCCTCCCAAGCAGCCCCAGCATCCCAAACTGTGGCTCAGATTAACCCCAGGTTTGCTGGGGGTGGGGGCAGGGGGCTGGCTGGGGCTCTCACCGCCTCCCGAAGGCAGAGTCTCTTCAGCTCCTCCAGCCGCGCCTCCAGACGCGCCTCCAGGGCCCTCTGCTGCTTGCGCACCGCGTGCGTCAGCTCCTTCACAGGGGAGACGGGGCTGTCGGGGCCTAGGGGGCAGCAGGGCACAGCTCAGCAGGTGGGGGAGACCCTCTCAGACACCTGTTAACTATCCCCGGGGTGGTGGGGGGGATGTGCTCACATGTACATACACACACACAAACACACACACACGCGTGTACACACACAGCCTCATCCCTGCCCACAGATGACAGGTCAGCTGCTGCAGCCTGTGTCATAACCACAAACACATCTCCTGGCAGTTCCAGGTGGCAACAGGACAGCTCACGGGAAAGGGCTGGCCTCCAACCCCAAGGCAATTTGCAGTGATGGGCGAGCTACAGGCCTGAGCTCTGTTCTTCCCCTTCCCACCCTCCACCCCTACAATTTACTTCTGCCTCTACTACTTCCTCCTTCTCTTTCCCTCTCTCTTTTTCCCTCTCTCTCACATATGTGCTTCTTTCTTCTCTTCTATCAGGAGGACAGATTCAGGCCGACCAGAGAGACAGGACCTTTCCAGTAGCCAGATAAGATGTTTCTACTTCTTAGTAATCACTAGGGCCAGAACTGCAGAGACCTGTTCCAGATAGGATCAGACCTCCAGGCCAGACCATCCGGGAAAACGGCAGCCCGTTGGGTATCTAGCCCCCAGCGGAGGCCTCTCCCAGCCTCCCACCTTCTCCACTCATCTTCCAGCCACTCAGCCTGGCCAGCCCTGGGGGCTTGCGGCCTCGGAGAGTCAGGCTGGGGGCCCACAGGGCGGGATTCCCCAAACCACTCACCCGACTGCAGGATGATGCCGCTGTCGGTGTCGCTGACCTCATCCTTACTCTCCATGATGGATTTCGGGGAGGAGGGGGCACAGAGTAGGGAGGGGTGACGCCGTTCCCAACCTGAGCCAGGATGTGGTGACGGCCTGCAGGTTCCCCAGCTTCGAAGAAATAAATAAATAAACTAAAACCGGCTGTGGGTAAAACCCCTTGGTTCTACACAGACCTTAAGTAAGGGTCCGATATTTGAGGGCAGGGAGAGGGGAAGTGAGGACGGGGTTTCTGGGACAGTCTGGGGTCGGGAGGCCCTTGGCGCGGGGGGTGCTGCAGAGAAAGCTCGGCGGGCCTCACCAGCAAAACTGTTCTCGGGGGGGTGCTCTCTGAACCCATCCTAGCCTCCTGCGGCCTCCTTCGGAGTGGCCACAAGGACCACTGAGCCTGGGGAGAAGGATGAGGAAAAGAGCAAGAAAGAGGAGGAAAGGAAAGGGATAATAAAACTCGGAGGGAACACGAAACAAGGAGCAAAGGAAAGCAGAAGGGGGAAGAAGTCTTCTTGGGGCACAGCGGTCCCCATGGGGCTGACTATCCTCAGCCTGAGAACCCAGGAGGCATGAGGCCTGTCCCGCTGCCCAGTGGGTGACAGACAGTACTGGGTACTTGGCCAAGCCTCTGCTCCAGGGCCCTCAAAGCCCGTGCTGCCCAGAGCCCTCTGGACCAGGGTCTTCATCCAAAGGCAGGTGCCAGAGAGCTGCCCGGAAGCCCTGATGTAATTCCCAAGCCACTCTGTCTAGGAGACCCCTCAAGGAGGAGTCGGCCAAGACCCCCTATACCCCACAGCCAGGGAGGCCCAGTGTGTGTATGTGTGCGTGTGTGTGTGTCTCAGGGTCACGGGTGGGGTGGGATTTGTGACTAGATTGGAAGCTGCTGGAGGTCAAGGAGGAGCCGAGATCACCCACTCCTCTGCCTCCCTGGGCTTGAGCACACTCGGTGGCACAGGTACAATCTCAGAATGCGTCGGCCCAGCCGGGCTCCAGTCGCCAAAACAACACCTGCTGCTCGCCCCCTCTCTCCTCCCTGAGTTCACACCCCTGCTCAGGGTCCCTGCCGGCCAGGGTTCTGGCAGCTGTTGGCTGGAGCAGGGAAGGGGAGAGGTGGGCGGAGCCCAGGCAGGCAGTCTGGAAGGAGAGCCCAGCCACCTCCTCACTGAGTCAGCCCATTGAGCAACAGTCCAAAAGTCCTTCTGAGTTTCTGTCTGGAGCTTATCCTGCCGGCCTACCGCACAGGACCACGGGGTGGAGGAGGTGGGCTCCGCCCTCCACCATCAGTCCGGGGAAGAGGAAAGCAGGCCTTGGGAAAACTGAGCGCAAAGCAAGGCGAGAGGGAGAGGGCTGCAGGCAGCCCGGTCCCCAGGAGGACCTCTGCTTCTCGAGACTGGAAAAGCAGGAAGGATAGGGCTCTTTTATCGACCTCCATCAACCACTCAGCCCATCGAAGGACCGTTGAGCAACAGCAATAAAAACACAGCCCTGAAAACAGTAGGTACCTGCACTTTGGAATTCCAATTCTCCAGGAAAGTCTAGAGAACAGATGGTAGGATTTAAAAAAGAAGTTTATGTGGGGCCTTTGCAAACATGCCAAAGAGAGAGAATGGCCCATGTTCTGGAAACCCAGAACAAGACATGCAGTGAGGGAGCCACCCATGCGCGACCCATCCCTCCGGAAGGTGAGAGCAGGCCTGAGGGGCAGGCGGCTGACCCAGCCCCCACCCCACCACAGGCAGCCTCTACCCGTCCCCAGCAGCCAGGGGCAAGGCCCAGCCACAGCTAGAAAGCAAGGCCCTCACAGCTGGGACGGTGAGGGAATTTTGCTTTGGACGAGGAAGGAGGTAATGTGGGAGTGAAGCCATTAATTAGTCACACTTGCTAATTAATTATTAACCATGAAGGCGTTGCCTTGGGAAGTTGTGATAACTCAGCCTGGTTCCCCTCCTTGACTGTTGCCGTGCAAAGTAGGGTCACCGGGGCAGGGGGGCGGATGTGAGAGGAGACCCCCACCTCCTGCCATATCCCCCTCCCCCAGTGTTCACTGCCAGGGTCAAGAGGCTGGCCCTGGCATTCACAGTGGCCCCAGTCTGACTGACTGGGCGCACTTGGGGCTAACTCGCGGCTCCAAGTAGAGCAAAGAGCACAGGACCTGAAGTTGGGAGATTCAAGTTCAGCCACTGCCTATGCTGTCCTGAGAGAGTCGCCTGGCCTGGCTGGGCCTGCTTTCCTCATAGGCACAAAGATTTAGATAGTCTGTAGGAAAGGCCCTGTCAGCCCCCCGCTCTGAATCTGGACCCCTCGGACAACGTGGCCCTCCTCGCAGTATGGACCCTGCCCAGGTCCCCCCTCCTCCAGCGGGACAGAAGTCTCTGGAGCCTGATGCTTCAGGCATTGCTTTCCCATAAAGGCAGTTCAGGGAACACACTGAACCCCTTCCCGAGGCAGGAATCCCTCCCTGCCCTCCAGACCCTCAGCACCCCCGACAGCAAACCCCAGTCCTGGGTCCTAGGAAGCAGGTCACCTGACCAAACAAGGTCCCCGGAAAAAGGCGAAGGAAAGAAGAGGCGAAGACGGGGAAATACCAGCAACCCTCAGGCTGAGCCCCTGAAGACCCTCCCCCATCCCAGATGTGCCCCCAAAGCCAGCTCCTGGGCCTCTCCCTTTCTCCCGTAGAGGCTGAGGTCTGGGAACTACAGCAGAACAAGAGGCTCCTCATCTGGGCCCACCAGCACCCCCCCATCATCCTGTGCCCAAGAAACAAGAAGGAAGGGGGTGTTGGTGCTGGCCACCGCAGGGGCTCCCCGCCGCCCCCGTCCCTCGGGGCCAGTCTGCCCCTCAGCCCCGAAGACCTGCTCCACCCCGCTCCGCCCTCACCTGCTTCTGGGGTCTAGTCCAGGATTCCGGAAGCACCACTTGTTCCCAGGTCAGGGGGCTGAGGGGTGTCGCATGCCGTCTCAGGGTGTCCCAGGACACAGGCAGGCCTCCCTGTCCTCTTTCTCTGACCTGGCTCCAGTGCTCCACTCGCTGCCGAAGGCCGCCCCTCCCTCTGGTCCCGCCTGCTGGCCTGCCTGCCTTTCCTCCTAGGCTGCCTGCCGGGCCAGGGGAACCAGGTTACTTGTTGTGACTTGAGTCAGAGGGGAGGAGCAGGTGAGCAAGTCCTTCCCTGAACTAATCCTGCGGTGGCTGTTGCCAGCGGGCAGCTCCTGGGCCTCTGCACTTCCGGGGGCGGGGAGTGGGGAGAAAGGGGGGCTCCCCAAAGAGGAACCCCAGAAGAAGGCAAGAGGGGTCACGTCTTCATGGCCTCAAGGGACTCTATGCAACACGGTGAGCTGTTAGAGGCACAACTGCCCTCCTGACCCTCAGTTTCCCTTTCCAGAAATCAAGGCCTGCAAGACCCCCAGAAGGAGGGTGAAGGTCCACAGTCCATGGGGATACCAGCATGAAACTGACAAAGTGACAAGAAGAGCTCATTGCTCTTTCCGTACACTGGAAAGGAAACCAAGGCCCGAGTTTCGTCTCTCTCAAATCAGGTTTTAAAAAGCTTCAGGCAAGGCAGTAGCTATGGAGTCCATATGGGAAGGTGCTAGGATCCTAAAGACAGCAAGGGTGTTCTCTCCTTCCATCCTAGACATTGCCCCCCAGGATCATCAAGGCCTATTTGTTACTTACAGCCATGCCTCAGCAGGGTCCCTGAACATTAAGCTGAACCCCAGCCCTGTCCCCTGCTCCACTGGGACCCCAGCATCTAATCAAGGGACCAGAGACCAAAATGCAACCCGTTCTCTACAGAAAATACGCCTCCAGGACTCCCACCCCACTGAGCCTCAAGCAAACCAAAAACTGTTCACAACTTAGCCCATTTCACGGAGAGAAGCAAGGGCTAAGGCGTCCTGTTGCTTCACCATGGACCACACAGAGACATACTGTGGGTTAAGGACTGCACCCCTCGACGTGTCATCCTACCGCCTCCCTTTCTCCCTCTCTGATACTCCCACTGTGCCCCTCAACCTGGGGTATAGGCACCTGTACCTCTCTCTGGATTGATTCCCTCCTCCATCCTCACCTCCAAACCCCATCCCCCTCCCCATTCCTCAGGGCCAGGATGATGGAAGTCTGCTCCACCAAGCAGCTCCTGGGGGCCTGAGCTCTGTTGCTGATGTCCCCAGAGTCCCTACACACATACCCTGCTCCCCCTCACATTCCTATACGCACCTTCTTTCCAAACAATGCTAGCCCCAGAGTCCTCTGGGCTGACCACCTTCCTCTCTCCAGGCTGAGGCTGAGGGGCCCCAAGGGTGGGGGAACCCCTCCTGTGAAGTGGAGCCAGCTTTCAGTCTGGTCTCCCCAAGAACCCACAGCCCTTCCCTCCCCCAGTCCTCCCCATCCCCCAATAGACTTGTCACATTCTTTCAATGACAAACAGAGAGAGATTGACTCATTGTAACTGGTCCCCTTCCTCCACCTTGCCCATCCCCCAGCTCCAGGTGGTGGGGGGGGTGATAGAAGTTTCTAGAACTAGCTGATAGCATGTATTTTAACTCACAAAATGAAATTAAGACAATCACTAAGAGAACCAACTGTATGGAAATACAGTTCTAAAAACAGAAAAACATGGTAATATATATGCTTCTTTATTAACATTAAACAGGATCCAGCAGTGGATAATTTCATAGAGGAAATGGGTATAAAACTATCTGTGAATTCTATCAATGGCAAAGTCACAAGTACCGCCTGTGGTTTCTTGCCTTTGTAATTGAAGGCAATGCTAAATTTTGTTAAAGGTTGGTGTGAAATAAAAAAATTTTTTTCCCATCTAAGTTCAGAAACCCTCTGAATTCTATCCACAGATGCTTTGGTGCCCAGGACCCAGTTAAGAACCCCACCATCAGGGACCCTCCCATCTCTGAGCTCAGAGGAGAGAAACACAGATAATCCACTCACTGCGCTGATCCCCTGGAACTATCGAAAACCCCCTTGTTCCCTCAAATTCACATGCAACATTTCCTGCCCAGCAAAACGTGAGGTTTGGGATGGGACTAGCAAACCAACTCCACCAGATTCAATAGGTCGGATCTCACTGTCGGCCATGCCTGTCAACTCAAAATACCGAAAGGGAGGTGGGCACCCCAGAAACTGGCTGGGAATTTTGGGGTTCACTGCCTCCCTCCCCGTCAGCCTCGGGGATTGGGGGACTGACTAATCAATGCCCTGCCCCAAAGCCCAGAGCATCCACACCACTTGGAGGTGGAGGAAGTGGTTTCCCTGAGCAGAGTTAAAGGACTTGGAATCTGATTGTTGAAAGGCGAAAAACTGCATCTCTTTCGGGTTTTCAGTTCCCAACGACAAGTCCCAAATCAGGAAACTTCCACACTCTATAGCCATCCACTCCAACATTGTTTTGAAGTCCCTTCTTTAAGTTTCTTCTAATACATGAGATTGGAAGTTGTTCAAAGCCAAGGGCCTCCTCCAACCACCCTCCTATCGCCACCAGCACCCAGCCCAGCACGGAATCGCACGCTCCGAAAATCCCACTTAATGAATTAACAAAGCAATGGTCAGCTGCCGGAGTCAACAGAGCAGAAAAAAGCCAAGGAGCCCGGGACCCTCCAGGCGAAGGCGGGTGGGAGAGGGCTCCTGAACCGTTTTCTTACTGCACTCTTCTCTCTTCCTACTGGGAAAGGTGTTCTCCTCCAGCAGGCGATGGTGGAGTGGGCTAGGACAGGAGAACTCCATTCTAGCCTGGAATGTGCCCTGAAATCAGACCTCTAGGCTTTCCTTAAAAAGCCCCTTTGTCCGTCCACCCTGCTCCCCTCCCCCACCGCGCCCTCCGCATCCAGGCGGCCCCAGACTTTGCTCCTTTTGTTTGGCTGTTTTCTGGCTTCCCGGAACCTGGCCAGGGGATCCACAGGCATGGGGAAGGTCGAAGAAGGGTTGAGGAGTCGGAAATGTGCACTTTGGGGAGGACCTTGAAATTCCCACCCCTTTTGTAAATTACTCCATTCCTTTTAGGGCCAGCTCCGTTAAGGCCGAAGACCATGGGTTTAGGAGCTTGAACTACCCCCAACCCCTCAGTTCACCCGCGCTGCTTCCCCCTAAGTTTTCCCCCTTACCTGTCCCATGGAGATCTGGCGCCGCCCGCCTGTCCCCGCGCCCCCTGTTCCTGCCTCGCAGCTTCAGGACCTGCTTGTCCAGGCCATCTCCTCTCTCCCCGAGTCTCCCCCCGGCCTTCCCTCCCGGGAGGTATTTCATTTAACTTCGGCATTTGCAGCATCCCAAATGTTAAAGATCCCAAGACATCTGTCCCCTGGGGCATACCAAGGCCCATAGGAAAGAGGGGAAAGACTCAAGAAGGGATTCGAGATTCCGAGCCAAGAGTCGGGGCGGGGCCCCCTGTCGGGGTGGCAAGATGCCAGCAGGAATGAGTTTTCTTGGGAGATCCCCGTTCCAGGAGGCGAGACTGCCCCCTTCTCCCGCTTTGGGACGCGGGCGTGGCGGGACACCCCCCGCGCTGCCAGTTTCCGCCGCCCGGGCGGGAGGAGGCTCGGCTCTCCGGCCGAGGGCCGCCTTTCATCCGCGCGCTCCGGCCTGGCCGGGGGCCGTTTCCATTCCCCGGGACCCCGGGGTGAAAGAATGAGAGAAGCCGGCAAGAGGGCGCCGCGCCCCTCCCTCGCAGGCCCCCTCCCCCTCCTCGCCGGTCCCCTTCTCCCTCGCGTGCACCGCGCTGGCTGCGGAGCCACCGCGCGCTGGCGCCGCGGGAATTGCCTCCCCCTCCTCCGGCCCCAGCCCAGTCCTCCTGGGCGCCGGCTGGCCGCACTCGGCCGGGCCAGGAGAGGAACCCCCTCCCGGTGAGCGCCTCCTACTGTTCCCGCTAGCCTCGTGCCCCTTCAGCCATCCTTCATTCACTCTTCCCCTGCTTTCGTCTGTCCAAGAATCTTACTGAGCACCTACTAGTGCTCAGCACGGTGGATCACAGTTCAAATTCTTCCCTGGATGATTCCCCAGTAGAGAGTAATCAAGTAGCAATAGTATAAATGAAGTAAAGGCTAGAACCCAGGGTCGAGAGAGACAGAGACAGAGAGGAGAGGGGAAGAGGCTGGGCCAGAAGAAGGGTCGCAAAAGCAAGAGAAGGCAGCGCCAGGGGAATTTGGGAGGTATAAGGAGGATTTTGAGGCAGCAATGACAGGATATACAAAAGCATAATGGCAAAGAAGCACAGTAGGTTCTAGGAGCTACAGGGAACTTAGGGTGTAGGATGAGGCAGAAGGAAAAAAATGAAAACAAAGAAAGACAAGCCTAAAGTGGCAGGCAGAGGCTCATTAGGAAGAAGGGTAGCTCTGTGCGGTTGTCCAGGTTGTGCACCATACTAATAAGGAGGGCTCATTGGTGTTCCACCCACCAAACTGTGTGGGTTCTCCCTAGAGACGGCGACTTTCTCCCATTAATACAAAAGCACTGTCTGAACTAAGTTGACTGAAGAGCTGTGTGGGCGAGCTAAGGCTTAAGATTTTTATCCTGAGGTTAAAGAGAGGCTACTTGTACTAGTCAAGGTTCTCCAGAAAATCATAATCAATAGGTATAAATATATGTGTGTATACATATATATTAGAAAGAGAGAGATGCAGAGAAAAAGAGATTTATTTTAAGGAATGCTATTAGAATTGCTGACAAGTCCAAAATCTGCAGGGTGGCCTGACATGCTGAAGACCAGAGAAGACTGCAGTTCAAGTCCAAAGGCACTCTGCTTACAGAATTCCTTCTTCATCAGAGAAGGTCAGTCTTTTTCCTATTAAGGCCTTCATCTGATTGGATGAGGTCCACCCGTATTATGGAGAATAATCTGTTTTACTCAGAGTCCACTGTTCCCTTAAATGTTAATCCCTTTTAAAAATACCTTCACAAGGGGACGCCTGGGTGGCTCAGTTGGTTAAGCAGCTGCCTTCGGCTCAGGTCATGATCCCGGCGTCCTGGGATCGAGTCCCACATCTGGCTCCTTGCTCCGCAGGGAGCCTGCTTCTCCCTCTGACTCTGCCTTCCACTCTGTCTGCCTGTACTCGCTCTCTCTCTCTCTTACAAATAAATAAGTAAAATCTTTAAAAAAAAAATACCTTCACAGGGCGCCTGGGTGACTCAGTGGGTTAAAGCCTCTGCCTTAGGCTCAGATCATGATCCCAGGGTGCTGGGATCGAGTCCCGCATCGGGCTCTCTGCTCAGCAGGGAGCCTGCTTCCCTTCTTCTCTCTCTGCCTGCCTCTCTGCCTACTTGTGATCTCTCTCACTGTCAAATAAATAAATAAAATCCTTAAAAAAAAAAAAAACACTTCACAGAGGAGTGCCAGGTGCAACTTTTGGCTTGTGAGTTTGAGCTCCATGTTGGGTGGAGAGACTACTTAAAAGTAATAAATAAATAAATAAATAAATAAATAAAATACCTTCACAGAAACATCCTGGGTAATATTTGACCAAATATCTGGAAACCACAGGCCTAGCCAAGGTGACACGTAAAATTATCCATCACGATATTGAAAACTGTCAATCCAGAACCTAGGCAGACTCATTGTTAGATCAATGAGCAAACGGACTGGGGAGAATTTAGAAACAGCCATACAGGATGGTAGATCTTGCTTGACTTCACAACTGACTGACTAAAGACATGGCAGGTAGGAAGAGGGAAGAGTCGAGGGTTTCCCAGATTTCTAGCTTGAGGATTCAGCATAAGATGTATTCACCTGAGGACATTGAAGGTAATGTCCAGTCAGCAGCCTAGTAGTGTTGGCAGGAGGCAGAGCTCTAAACCACAAGGCAGGTTCGAGAGAGGGGCTTAGGAGACACTAGAGAGCTGGAGATCTGGGAGTGGGTGAAATCACCCAGGTAGGGTATGTAAGATGAGAAAAAGACATTGCGGGGGCGGGGGGGCGTGGAATTCTGGGAGTGTTAAGGATAGAGGGTAATGTGCCTTTGAAGGTAAGCATTATTATATTATTATATTACTCATGGAATGGCACAGTTTGTTGAAGCATTGATTTGCATTCCTTCTCCCTTTCCATTCACTGCTGCCTTTTCTCTGGGAGGAAAGCAGAACCCTCCTGAAGGCCTTAGCCCCAAGGCTCCTGAGACAATGCCAGGGGTCCTGAGAGGTTCAAGGGCAGAGATGTGGCTTTTGGAAGCCAGAAAAAAGAGGTGTGATGACCTGGGAATGTGAAGGAAAATAGTGTGTGTCCTGGGCAGCCAGGACCCTGAACACTAATTCACACAGTGCCCAGAAGTGGTAGCGGGGCCTCAGCAGGTCTGGGAGGTGGGATGCTCAGGCCCAAGTTTCTGGCCTCAACATAACTGTGCACTGCACATACCCAGGAAGCAGGAGCTCAGGCTACAAGAGACCCCAGAGGGCTAGAGCAGCCAGCTGCCAGCCCTTAATCCTGTTCCCTGGTGCTCCCCTAAACCTTCAGGATCCTGCTTGAGAAAATACCAGTTTTTGCCACCCCAGAGGCCCAGAACAGAATCAAATTGATTTATGGACCTGACCTTGGCATATGTTGGGGGAGTGGGGCACAGAAGGGCATGGTGGAGACTATGGCAAATTCCAACACTGAGGCTCTGTCTCAGGGCAGCCGTCACTGCAAATGTCATAAGAAAAGGACTTCTATTTTTAAAACAAAATCTGGAAACCCAGATTTTGTGTGAAATGTGAGATCTCCTAATTTGTACACATTTGATTCTTTTATTAAAAATTTAAAAGCAGTCAAACAAAATGTATCTGCGGTCCTTGGGCCATAGCTTGATTTGCTGCCGCACAGCTCTGAGCACAGAGCCTGGGACTGGTTTGAGCAGGGTCTGAAGAAGACAGGGCTGGGGAAGCAGGTGTTCTGGAAGCAGAAACCAGAGCCCTTAAAGGGAACTGACTAGCCCAGACTATGGAAGGAGAGGGGGTTGCTCATTGGGAGAGTCCATCAAGCACCCAACAGCTTTCTATCCTTCTCACTTTGGCTGAAGGGGGCCACAATTCTTTTCCATCGGTTGGTTAGTCCTGGGAAGTGGTGGAGGGGTCTTGAGAAAAGCTTTATGAGTTCCTGCCAGAGAATAGAAGGGGGCACAAGCTGGAAACTCCGTAGCTTAGCTTCTGAAAGCCTCATGGTGGCTGAGCAGCTGCCCGTCTGTGCTGGGAACAGCCCTTCCCCACATACTGTGGGGAGAGGGTGCCCCAGAACTCTCCCTGCCCATGGGAGCTGCCCTGGTCCTGCTGACTCAGGTGTCCTCAGGCCCTTGGGCCTAGCAGAGGATGAGGCTCACTCACCTTGCCCACCCTCCTCTCCCCCTCCCTCCGTGGGCTGGGTGAAAAGAATGAGTCGATTCACAGTGGTGCAGACAGTGCCCTGTCGATGCCCTCTGTAAGAAGCCTTTTGGAAACCCCAGAATGACTCGGAGCCCGAGGCCCTGTTTCCTCTCCTGACCGCATCCTGCAGCTCGCAGCTGGGGGCAGGTGCAGGAGGGGTACTGCCCGTTGGCATCTGCCTCTGTGGCGCAGAACCCTCTTGACGGGGCACAGGCTGGTGGCAGGAGGTAAGTAGCTATGGGAAATGCATACGACCACCTTAGGGGGCCAAGGCTGGGGGTTTCACTCAACTGCCCCAAGGGAAGGGCAACTTGGGCGAAGACATTGCGTTTAGAGAGCTGTTTGGAATGCAGGAGAGAGCCATCCGTGGGGCTCCGACTCTTGAGTTAGTTGCATGAGATGGAAAAGGAGCCCACTTCACCAAAACACAGCAGCATGCAGCAGGCTGGCAATTCTCAGCTGCTTTCTGGATGCCACCGGATCCTGTCCACGGTGCTTACCCTTCCCACCTTCTCTCTCTTCCTTTGCATGTTCCTTCCCCTTTCTCTCGTTCTTCCCACCCCTTCCTCTCCACCTCCTCCATCCGAGCCACCAGGGCTCCCATAGGATTCTAGGGGCCACAGCCCTGTGTCTGAGGGCCTCCTGCCCAGAGCCCTGGCCCCTGAGACGCCATCCTCCCCTCTTAAGCACTGCGCCGGCCTCAGTTATAGCGTGCGCTCCCTGGTGGGGCCACCAGGGGGCAAGAGTTGATCGCTCTTGGATCTGGACCAATGATGCTCTGGTCTTTCCTCTCTGTGCCTTGGAGGAAAAAAAATCCTGAGAGTGAAAGTGACGAGGGTGGAGTGGAGTTGTCCTAGGCTCTAAGAATTCCTTGCTTCCGATAGCCCAGCTGATGGAGGACGCGGATCCTTCCTCTCCTGGGGGGGTGAACGGGCCCCTCCCTCACTGCAAGCCCCAAGCCCTGAGCCTACCTTCCCTTGCTCTGGGATCACTGCCCAGCATGCCCTCAGGCCCTGGTCTCTGGCTATCCTCTCTTCTGTGTCTAGAGACCCAGAGAATTTGAAACCTTAAAAAGAAATTTTAAGAGATTATTTATTCATGTGTTTGTTTATGTGAGCAAGAGAGCAAGAGGGCAAGCAAGGCGGTGGGTAGGTGCAGAGGGAGAGGAAGAAGCAGACGCCCCGCCGAGCGGGGAGCCCCACATGGGGCTCCATCCAGGACTCCTAGGATCTCGGCCTGAGCGAAAGCAGATGCTTAACCCACTGAGCCACCCAGGCGCCCCGAGATTTTGAAACTTTGAGAAAAGATAGAGAATTATGTTAAAAAACAATGCAACTACAAAGACAAAAAGCTAAATACCACAGAGCAGAGAAAGCAGTGATTATTGTGGGGCTTTCAGATATGGCGGAGACCAGCCTCCTGACAGACAGGACATGTGGGTCCTGAGGGTGCCTCTCTGCTCCCAGCTCTCCTTACCCGCCCCCACTCCAGTGCCCACTGAGAAAGCCCTTTTCTGCTTGAAGTCAGATGGCACACATAGTAAGACTTTGTCAGCCTGGTCCCCACTGCATTTCTTCCCTGTCAGGGTTATGTGTGGTGGAGAAGTCCCAGGTCCCTGGGAGCAGAGCCCGGGCCCCCAAGTCCCTGTCTGAGCTGCACCTCAGGTCATGAGCTCAAGCGGCTGGCAAGGGAGGTGGCGGGAAAGATGGAGGATGAGGGCAGGGGTGTCTGCTGCTCTGATCAGGGCTGGGTTATTAGAAATCTGATAACTGCTTGCTTTTCTCAAGTGCCTGGAGATAGAGGTGCCCTCCAAAGTAGCACCTGACCTACTGGGACCTTTCCTCACTTTGCCTGGTAGGTGGTTATTGGGCAGCTCAGGGACGTCATTTAGGAGACATATAAAAAATATGTGTTTTGAGACTTCAGTGGTCCAAACCTGTTTACTGGTGGCAAATTAGCCTCAGTTTCTTCCTCTGTAAAATGGGGTTGGTGGACGAACTGGTGTGGCTGTGGGGAGGATAGTGAAATCATGTAGATAAGATAGTTTTTAGCATTATGTAATTATCAAGGAACCTCTCCACCCAAAGTGGGACTCCAGCTCATAACCCCGAGATCAAGAGTCATGCCCCACGGACTGAGCCAGCCAGGCACCGGGGAAAATTAATAGAAAATAATTTTTCTATTTATAAAAATAAAAAAATTTTATTTATTTTTTAAAATATGTTATTTATTTATGTGCCAGAGAGAGAGAGAGCACAAGCAGGAGGAGCAGCAGGCAGAGGGAGAAGCAGGCTTCCCGCTGAGCAAGGAGCCCCATGTGGGGCTCGATCCTAGGACTCTGACATCATGACTTGAGCTGAAGGCAGACACTTAACTGACTGAGCCATCCAGACATCCTGGTAGTGATTTTTTTTTTTTTTAAGACTTTTTCCCCCCGCATTTCTAATCTTAAAAGAAAAATAAGTTCTTCCTCACACCCAACTCTCAGGAAGAAAAAAAAAAAGAAAGAAAGAAAGAAAGAAAGAAAGAAAGAATCTTCTGCATGAAAATTAAGACTTCAGTGGTCCAAACCTGTTTACTGGTGACCAAGTTTCACTTCCTGTGGTTTAGCAGCTCGAGGCTTGAGGCTTCGAAAGGCCGCCCTCCTCCCGTGGCCAGCCCTGGGCCTGGGGCCTTGGCATGTGTTAACTAGAATCAAATTCGTGCCTCACACTTCTGTCTCCTACAATACTGATGAGAAAGGAAGAAAAAGGAGAATGGTTTACCTTGAGGTACAGATGCTCTTAAAATCCATTGAAATGGTCCATAAACCCAGCTATGCATGGCCTCCTCACACCTCCCCCTCTGTGACTGGTCAGGGCATTTTCCATCTGTTTGTTCATAAATTCATGCACTAAAGTGTTCTAAGTGCTTTGATAGCGGGGGGTGGGGGGCTGGGGCGGGGGGGAGGTGTAGGTGTAGAGAGAGGGGGCCTGGCGATTGGAGTCAGTTCTGTAAAGTGGCTGAAAGGCAGCAGGCAGGATCCAGGCAGGATCTTGAAGCAAAATTTAGCTGGGTGTTCCTGATGGGCAAAAGCCCCCTAAGCTGAAATCAGGGAGGAGAAGCCACTCAGTTTGCCCAAGAAACTTCAGATATAGGTTGGATGCTGCCAAGTGGGCGATGTCTACTTTCTGTCCTTGCCCACCCCTAAGAGCTGGGATTCCAGCAGGGGCAGCTAAGAAATTGAAAAATAATCTCTACACACCGAAATGCTAATGGTATTTACTTCTGGGGTGAGGGCTGACCTAGGGACTGGGGGACGAAGAGGAGTTGAGCTTTATTTATCATTTCCGTAAGGACTTTTTGCTGTGAAAGTGTATTCTTTATTTATATGCAATTCCTACAATTTAAAATGAATAGTTAACATTAATAGTTAAATTTTTTTTTTTTAAAGATTTTATTTATCTATTTGACAGAGAGAAATCACAAGTAGATGGAGAGGCAGGCAGAGAGAGAGAGAGGGAAGCAGGCTAGGCTCCCCGCAGAGCAGAGAGCCTGATGCAGGGCTCGATCCCAGGATTCTGAGATCATGACCCGAGCCGAAGGCAGCGGCTTGACCCACTGAGCCACCCAGGCGCCCCAATAGTTTAAAACTTTTTATTATGAATACTCTCCAACATAAATGAGAGAGTCTAGTATAATGAACTTTCATTTATCTGTCACCTAGACTTCGTGATTATCAACATTTTCCTCTCTTTCCTTAGTTTATTTTTTAGCAAAATATTTTTTGAATTATTTAGCAAATAATTTTTTAGCAAAATATTTTAAAGAAAGTCCCACACATGGCGACATATCACTTCGAAATGTTTCAGAGCTAATCTCTGAAAACAAAAAACAAAAAACAAAAAACAAAAAACCTGGACGCTTTTCTTATAGAATCATTTGATCGTTATCACAATAGCCCTTTAATATTACTTAATACATAGTGACGTTCAAAGTTCCCCAGTTGTCCTACCATTGTCTTATTTTTTTTTTTATAATTTTATTTATTTATTTGACAGACAGAGATCACAAGTAGGCACAGAGGCAGGCAGAGAGAGGGGAAGGGAAGCCAGCTCCCTGCTGAGCAGAGAGCCAGTGCAGGGTTCGTTCCCAGGACCCTGGGATCATGATCTGAGCCGAAGGCAGACGCTCCAACCCACTGAGCCACCCAGGCACCCGCCCCACAATTGTCTTTTAAAGGTGGTCTGTGTCTATCAGATCCAAGGAAGGTCTACACATTGAAACTGGCTCTTTTTTCCCCACCTGATTTTTTTTTTAATCAAGTCTTGTTGAAATCAGGTCAGCTGTCTCATGAAATGACCTACATTCTGTGTTTTATCTGCTTGCCTCCTGGCATTGTCCCTGAACTTGCTCCTGACCCTTGTATTTGTCACATTGTGTTTTCTCCCTTCTCACTGGGAACTCTTCCCTGAGGCAATAGGGGAGCATCTTGTAATGGTCCAGCTCCCGCCCAGTGGCTTTAGCATCCACTAGTGACCATTGCCTGAATCAATTATTTTCTTTGAGGTTGCAAAGAGTGATTTTTTTTGTTTCCATTTAAAATAATTTTTTCCTGGGGGCACCTGGGTGGCTCAGTGGGTTAAAGCCTCTGCTTTCGGCTCAGGTCATGGTCTCAGGGTCCTGGGGTCGAGCTCTGCATTGAGCTCTCTGCTCAGCGGGGAGCCTGCTTCCTCCTCTCTCTCTGCCTGCCTCTCTGACTACTTGTGATCTCTGTCTATCAAATAAATAATAAAATTTTTTAAAAAATGATTTTTTCTTAAAAAGCAGTAAACTTCATAGCATGTGGGCAATCACCTTCTTACTAACCTACCTTCCAAATTCAGGTTATGATATAAGAAAACCCCCTAAAAGATGTCTCTGTTGATTTATTATATTTTAAAAATAATTTTCCTGTTTACAGAGCCTGCTGGGGTTCCCCGACAGGCTCTGCTCGGGTGTCTTTCGAGACTTGAACTGCCGAGAGTACCCAGACCCTGTATGCGTGGGTCTCTCTTGATACCAGACCACAAACAGATTCTGAAATGTCAAAAAGCATTTATTCAGTGGGCTGAGAAATGAATTTTACTTTCTGACTTGATGTTACTTGTTTGTCTTGCCTCGTTTGTGGTAATGGGTAGCGTGGTTGAGTTGTTGCCTTTGCGTGTGTGCGGATTGTTTTGCCTTGATTGTTTGATTTTTAATTGATGGTTATATGCTTGCAGCCTTTTGGTGGGTGCATTTTATAAAATATTTAAAATATTTTTGAAAGCAAGATGTGAGATAAGTCTCTGACGAAGAGGTTGAGCCTGTAATCGTGGGACTATGGACCAGAGGAGTCCCCTCATCCCGCCCCCACCCAGGGCTGGGCCCTTATGGGCAGCAGCTTGGCCACCCACTGCTGGGCACGGCCCCTCAGCCGAGTGGCTGTGTGTGGACGGCTGCCTGCTCCACTCATGCCAGGGAGTGCTCTGGGCTCAGCAAGGCAGTGTCCCCCCCTGAGAGACAGAACAACCAGGGTCTACTCCCAGACTTTCACTCAAGGGGCACCGTGATCAGCCCGTTCTCTGGAAATCATTGAATCCAAAAGTGATTTATTCACACAGTACAGAGTTCTTTGTATAATTCTGAGCTTCAAAAAAGAGGAAAAGAAAAATAGCATTTTACCCCAAATCTGTGTGGCTTTTATTTCATTTATGCCTGTGAGCCCACACTTTCCATCTTTCGCGTGTGTGTGTGGGACGGAGACTCAGGGTGTCAGTGGTTGTTCCTCAGGCAAACGGGGAGTCTTTTTAATTTCGGTAGCCCCACAGCCCTGCTGACTAAGTGACACATAGCAAATGCAAAATAAAAATGTGGTGAATCAGGGAATCAGAGAAGAGAAATCACAAGCTGTGGTATAATTCAATTCCACTCAACGAAGAGTTTGTATTGTTTATTGTACTCGCGAGGATTATAGCAAACATCGAATGCTCGATACATGCCAGGTAGTTGTAAGCACCTGATTTGGTGTCACATTTAACTTTTTCACGGGCCCACTGAGGTAAAAAGCGTTACTCCCATTTTACGGATGAGGATTTTGAAGTGGAAAAAGAAAGTGAGAAGCAGAGCTGGGACTTGAACCAGGCACAGCCCCAGCTTATGCACTAAGGTCCTTCCTGTTTACAGTGGTTTTCACAGTCTGTCCATTAGGGTCTAAAATAATAATAATTACGGACATTCATGTGTGCTGTGCTACTTTTTTTTTTTAAGATTTTATTTATTTATTTGTCATAGAGAGAGAAGCAACAGCAAGCACAGGCAGACAGAGTGGCAGGCAGAGGCAGAGGGAGAAGCAGGCTCCCCGCCAAGCAAGGAGCCCGATGTGGGACTCGATCCCAGGACGCTGGGATCATGACCTGAGCTGAAGGCAGCTGCTTAACCAACTGAGCCACCCAGGCGTCCCTGCTGTGCTACTTTTCAAACGGCTTCCAAAATGTATTGTTTATGAGTCCACGGCTCCTGTTTTTGAGGTGGGGGGGGTTCATTGTTTCGAAGGAGACAGCATCAGAGGTGATGGAATGACGCAGGGCCATGAAGGAGAAGAGCCCACAGGAGGGGAAGCAGGTGGCAGGGGTTCTGTTCGTTTGGAATGGGCATCCCAAACCAGGTCTGCGGGGAAGAATGCTTACTGCTGCGAGTTTATCACAGCAAAAGCTCCGGAACAAGCTGAGTGTCTAACAGGGAGATGGCTTAGCTACATTCTGGTCTATCCACAAGGAAAGGGAAGCCTTCAGAAGTGACCATTAGGAAATCTGTATAGTGGCATAGAAAAATGTTTCTGGTATATTCCAGAAAACAGAAGAAAACAAAACAGAACATCTCCTGATGACAGCGGTGTAAGATGTGACCATGATAGAGAAGGGTTGGAAAGAGAATGTGCCAACGTGACAATTAGTGCTATTAGGGTGCGTGGTCTGGAGTTATTTTACTCTTAATGTGACATTTTTCTCTCTTTATGGTAATCAGAATTTTAAAAAATGAAACCTGTGAAGATTTGGAACAATTTGTTAGAAAGGAAGGAAGGAAGGAAGAAGAAGAAAAGAAAAGAAAAAAGGAAAAAGGAAAGGAAGGGACCCAAGATTTTGCTTAAAAAGATAGAAAGAATTCAGCAAGCCTTGTGTCCTCTACTATACTATGGCTTCTTGTGCATAGGATCCAGTATGGGGACAGCACAAGCCTTGTTTTTGGCTGGCTGGGGGCTGAGGCAAAGAGACACACTGGATTAGAGATGCAATGCGAGTGTGTGCATCAAGAAGACAGTCATTTTCAGAGCAGGGTGCGCGAGATTAATCACCCTGTGTCTAGCACATCTCCCTGGGGCAAACCACAGCCTCCTCCCAGACATGAGCAGCCGTTGTCTCAGATCTGTACTTCAGGCTTTGCTGCCCACCAGAGCCAAGCTCCTCTGCTTTCACTGCCTAAGTTGCCAGTTAGGACTAGCCAGGCAGTGTGGGGGAGAGGGGGTGGTTTGCACCGTTTCTCCCCATTTTGATCCCTTAGCTTAACACACCTGCAAAGTGCCCCATTCATCGTCTCATTCTGATGCCCAAGCTCTCCTCAGTGAGGGGACCCTGATTGTATTAGTCTGGGTTCTCCAAAGAAACAGAACCAATAGAAGAGAGATAAATATATCTATTTTATAAATATATATATTATATAGATTATTATATATTTATATGCCCATCTAAATCCAACCATCTCTCTATCTAAAGACATGTAGTATAAGAAATTGGCCCACACCATAATGGAGGCTGAAAAGTCCCCAAATCTCCAGTTGGTAAGCTGGAGACCCAGGAGAGAGTTGAGGTTGGAAATTCTAGTCCCAGTCCGAGTCCAAAGGAAGAAGACTGATGTCACAGCTCAGACAGTCAGGTCAAGAGTGGATTCCCTCTTACACAGCCTTTGGTTGTGTTCAGGCCTCTGATGGGTGGGATGAGCCCCCTGCCTCCCGCCGCTCCCGCCCCCTATCCACCACGTGAGTTATTTCCTCAGTCTACTGATTCACATGTGAATCTCTGCACGCCCATAGACATACTCAGAATAACATCTGACCAAATATCTAGGCACCCTGTGCCCCCCACCCCCGTCAAGTGGATACAAAAAATTAACCACCATTTAACTATTGATCTTTTGAGAACAGAAGTACAGTAATTCCATGCAGAGCCAGTAATGGTCTTGATCTCAGTGTGCGACTGGGTTTAGTACTAATGAGTGTTACACAGGGTAAGGCAGGTGCTAGAAACTGGTGGGAGATGGAAGCTGGCTTGAGCTATGGGCCAGGGTGCGCAGGTTTTAAATTCTGCCAGGTGTGTGTGCGACCCCTGGCAAGTCAGTAGAGCTCTTGGCAGGTATTTCAGCTCCTTCATCTGTAAAATGGGGATAATAATACAAGTTCTTTAGGGAATATCCTTGCACGAGTTACAAGTCTTTGGAATAATATAATAAGACGGTAATCTTGTGTTCTTTTTAAGTTGGGCAGATACCAAATTGACAAATATTTTTAAAAATAATAATGCCTGGTGGTGTTTGTTAAGGGTATGGTGAATGGCCACTCACATACACCTCCAGAGAGAATACAAATTTTCCAACAATTTGGCACAATGTACCAAAAGTCTTCAACCGTTGATAATCTATGATGAATACTTTTTGCTACCAGAAATTTGCCCTAAAATGAATTAGAAATGATTACAAAAATCTTTGTACAAGGATGTTCATCATAGAATTGTTTACAAGGGTGAAAAATTGAAAAAGGTTAGGGATTCTGGCTGTGTTGGAAGAGCATGCAGTTCTTGATCTTGGGGTCAAGTTCACATCCCATGTTGCGTATAAAGACTATTTTAAAAAATAAATGAGCTTTAAAAAAAGATTAGGGGGGCGACTGGGTGGCTCAGTGGGTTAAGCCTCTGCCTTCAGCTCGGGTCATGATCTCAGGATCCTGGGATGGAGCCCCTCATTGGGCTCTCTGCTCAGCGGGGAGCCTGCTTTCCCCTCTCTCTATGCCTGCCTCTCTGCCTACTTGTGATCCCTCTCTGTCAAATAAATTTAAAAAGTCTTTAAAAAAAAAAGATGAGGGGCTTGGTTACATAAATGAGATTATATTTCATATAATGATGTATTGTAAACTTAAAAACATGTTTTAGAAAAGTATTTAATGATATGATAAAATATGGCATATTGCTTAATGAAGAAAGCAGGCTACAAAATGATGTATATAGGGGCACCTGGCTGGCTCAGTTGGTAGAGCATGGGACGCTTGATTTTGGGTCACGGGTTCAAGCCTCATGTTGGATGCAGAGCCTACTTAATTAAAAAAAACGTGAGTGCCACAATAATGTATATAATGCATATAATATTCAACAAATAGCTACTTAGTACCAATTTTGTGCCAGGCACTGGGTATACAATTGGGAACACAACAGACTCAGTCTGTGGTCTCAGGTAGGTTATTCCCAATTTAGTGGGGAAAAAAATGTACACATGTTTATTGTTCTATACACAGAAAAATATTTTAAAGTATCTTTTCATGGTGGAATGGTGGGTGTTTTTCATAGTTACTTTTGTATTTTCCTCTAATTTCACTTTTTATTAATAAAGAACCAGTGTTATTTTAATAATCAGAAGAAAACTCTTAAAATTAATTTTTTTTTATTTGAGTATAGTTTACACACAGTGTGACATTAGTTTCAGGTGTACAATGTAGCGATTCAACAACTCTACATTAGGCTGTGCCCCGCACGGGCGTAGCTGCTGTCTGTCACCAGATTCCCTGTACTGTACGTTTTATTCACATGACTTATGCACATATTCATTCCATAACTGGAGGCCTGGATCTCCCCCATTTTGCCCATCCCCCGCCTTTCCCTCAGGCACCCACCAGTTCTCTGTACTTCTTGGTCTGAGTCTGCTTTTCGTCTGTTTATTCATTTGTCTTGTTGTTTTTTTTTTTTTTTTTAGATCCCACATATAAGCGAGATTATATAGTTTGTGCCTTAGAAATTCTTAACATTTTTAAGAGAGAGCCGGGGTCAGGGAGTTGCCGAGTATGAGCTGGGTTCAGAATGGAGAGAGCGAGCGCCTCTTTGGGTATCACCTGGGAAGGGCTAGCGGGGGAAGAGAGGGCAGAAGGGTTCCACCAAGGTTTGATCAGCATGGTTTGCTTCTCCGTGACCATGACCAAGCCTCTTTACTTGTCATTTTCAAGGTCTGTAAAATGAAGCTAGTCATTCCTGCCTACTACAGGGTCATGAGAATTGATGAAATATTTGTGGTGTGTTACACGGACACCAGTGGTGTTATTATTACCTTAAACAAGTGACTTCCCATCTCTGATGCTCAGGGTCCTCTTAGAACCGTCAGAATGGGTTTCTAGCTCTCACAAGTACTGTGAGGTAGTGAATCTCGGGCGGTGTCTGCTTTCACGCGAGATACCATCACACACCCAGGACACACTTTTGACTTTGGTGATCATGAAGAGCAATGGTATATCTTTGCTTCGGCTTTTCCTCTCCCTTTCCAGGCATCCCCTGGTCTGTTGGCTGTGGGTCTTTCTGTCATTTGTCCTCTTCTCCTGGTGCCGGGAGCTCGAACCACGCAGGGGGTGGTCAGGAGCTTCCTTTGGGTCTCTCAGCTCCAGTAAGGGAGGCATTTAGACTTGATAAGGTCTGCCACATCAGAAGCCCTCACGAGTGGCCACAGTCCTCACTTTACCCCCAGAGCGACACGGGGACTGAGTCATATCATCAAGGGCAACTTTGCCAGCTCTGCCATTCTTCTGAACTCCTCAGATCACTCATCACCCCAGGGGGGAGGCCTGGGTTCCCACACTGTGCCCTGAGAAAGAACCTTGGAGGTCAAAGGAGGTGAGAAAAAAGGCCCAGAATTAGTCATAAGAATGAAGTCAGAGTCACACATGGCAAATGTGCCCAACCTTTGACCAGGCGCTGACCTTTTTTTCTTTTCTCTTTTTTTTTTAAATCTATTTTTTTAATGTGAGTAGAGTGGATGCTGACCTTTTTAAACCCCAGAGCAGCCCCACCCTTCTCACGGCCACAGCGAGGGCAGGACGGTGAGGGCATGCAGAAGGCCAGGGCAGGGTGGGCAGGGGTGGGGGTGGGGATGATGGGGCGGGGGCAGCCAGGGTGGGGGCAGCCAGGCCGGGGGAACCAGATAATCCCAAGGCGGGGCTCCTGTGGTTTGTTTGTCTAAAACACCACAGCTCACAAAGTACTTTCAAGAACATGATTTGCTTTGATCTACCAGGCAGCCCAAGCAGACATAATTATCTCCATCCTTCAAGATGAAGAAAGTGAGGCCCACAGGCTGGGAGACACCCCAGGACAGGCAGCTCGTGGTGGCAGTGGGAGGCAGGACCCAGAACGTTGTTAGCCACCATCCCCTACCCCTGAGTTTGGCAGTTTCACAGCCCTTGGAGAATTTCCCTTAAAAGAAATGTTATACAAATTTCAGGAATAAAGAGATGGAGGGAGGAATCTGTAATCCCCCTACTCTAACACAATCACTGCTCACATTTATTGAGTTTCCTCTAGACTTTCTTCTGTGCCCTTTTATCAAACATACCTAAAATGACATACATTCCCCCACTCCTCACAATGTATCCTATTATTTCATACTGTGGTGTGGTTCTGATGATCATTCCTTCGACAGGTGGTTCATGAGTGCGCCAGCCATGGCAAGCAGTGTTCCCGGCGATGGGGACACGTGGGGACACGAAACTGAATAAAGTAAACTCCCTTCACTTAGGGAGCCCTTATTCTGATGGGAGAGACCAACAAGGAACAAAGAAGTAAGACAGATGGCATTTCCTTCCTTAGCACCACGAGAAAAGCAACATACCTGGGATGCTTCAAACTTGTGGGAGAGAAAGCAAAGAGCAAAAGATACTTTTTGTCCACACGACTTTGATTTCGTGGCATGTAATGTTTTGCTTTACCCAAACCCCTTGAACAGTTATCGAGCTTGAAGTGAGTGGGTGTTCAACACACGAAACCTTGTTGTCTTCTTTTCTTTTATGGTCCACATTTTCCGATCTCTCCTTTAAGCAACATCTTAAGAATCTGCATAACAGTTATGTTAAGGAGGGCCTCACACACCATTCACGTTGTTCCCTTTCAGGCTCAGTCTTTAAGAATGTTTTAGAACTTAGTGCCTCAGATTTTCTTATTTAGTATTACTGTCTTAGTAGAGAATGGTGAACATGAAATCACAGGGTCACAGAGAATGAAGAATTTGAAGGGATAGGATATGAATATTTTTTAAAGCTCTGCACATTGATTGACAAATTGCTTTCTTTTTTTTTTTTTTTAAGATTTTATTTATTTATTTGACAGATCGCAAATAGGCAGAGAGGCAGGCAGAGAGAGAGAGGAGGAAGGGGCTCCCTGCCAAGCAGAGAGCCTGATGTGGGACTCCATCCCAAGACCCTGGGATCATGACCTAAGCTGAAGGCAGAGGCTTTAACCCACTGAGCCACCCAGGTGCTCTGACAAATTGCTTTCTAAAAGAATTTGCCCTTTGGGTGCCCAGCTGGCTCAGTCTATTAAGTGTCTGCCTGGGGCTCAGGTCTTGGGATTAAGCCCCGCATCAGGCTCCCTGCTCAGCGGGGAGCCTGCTTCTTCCTCTCCCTTTGCCTGCAGCTCTGCTTGCTTGTGCACACACTCTTTCTCTCTCTCTGTCAAATAAATAAATAAAATCTTTAAAAAAAATAGAGAAAATAAAAGAATCTACCCTTTAACACTCCTGTTGGCAAAACATACGGGAGTGCTCATTGAACCAGCTCTTTCCTGAACCTGCGCTTTGTCTTCCTCTGTGAAAACTGGAAGTTTACTGGTCCTCTTTCACTCTTGTGTGAGTATAGAAAAAAATTTCCAAGGACCCCCAAGGCAGGCAAATTCGTTGACTTTCACAAACAAAGGGAGGGAACTTTCTCTCCATGTCGTGTCTGTATCTGTATCGTGTGTGTCTGTGTTTACGCGCACGCGCGCACACGCACGCGCGTGAACACTTCCCCAGCCCCCCAACCCCCACTCCCCGTCAGCTGGAGTTCTGCATTGGGAGGGAAATGTTGAGGGAGCTCAGTGAGTCAGGAAGTCAGGAGAAGTAAATTGGTGGGAGTAGAAGTGGAACCTTAGAACAGCCAAGAGAAGCGCTTGGCTTGTGAGCTGAGGTTTCGTTCGCCACATCCCAACCCACATGAGAGCTACCTTCCCTATCTTGCAAGCCCACCATATGGCATAGAATAATTTCTTTCTTTCTTTTGAAGATTTATTTATTTACTTAAGTAATCTCTACACCCAGCGCCGGGGCTCGAACCCATGACCCTGAGAACAGGAATCCCATGCTTCTTGGACTGAACCAGCCAGACACCCTGACGAACAATAATTTCTTGCCTCGAAGAGCAATGGTGAGCGTAGAAGAGCCATCCATGGGAAACTTGAGCTCTTAAACTGTAAGAGTGTCTGAATTTGTCCTACTGGCACCAGGAACCCCACAGACTCCTAAGTCTTGCCTCGCTCTGGGTGTGTGGGAGGAATGTGCTTAATCTTTCTTAACAGCCTCACCTACTGAGAGGCAGCTGACAGGTGAGGTCACAGTGGGCTGTGACATTCAATTCATTTTAATCCAACACCCCCAAATGCTAAAGACAGATGCAGTGGTATTAGATAGGGGTTAAGCAGCTTGAGAATGAATGCCCTGGATTCAGACCCAACCTAGCACTGATCTCAGGGGGTGCCGCCCCCGAAGCCTGCAGCTTTATGATCGGCCTGATGGAGAGCTGGCTGGGAGGCGGTTCTCAAGGAGAATTACCTTCCTTTCCCTGCACTGACATTCCTTTAGGCCAAATCCTCTTAAATCAAAAGTATAAACACCGAATTTCCAAACCCTCCAGAAACCTCAAAGGGTAAGTCAGAGTCAGAAAATGGATAGACGGTCTCAAAAAGGATAGGGAAAAATGCCCAGTACACATTCAAAAAAATCACAGTGACTCATTTCCTCTTTGAAGTGACACTTGGCTAGCAGATGCCCTTACGTCTTTTTTTTTTTTTAATGTAACCTTCAAGATGTGAAACGTCCTTTAAAATAATAAAAGCAAAGGATTTGCTGCCTTTCTGTAGGATTACTGCACCCTCAATGGTGCCGCTAACCGTCTAGGTTCCTGACATTGCACTAAATCCTGATCATCCAAGGTTAACCTCAACTACTGGATTGATTTTGTCTGACCCAGGATTGGATTTTCCTCCCAACATTCATTTCACTCCCACTGCTCAAGTAAAGAAAGACATGATTGTCAAGCTCAGGCTAGCAAGTTTTTATTGAGAACGGTAACTGACACGGACGATTCTGGTGTCCCCGGCTGAGTGATAGAGAATTTGAATGTCTGGTGAAAGATTTCAGAATCTTCTGTCCAGAGGGAAGGGCCAAGATAATTTCCAGAGTAGGTCCATCTGCTTCATGGGGATGGGGAGAGGATACAAAACTAGGGTAGGCCTAGCACTTTCGGGGAAATTGTCAGGAGGAATTAAGTGGACAGTGCACACTGAGGCTAGTCCCCACGGCTTTGGTGAGCTTTGAAAATGCAAACCCCGGGGAAAATGAACTGATAGTGACTAATGATACAGCATAGACAGCTACAAAGATGACTAAAGGCAAAAGGGCATTCAATTCCCATATTCTGCCGAATTTTTTGGAGAGTGAGAGGGCCAGAGGGTCTGACTTCGAGAAGGTATTTCTCAGAAGGCAGTGGCTATTGTAGGGGTTCAGAGAAAGCATAGCTGGAGATGGCATAGCTTTTGGGGGGTGGTGGGCTGTGTCTGGTATTCTGACCAGCTCCATTCCCAATGGGGCAGAGAAGGAAACCATTTCCCTTCCTTCTACTTGGCGAACCTGTGGGTGTCCAGATTGCTGTCTGCTTCATCTCCTTAGACCTTTATTGGACTGAAGAAATCAGCCCCATTGCCCACTGGGCTGAGAGAACGGCTGCTCTCAGCAGGCTGGTTTGGGGGCGGGAGTTCCAAAAGCGCTGAGGTCCTGAGAAAGCTGATGGAGGCGGCCCTGGGAGTCCAGGCAGGGCCGGCCCGAGCGCGTTGCCGGCAGCAGAGAAGGCAGGTCTGGGGAGTTTCTCCCGCTCGATTCCCCGGGGCCTCCCTCCCCTGCGGGCTCCGGGGCCGCCACCTCCCCAGGCGGGGGACAAGCTAGAGCAGGGCCGGGCCAGCGCTAGCCGTCCGCGCTCTCTCGCAGCTGCCGGCGGGGCTCCGGAACAAGGAGCTGTCGTCCCTGGAGAGCGAGGACGCCGAGCTGCCCCCGCGCGCCGGGCGGTCGGGGCGCCCGCAGACCCCGCGCCAGGCCCGGGCGCGGAACGAGCGGTCCAGCAGCAGGTAGATGAGCGGGTTGGCGCAGCTGTTGACGAAGGCCAGGCAGGTGGCGATGCTGAGGCCCCAGCGCAGCGCCAGCAGCAGGCCGCAGGGCAGCGGCAGCGCCCCCAGGCGCGCCAGGTGGAAGACGGCCCGCAGGGCGCCGAAGGGCAGCCAGGAGCCCACGAACGCGCCCTCGACGGCGAAGATGATGCGCAGCGAGTTCCTCCGGGCCCGGCCCAGGTGCGGCGGCCGGCGCAGGCGGCGCGAGATGAGGCAGTAGCAGACCAGGCTGACGCCCAGGGGCAGCGCGCAGGTGAGCAGCAGCAGCAGCAGGCTCAGCGCCTGCAAGGCGTCGGAGGGCTCCTCCCCGCACTGGCTGCCCCGGCCGCCGGGGAGGGGCTGCAGCTCCCGGTAGGCCAGGGAGGGCAGGCCGGCCAGGAGCGCCGTGGCCCAGACGCTGCAGCAGGCGGCCAGCGCGCAGCGCCGGGTGCGCAGCGGCCGCGCGTCGAGCAGCTTCACCACCGCCAGGTAGCGGTCCACGCTGAGCCCCGCCAGCAGCAGCGCGCCTGCGCAGCGCGTGCCGGCCAGCGCGAAGCCGCTGAGCTTGCACAGGCCCTCGCCGAAGGGCCAGCGGCCGCCGCGCGCCGTGGCCACGGCCCACAGCGGCAGCGTGAGCACGAGGCCCAGGTCGGCGGCGGCCAGGTGCAGCACGAAGGTGTCCACGAGCCGCCGCGGGCCGCGCCGCCCGACCAGCAGCCACACCACGAAGGAGTTGCCCAGCAGGCCCACCACGAAGGCCACCAGGTAGAGCACGGGCACGTAGGCGTAGCTGTAGGGCAGGTCCCGGACCCGGCACAGCTCCAGGTCCTCCAGGTCCTCCAGGTCGCCGGACCCTGAGTAGTCCCAGGACGGCGTCCACGGGCTGGGGGTCCAGGGCTCGGTGAGAGGCATGGCGGGGGAGGACCGCGAGGCCCGTGGGGGACGCAGCCTGGGTGTGGGCGGCGGCAGCTCTGAGCGAGAGGTTGTGTTGTGTGTGTGTGGGGGGGTGGGTTGCTCTTCACGGCTGGTGCCCAGCACCTCCCTTCCTGCCACCCAGACCGAAGCAGGTGGGTGGGCAGGAAGGTGAGGGAGGAGCGGGGTGGCGTGGGAGGGGCAGGCTCCTGGGTAGAGGCCTACGATTTGGGGCTGGCCCCAGGGGAAGTGCAGGGAACCCGGCAGAGGAGACTTGGAGAGGGTTCTTGGAGAAAAGGTCCCTCCCAGTGGGAGCCCTCTGGTCGGACGTCAGGTTGCAAGAGTTGGCGGGTGCCCGACAGCCCCCATCTGTTTCCATCTCCCGCTTGGTTCCCGTCGGTGCTCGGCTCTGTGGTTTCCTCTAGTTTTATTCGAGGTGAGGGGCTAGAACCCTCGCTGACGGTTTTGTAAGGGGGCGGTGTTGCGGCAGCCTGCTGCGGGTTCACGTGTTCTCTAGGAAAAAGGGGTTCTGCTGTCTGGTGCACAACAGGGCCAGGGTGAAGGGGGGTCTCCACCTGGGAGCCCACTTCCTAATCAGGAATTGGCCACCAGAGCTCTCCAGCTGTTTTTAGCCTCCTGAGGCACCAGGTTAAATGTCCTAACTCAAAGAGTGGCTTTTTCTGACCAAATCAGCTCCTTATGGAGCCACACGGGAAGGTTTTAAGCTAGAAAGGAAGGAGTATCCAGACAGAAAAGGTGAGGGGCCTGGGATTTAATCCCAGCCCTTGTTTATCTGCCCTCATCTGGCCAAATCTCCCTGTTAAGCCAAACACAGATGTAAATTTAGGACGAAAGATGACTCAAGATGGTACCTAATTTAGAGCAGATTAGAAGTCAGAAGTTTCGAGGAGGGTGAGAGCCCTTATGGTAGGAGTCAGGGGAGGACTGATGAACCGGTGAGAGTGACGCCTGGCCTTGAAGGGGGTTGCCCCCCGCGAGAAGATGGGGGGTGAAGGAAAGCTTGCCTTTTCTCCAGGAGGTACCCTCTCTTCTCGCATTCGGTAGGTTGCCTTTTCATTGTGTGCATGGTTTCCATTGCGATGCAAAAGCCTTTTAGTTTGGTGTGCTGTTTCTACAGCAAGGAATTCTGGGCAACTCTAGTTAGGTCCAGATCCTTTTTTAAAGAAAAATTTAAAAAATGTTATATATTGAAGTACCGACATACAATATTATATTAGTTTCAGGTGTATTAAATAGGGATTTGACAATTCTATACGTTACGCAGTGCTTAGCACCGTAAGTGTATTTACCGTCTGCATGATACTGTGCAATGTTGCTACAGGATTAGTGACTATATTTCGTACGCTGTACTTTCCATTCCTGGGAATTATTTATTTTATAGCTGGAAGTCGGTACCTCTTAAACCCCTACACCTATTTTGCCCACCCTCCAACTCTCCTCCTTTCTGGCAACTACCAGGTCTCTGTATTTATGAGTCTATTTTTGTTGTTTATTTGTTCATTTTTTTTTAGGTTTTATTTTTTTTCTTAAGATTTTATTTATGTATTTGACAGACAGAGATCACAAGTAGGCAGAGAGGCAGGCGGCGGTGGGTGGGGAGGGGGCTGGTGTGTGGAAGCAGGCTCCGTGCTGAGCAGAGAGCCCTATGAGGGGCGCAGTCCTAGGACCTTGAGATCATGACCTGAGCCGAAGGCAGAGGCTCAACCCACTGACGCACCCAGGTGCCCCATTTTTAGGTTTTATGTATATGAGTGAAATCAAAAATGGCATTTGCCTTTCTCTGAAAATTTCATTTGGCAGGATCTTGGTCCTTTTTTATGACTGATATTTCATTTCATATATATATATTTTTTATGACATATTTCATTTCATATATATATATATAATTAGAGCATATATAGAATATGTAGAGAACACATAGACACACCACATTTCCTTTGTTTGTCTATCAGTAAACACAGGCTGTGTCCACATCTCGGCTATTGTAAATAATGATGTAATGGGGGCACCTGGGTGGCACAGTCAGTTAAGCGTCTGCCTTCAGTTAAGGTCATGACCCCAGGATCCTGGAATCGGGCTCCCTGTTCGGCGGCAAGCCTGCTTCTCTCTCTCCTCCCAACTCCTGCTCTCTCTTGCTATCTTTGTCTTTCTCTCAAATAAATAAAATCTTTTAAAAAAATGATTCTGCAATGAACATGGAGTGTAGATGTATTTTCGAATTAGTGTTTTCATTTTCTTTGGGTAGATATCCAAATGTATGATATTTCTATTTTTATTTTATTTAATTTATTTATTTATTTGGTAGACAGAGATCACAGTTAGACAGAGAGACAGGTAGAGAGAGAGGCAAGCAGGCTCCCTGCTGAGCAGAGAGCCCGATGTGAGGCTTGATCACAGGACCCTGAGATCATGACCTGAGCCGAAGGCAGAGGCTTAACCCACTGAGCCACCCAGGCGCCCCAATATTTCTGTTTTTATTGAGAAACCTCCATACTGCTTTCCAAAATGGTTGTGTCTATTTCTGTTCCCACCAGCAGAACCCAGAGGTTGCCTCTCTACCACATCCTCACCAACGCCTTGTTATTTCTTGTGTTTTTGGTACTAGCCATTCTGACTGGCGTGAGGGATCGCCCATTGTGGTTTTGATTTGCAATTCCTTGATGACGAGCGATGTCGAGCACCTTTTTAGGGTCTGTGGGCCATCTGGGTGTCTTCTTGGGAAAAATGTCTACTTAGGTCCTCTCCCCATTTTGGGTTATTTGTGGGGTTTTTTTGATGTTGAGCTGTTCTTTGTATATTTTGAATATTAACTCCTTATGGAATAGGTCATTTGCCAATATCTTCTCCCATCCAGTAGGTTGCCTTTTCATTTTGTTGACGGTTTCCTTTGCTGTGCAAAACTCTTTATTTTGGTGTGGTCCTGATTGTTAATTTTTGCTTCTGTTCCGGGTCTGAATTCTTAGCAGACATCGCTCCTAGGAGAGACACTGTGTTGGGACCAATGGTTCTGTGTCTGTGCCCACTGAGAGCCCACCACACTGTCACCAGGAATGAGTGACTGACTGACCTGTTGGGCGCTCTGGTATGAAAATTTGAGGCGGATTATCGATTTTGATTCGATTCACTTAACAGTGAGCACTGTCATGGAGCAGGCAGCATGTCCGGCATCGAGAGAGCTGCCGTTCTTGACCTTAGAGCCTCGCTGTTGAGGCAGGAGACAGATACAGATGCCCGGGCAGTGGCCAGCATACCAGACGTCAAACTGAGAAAGGCGGAAGTGCTCTTGGAGGTTAGAGGAAAGAGCAATTACTTCTTCTTCTTTTTTTTTTTTTTAAATATTTTATTTATTTATTTGACAGAGATCACAAGTAGGCAGAGAGAGAGGAAGGGAAGCAGGCTCCCCGCTGAGCAGAGAGCCCGATGCAGGGCTCAATCCCAGGACCCTGAGACCATGACCTGAGCCGACGGCAGAGGCTTTAACCCACTGAACCACCCAGGTGCCGCAAGAGCAGTTACTTCAGATGGAAGAGACATCAGAAAAGGCCTTCCAGGAGATAACCCTGGAGTGCAGGTCCTGGGAGGAGCTGGAAGGTGAAATAGAGCAGCAGGACATGGGCCCAGTGTGACCAGAGCCCAGGGTGGGAAGCGGGTGGCAGGAGAGGAAACAGGAAAGGTAGCAGCATGCAGGTCACAGGACCATCTTGATTTCACTGTGTAGGTAGTGGAGAGTCACTGGACATTTGTGAGTAGGGCATGACCTCTTTCTGTTTTGAAAAGGTCACTGGCAGAACTGTGGATTGGACCGGGGAGAGGAGAGGCTCAGGCCAGGGAGAACCCAGAGTAGGCTGTCGTAATTCTTTGGGTGTGGGGGGAGAGAGAGCACCTGAAATAGATTACCGGTGGTGGGGACAGAAGGGCGAGCATCAAGAGATCATGATAACGTTGCGGGTCTCAGCAGAGAGGAGTCAACTATGGGCATGGGGTGGCTGTGTTTGGGAACTATATGGATGCCGTCCCATTTGCTGGGCTCAGGGAACACAGAGGGGCCCGTGCGTGTAGGTGTCCTGTTTCCTGTTGTTTCAAGGTTGGGTCATGAAATAATGAATGATCCAAACCAGGGCATTTCTGAGAGCGAGAGGATCTATGGTAATTAACCCGGGCCATAAACCAGGACTGCTCTGGGCAAACTGAGACACAAAGTCATTCTAGCCTGATGTCCCTGTGGTCCACGAGGGTCCTCAGGGAGTGGGAAAGCTTAAGGAGCCTTGGCCGTGCCCATATCCAGGCCATTCTTGTCAAGGTTGTCTTTCCCCGGCCAATTACAAGAGGTAGAGAGACACACTGTAGAGGAGAGGCCGGGGAATGAATGGTTTTGGCTCCACCCTCCATGGGCATCCCAGGCCTCGAGCTTGAGTTTCCTCTGAAGACCTGCCCATAGGGTGGGAACCTGTGGGGGCTGCTGGAGATTCAGAACAGTTTTGCTCATCCCTAGAAGGATTTTTCTTTCTTTCTTTCTTTTTTTTTTCCTTCACATTCCATTTCAGAAGTCCTCCACATACTTTTTTTTAACACAACAGTTTAAGAATCGTTCGTCATTAGAATGCACGCAGTTTCATTGTCTGCTCACCGCCAGGTGAGAAAGAAGAATGGGGCAAGGGACCGAGAGGGAAGCCTGGGGAGGGGGGTGAGCGGGAAGGAGAAGTAGGTTGTTTATTAAAAACACAGATTCTTGCTTCCTGGAGCTGTGGTCTCATACCCAAGGGAAGTGTGTGGCCCAGAGCACATGGCAGATTCTCTGTGCTACTGCTGAGCCCTGTGGGTCTTTGTGAACCTGTCTGGATGCGAGGAAGCAGAAAAGGCCAGAGCTGGAGAGATTTCTATCCAACTTTCAGTCACCGAGGCCAACTCCACGATTCTGCTCGCTCTCCTCCTGGGGTGGGGGCTGTTGGTGGTGGATGTTCCCCCGCAGGATTAGAAGAAGTCAGCTACTAGAACATTCATCCTGCTCAGCCAAGGATCTTGGCCCTCTCTGGCAGGTGTCAACAGAGCAAAGCAGAGGTGGTCTTCCCTCTCCCTATACCTCACCCCCAGGAATCTTCTCTGACCTCCATCCCTTAAGGGTCTTCCTCTCTCTGGACCAGCTTTGTTACATGGGTCAGCCCTGCCTTGCCTGTAGAGCTTCTCTCTGTCCCTCACTGTGACTGACAGCAGAAGAGACAGTAAATATCTAAGGCTTTGAACTAGGTTGCCTTCAGGAATAGGTTTATTTTTGTTCCTTTATGAGCTATCTATGTAAGCTTTTACAACTTCTTCCCCCACTTTGAATTTTTCTATACACATAATCTTAACCCTTCAGGAAAAATTTTGAACATTATATTTGCCTTTTTCATCATAAAGGCCAAATAAGCAGATTATAGACTGAGTAAGGTATGTCCACCCAGACCCAACACAGAGCGACCATATGTAGCATTTTGGTGAATTTGTTTCCAGCCAGAGGAGAGAATCGATTTGTAATCCCATCATTCTTGGATTTTCTATTTTTTTCACATTCCATTTCAGATGTTCTTCACATACTTTTTTAACACAACAGTTTAAGAATCATTAGTAATTAGGGTGCATAGTTTCATCGTCTGCTTATTTTAATGCCATATAAACCTACATTTTTCTAGGTTGTTTAATATTTATGTTTAATATAATGTTTCTAATAATTTGACTTGGGATATTTTGGATTTCTCCAGTATTTTTTGCTGTTACAGAAATTCGTAACAAATAACTGCATTTGTGAACTTTCTTTTTCACACTGTTCTCATAGTGTAGTGACCTTTGTGAAGGTCACAGGCTGTGAAAATGGCTCAATGCAGATGCTTATAAAGACCAGGAATTGTACGTATGGCATCATATGAGGGTTTTGGGTTCAACACAATCTTGTCAAAAATATTCTTCAGTAAGATTTTTTTCCACTTTAATAAGTAGGGAGGTAAGGGCGCTTGGGTGGCTTAGTGGGTTAAGCAGCTGCGTTCGGCTCAGGTCATGATCTCAGAGTCCTGAGATAGAGCCCCGCATCGGGCTCTCTGCTCAGCGTGGATCCTGCTTCCTCCTCTCTCTCTGCCTGCTTGTGATCTCTCTCTGTCAAATAAATAAATAAAATCTTTAAAAAAAGGGAGGTAAAAATGGTTCCTTCATTTTAATATACATTTCTTTGAATGTAAGATTAAAAGTCGTTCTGTACTTAATTCTTCTTATGTGAACTGTCTAATCATGTCCTTCATACATTTATCTACTATTTTTTATATGAACTATTTAGGATTAAACATTGTCCCATTTAATTCAAATATTCTTTCAGATTTTTTTTCTTGGCTGTTTCCTTTATTTTTAATTTTACATTTTCAGCAGTTCCAGAGTTTAGAATGTTACTTTTTCTTTGGTCTAAAAACAGTCAACAGTATTATTAAAAAATAACTTCCTAGCATCTTTTTTTAATCCACCTACAGTGTAAATGTGGTTTTTTTGCTTTTTTTAGATTTCTAACTTTCCCAACACTATTACATTAAAAATATTTTTTTAAAAACCCTGTTCTCCCGGTTGTGATGTCGAATTTATCGAATATGTATTTTATGTCATTATGTCTGCCTGTGGTTAGTGAACAAACAGAATGGGTCTGATTAGATCAGTGGCAGGAGTCTGGCTTCTGTACCAGCTTTATGACTTGGCAGCGGTGCGATCTTGGGCTCCACACTCCACATCTTAAGATGGATGTGATTGCATCCACCTGATTGGGGCTTGTGAAGATGTGAGCCAGTGCAGCTCACACCCGAGTGGGGTGTGAGCAGGCATCCAGTAGATGCCCTCCCTCTCTCTGGGCTCTGCACCCGCACCCCCAGCACCCCGCACTCCTGGCCTGGGCTGCATGGCAGAGGACCTCTCGTTTCCCCTGCTTGCGCCACCCCTCCTCCCCTCCAGGACACGAGGCTTTCTGTGCACATAGTAGGTGATCAATAAATGCTTTTGGAATTGCATTGGGAATCCAGAGATATCCCCATCTAGGGGAGTGGTCTTAAGCCTTGGACAACCAGAGTTCACTGGACCTGGTGTCACTGATGGTGAATTTCCCAGGGTGACATAAGGCTGCGAACTGCTGACAAGGCCAAAACACAAACAGATGGCAGGATGCCAGTGCAGCTGCGGTTCACAGGGAGATTAGCAGTGATGGGGACCTGAGTGGGAGGAAAACCCCACAAAGCCATGTGTCCTTGTGTGTCCACACCCTCTCTGGATAAGTACTGAGTGGGGAGTGTTCTGTTTTATTCACTATTACTGACTGGTTGCCATGATGAGGTTTCCCATAGACCCCAAGCCCTGAGCCCCAGAGAGGATCCTCCGGGTGCGTGGGAGGGTAGGTGGGCAGGGAGCCGCAGGTTAGCGAAGACCGCGTTCCTGCCCCTGCCCCGCAGCCTCACCCCCCGAGGGGAGGCACACACTGGGGAACGGGCCCCACCCGGGATGCCAGAGGCCACGCAGAACGTTTCAGATGGTTGATCATTTCCGAAACTTTCAGGTGCTAAATATGGGGTGGCTGGGAAAGGGCAGCCTCTGAGTTGGCCACGGGCCTTTGGGCTTCAGCCCACACTGCTGAGGGGTGACTCAGTGTGAAAGCCCGTGGCCCGCAGCTGTGCGTCTGTCTTGGGATGTACCCCAGACTTCGTTGTTGGCCTTTAGGAGCCCTGGGGGAAGAATCAGAATGGATGTGGAGGGTGAGGGCAGGAGCGCGGCTTCCAAGGAAAGGAAGGCTCCGCTCTGCAGGTTTCCGCAGCCCCGAGGTTCAAGGCCGAAACAAAACCATCAGAAATTTAAAAGACAGGCACTAGGGAAGTCCCTTAATATAAAACTGGCCCCAGAATTTGTTTGGAAAGGAAGTAACATTTTTCTCTTTGTAATTATTCTGCCCACAGAAGCTTCTAAACTAGGACTTGCAATGACTTTTCAGTGATTTTACAGAAAGTTGGTTATGGGAAAGTTAGTGTGAATTTTCAGTTACTTGCAGCAGGAATTCGGCTATGTTCCCTGTGGGTTGCTAGGGACTCCCCCGCACGGGGCCGCAGTTCTGCCACAGATCAGTGAAACCTGTTTCTAAGGTCACCTTCAATTCAGACTGATGCTGGAAACGGCCCCTGCCTACCACAGGGCGAGCACTCAATGAGGCAACATAATGGACACAGTGCTTCCTCTCCGGCAGCTAACACAGTATTAGAGGAAATGAACTGCAACGTACAAATATCTTTGATATGAGGCTGACTGGGATAGCCCACATTATATCAAGATCAAGGCAGGTCAGCCTCTCTGAAGAAGAGGTCTGTGTTATAGGAAGGGCGACATGAAAGACAGGAGTGAGACCTTTCGTGGTCCCAAGCAGCAAAAGGTTACAAATCACCTCAATACCCCAGCCCCATCCTCTCTGCAACCGAAAACCCAAACAGTAAACTGTAAAATAAATATGAGAAAGTCCTTACAGTTCGATTTTTTTCACGATAACTGTGATGAGTTATTTTGAAATGTCGATTTTTTCTGAGTTTTGGTGCCTGTTGGATATGTGACTATCAGATATTCTGATGTTGCTGAAAAGCCAACTTGCGGCAAGCCTGGGAGGGCTAAAACTGCTGAACTCAGGAGCTTGAGTTTTATACAGTGAGGATAAGGCCCCTTGGGAGTTTTTGACTAATGGGGAGGACACAGTGAAAGCAGTGCTTTAGGAAAACCCAGGACTGATTGGCAGCACTGTTTGTGGGGGAGAAATGGAATCAGGGAAGGATGAGTCGGAGGGTCTTGCAGAGTTGAAGCAGGAACTGTTGGCACCTGACATGAGGCTGGTCCAGAAAGATGAGGAACAGACTGACAGCGTGAACACGGACAGGATCTGGTGGTTGTCCAGGTACGAGGAGGTGTCCTCCGTGGACAGAGGAAGCAGACAGACAAGACTGTGAAGGTTTCAGCCATGGTGGCTGGACATATACCAGGAAGGCATTGGTTTTACTAGGAGGTTGACAGTGTTTTTAAACTGGTTGAGTTGGGAAAAATCTTAAAGGAAAGAGGGTCACGTGGCTGGCTCAGTCCGTTAAGCATCTGCCTTCGGTTCAGGTCATGATCCCGGGGTTCTGGGATCGAGTCTTGCTGAGCAGGAGTCTGCTTCTCCCTCTCCCTTTGCCTGCTGCTCCCCCTGCTTGTGCTGTCAAATAAATAAAAACCTTTAAAAATAACAGAAAAAAGAAACCGGTTGAGTTGGGGAGAGTGGAACTTCCAGGTGAGAGGCGGAGCTGGCAGTCAGGTGCCCGAGTGGGGCTGCAGGGAGCTTTCGGGCTGGAGATGGAGGAGCTGTGCAGAAGGGCCAGTCGGAGCTGGTACTGAAGACCTTCTTAGAAGGGAAGTAGAGGTTGAGCAGGGCCGGAGGAGAACTAAGCCTTGGGATTGCCTATAATTTGCGGGGGGTGGGGGCAATATGAGGAGCTAAGAGAGGAGGTAGGGGAACCGAACACCATTATGTCACGGTCACTGATGGTTTGAATTTCCAAGCTGCACCCGGGTCCCCTGGAATGGTCTATATAAAGCAGAGGGAGTCAGACCAGGTTAGTCAACGTGGGGCTGGTATTTTTAGGCAAAAATATCTATAGTAGGAAATCAGTGGTAGCCTGGCAGAAATCCGACTAAGTTTTGGGTGTGATTTTGAATCTGGACTAGGCAGTCCTCCATACATTTATTCATTTGACACATCATTCTTGAATCCCTATTGCATTTAGGCACCGAATGTAAAGGTGAAGAACCCAAGCATGACCCACCTGATATGCACAGAGGTGTCTATGGTCCTCCCAAGTGTTCCAGAGCAGCCCCCTGATGAGACTGCGAACTCGGGTTTTCTCTGTCTGGTAGGAGGGGACAACAGAGCAGCAAAAGGCAGTGCAGTGCAGCGGTCTCTGGCTACGAACGTGAAGAGGAAGCATCGTACGGTCAGCTGGCTTTGTCAGATGCTGACGATCTCGGAAAGTAGGCCTTTAAGGTCTGTCACCAGAACGATGCCTTTGCAACTCAGAACTCAAGTCTGAAGAAGACTGGGCTAGGACGGGCCCCTTATTGGCTGGTGATGCAACTTAAGTCTTACATTCTTTATATAAAGTCAGTTTTGGTAAGAGTGAACTTGCTTATGAACAAGAACCTTTTAACTCTTCATAAGAAGGGGGCTTATCTGTCCCATGCTTCGGGTCCACACCTCTCTTAGAGCATAGTTTATCAGATGCTTGTAAAGGTCTAACCGCATCCGCCTCAAGACAGGGGCTCCTTGATGGAAGAGCCCCCGTGTCTTTGTGACCTAGTCTCTCGCACCTCATTACTGTTTCCTGGATACATTTGATCAGGCTGTCAGCAGAATCCTTTTCTTTCCACCCCATCCGTACTTTCTCCGTTCCTCTCTTCTTAGGAATCTAGATGTTTAAGAGTGTAGGGACCCACCAGGCTGATTTTAGCCATTTTGGGGTTGATGCTGGCTACAGTTATTAGGCAAGAGAACAAAATCCACTGTAACAAGTTCTTAGCGTTCCCTCAGTGGTGAATATATTACTAACTAGTACAGTTATCAGACCTCACGTAGTTTTCTTCCACCACATCCACAGCAGTGGAGGTCATGCACCATGCGGCACAGCGAAGGGGAGGGGAAATCAGGTTTAGACTTGAGCTGTGAGGTGGCCACTTAACTAGCTTTGTGTCCCTGGCGGTTACTGACCTCTGAAGCTTGATCATCCCCATCTGTGAAATGGAGATCTTGGTATCTCTTCACAGAAAGAAAAGAAGTACTTTCACTTCATAAAGCAGTATTATAGTGAAGAGTTTCTGCTTGCTTGAGGGTTGAGAGCCACATTGCCTTTCTCATATAAACAGGCAGACCATGAATATGGGTAACTGGGTGGGGTCAGGAATCAGTGCCGCCAAACAGAGCTGGAAACCAGTTGTGCTGCCAACGACACAGGCCGTGCTGTGCGTCGTCCAGCCCCGGGTGCTTCTGACACCAGCAGGTGCTCCTGACACCAGCAGGTGCTCCTGAAGGAAGAGCAGATCAGCCACCTAAAACAACAGACTGCGGTGAAGCAGAATGAAGGACAGCCGTATTTTAAGTACCACAGCGGCTATCCTTACCACAGTAAAAAACACAAAAGTCTTCAAACATTTTTTTTTAACTTGTTTGCTTTTATCTTCTTCAATGGAAAGTGGAAGAACTCTTTTTTCTTTTTCTGACATAACTATAAGCCACTGTGGATAGAGGTAACGAGTTACAGACACCACAGTGACATTAAACACATACGCAAGCTAACTCTCGCTGTCTGCGCATCTGGACGTGGAATGCCGAACCGCCAGAAGGCCTGTGCCCCAGATGCCAACAGCAGACAACCGGAAGATTCTAGATAGCCTTAAGTGACGAGCAGCTGGGAAGTAACAACCGAGGCGCACGCCACCCTCCCTGAAATGATAAGAGCATTGTTCATTTGTTTCTTTTAAAGGCAAAACTGCCATTAGAAGAAGATACAGAGTTTTATATATTTCTTGAAGATTTTATTTGAGACCATGAGTTCGTGAGCAGAGAGAGGGGCAGAGGGACAAGCAGACTCTGCACTGAGGACACCAGGGTGGATCTCAGGACCCTGAGATCAGGACCTGACGTGAAACCAGGAGTGGGATGCTAACCGACTGAGCCACCCAGGTGCCCCAGATTAAGATGTGTTTTTCCAATGCCTGATTCCTAGGTCAGAGTATTATAACTCTGTTTCTTTTGCTGGTTATTCTTTATTATTTTGCCGTGTGCACAGGTTACAAAATAAAAATGTTCCTGTTCACTGTAGAACATTTCCCTTTACCTAGGTTTTGTTTGTTTTAAGATTTTAATTTAGTAGAGGGAGAAGAAGGCTCCCTGCTAAGCAAGGAGCCAATGCAGGACTCAGTCCCAGAATCCTGGGATCATGATCTAAGGCAAAGGCCGATACTTAATGGACTAAGCCACGCAGGCATCCTTCCCTCTGCCTTGTTAAGAACTGTCAAGCAGCCAAATCAGGGAACACGCTCTCAAATTATGAGTGGGCTCTAGGGTGCCATGGTCTGTGTAGACTTCTCTAATGCTGCATGAGTCTTCAGGTTAAATATTTTTATTTCTGAAAATCAAGGCACTGCAAAATACTATGGAAGTTACAGCTGGGTTCTGAAGCTGGGGTACCCTATCAGAGGACCTAAAGGTAGAGAACCGCACTTACAGTTAGCAACACCAGGTATTTCTTCAGGTATATAGTTGTGTATGAAGACTTTGTTGTTGTTTTGTTATTAGATATTTTTTTCTTAATCGCTCTGGACTGAATGAATATAATCCACAAAATCAAAGTGAAACTTAGAGAGTAAATCAAGAACTGTTCATTAGCCGTTCAATTTCAAACGTATAAAGTGTTAATTCTGGCACATTTTAATCATTCACCAAAAGAAAGGGATTTAACATGGACAGAAAGCTGTATCATGAGCACAAGCATTTAAACTCCACTATGTAGGTGGTCTGAGCTAAGCACAGAAAGTTACAGACTTTTTAACATTGCCTTAAGTCAGTATTCAGACAGTGTCTAATACTACCAAAAGTTGCCTCTTGTGAATAGTCAAACTGTTACATTTAAACATAGGTTAAGGGCACCTGGGTGGCTCAGCAGGTTAAGCTGCTGCCTTCGGCTCAGGTCATGATCTCAGGGTCCTGGGATGAGTCCTGCATCGGGCTCCCTGCTCAGCAGGGAGCCTGCTTCCTCCTCTCTCTGTCTCTCTCTCTGCCTGCCTGCCTGCCTACTTGCGATCTCTCTCTCTGTCAAATAAATAAATAAATAAATAATCTTAAAAAAAAAAAAAAAAACACATAGGTTAAGAGGTAGGAAAGCTATACGATGAGTTTACCCAAGTTCAAATATTAGGGAAAAAACACACTTTATTCAAAAAACAGAAAAGGTCATTTGGTGCCATGCTTTTATTCAAATGAAAGGGGAAAAACTACACTGTACCAGGAAATAGCAAATATGACAGTATTTTACAGCACAGCATCTTAAAAAAACCTGTAAGCAGTGCTCTAGAGTGGACAGGTAAGCACACCATACACTGTACATTGCCCCACAGTGTCCATCAAACCATAATTAAAAAGTTGAATTTGGCTTTAAACAGCCAAATAAAAACTGTAACAGTCATCCTAAAACAAAATCGAAAAGTCAAGAGGAATTAAAAGCTTTCCAAAGCTGCGTCAAATAGAATTTGACAGGTTGCGCTGGAAACCATGACAGGTGTTTGGCAAACTTAACTGAATCATCATCATCATCATCATCATCATTTGACCTCTAATGATGAAAGCACCAGTGTGTTTCAATAAGGTTGATGGCAATCTCCAGACTTTATGCAATGCCATAATTTTCATTTGTATAATTTTTAAAACATAATTTTTTTTAAAAAGCTGCACCATAATAAAAAAAATCTGCAGACTTAAAGAAATACATCCATATTCCTTCTGTATTAATAAAGTAAAATATACTGAGAGCAATGAACTTTTGTGGCAATGTTCACATTCTACCTTTAGACATTATGGACATTCATTGTTGGACACACATAAATTTAAGAAGAAAGGGTGGTCCTACTTAGCTTTAAATAGTTCCTCTACTGTCTTGCATCCAATTTTTAAAAATTTAATGGCCAAGTAGTATCACAAAGATGACTGATTTGATAAGGGAAATTTGATTGAAAAGAACAAATTTAGTAATGTAAAGTGCTTATTAATTCTCCTTTTGACTATTACCATATTTTGATGAGATTTGCTTTTCTTTTTTTTTTTTAAACTAGGCTTAATCTAAACATGTATCTGGCAGTCATTTCCTTCTGTGATAGAAACTGTTGTCTGAAAGGTAAAATGTGCAAGTCCCCATTCTTAATATTCATATATTATATACACAGTATGTATACACTTAAAATATAAGAGTTACATATCCTGGTCTCTTACATGCAAACAGTAGATCACAAATAGTTTTGAGCTACACATATATCTTGCACAGTTATTGGAAAAAAATCTGTGAAATTTTTTTTACAGTTTTAACAAATATACATAAATATAAGAACATAAATTACAGTAAAATATTGACAGCATTTGAGAAAATGTTGATAACCCAGATGCACTGATGCCTAAAGGCCTTATAATAATAGAAAAGTACAGTTCAGGGACATCTCATTCCTATTCTCTTTTAAAATAAGTAAATACATCATATGAGATATTAGTTATTTCTCTAAACAACTCAATTAGAGAAATGTATATATTTTAGTCTCCACTTCCCACAAAAGAAAACCAACCCCACATCTCATTTATGATACAATACTGTCTCTCCCCTCTACGTTTACACAGTTGTCACAACACTGAAACATAACAGGGTCACATAATCATTCAAGTCTTTTCCTGAGAATGAAGTTTTTCCCCAACTAACCCTCTGATATACATTGTTAAAGGAACAAAGATCATGTAGAGATTTCAAGTGTGTACTTTAACCTAAGCTGTTCCACTTGAAAAGAATAAAAAAAGAAACTCAATATAAGTAAAATAATGTGAAGCTATTTTAAAATTAAAATGTAGCCCTTTGTACATGTTTAAAAATTCTAAATATAATTTTTATATCAGTTATAAATATAATGTAAAGACCTCTTGAGAACTTGTGGCAGGAAGTCTTACATCTTCAGATTGAAAGACTACTCTCAAAGTGTCCTTCACTTCTGCCAGCTTATAAAGTGACTTACTTTAAAAGAGATAGAAAGCCTTTTTTGTTAAAAGAACAATCTAAATTATTCTGAGTTGGCCAGAAGTGGTGTAAAAACAGCACTGATTTAATCAGCAACTTCTTATAACATATTCTTGGTTAAGCTCATGTGGTTTAAAGCGAACCTACTAGCAGCTCTTTACAATACCTCCTCTTATGTAATAGAGAAATGTTAATACTTGAGTGAATAATAAATACAGAATTGTAAATACTTAGAATAATTCTTGCAAATGCTCTAACACCATTAAAACATGAGGGTTACTGTAAAACTAAACACTAGTGTTTCTCTTAGCATCATCAGAAAGGTGCGAGTTACCTCTGAAGGCGCATTTCCTACGCTTGCGGTCTCCCCATGAAACGAAATACAAAGGTATCTCAGATTAAACCCCCAGGAGAGAAAAACAGCAAAATAAACCATCTGAAGACAAACATGTACATTAAAAAGAAAAAAAAAAAAGGAATAAAACACATACTTTGTCATCTTAGCCTTATTTCAATCATAGTCCAACTAGTGTCCATGAGAATTCAGTGCTTCAGTGTGTCTCCCATCAAGCAGGCGAACCCGATGACACAAATCTCCATTTGTGAATCCGAACGTTCCTTCATCACTTGGACTTACCACCTACGTGCGACTCTTCCGCAATCCAAAATGCTGTGGCTCACGTTCCAGTTGTTCGTGACAACAGAGCTTAATGTTCAGGTGCAATTAATAAAAGTCTTGGTTGGCAATTAGAAAGATTTTCTATAGGCAGGAAAGATGAAGTGCAAATTTACCACGAATGTTCTGAAGCAAGTATTTCCCAACTCCTATGCTTTAGTGGGTAGAAGTTTTTTGGGTGTTACTGGTCTCTTGGTCTGCCATAAATGACTATGAATGGTAATCGCATCAACACTGGCGGATAAAGTTTTAGCAGGTATGTGGCTAAACTGTTTCCTGTCAGAATTATATTTGTAAAGTCCCTCAATCATTTTTTTAGTGATAGATTTAGGGCCTATCCCAGTCAGTTTATTAATTTCTTCAGTTTCTGGACAGTAAGTATACAAAGACCTGAATTGGCAGCCTGAATCCCGGAACAAGATTAAAAAGTTGTTGGCATCTGACTTCTCCATTTCCTTCAAAATAAAAACAAAACAAAACAATAAAAACTCTTAAACATTTCACTGTATAAAATTTACATAATTGTTTTACACCTATTTTGGTCAAATATTATGACAAGATTCAAAATATAAACTCTGAAGAACAAAAATAAAATGTGTATTATAAAAGCAAAGTACACTTTAATTAACAATGTATGCAAAACTTCACTTCTGAGGTGCTGTTGGCTCTGTGTGGATATTATTATCCTGCAGGAAGATATGAAATGCCTGCTAAATCTTGACCTTAGTCAAATAACCACTAGCAAACCAGGCGCTGATTAGCAATTTTGCAATACAGCCTCATTTTTAAAAAGGAAAACTACCTTACTTACATATGAAACATGAACAAGTAGCTCTGGTCAAGAAAAGAACTTACAATTTTATATTATTATCTGAATCTATCCTAGGCTTAATTAAGTCTGCAGTCTTCTAAAACCCCATTTGAGAGTGAACTAACTCAATCTAAAGTTAAAACATAACTACAGATCTTTTATATGCTGTTGAAATCCTAGGAGAGGATGGTACTTTCAAGAGTACCAAGAAAGGGTACTTTCTTTTGAACTGGTAGCAGAGAGGACTCCTACAATTTTAGAATGTTGCCAAATTTAATTTTCATGCAAACATGCTTACCTCCAGTATCTTTTTCTTCTGACCTTCATTTACTTTTCCAGCCAAACAGCAATGAGCTAAAGCATTCTGTATTATGTGCTTATTGGATTTTGCACTGGGTTCTTTGTAGAGCTTTGGTCCTGTGGTAAGAATTTAGCAGCAAAATAAAAATACCATTCCTAAGTCAGAAATACTACATGTTTGAATGATATAATTGTTCCTATGTTGAGGAAACTAAAAATCAAACTCCCTTAACAAGCATATTTGCCACACACAGTTTCAAACCTAGAGCTACACAGTTGTGGTGTGCTGTGCTAGCTCATACCACAGGGTATCAAAATCTGTGCCTAAAGGCTGCTGAGTGCTGTACTCCAATCAGAACATTGTTTTATCCACACAGGGAGACATGTTAAGGATGGTGCCAAGACAGCTCTGAGACAGTAGTGCTGGAAATCAGATGGGGCTGTAATTGCCAGACTGTCTGCTTCACCCTCTTTCTCAAGTCTGCTAAGGTTACTGGTGAACTTAAAGCAGAATGGATCGATGAGGAATTACAGCTTTTAAAACGACCAGAAAAGTCTTCATCTTTTTCTTCATTCACATATCTGAGATTTTTAAGCATTTTATTTTTTAAATTTTTTATAAACATATATTTTTATCCCCAGGGGTACAGGTCTGTGACTCGCCAGGTTTACACATTTCACAGCACTCACCATAGCACATACCCTCCCCAATGTCCATAACCCCACCCTCCATCCCCCCTCTCCCCAGCAACCCTCAGTTTGTTTTGTGAGATTAAGAGTCACTTATGGTTTGTCTCCCTCCCAATCCCATCTTGTTTCATTCATTCTTCTCCTACCCACTTAAGCTCCCATGTTGCATCTCCACTTCCTCATATCAGTGAGATCATATATAGTTGTCTTTCTCTGATTGACTTATTTTGCTAAGCATGATATCCTCTAGTTCCAAAGCATTTTTCTTTAAACCAATTCTACTCCTTGGTCTGCCAAGCAACAGAAGAACTTTGTGCCATATTCCTGGAACATTCCTAATAGGAAGTACAGTAAAACCTCCCTACTTCATACTAACTAAACTCCGTCCTGGAAGACCAGGATTGTCCTTATCCTCCATAGCGAGCCAAGAAACCAGTTTTCTGGGCGGGGGTGGGGAAGTGGGGGTGGAAATTAGCCCTGATGGGCAGCATTTACCTCTTTCTGTGATACCAATCACTCCTACTCTGGCTAATATCAAACTACCAATAATTCTACAGTTCGCATAATTCCTGAAAATTTACAAGTTCCAAGAGCCCTATGGTATGAGCTAGCACAGCACACCACAACTGTGTAGGCTCTAGGTTTGAAACTGTGTGTGGCAAAGATGCTTGTTAAGGGAGTTTACATAGAGAAGCAGAGGGTAAAACAAGGAATCGCCATCTAATCCCTGGCCTTAAAGGCTGTCCAACTGGCTAAAGGAGGAGTGAAGTACACGGGCGAAGTCAGCAAGTTCTAACCTCCTTATGCCTTCATGCGGCTCCCATTTCCAGTGGGTCACCTGCGGACGGAGGCAGTCTCCACTGCCCTGCACGTTCTCCTGTGCCTTTCCAATTTAGATCCCAATGGCTGCTCACATTTTCTCTCCAGCCTCATTTCTTTACAAGCATCTTACATTCTGTTCTTAAATTTGCTTTTGTTTCAGTAATGCCTACCCAAACAAAGGCTGGAAAAGGATCTGATGTGGGGCTGGTACCTTCCTGCAGCCAATGCATTCCCCTCAGCTTTTAGAGTCCCTTCATACTTTGTTGTTGTTGTTGTTGTTTAGTAGGCTATACATGGGGCTCAAACCATAGCCCCTAGATCAAGAGTTACTTGATCCACTGATGGAGCCTGCCAGGTGCCCCCCACCACTCACATTAATGTGTTTTAAAGATGCACAACTCTAGATACCTGCAATCCCAATGTTAGAGAGGTCTCTGTGGATTCTAGCCTTTTCTCAGTACTCAGGACCCGTGGATAGCTGACAGAACCTCTCTAAAACTTCTTCAGATTCAAACCACAGCACAGACATGGTCAGCGTCTTCAAGTAGATGGATGTGGTATAAGTGATACTGCTAATTTTCTTTAGAAACTGATCTCAGTTCACCTGGGACAAGTTAACTACCTCCCTAAGTGCAACCGTTTCACTGAAACTGACCTCCCTGTAAGGGACCATCTGTACTCAGTGTTCCTGTACAGATTCCCCGGTGTCTAGACCAAGAGAAGAGCCCATGACACTTTCATTAGATTAGCCTGTATTTGTTCTCATGACTGTGTTAAATTAAAACATCTCCCTAAAAATACGGACCCTGACCTGTGTATTCTGTTCCAGAAGCCACTGAAGAAGTTGTTGATGCATTTTCCCAGTCCTTCTCCCCATTTCGACTGCCGCAACGACTTGGAGACAAGAAGCCTTCTACAGACTCGGATCTAAATGGTAAATAAAGTATTTTTTAAGTTTCAAACAGAAGAATACTTGGGGGTCAGAAGGGATATTTGTTAAAGTACCAACCAAAATCAACCTAGAAGCTTAAAAAATCAAAAGACGGTTTAACTGCCTTATTCAAGCTGTACAACCACGTGCCTGGACACCACGGGCACTCCTTACCTACTTGCTCACTGAAAGGATGAATGTTTTTCTATATGAAAACTGGCCATTACTGCAACAGGATGTTGATGCAAAAATCAGAACTCAAAACTCATGACTGTCACTACATACATTCTCTTTCCACATGGGTATTACAGCGTGATGTAAGGAAATAGGGCTTTCAGTTTCTAATCTACATCTGAGAGAGACAGTACAGAAGGGATCTTTCCCAAGTTAGGCAGCCTACTTGGGAATTATTCTAGGAGAAAAAAGTAGAGAGGCTGGCACTTTAATATAGATGACGTGCTATATCTGCACACTATGATTTTACCAAAACTGTATCAGCAATTACTGTTAATGTTTCATATTTTATAAAAAGTACCTTATCAATGTCAGTAACCCTAAAACCCTAAAAGATAAAAAGTCAAATATGAATATCCTCTTTATATTTCAATTTATTTAAACATAAACAGTTTCTAGTCAGCAAAACTATAAAAATTTGTGTTATGATTCATTCATTATAAAATACAAGATAATTGTTGGAAACATTATTTTCTGTGAAAAATATTCACGTTATGGATTTACCTTGGTGTCCTCTTGCCTGAATGCACACTCTCGTTATCACCTGTGTTCAGTGATGCCAAAGAAAGGCTAGAGACTGAAAAAACACGATAAATTCGTGATCCTGAATGAAAACAAAATTAGAAATTTAAAAGGAGCAACTAGAAAAGAGTCTGTTCATTAGATAACACCAGCATATGAAAACTGAGCTTCTGTAGTTTTTTCTTACTTTTAATCTAAACAATATGCTTGCATGCATATATGCACAATTTATCTAAAATTAGCAGTGGTACCTACTTTTAAGAAATAATGATAAAACTAATTGCTGTTAGGATTTATTCCAAAAGGAAAGTGGTAATATGAGACACTGATATTATAACTGTAAGAAAAAAGTTAACAAAAGAAGTTAAGAATAAAATATAGTTAGGGATATCCAGTTCCTACGTGGGAAATTAATTTACTAATTTTAGCCAGTACTGGGTATCAAAAAATTTTGTTGGCTAGAAAAGGCAGAGTTCTCTTTAAACGGTCAATGTTATATTATTTTTTTCTCAGTTTTAGAGTTAACTATGGGAATTCTCTAAAACTTCCCACAGGGTTTAGTTTTAATAAAATATATATATTTTTAAAAGTGAATATGTGTGCTAAATTTTAGAATACATTCTCTCAACTCCAAAAATTATAGATTTTGGATGTTTGACCATTTCTGTCTTAAAGAAGGGATTCATGGGGGCACCTGGGTGGCTCAGTGGGTTAAAGTCTCTGACTTTAGGTCATGATCCCAGGGTCCTGGGATTGAGCCCTGGGTCGGGCTCTCTGCTCAGCAGGGAGCCTGCTTCCCCCTCTCTCTGTCTCTGCCTGACTCTCTGTCTACTTGTGGCCTCTGTCTGTTAAATAAATAAATAAATAATCTTAAAAAAAAAAAAAGTGGGGGGATTCATGAACTCTTGCTTCTATATTCCTTATTATACCAATGTGTTTCTTATGTATTTCTGTGCACACAGTGTTTATCCTTAAATGGAAGTATGGAAAGGGTACTAGCAATTCTGAGAGATTATACCCGAGGGCAGAGTCCCTGACAGGTTAGGATGCATTCTGGATGCTTCAGCACTCACACTGGCTCTACTGAATATATGCATGCACACATAACACAGAAGTCATAAACAAACCTACATTTGCTTATTTTGGTTTTCCAAATTAGGAGCATGCACCATCTCAAATTGTGGATCCAATTTAGCATACCAAAGCACAGTCGAGTTAGTATGACAAACCAGGCTGGTGTTTTTTTATGAACAGACTCTTCAAAATAAGCTGTGTTACCTGGAGGACCTTTTATTGGTGTTTTGGGAGACTCGATATGATCTCTGTGAATAGATTTTGGGCGCTGTTTTTTTTGTTTTGCTATTTGAGGACGGGGTTTAATTACTGTATCCATGTCTTCCATTAGTTTCAGCTGTTTTCGCCTCATATACTCCTGTCTGATAAATTCTCTGCGCGCTCTCTCATCTTCCTTCTTCTGACGCTCTTCCTCAGTTTTACGCCTGGGAAACCAAATGGTTGAATTTCTTACTCTGCACACTAAAGAAACCAGATACTGGGAGTATGGCTTTGATGAGAGAAGGGAAAATTATTACGTTTCAGCACCTTGGGAAAAAATGGTTTAAAATTCGCTTGAGATAATTTAGATCATTAAAATATACATAAACATACCGTTAGTAAATGATTGCTTTTTAAAAATATGTTTATGTGTAAAAACCCGTGAAGTTATCTTAAATTAATGTTTCTGGAGAACATTACTTTGAAATGCCTCAAACTCAGGATAAAAATGTATAAGCAATCAATAATTTGGGAAAATAAATCGCTTCTCGGCCTTTTGGCTAAGATCAAGTGTAATAATTTGGGAAAATAAAGCAACTCGTACAAGCACCAGAAATCAGCATTATGTCAGTGTCTCCAGACGCTGCAAACATCTGACAAGCTGGTGGGGGCCCTGAGGAAGCAGAGCCTCCGGCACTGCCGCCCGGCAGCTCCCAGATCCAGGGCCCGCATGGCCAGAGTCTTTACCTCGTTTCCTCTTTCTTATGTTCCATCTCTGCTTCCAGCTGCTGTTTCCGAAGCTGAGTCTCCTTCTCCCTCCGCAGTCGTTTCTCCAGCAAAGCTGCTCGTTTCATTGCCATATCATTCTCTGCTTTTTGATCATCCTAAGCATGGATTTCATGGAAAAACGTGAAATGTTGTGCTCACCAGTACTCTCATTTTCAGTTGTGGTCACATTGTCTAGTCATTCTTATTCCAACCCCACCCTATGCGGACATGTTCCAGAAATGAAGAAGGAAGAAGTGAATCAGGGGCGCCTCGGTGGGTCAGTTGGTTAAGCAGCTGCCTTGGGATCAGGTCACTAAGCGGGGAGTCTGCCTGTCCTTCTGACCCAACCCCTCTCATGCTCGCTCGCCCTCATAAAGCGGTAACAGTTCTATCAACTACCAAATGACACTTAAACTTACTTAATTACATGTTTCAAAACCTAGGAAGTTTGCAAAGAACAACCATAAAAAGAAAATTTTTAAAAAAGCAGCAGTTTTTCTGGACCCTAGTAAATAACTTAAAAGTAGGGAGTTTTGGGCGCCTGGGTGGCTCAGTGGGTTAAGCCTCTGCTTTCAGCTCAGGTCATGATCTCAGGGTCCTGGGATCGAGCCCCACATCCGGCTCTCTGCTTGGCGGGGAGCCTGCTTCCCCCTTTCTCTCTGCCTGCCTCTCTGCCTACTTGTGATCTCTCTCTCTTTGTCAAATATATAAATAAAATCTTAAAAAAAAAAGGTAGGGAGTTTTCTCTTAGTTTTAAAAATTGCGTTCAATGGGGTGCCTGGGTGGCTCAGTGGGTTAAAGCCTCTGCCTTCGGCTCAGGTTATGATCCCAGGGTCCTGGGATCGAGCCCTGCATCGGGCTCTCTGCTCAGGGGGGAGCCTGCTTCCTCCTCTCTCTCTCTGACTGCCTCTCTGCCTACTTGTGATATGTCTGTCAAATAAATAAATAAAAATCTTTAAAAAAATTAAAAAAAAATTGCATTCAAACTAGGGCACTGAGCTGGCTCTGTCAGAAAAGCAGGCAACTCTTGTCTTAGCGTTGTGAATTTGAACCCCACGTTGGGTGTGGAGATTACTTAAAAATAAAATCTTTTTAAAAATTGCATTACAATTGTATTTAATATACATGCTCAATAAGGGAAATTCAAGTGAAGGTATCCAGAAATTAGCTCTATGGTTAAATAGCACATAAACCACTGCCATGTGACAGAACGGACACCAAGGTACAGATGTGTGCCCTGTTTCACCCTGAAGGATTCTCTCCCTTCCGTTTGCCCTTCTCTACAAGGAACAGGGGTACCTGGGGTCTCTAAAATTAGTAAACTGTATCTATTCTTGTTTACAGTAGTATTCTATTAAAAATTAGTCAGTTTACATGGTTAAGAAACAAAATATGACTTACATTCAAATTTCTCAACTCTAAAAGGGACTAACAGGCAATCACCCTCAGAACAACTTTAATTTACAAATTTCCAACATTAAATGACCAAAAGTAAAACTAGTGATTGTAATCACATCAATGTTCTTGGGTTCTTATTCCTGTAAGACTGTTGTTTCAATTTAAAATCTTAAATTATAAACATAAAATCTTATAAATTATATTTATAAATTACAAATAAATTGTAAATTATAAATTAAATTATAAGTGATAAAGGCTATTGAGTACTGCCTTTTTTCCTCTGTATTCAAAATTGTGGAGCTAGACAGGATCAGAGATAATCTTACTTTAGTTCCTTAATTAAAAAAGAAACATGAGTAATAGATACACATGTTTCTGATTATTAAAAAAAATTCTTTCCTATAGGTAATCTGGAAAATACAGGAAAACATAAAGATGAAGAAAATCGATATTTAGAAAAATTTAAAAATATTAAGCTTTTTGTGTTTTTCTAGTACCTATGATAAATTTTAAGAGCTTGACCACCAAAAAGTGATATTGTTCAGTATTTGTGTTGGCTGGCTACAGTATCCAATATCAATATTGAGATTAGGAGTCCTATGCTAGACCTTTACCCAGTGCTTTCAAAGGAGCTATTTCTGTTCAAACTACATATGTTATTTTTAAATGTTTCACCTTACCAGATTATCTGGTCAATTTTTTTAAAAGATTTTTTTAAAAGATTTTTATTTTTATTTATCTGTCAGAACAAGCAGGGGGAGCAGCAGGCAGAGGGAGAAGGCGGCTCCCCACTAAGCAGTGAGCCAGATGCAGGACTCGATTCCAGGACCCAGGAATCATGGCCTGAGCCGAAGGCAGAAGCTTAACCAACTGAGCCACCCAGGCATCCCTTAAAACTTTTTTTAAGAAACAAAACATACCAGGAGAGAAAATTTAAAAAAACCTAAAATATACTTACAATGCCAAATTATGTGCTTTTTACAAACTGACAGCTCTTTGAAGAGATCCAAATAGCTTCACATTTTTTAAAAGGCTTTTATAAAAGCAAGGAAGAAAGGCAGAGGAGTAGTAACAGCATATCTAAACACATGTACCGCGACCTTGGTGAAGGGAAGACTGTTCAGTGTGCTCGGATGTTAGTACAGTCCATCAAGGGGAGCCCCTAATGTACTTCAGGGTTAGTGGCAGGCTTGTAACAAAAGGGACTACTACTAAAAGAGGCAAGCACATTGGCTAAAACCAAACCCATTGAATGATGATGCCCCCAAACAATGAAGATTATTAGTATTACCTTAAAGAAGAATCCACAGCATACTTTCTGGTCATCATCAAACTGTTCTTTATCACTTTCTCCATCGTATTTTTCAACAGCTACATCAGCCTTTTCAGGAGGTTTCAAATCTGAGAGGGAAACTTCAATCAGATTAACATTTTTAGGAGCAGCCGGAGGGAAGACAGTTTTAGGAGGAGGCTCTGCAGGCTGGTTCAGCTGGTCCTCATTTGGCGTCAGTCGGACGGTCTCCGTGATGGGCTGGGACAGGACTTCAGAAACCGTTGACTCAAGAGGCTTAAGCTCCTTTTCTTCCAGGTTATGCACATGCTGCCCTGCGGGCCCTTTGGATTCCAGTTCCTCCTTTTTAATTTCTTCCTTAGGTTTGGATTCCTTTAACTGAGGCTCTCCGTCATCCCCAAAACATACAAATGACCGAGTCTGAATAGGAACTTGACTTGGTGAAAACCTCCGTAACCGAGGAAGACTATCCACAGACCGAGGGGGAGTCAGGGTTCGATTCAAAGGCGTTATTTTTAATTCATTTGGCCTAGGAGTCCTCTGATTTTTAACAGAAAAAGATGTGCTCTTCCTGTTGGAAGACTGTGGGGACGGATGGGTAGGGCGGGGGCTGTCTGACGAGAAGGGCGCAATGGCTGACGACAGGCCTGCCTGCCGGGAAGGTTTAAAGTCTCGGATCTGTTTTTGTGGAGAGGGCTGAGGAGGTGAAATCACCCAGGACTGCTGCTCCCTCATCTGCATCAACATCTCCTGCTGAAGTGACAAGCGCTGCATTTCTTGTTGTAGAAAATGGAGAGATGAATTTAACTTCTCAATGGACTTGGTATATTCTAAGATCTCTCCCTCGTTTAAAGTGTCCTCCGAGGGGCTTGCCAGGTTCCACTGCTTCTCTGGGTCAACGGGTGTGGTTGGAGACTTCAGCCATTTGGCCTGAGGGTTCTCCAGGCTTTCCTTCAGATCTGCCAGAGACTTACTCCTCTGTCCGTTCGCCTTCTGGGAATCCTTTTCTTTGGCTCGATCGGTGTACACTTTCTCATCTTCTGCCCCGGCTGCTTCCTCCCGAAGAGGGGAAATGCCGTCCCCTCTCTTTTTCACCACCGTAAGAAATGCCGTCCTTCCCATCTTCTGCCTCTGCTTAGTGAAAGCCGCCTCCATCTTCTTCTTCTGGGCTTCTATCGCACGCCTCTTTTCTTCCAATTTCATCCTTAAATGCACCATTTCAGAGGCCAACAGCTGGGTGGTGTCCCGGCCTTGTGGAAGGCCTGCTTCTTCTGGAATTTGCCCCCAAGCAACCACGTGTGGAATATTAAGTTCAGAACCTTCTGGTGTAGTTTTCTGAGAACTGCTCCCACTACTTTTCCCATCAGTATGATTCAGTTTCCTGAATTTCTGTTCGGCAAAGCTGGTCATTTTAACTCCGGAACTAGAAGAAGCACTGCTACCTGGCTGGGACTTGGTACTTACAGTACTTGGACAAGGACTCAAAGCGTCTCTGGGGTTGCTGGTTCGAATATCATAATCCTGAAGAAATTTGGAAGCATCATCCATGTCAGAGTCTAAGCTTACAGTATAATCTCTCAAAGAAGAATCTTCATCCATAGTTTCGGGGATGTCTTCTGAAGGAACATGAATTCCAGTGTCTACTTCAGTATTGTCAGTTATGGGACTCAAGGCACCTTTTGTATCAGTTATGTTATCAGGACTAGACTGATTTAGCTTGATGTTTGAATTTAGGATACTCATTTCCTGGTTATGAAGAAAGAAGCCATTAGCAATGTGGTCTGGCTGAGATGTATGGGGAGATTTTTCAGTATCATGAATTATTTGTAATGCTTCTTCAATGCTTGGTGTCTCAATCTGATTGCCAAACTCATCTAGAAGTACTCTATTTTGTAAAGCTCCATTTGGAAGCTTATAATGAATATTCTCGTTGGAATTCAGGTCATTTGTATTAAGGGGTGTGTACGACTTGAGGCCACTGTGAGAGTCTATATTAAGCTCTTCTTCAATGCTTTCTGCTTCCTCTTCTCCATTTACTGGCTTAAAGGACAAATTTTTCCTAATATTTTTAGATACACGATTATTGTTCAATGTAAGTCCTTCATTACTAATAGAGCGAGTGATTCCTCGGTTTGGAGTGGATTTGTGTACAGTATGTTCTTTATCAAAAGAAATATCAAATGAAACTCCATGCACCGATGATCTAAAAAAACATTCGAAGAGAAAATCCTTAAACATGCCCAGAAAAGAAATGATTTGATACCCTTTAACAATTATTTAAATTTGTATTTCCTTTCTTTTCCCATTTTGCATAATCCTGTTGTACTCAAGGTACGCACAGGGCTACTGGGCTACCTTTAACATTTAGCCCCTTTGAACGCTCAGTCATCTGCCTACATTGCCCTTTTCAAAGTGAGGTACTAATTGCAACTTGGCTATCAACTAAATAGAATTAGCATTTCTTTCTCTTTTTTTAATTACTTTAGTATAGTTGACAATGTTATACTAGTTAAGGTGTACAATACAGCGATTCAATAAACAGCATTTATTGATAATGTGAATATACTAAAAATAATTCCCTTTGTTTACCTTTTCTCTTTGGGCCATGTCCCTATGAAACCATCAACATAGGACATAGATGAAGACCTCCTAATTCCTCCTTCAAATGTGAAAAAGAAACAGTCATTGAAAGTATATAAAAAACTTTTAACTTAGAGCTTAACAGATTTCAAATATTTTAGGAGTCATTAAGAGCATTAAAAAGTAGGTATATATGGAGAAACAGAGATAATTCTATTAAGAAAGACAAGCACAGAGAAACCAATCAACCTTTTAGTGTCTATACAACACTTTTCAAAGAAAAAAAAAAAACCCGCATATTTTTATTTATATTTATTCTCAATCATTTCCCAGTTAATCTAGGTTTTTTCAAAAATATTACCTGAAGCTGAAGAATGAGCTTGGGGGCGTGAATGCCTAGAAGGCAAATGATGAGAGTGCATAAAGGCAGCTCCTTCCCCACTGCAAGGTAAAATAAAAACATTTTAATATGTTTTTCTTTAATATAAACTTTATACAGAATGGCTAAATTAGAAACATTATCACCTCTGACTCTATGAGTATATGTGTCTCTATGTATTTTATGTCTTTTAGTCAAAAGGCCTGAAATATTTTCATACACATCTCAGCGAGATAAGATATGGCATATTATTTTCATTTTACAAATAGAAAAATTGAGAAATGATTAAGTTAAGTGAAAGTCATCGGCTGGAAATACTTAAATCACCGGAAACTACAGGTAAAATAAACCCTTGTAAAAGATCCTGATAGCTTTCCTGCTCCCAGACCTGTGTCTATACATCTCTAACAGTTACATCAAAGTTAATGTTAATATATTGAGCTGCACCTTAAAGACCTCAATGCCTATAACGATGTGAAGCTTTCCTATTTCTTAATTCCACCCCATTCAAATTAATGCAAGGGATTGGGTAGTCTGTTTCTCAAATTATCATGACATTTGGTCTGAACTTAATTTTTCTCCAACTTTCAAGTCTGTTGCAGCCTAACTTACAGTCAAGTGCAGAAGTTACACATCCCCACCCCCAATCAGTTGAGCATAAACTGGGGAACAGGAGTATGTAGTGACTTCTGTAGTCCCCCTACAGATCACATTATCTTTTGGCTACTGTAAACTGAGAACATGAACAAGTCAACCAAAAGATTCAAATGAAACAATAATCTTCTGCTTTTACTATTTAATAAAAGCTTAACCAGTGAGCTTTTCTAAAGGCAACAATACCTGAAGAACTAGCATAACCTTGTTGTCTCCAAAGCAAATGCTTATCTGCTTCCATGTGCCTTTCCCCCCTAAACTGCTCATAGTTTCAGAAGACTGTCAGGGAGTACTCACCTGCCCCCATCATGTCTGTTTATGTTAACCCTCCCTCTAAAATCACTGCCTCTGTTCTACTCTCCCATTATAGCTCGGGGAGGAAGCTAATCCTGAATCACAAGTTAATAATAAAGATATATTCACTTTTCTCCAGATAATGGCTAAAGTGTTTTAAAGTCCTATTAATTGCCACACTTTTACATTTGCATAGAAAATTTTGATCTGGTGTAACTGCTGAGTAGGTTAGTAGTCAAGTATGTGGATTAGCTGCTACAAATGTTTCTTGCTTTGCCTGTCTTCTTCACTTGTTTTCCCCTCATAACTTCATTAGTTAGGGACACTCACATTTGTACATGTGACTGCAGTTTTCTCAGTAAGAGTGGAAGCTTTTGACTCCTTCCTGGAAAGTTCTACAGTGAGAGAACTCCAGTGGACCACATGGAGACTTACAGAAATGGGAGGATTAGTAGGATCCTAGAATGACAGCTACACAGTGTCTCTTCAAGGAAAAGAATTTAGACATCCATCTGCTAGGAAAAATGAGTAAGAGCAGCCACTGAAATATCTGAGAAACAGAAAAGAGAGGAGGCTTCCAGAGGGCCTGAAGACATTTTCCAGTGTCAGAAGTGTGAAGAGTGTCCAACTAAGGTTCCTAGAAACAATAACTGTGGGATGATCTAGCCTTGAAACAAAAAGTTTCAGAGGTTTTAAAGATTTACTAGTATAGTAGTCATAACCTAGACTACTGAATGTTTTCTAAATTTTCAAGGAAGGAAATGTCAATATGTAATCAACCCAGGAAAACACCAAAATTAATATAGAAAGAAGTTTCCCATGGGAAAAAATACAGAGAAGCTCCTAGATCAGCAATATCCCAACTTAATCTCTTTTTGTAAAATCTGAGGCATAGATACAGAATAGAAAAGTTAATGGAAGTAGTAAGAAAAGCCACAGTAATAAATCAGAGGGCAATCAGTAGGAAGTACTTTACAGACATCAGCCAGTCCAGAGGTGAGAAGCCCTACAAAGGCAGTGAGAGTACCGTAAGGGTTCTGTCAGTGTTCCAGTTTCACACCCATTAGCACCCACTTGAGAGAGAAAATTCTTCAATGTGTGAGGTGGGTGACAGCTCAGAACAAGTTCCTATTTTTATGTTAAGCCAAGAATTCATAAAGAAAATACTTTGAGTTGCCTGTTCAACAATTTAAAAATGTATTTTTAATGGATCTGCTTGGATTTCTAAAACGCCACAAAATACAACAATTTTAAACCAAAAAAAAAAAAAAAACAGATAAATTAGGGAGTCCAAAGTCAATATAAATTTTAGGTTCTAATAAATATACCTAAAATGCTACTTACAGGATCTGCTGAAAAACATTTTTAAACAAACTAATGGGTCTATCATATGTTTGGGTCAGAAGTCAGGATTAACCTGATACTAAATTTTTATTTTCAGTTCAGTTCCTGATATTAAGAACTAAAGCATCACATATAAAGATTCAGTATTACAATAAACATTCTATTGTGATCTTTGGTTAGCTACAGTAACCAGCAAATAAAATAGCAGGTTCCCCTCAAACTTTGAGGTTTACCTCAAAGATTAAAAAAATTAAAAAAAATTAAAAACCCAGATAGAAATGTAAAATTCCCCCCATCCTATCATTTAAGCAATTCTCAATGACAAACAAGTTCTACAGCAAAAGTTTGATTTTAAACTGATTATCTGAACCTCAGAACATATTCTCCCACTTTTGAGTATGATTCATAAAAGCCTATGTATGAAACATTGTTTCTGTGTAAATTCAATTACATTTATGTTAAAACAAGCTGTAATACTGTAAGCTAGTTAAAAACTAATGACATTTTATTTTGATTTTATTAACAAATGGGATGGAAACAGTGAAAATGAAGTCATTCTGGACTCTACCTTGAAGTGAAGTCAGAACTACACGAACTATCCAAGATGTTTGTTTTGGCCGCATTCAAGACTGGAATTGAAGGCATATCATTCACAGGTTCAGCTACAATAGAAGATGCAAGCCTCAAAATGATGTATTTAGCATGTTTACACCATTTCAAGAATTTCCATTTTCCTTTATTATAGCATATTCAAAATTTTCTTCTTAAATTTTCAAAGGGAAAATTTAAAATTCTTCTTGAAGTTCTGGTTGAAAAAATTCACTTGATTAAGGCTAATTATAATTAGGGGGAAGGTTAAGGGGGAAGCCTAACATAAACATAGATATTTAAAGATAAATCTGAATGTCTGATTTTGCTAAAGCTTTCACGGAACTTCAGTAACATGGTAATTTTTGTTTCTTTATGAAATAATTGATATTTTGGTAATCAATTAAGAAAGAATTTCACTGGTCAGTAATTAACCCCCCCCCCGTAGAGTTCTTATTTTTGTAAATAACTCTGGGGAAGACTCCATTTACATTTTGCCTTTGAGACCTAATGTAATAGCTGTTGAATATTTTGAATAGTGGGTTTCACAGATAAAAATCACGGAACACAATGTAAGTGAAAATTCTATATTAATTGTAAAAAGTTGTACAAATATGGTTTGTGATAATTACTGAAGACACCTGACTTTATTACATGGCCTTAGGGAAGGATCTTAACTTCTTTGTAGGTATACTTTGATACACAATGGTTCAATAATCAGAATTTGCCCTAAGCAGTTTAGAAATGGAACAGATGAAATACTCTTTATTACATAGTTCACAGAATTTTGCCTGAGATACAGTGGGCACACTGGAAGCAAGCTCATTCTACTCACTACAGTGACATGCCTTTCCCTTGACTATATATTTTTCCCTCCTTCCTGATCTTTTTCTTTAATTTTTTGTTTTGTTTTGTTTTGTGAGGGCGAGGAGATAGAAGAGAAATAAGGGTAACGGTGAGGAACAATACAAAAATCTGGAGCCAAGGAGAGCAGCTAAGTGGCTGGGATGCACGATAACTGTGTTTTTGTTTCACAGGACAGCCACTGGCAGCAGAAGGAGGGGTCCTGTAGTTATGCTGGAAGAAAAGTTCTTTAGTGGAGCTAAACTTGTATTTATAATCCTTTTCCCCCAATAGAAATAAACCTCTCATTTCATGATGGAAGCCAAAGGAAAATTTGTTTTAGAGAAAAAACAGGAAGATTTTTTGTTCTTTATTTCTAGGGATCTTTACGGTAACCCCTTCGTTTTATAATTTAGTTTTCTTATTATGTGCAATCAATAAATCATGCTATGTAATGATCATAAAACAAACCAGGCTTAAAAATATGCATATAAACCTTTTTATGGTTTAAAGGTAAATTCAAATTGTAGACTAAAGCCATGCCATCATTTAAATGGAATCTGGGTAACAATATTAAAAACACAGCATCTAACAGGGAATAAAAGCTAGAGATGGGGGTAAGAGAGGCAAAAAGAAGAAAGCAGGCAAGGAGTTGAAGCTAAAAATTCCACAACATAAAGCTTCAAATTCAAAGCTGTTCTCTCCTATATCATCCATCTCACAGACAACTTAGTAGCTTTAAATATTAAAATACTCAGAATTTATAAGGCTAACGGCTGTTTTATAACAATAATAAGATTCCCTCAAACAGAATAACCAGGGGAGATTAGATAAGCTCTCCATTTTCTTTGTTTCCAGGAACACCTACTACCTCCTTGTGGACGAACGACACGAGGCTGCACAAACGAGGGCTTCACAACTTCGAACCACCAGAAGAGCTCGGCCATGAACACCAAATAATTACTCTACGTAAGAGAGTTAAGAAAAAGAGAAAAGTCAGGTAAGACTTGACCAGAAAGTAATGACAAATACAATTTTTTTTGTTTTACCTATTAAAACATAGGTTTAAATCTCATTCCTTCATCATTGGAGTGTATCTACTCTAGGCTATTAAATCTGGGATATAATATTCACGCTTATAGGTAAAATTTATAACAGCCATTCAAAACTTCTTTCCTGCTTTTCTCTATATATCCAGAACAGTAGTCCAATTTATGTGGCAGGCATAGGTACTTCTAACCAGATAACCTGAGATTATGTATAAGGCACTCTTCATCCAAAGTCAATACAAACTTAAATAGCCTATGACACTCTGAAGAGTGGCTATCATTTAAAAAAAAAAAAAAAGCTCTTTCCAGATTCCTAGAAATTTCTCCAAAACTTAATCAGGTATCTACATGCTTGATGATGCTAGCCTCAACCAGGCATGAAATAACCAAAAGACTAGATCATTATGGCTAATTATTAATAATTTTGAAATGTATATACAGAAACATTATACAATATGTCAACCTAACTTTGAAAAGTTATTAGTAAGTTAACAAAGTCATTTGCCTTTTATGATTTATATTTGAAAATGTGAGTAATTTTTAAAATAGCTTAAAATTATAAGAAAAGACTGAGGGTCCTCAAAAGCACATTTCCAAGACAAGATTATATTTTAGGATGCATACATCATAAAAGTTATAAGCATGAAGAATTACCGTAATTGTAGGCATCTAGCAAGTTTAAAAATTAGCACTATACAAAGTCTGTTTTATAATTACTTAAAATAATATGCCTTTAAATTCGGCATCAATAAAATTATCAAATTAGTATTTAATAAGTGAGGTTTTATTTCATATTAAATTTTAGTTTTCAAAACTATCATTGGAAAGATGGGTGTTTTCCAATGCGATGCCTTCCTCCTATCTGTTTTTTTTTTTTTTTTTTTTTTTAAGATTTATCTATTTATTTTAGAGAAAGTGAGCCAGGAGTGGGGGGAGGGCAGAGGGAAAGAATCTCAAGCTGACTCCCTGCTGAATGAGAAGCCGGCCCAGGGGCTTGATTTCACAATCCTGAGATCATGAATGACCTGAGCCAAAATCAAGAGCTGAGCCATCCAGGTACCCCAGTTCTACCTGTTAATTATGAATAATCCTCAGAGCTCTATACACTCTCATTTAGAGTTCATGTACTCTCTGTTTTCTCATATTTAAGCTGGTGACTTTCAAATATTTATCTTTTACTTGATAGTTCCAGAAGGCTATTGTGTTTGTAGAAAGTGAAGGAAAGAGAAGAATCAAGGATAAGTCAGGTTTTTGTCTTCAGCAACTGGTAGTACCATTTAATGAAACAGGAAAGACTGGGGTAAATAGGTAGTGGAAGGAATGTTGAGTTAATAGCTTTGAGATAGTCATTAGACATTTAAATGGACTTGTCAGATAGGTGTTTGAATGTAGGAGTCTAGAATGTTACAGAAGACAAGGCATAATGGTGAACAGAATTTGGTAGGTCTCCTAATTTCAGCATTTGCTTTTAACTATAAATTCCCAGAATACTCAAACATTTATAGACAATACACACTATTTTAAGCAGTTGTTGTAATCTGTGACTTTGTTTTTAGAAAGGAAATGTGAATGCTTACTATCCCAAATGCTGTGTTGGATTCCATCCGTGCTAACCTTCAGAAACTTTACATTCTTAATTATATGCTTTTCTCCTATATATTCTTCCCTTCAATTGAATCCTTCCTACTTAGCTTTTTAAAATGCTCAAATCTCTCGTATGAAAAACGAAATGAAACCTTCACTCAGTAAGTTTCTTCTCACTCCCACCTTCTTTACCTCTTCTTAAACTTCTCTGAGGCAGACCTATGCAAACAATCTCCTTTTAGCCTTCTGCCTCCCTAATCCACTCCAGTCTGGCATCCAGGCGCATCATTCCTCCAAAACAGCACTGGCTCAAGTCACCAGTGCCTTATATTTGTTGCTAAATCAAACATTTTTCAGTCTCCATCTTACTTGACCTCCCAGCAGCATTGCTACTCCTGATGTCTCCCCTCACTGGAAACTGCCATTCACGCCCAACAGCTACCAAATGACTCCCAAATGTATTAACTGTACTTACATATGAAGTGGCCTAGAGAGCATTTTCTCTTGGATATCTCAAAGGCACCTCAAATGTCTGGAATTGAACTAGGGATCTAGTTCAAATCTGATCTTATTCCAGTTTTACCTGAATGAATGGCATCACTATCCCAGTGTGCACACCAGAAGCCTAGGAGTCACCCTGATGCCTCCTACTTTCTCCCTCTCCCTATCCAGTTCATCACCAAAACCTGCAAATTTTGCATCCTAAATATTTCTGGAATCCACCCACTTCTCTCCATCTTCATCATAATCACTCCGATTCAAACTGTTTTCAGCTCTCATTTAGAACACAATAGCTTTTTATTTGACTATTAGGCCAAACAAACTTTTGAAAATGCAACACCCCTCCCCCCACTTCCACTGCTTTTGGGAAACTGACTATAGGCTACAGAAGGGTAGAGGGTACATGATTCAGTCTCTTTTTAATTTCTCCAGCTTCATTTAATACCACATTCTCCAGAGTTCCTCATTTTACCCATCAGATTATTAAGTCTGGAAGGACAAAGATCATGCTCATCATTATATCTTCTGGTTTTTTAAAATTATTTTTTTAAGATTTATTTATCAGAGAGAGAGGCTGAAGAGTGCATTAGCAGGGGCAGCAGCAGGTGGAGGGGAAGCAGGCTGCTCACTGAGCAGGAGTCCTGTTTGCTGGACTCAATCCCAGGACCCTGGGACCGTGACTTGAGCTGAAGGCAGACACTTAACTGACATCCCATATATCTTCAGTTATTAAAACAGTACATAATAAATGGCCAATACATACTTACTGAATGAACGTATAAATGAATGAATAAATACCTAACAACAAAGATCAGTTGGCAAAATACCAAACTGTTGACAGGACAGGGAATATCTCTGGTAGAAAGAGCATCATGATTTATAATTTTTCTTTATATTTATCTCCATCAGATAATTTCTAAACCCAAATTATAACATTATATTTAAAGTATTGGCCCTAGGTTCCATTCTATTAGTATAGTTAACTGAAAGCTTGTCTATATCTTTTGGAAAAACATTAACACTCAACTAAATTGTCAACTGACACATTAATATTTTAAGGACCTTAATGTTTGATATCACTAAACATGAAAGAAATGGCAATCAAAACCACAATGAGATATCACCTCACACCTGTTAGAATGGCTTGTACGTTGTTGGTGGGAATATTAACTAGTACAGCCACTGTGGAAAAGAGTATGGCAATTCTTCAAAAAATTAAAAATAGGACTACTATATAAGGAGTACTTGGGGGTTGGGGCCTCTGCCTTCAGCTCAGGTCATGATCTCAGTGTCCTGGGATCGAGCCCCATATCCGGCTCTCTGCTTAGTGGGGAGCCTGCTTCCTCCTCTCTCTCTGCCTGCCCCTCTGCCTACTTGTGATCTCTGTCTGTCAAATAAATAAATCAATCAATCTTTAAAAAAAAATAATAAAAATAAAATAGTACTACTATATGGATCCAGCAATTCCACTTTTGAGTATTTATATGAATAACTGAAAACAGGATTGAAGAGAAATCTGCATTTCTGTGTTCACTGCAGCATTATTCCCAATAGCCAAGATACATATGGAGACAGCCCACATGTCTGTCAATAGATGAATGGATAGAGATGATGTGGTGCATATATACAATGGAATATTATTCAGCCACGAGAAAGAAGGAAATCCTGCTATTTGCAACAACACTGATGGACCTTGAGGGCATTGTGCTAAGTAAAGTAAGTCAGACAGAGAAGACAAATTCTGTAGGATTTCACTTATACAAGGAATCTAAAAAAGCTGAACTTAAAGAAACAGAGTATAGAGTGGTATTCACCAGGGACTGGGAGGCTGAGGAAATGGGAAGATTTTGGTTAAGGGGTAAAAGCTTCCACTTATAAGTGGAACTATGATCTAATGATTATAGTTAACGAGATATGTATTGTATACTTAAAAGTTGTTGAAGGCGTAGATCACTACAAAAAAGAAATGGTAAATATGTGATATGATAGAGGCGTCAGCTAATCCCTGGTGGTAATCATTTTGCATACTTTAAACTTATACAGTGTTGTATGTCAATTATGTACTATAAAGCTGGAAAAAAAAATACTTCAGTAAGATACTGTTGTTGGCCACAAGATGTCAGCATAGTGAGAGTTTTCCCAAGTAACCAAATGATCATTTCTTTTGGAATTTATGATGATGAAACAGCAATAAATCTGTTACCATATTCCAGGCATGATACCAAATAAATTTCATTTAAAAGCTTTCTTTCCTTTTGGTTAAAACAGTCATGCAACTACATATTAACATTCTTAAACAATTAATGCAGAAGAATATAGATATACATAACATGGAAAACAGATAATCAAGTCAAAAGATGGGTAGAAGACATGAACAGACATTTCTCCAAAGAAGACTTACAAATGGCTAACAGACACATGAAAAAATGTTCACCATCACTAGCCATCAGGGAAATTCAAATCAAAACCACACTGAGATACTACCTTATACCAGTTAGAATGGCAAAAATTAACAAGGCAAGATACAAATGTTGGAGAGGATGTGGAGAAAGGGGAACCCTCTTATACTATTGGTGGGAATACAAGTTGATGCAGCCACTTTGGAAACAGTATGGAGATTCCTCAAAAAATTAAAAATAGAGCTACTCTATGACCTGGCAATTACACTAGTGGGTATTTACCCCAACGATACAGTTGTAGTGAAAAGAAGGGTGATATGCACCCCAATGTTCATAGCAGCAATGTCCACAATCGCCAAACTGTGGAAAGAGCTGAGATGACCTCCAACAGACAAATGGATAAAGATGATGAGGTCCATATACACAGTGGAGTTCATTACTCAGCCATCAGAAAGGATGAACACCCAACTTTTTTATCAACATGGATGGGACTGGAGGAGATTATGCTGAGTAAATAAGTCAAGCACAGAAAGTCAATTATCATATGGTTTCACTTACTTGTGGGGCATAAGGAATAACATGAAAGATATTAGGAGAGGGAAAGGAAAGGTGAAGTGGGAGATCGGAGGGGGAGACAAACCATGAGAGACTATGGACTCCAAGAAACAAACTGAGGGTTTAGAGGGGAAAGGTGAGCCTAGTATTGGGTATTTAGGAGGGCATGTATTGCATGGAGCACTGGGTGTTACACGTAAACAATGAATCTTGGAACGCTGCCTCAAAACTAATGATGTACTGTATGGTGACTAATAAAAATAAAATATGCTTTAACTACTCTCCCCCAAATCCTAGTATCTCACTCAGAAGAAACCACTATTAAGTTTTGTGTTCATCCTTCTAATCAACCTTCTCCTATGCATAGATCTGCATACAAATAGAAAATAACTTTTTTTTTTTTTAAGATCTTATTTATTTATCTGACAGAGAGAGAGAGAGATCACAAGTAGGCAGGGAGGCAGGCAGAGAGAGGAGGAAGCAGGCTCTCCGCAGAGCAGAGAGCCCGAGGCAGGGCTCGATCCTAGGACCTTGGGATCATGACCTGAACCGAAGGCAGAGGCTTTAACCCACTGAGCCACCGAGATGCTCCAGAAAAAACCTTTCTAATATATAAATTACATCATGCTATAATGTTGCTACCCACTTTATTCACTTAATAACATCTTGGGAGAGATTTCTGGATCAACTCAACTTTACACAGTAAAAGTTTAAAAGTTTAAACTTTAAACAGCTCAACTATATTAAACATTTTGTGCCCCTCATAAGATGAATTATTTCCAACTATTAGTCTTAAAATATTCAATGAAAGTCAAACTCACTATTCTAATAATTTAGTATATAATACAGAAAGTGACCAAAGCCTTTTCTGTAGACAGTTAATCCCCTTTACTTCACCAATCCTTTTACCCACCTCCCCTCTGGCAACGTACTAGTTTGTTTTCTGCATTTAAGAGTCTTTTTTTTTTTTTTTTTAAATTTGTCTTTTTGTTCATTCATCTGTTTTGTTTCTTAAATTCCACACTTGAATAGAGTTATATGGTATTTGTTTTTCTCTGACTGATTTCACTTAGCACTATACCTTCTAGGTCTATCCATGTTGTTACAAATGTCAAGATCTCATTCTTTTTTTATGGCTGAGTAGTATTTGTGTGTGTATATACACAACAACATTTTTATCCATTCATCTGTGGATGGACACTTGGGTTGCTTCCATATCTTGGCTATTGTAAATAATGCTGCAATAAACATAGGGGTGCATATATCTTTTCGAACTGTTGTTTTCATTTTCTTTGGGTAAAAACCCAGTAGTAGAATTACTAAATTCTATTTTTAATTTTTTGAGGACCCTCTATACTATTTTCCATAGTGCCTGTACCAGTTTGCACTTCTACCAGTAGTGCACGACGCTTCCTTTTTCTCCACAGCCTCACCAACACTTCTTTTCTTTTTGATTCTAGCTATTTTGACAGATGTATCTGTCAGTTAAATATGCCTGATTTAAGAAAATGTTTTTATATCTAGATCATGCCCAGACTAAGTCAATTTAAACATCAGGGCTATATATTATTTAATGGAATTCCAAGGTAAGCAACTTAAATTATTCAATCTTATGTCTCAATGTAATTAATGAAATGAGTTCTTTGAGACTACAGAAATAGTATTTAATTTTCTTAACAGATGAGTGCCAGAAAAGGCATTAACAAGATATATATGGAAAGAGTTATTTCCTATCTTCCATTTTGATAAAAATGGCAAGGTAGATTCTTCAAAATAAATCAGTGTTTTTCTTCTGATGTATCAGACAGTGGGGAGTGGGCCCACTCGGGGTCAATAAGAATAGTGGGTTATTTTAGAAAGGCCTTTACCTTTGGCTCTGTCTTCTACCTGTGGTGATCCATGGGTGAAGGAAAGAGAGATCAGAGAGTAAGAATGACAAGAACCATGAGGTACTAGTATCATGGTAGGAAGGGTCCATTAGCAGTTTCAATTAAAGTTGACATTGAAACTATGAGGAGAACGATACAAAGTTGTTCCTCTCAGCCAGACTTAAAAAAAAAAAATCTATTATAAGATTATCTATCCTTGAGACTCTAGAGCGGAACTGGTCAACTTTAGGCAGGTCTGTAAGATACGAAGGAACTTCATAGCTATGAGCTGCTGGGAATACCGAGGTATCAGGTCACATCACAAAATTTTTAACAAGCAACTGCCTTTTAACTTGCAGCTCAGAAGAAGTTACACGTGACATGTCTCTCTTCACTGCTACAAAGTAAGTTCCATCAGAACAGGGAGGATCTTGGTTTTGTTCACTTAGCCATCCCAAGCACCCTAAACACAACTAGTGCTCAATAACTGTTTCCTGTCAGAATGTAGTAAGCGGTGGCCTACAGCTAACAGACAGTGTGTGATATTCTGAAGCAAGGGGACAAATTCATAAAACTGAATTCCTTTTTAAAAAGGTTCATTTCCAGACTATTTTAATATTTTCCTTTCCCTCTTTCTTTCTCTAGGTTTTATCTCAATTCTTGGGACCTTAAGGATTCCTTCTTCCCAGAGTCCACAGTCCTGCTGAATGCTAAAAGTGACCGGAACTTCCTTCATGCTCCCAGGATACCATAATAGCATCTGTCTAAGATTCATGTAGTGACTAATCCTCTATTTTACTAACTTTAGGACAACAGGTCAGTTTTGTACCACAACTTTTCAGTTTAGCTCTGTATTATAAAAGAAACCCATAGCTAACAGTGTATTAAAACCTTTTAAAATAAGGAGAAAAATAAAACTTTTTTCAAAAGCTTAACTGACTGATATTATAGTTAATTTGTAAACTTACAGTGACTATGCCATTTATAGATCTAGTTACATATATATTTTTTAATATAGTTACATATACATTATATGATCTAGGTACATATATATTTTTTCAAAAGCTGAAAGCAAAACAAAACAAAAACACCAAGAATTATTTAATTTACCTTTATGGATGAAGCAGCATACAGCATATCTTCCAGGGTGAAATGGCAACACTGGTTCAAATATTCTTGGCAAAATTCTTGAATCAGCTGCAGATTATACAGGCTATCAGCCAAAGACATGGTTTCTTTCAAACAAATATCTTCAAATAAGAAAAGAGCAAGGTGATGACTGTGGGTTAATTTGATAACATACATTTCATATCATTTTATAATTAGTGGCTTAGTACAAACACATATTTATGTGGAATCTGTTTTACATACACTTACAAATAAAGGGGCCTCTACACAGAAAGACTTAGGACTGTTTTATTCAAACTACCTTCCTCGGGATTATATGTAAACTTTTTTTTTTTAAGCCTTCATTACTTATTAAATACTGTTTTCTCAATATTTGTCACCATCTATCTACAGCCCACAAATATTTCGCTGGGACACTTACCCTCTATTCTCACGACACCAGGACAGTAAAAGTGAATAAGAGCAGCTAACGCACAGCCGTCCGTACCATCTTTCAACAAATTTTCTACCAATGGAATGCAAGGCAGTTGCTTGAGCAATGTTTGCTCCTTTCTGTAACGAGCCTATAATATAAAAAAAAAGAGAGATAAAATAAATAAATACTAAACATAAGGAAAAAACTGTCACTGTAGAGTCTAATGCACCAGTAATATACATCAAGAGAAATGAGAACTATTCAAGCAACATCCTTCTTTTCTAAATACTACTAGACATTACTTTACCAAAGTCAAATACAGAGAAACAGCTTTATAGTTTCAAAGTACTTAGTACAACATTATATTGCCAATTTACATGAAATGAACTTTAGGCTAAATATTTAAATATAAAAGCATCATAAAATGGGTTCTGAACATTTTACATCCAAAGCATCATTCTGTTCTTTTGTAGATAATAAAATTCATTTATTTTAATGTTGGCCTTAACTTAGACCACAAGTTCTTATACGCAAAGAGCAAGAGTACTATTGGAGCATAAAGAATTACAAGAATTCTCAAAATTGGGAAGCAGGTATAAGAATACAATACTATTCTTACAGAAAATCTGACAATAAGAAACATCACTTTGAGTAACTAGAATATCACCAAAATATTCTGGTTTGGCATTAAGATAATATAAATAAAATGTAACACCTTTGAAACAAAAAAACAACCCAATGAGGGTTAGGGCTAGGGTTAACAGAGCAAATAAAAGGACTTCTGCTCCCCCTCAGAAAAACAGAAGAAATCTTTGTTTTTTAAAGATTGCTTGGTGTGACTGGATACAAATTTGTAAGACAGTTCTCTAGAAATGAGACATGCTCTTAAATCAGACTACCTAGGTTCAAATCCTGGTTCTGACACTTACTAGCTCTGTAATCTTGGACAAATTACTTAAACTCTCACTTCTCAGTTTCCCCATCTGTAAAATGGGGATAATAATAGTACCTACTTGATAGAACCACTGAAGGATGAAGTAAGGAGATGCCCATAAAATGCTAATAAGCACACTGCTGGGAACACAGCAAGGGATAACTAAAGGCTGGTCTGTTACTAGCTGTCAGCTCTCCTAAAGCCAAGAAAATAATGCTAAAGACTTAATGAAAATGCATATTGAAGTATTTTATTAGAAAAACTTATGATTAAATTGGTTACTGATATTTCAAGGTTTTTAATCAAAACTAATTTTTCTTCTAACTCCATCTGGTTTATATATATTTTAATAACTATAATTATGAAATAAAATACTTCTGTGAGAATAAAAACAAAAATAATTTACTGAAAGAGAACATTTACTATCTGGTGGTGAAGTTAAATTTCCTTTAAATGCTATCCCTCAGAAAAGTACATGCATTAATGAAGAAATAAGTATTTATTCCTATTTCTCTCTGGCTACCCAAGAACAAGACGCATGGAACATTTTTTCCTCTTGAAGATATCAGAGAGCTTGTTCTTCTTCATTAGTGCACACTAGACATCTCTATTTAATGGTATGTTCCAAACTCAAAAGTACCTACATTCAGAAAAAAATTATATATATGCACTATATAAATTCCTTGATTACTGATTTTAGTATCTTTAGTAACCTGTTAATAGAGTTAGAGTTAATAGAGTTTAGAAACTGCTAATAGAGTTTAAAATTTAACCATGAAAAAAGAGCAGAGAAGTAGTAAAGGGGAGGGTGAGAAAAAGAAGAAATCAACCATTAGCATCTTCTAGCCTTAAGTTACCCTTCTCATATTTGGTAAGCCACAGTTCTAGATCCTTACATTCCTTTCCCTGGCCAGCTAGAAACAAAACAGTCTCCGTCTTAGAAATCCTCTAAATTGGCTGGGTGGGCTCATTGCCAAACTTCCCAGCTCCCTAGGAGCAGCCTGTTTTCACCCTATAATCTGAACTAGACTGAGCTGAGCGCCCAGGGTCATGGAATAAAGAACCGAATTGTGATTTGTCCTGCTGCTCTCTGCCAAGCAGCACTTCTATTCAAGGCACACACTCACACAGACTAATGAGGCTTTAGCAATAAATGTAGATGATTTAGAACAGACTATCAGGGATTTCTGAGTGCATACTAAAAACTTTTCCTGAAGATTATATCCTAAAAGATGTACCAGGTAAATAAACTTCTGAAGTCATGTACAACTCTTATTTGCAGTTCATAAAAGTTGTCATCTTTTATATTTTATACTTGATCTTCTATGGTTTTATAAACCTGCTGTATGGAAACATTCCTTATTCCTTCTTTAAACTGAGAAATCTGGTATTTAAAAGGGGCATCATATTTTCTATCTTCCAAAATGACAGTGTATTTCTAAGTTATATACTTATTTCTGAGGGTATAAAATACTTAAGTGGTCTAACCACCCAGATTTAATTTTTAAGGAACAGACCTTCAGGTCAAATCAGAACTGAATATAGTTTAGGTCTAATACTGGTATGGCCACTAAGAAAATGTCACTTTTTTAATCACACAAAAAGTATACCCTTAAAAAAGGGTATAGATAATTTACATATGTAATTCAGATCTACTTTTCCTAAAGTTATTAGAACTAGTAAGAATCTCTATCCATACATGTTTTTAACCTAGTTACTAACAGTCTGTAAATATCAATAGGACTAATGAAAGAATGCTTATGCTTTAAACTATTTTTAAAGCTTCTAATCCAAACTTTGGCTAGATTTTTTAAATCTTTTTACTTTATATTATGATCAAATACCTTAAAATCCAATCTCAATGCAGCAACTAACAGAATTATATGAAATGACTATACCAGGGAGACACAACAATACCATTCTACAATTATAATTCTGGAGAGCAAACTGAAGTAGCTGGGCAAACTTACTGGAACCAGTTTCCAAAACCATTTGGAAGGAGACTTCAGAGGAAGCAGCAGGGGGAAAAAAGGGAAAGCAAAAGGTAAAGGGAAAATTCATCAGAATGATTTTCAATTAAAAAGTGACAATAAAGCTTCTCATAGTGGAGTTCCAAGTTTATAGTTCTCATAATACTTTTTAATGTTAATTAAGGTTTAAAAATATATAGGTTCCTAATGATAAAGACTTCCACCTTCTCCTCCCCTCATCTCCTCTCCCAACACAACAATTCATTTTTCAGATACTCAGGATAGTTTGTATACTTTGGCAGCAAAGAATTTTATTTCCAGTTCTAGAATCACACATCATATTAAAAAGTAAATCTATATCACAAAAGGGAAGTAGAAAGATCAGGGCTGGATATGCAGTCACTATAATGCTTAGACTTTAGTAAACCAAGTCTGATATGGCTGTGTTTCTTTCCAAAGAGAAAAGAAGAAAGACTCTATCAATAAGTGTACGAATAAAGCAAATAGCATTGTAGACCTGAACAAAATAATTTCTTTCCACTATAAGAAGAATTTCTTTTAATTAATGGGGTAATTGACAATTCTTACTAAGATTTTTACAGTCTCTAAAGCAAGTAGCTACTTACATAAAGAGAATATAAGTGTTATTAATTTTACTATCTAGAGGTATACCAAAGTATATAATTTTACCTCTTTAAAATAATGAATAAATTCATAATTTCAGTCAATATGAGCTAATAATTTGATTATCTTTGTACTTTTGAGCACAATTTCTAAGGGCTTGAATAAACACTTATTGAATGAACCAAACTAAATGGGGTCTGAGTTAAAATTCATATTCAACTTTTAGGTAGAAAGTTTATTCTGCAGGGGTGCCTGGCTGGCTCAGTAGTTAGAGCATGTAACTCCTGATCTTGGGGTTTTGAGTTCAAGCTCCACATTGGGTGTAGGAATTACTTAAAAATAAAATCTTTAAAGACAAGTTTTTCCTATATAAAATTAACTGTAAAAACAAGATTATTTGGAAAATAACAAATAATTTCAAGAACTTTAAGAATCAGAAAAAAGTCACCTCAAGAATCAGAAAAATACCAACTTTCCATAGAGATAACATGTCCAATAAGTTTTCCTTATTGCATCAGGAAAAAATAACCTTAATAATTTTGTTGCATGTATTTTAGTCTCTCATTTAACCAGAAGTTTTGGGCAGTTGCAGTTATGATAACCATAAAAAGTACAAAAGAACAGGAGCAAAGGAAGCCACTGAGAATGTGTCAGGATCCCGATGAAAAACCAAAATTTTCAAAAACAGGGGTTTTCTTGGTTTTGAGACTAGAAAATTCCATTATACACAAACTGATACCAAGAAATTTATTGTGAACTATTAAAACAGGAGATATGCAAAGCAGTCTCTGATGGTTCTATATATCTCTCTATATATATTTTGTAAAATATTCAATAGGACTTTTTACTAATTCAGATGCCCTGGCCTTCCTCCCACCTCTCCACTGACCTAACTTAGTGATAGCAATCCTACTAAGGAAAAAGGAAAACCATTTGGATTGCCTAGCTGAAGGAAATGGGACTAAAAAAAGTAGACATACTAAAAGAACAAATACATATCTGTGCTATTCATGCTTATAAACACATGCTTTCATAAGCTCAAATATACGCAAAACCTCCTTGTTGAAGAAGGATAACTATATTTCTGAAGTGAACAGCAATTGCCCCCTCCTTTTAATTTTCAGAGAATAACTAGGCAAACTGTAACCTCAAATCCTGTTTTAAGATAAAATTATGAGACTGAAATGTTTTTAAAAGGCCACAGACAACTGGTGAAAATTTTTTTATTAAGTTTTTACTGATGACAAAGACCAAACTGGGCAGTTCTGATTTTCTGGAATAATTCTATTTTCCAGCAATCCTTTCTACTGTCTTCATCACACATTTGGCTCACCCTTAATTTTGGTTACTTGTTTTAGGTCTTGCCATTAACACTCGCCAAACAGTTCTATGTCTTCCCCTGGGTATCCACAATCACTCTGGAATTTAGGCTAATTCCTGAACTACTTCTGGGTGCTCTCGAGACACTTTGGGAGGATGCTGGTTTGACCTGGCTATTACTGGAAACCTCACGAAGCTGGAATTTATTAAGGAATTAATCATAGTGTGACCTGTCACCTCATAAGCCATTAGACTTAAGAATCTCTTTACTGCTGTCGGTCCAAAAGTTGTGCTGAATTGCCGACAGGAATGTAAAATGGTACAAACTCCTTTGGAGAAGATTTTGGCACTAGCTACCAAAATGATACAGGTATTTACCCTTCAATCTAGCAATCCAATTTCTATGGAATTTATCCTGAAATTTCAATACAAAAGGATATTATTCTTTGTAGCGTTATTTGTGATTGCAAGATACTGAAAATTACTTAAATGCCCAAAGGAAAGTAGTTAAAAAAACTATGGTACATACACAAAACAGAGTACTATGCTGCTTCAAAAATATGAGGAAGATATCTAGGGACTATATGCAGTAATTTTCAGGATATACTGTCACTGAAAAACACAAATTGTGAAAGATTAAATATGTTTTGTTAGAGGAGAAAAAACCAAACATATATATATATATATATATATATATATATATATATATATATATACACATGTGTATATGAATGTGTGTGTGTGTGTGTGTGTGTGTGTGTGTGTATGCTTACTTCTATAAAAACAAAAACAAGAAGGATAGACCAATTTGTTACCTATAAGGGTTGGCAGGGAGTGAGGGACAGGAAAGAGGCAGAAGAGGTAAGGGGAGGGGCTGATAGTTCTTTGAGTATAACTTTTGCATAGTTTTGACTTTGGGAATTATATTAATGTTTTACATATTCAAAAAATGAAATTAAATCAACAAGGATGGAGCAAAAAGTCCACAAACACTAAATGAAAACAGAAACCAACAAAACCAAATACATTTCAAAGGAATAACAGAACTACAATGAAGTGGTGGTGGTGGGGGGAACCCAAGTAATTTCAGAACACAGCATTTTGACCATACATCATCAATATAAAGAAAAAGGAATCACATTGTATCTATATGAGATGATGGTTAACTAAACTTATTATGGTAATCATTTCACAGTATGTAGAAGTCAAATAATTATGCTGTATACCTTAAACTTATACAGTGTTGTATGTCAATTGTATCTCAATAAAACTGGAAAACATATGAAAGCATTAAAAGGATAAAATAAACCCAAAAAACTCAAAAAGAAAAAGGAATTGCAAACAAATCTTAAGCTCTTTAGTGGGTTTCTTTTTCATATTGGTTTACACGGAGCAACTCTGAAGCTATTTTATTTGTATTCTAAGATTAGGCAAATAAGTACAGTTAACACCATTAAACAATACAGGCTTGAACTGCACAGGTCATTTACACATAGGTTTTTTGTCTTCTTTTGTTTTGTTTGATAAATATAGTACAGTCTTGGAAACATATTTTCTCTTCCTTATGATTTTAATGCCATTTTCTTTAGCTTTACTGTAAGAATACAGTATAAAATACATATAACACACAAAATGTGTGTTAATTAACCATTTATGTTATTGGTGAGGCTTCCAATCTACAATAAGTTATTAGTAGTTAAGTTTCTGGGAAGTCAAAAGTTATAACTAGATTTCCAACTGCATAGCACCTTTAATCCCAGGTCAACTGTAAATATCAATGTCCTCTCAAATTACTTATTATAAAAGTAAAAATAATAACCTTTAAGTTAAGAAGCCAGACCATATCTTAACCAAGTGATCAAAATTAACATCACCTAGCAGGGAGGCAAATGGAGAACATACCCCTCTGGATAGAATACGGTCAGAAGGACACAATGCCAGTCTAAAAACCACAGCCTTAATTTAATTGTAAGGAAATACCAGAAAAAAACAAATTGAGGGATGAAAATGACCTGTATTCTTTAAAAATGTCAAGGTCCTGAACAAAAAAGAAAAGCTAAGGAACTATTCCAGTTTAAAGAAGACTAGAGATATGAAACTAAAGCTACTTCATGACCTTGGACTGGATCTTGTACTGAAGAAAATATTATAATGTATAATTGAGTACAACTGGGACAAGCGACAAAACTGAAACACAGACCCTAAGACTGACCAACATATTATACTGACATTAAATCACCAGTACTTTGGTTATACAACAAACAGCTTTGTTTTTTGGAAATACACACTGAAGTATTAAGGGGTAAAGGGATTTGATGTATGCAACCCTCTTTCAAATGTTTCAGAAACATTTACATATATATGTATTTGTGTGTGATGTATATATCTGTGTATGTGTATATACATGCAAACATACACGCACACACACAGAAAGTTAATGTGGCAAATGTTAAATTGATGAATTTGGGTAAGGAGTATACAGAGCTCTTTTTCTATCTTGAAACTTTTTGTAAGTCTACAATATTTCAAAGTAAATATTCTTAAAGCAGTATATTAAGTCTATACCAATCCAAATCTTTGTAGAATCTGTATCCAATTGCATAAGATCTATAGAGCAGTTAAAGAAATCTGACTTTTACAGCCCTCTCAAGCAAAGATGAAAATCATAGTACTGGGACATTTAACTAATATTTAAGTCTCTCCAGGGCAAGTAATTTTTTTTTTTTTTTTTTTTTTTAGGGCAAGTCATCTTTATAAAATACTGCTTGGAGAAAAAAAATCATGGTACCATCTCTGAATTTTAAAAACACTTAAAACGGGGGCGCCTGGGTGGCTCAGTGGGTTAAGGTCTCTGCCTTTGGCTCAGGTCATGATCTCAGGGTCCTGGGATGGAGCCCCGTGTCGGGCTCTCTGCTCAGCGGGGAGCCTGCTTCCTCCTCTCTCTGCCTGCTTGTGATCTCTGTCTGTCAAATAAATAAAATATTTAAAAAAAATAAATAAATAAAAGAAATATCACTTAGTTAAAAAAAAAAAAAAAGCTTAAAATGCCAAGTTCCTCTAAATGAGTTGAGAATACAACAGGGGTATATTCTAGACTGGGCAGTTACTTTACCAGTAAGTGAGTAAACAACTTTGAAAAGAAAAGGCATATTGGCAATAGGTATAAAGAAACAAATGAATCAGCACTGACCACAAAAGTCCACACAAGAATAAACTGTAATTACCGAATAGGATCTTAGGGGTAGAATTCCTTAAAAATGATCTAATTTCAGCAGGTCAAGTCTTCACAACTATTTGAGTGAAACAATGGTATGAAAAAGAAACCAAATAAATCTAAGAGTCAATGCAAATGATGTATCTGAAAATGATGTCCTATATTAGGAGATATATATATATATATACACACATACATACACACGAATATATATATGAATGAAAAAGACAATTACAAAATTGTAAGCTCTAAGTCAATGTTTCCCAAAGCATGCTCCAAATAACACTAATTTTACAGGATGTTAGTAGACATTATTCACAAAAGAAGTCCAAGATTAAACATGCTTGAGAAATAGCTAGACAGGCTTCTTAACTGGGCCTTCAATGTACTAAAACGAGCTGTATCATTTTTAAAGGGGCACAGACAAGGCAGCATTTCCCAAATGTATTTGACTTCAGAATCTTTCTTTTGGGGCACCTGGCTGGCTCAGTTGGTAGAGTTGCGTGCTTTAGGAGTTCAAGCCCTACACTGGGCACAGACCTTACTAAAAAATAAACAAAACTGGATTCAATAAAAACTTTTAAAAAACTGATGTTATTGAAAAAAAGAATCTTTCAATTATTATCTCAGGTACTGTTTGAAGAAACAGAATTTATTTATTTATTTATTTATTTATTTACTTATTGAAGATTTTATTTATTTATTTGACAAAGAGAGATCACAAGTAGGCAGAAAGGCAGGCAGAGAGAGAGAGGAGGAAGCAGGCTCCCTGCTGAGCAGAGAGCCGGATGTGGGACTCAATCCCAGGACCCTGAGATCATGACCTGAGCTGAAGGTAGAGGCTTAACCCAATGAGCCACCCAGGTGCCCAAGAAACAGCATTTAAAACAAAAAAAAGTTGGTCACAGTTTTTAATTGCTAAGGAACTTTGGTAAAAATAGAAATTCACAGGGGCTGAGGTAATCAAGCAAAGATGTGTAAGTGTTCAACTACTGTCTCACTGGGAAAAGTGTAGTCTACTTTGAGACTACACCTTTAAATGAAAAGCAATTAGAGCTCAGTTAATATTCTTTCTCCACAGGTTATTCCCTCAACCAATTCCCAACCCTCTGTAAAATACCTCACCAGTATTTCTATTTTAAAAGTGGCAAGTGTTACGCTGAAAAGACAGGTATCTTTAATACTGTGAGAAATAAACTTTACTCTATTAGTACTGTAAATTTAAGCATAGAAACCCATGAATTTGCAGCTATTTCAAAAATTAAACAAATAGTCTGTTTACTAATGCCCAACTATGTCTTTTACTTCATGTCCCCACTCATGTTATTCCCTATGACCTAGTGCCCTACTTTGCAAATATCATAAACCCTAAGGCCCTATTCAAGTCCCATATTTTCCAGAAAACCTTCTTAGATATTTTACTCCCAGTTACCATAACTCTACAAGTTACATATATATACTCATACATATAAAAGTTTGTAATAATCAGCTACTTGCTATTTTCACTAACCATTTGCTTTGAATCCCTTACTTTTACTAATATATTAAGAAAGGAAAATTTGAGAATCATTTTAGTCATAAAATTTAGAAGCCATTTAATTCAACTTTTAAATTTTTACAGATAAAGAAAATGAGGCCCAAGAGGTTAAGTGCCGTGGTAAAGGTCATGAAGTTAGTTAGTGGCAGAACTATTCTGACTTTAAGTTCATACTCATCTTTCCATAGCACTTTGAACAAACTCCTTAAAAGAATGAATGTTGGACTCAATGTTATTAGCTATAAACTTCAGAGATCCTTTAAGTTAGGGCTGCCAGGTTCAACAAATAAAAACATGAGATCCTCGTGTATCTCATTGTGAATTTCTCTGAAATTCACATTTAACTGGGCATCCTACTTTAGAGTAAAAAGGAGTATTAGAGGAAAAAGAGCAGCTTGAAAGAAAAACAGAAAATAACACTAGTAAACTGCTTAAACAAAACATTTTTCTAGGACATGGTACAATTTAAAATGTCTTCCTTTTAGGACACCAACCAACTCAACAATCAGAAATACATCATCAACAGATCTAATAACATCTAAAGAAATACATTTGGAATTCTAATTTTGGTCCAGCACTTATAATATACAGTGCAAGTAAAAAGGGCCAGTCTCTAAAATCTATAAAGAACGTATCAAACTCAACACCCCAAAAACAAGTAATCCAATCAAGAAATGGGCAGAAGACACGAAGACATTTCTCCAAAGAAGACATCCAATGACCAACACACACACCAAAAAGTGCTCAAAATCACTTGGCATCAGGGAAATAGAAATCAAAACCACGTCAAGAAAATCAAAACCAAGTCAGGAAATGACAGGTGTTGGTGAAGATGTGGAGAAAGGGGAACATTCCTACACTGTTGGTGGGAATGCAAGCCAGTGCAGCCAAACTAGAAAACAGTATGGCAGTTCCTCAGAAAGTTGAAAATGGAGCCATCCTATAACCCAGCAACTGCACTACTGGGTATTTACCCCAAAGATAGAAATGTAGTCATCTGAAGGAACACCTGCACCCCAATATTTATAGCAGCAATGCCCACAATAGCCAAACTATGGAAAGGGCCCAGACGTCTATCAACAGATGAATGGATAAAGATGTAGTGTGTGTGTACACACACACACACACACACACACACACACACACAATGCCCACAATAGCCAAACTATGGAAAGGGCCCAGACGTCTATCAACAGATGAATGGATAAAGATGTAGTGTGTGTGTACACACACACACACACACACACACACACACACACAGGAATATTATGCAGCCAACAAAAATTGAAATCTTGCCATTTGCAACAAAGTGGATGAGACCAGAGGGTATTATACTAAGCAAAATAAGTCAATCAGAGAAAGACAATTATCATATGATCTCACTGATATGAGGATTTGAGAAACAAGACACAGGATCATAGAGGAAGTGAGGGAAAAATGAAACAAGATGAAACCAGAGACAGAGACAAACTGTAAGACACTCTTACTCTTAGGAAACAAACTGAGGGTTGCTGGAGAGGAGGAGGGTAAGGGGATAGGGTGGCTGGGTGATGGACACTGGGGAGAATATGTGCTATGGTAAGCACTGTGAATTGTGTAAGACTGATGAATCACAGACCTGTACCTCCGAAGCAAATAATACATTACACGTTAATTTAAAAAAAATGAATAGGAATAAACCTGTAGTTCAAAAAGAAAGAAAGAAAGAAAGAAAGAAATTGTATGGACAATAATGCAGCATTTTTGGGAATGAGGAAATGTTAACTCACTAAATTAAAGTTTGAAGAAGTTAAAAAAAAAATACAGTGCAAGTATCCCTCAACATATGCACGTATTTTACCAAGAAGATAGTTTAAAAAGAAGTTTCATAAAATAGATGTTATTGAACATCTAAGTTGAGAATAAGTAGATAAGGACAAGAGGTAAGAAATGTTATCATCCAAACAATGGGCTCTGGCTATAGCTGGATAAATCAAAGACAAGGCTAATCTGGGTTAGTAGGCCAGCAAGCTGGAGTAGGTGGGTGGCGTGGCAACTTCTTTCCACTTATATAGCAATAAGAAAGAACGAGTCATTCTACCTCTCATCCCTAAAAGGAGGAAAGAATCAAGAATTCTGTTTTTATGGGAATAAAAATCAAGAATAAAGTGACTGAATTTCCAGCCAAACCAACCAGTTCAAATGCCAAAAATCTCATCATTAGGTAATAGAGATTTCTTTCCCTAGTTTACACTGTCACAAAGTGGTTCTTCATAATGATGAAACCCCGCACTTTGCAGTAAGACTCTGTAAAATTAACACAGTCTATGTGAAATTTGCACAAAGATTCTAACAATTGGAAAGAAAATCATTTGAAAATAAAAATATGTATTGTGCTAAAATATGTATGAATCCAAATATTTAAAAATGAATCACATTTACTCAATGACTCACTAAACAAATATTGGTTGTGAGGTTAATATGTGCAATTGCATAAGACTAAGCACTATTAAAACATCAAAATGTTATGAGTAGTGCCCAGATTCCAGTTTTTCTTAAAAGCCACTTGCTCTGTTTGGAATATAAATGGCATTTTTTTATTCCATAAAATTATGTTTATTGGGTCCTATGTCAGCAAACAATCCCCACGTACTTCATGATGCGTATGCAATACTACCGAATTTAATCATTATATTTAACAAACAAGATTTCTATGGAAAAAGGTCATCAGTGTTATAACTTAGGATGATACCATCTTAGCTTATTCCTGATTAGAGCCAGGAGCAAAACTGGGGGCAAGGTTTTAACCCCTACAGGATGAGAAAGAGAGAAGAAGGGAAATTAACAGTAAAGGACTCAGAGAAGAAAGAGGAAAGAGACAGGGACAGAAGCTGCTGGAAGTCAGGAAAATGGAGCATGTGATCAGGGGTGACAGAAAACAAAGATTTCCATTCTGATGTACCTAATTTAGGAGAAAGGATGTCAACAAGGTTAGGATGAAGAGTCAAGTATGGACAGTATTTTCAGCAGCTAGTCAGTAAGCTAAATGAGGGAAATCATTGTGATCCCCAAATAACAAATTTAGACACAATTTCAGGTGATCTCTTACAAAAGTTTTCTACTGAAGTTGGTAATACACAAAACACCTTTCCTTTTCTTTCCTTTTTTCTTTTTCTTCTTATAGAGGTATCAATGACCAGGAGCATTAGACCAAAATGAATAGAAAAACTGTATAATAATAAAGAAACTTTAAATAATTCAACTGGAAAATAAGATCTCTGAATGCTTATAATTTCTTTCACCCCAATTCAAATGCTACAGAACATGTTTAAAGAGCTCTCACTGTTTTAAAAAATGTGATATACTATAGTGCAGGAAATTTACTTCTGGTCTTAGTATATGATAAAAATACAAATTTTCAAAGAAGAAAACTCTAAAAGCCACAAGAATTTTGAAAGCATGAAAAAAACGAATCCATATTAATGTTTCTTCTTTCTTCATAGAATAATCATAATACACAATTCCTGGAATATATTTTATTTTATTTTTTATTTTTATTTTTTAAGATTTTATTTATTTATTTGACAGAGAGATCACAAGAGAGAGGCAGGCAGAGAGATAGAGGAGGAAGCAGGCTCCCTGCCGAGCAGAGAGCCCGATGCAGGACTCGATCCCAGGACCCTGAGTTCATGACCTGAGCCGAAGGCAGCGGCTTAACCCACTGAGCCACCCAGGCGCCCCCTGGAATATATTTTAAAAGCCGGTCCTACTACAAGTCATTGTAAGGCTGATACACTGAAAATGTTTTCTTGTTGTTTCATACATTTTACCAAAGGCAAAGCCATTATTTTTGCCAAAAGTATTCCAGAGATTGAGCTCTTATCATTAAAAATTTTTCCTAAACACCTTCATCCAATTAACCTTCATTTTGTACTTCTACTTACTTGGCATTTATGACATGCTTTCTTAGGGCACAGTTAACCACCAAAAAATAATTTTATGAATATATCTATTTATTAATATCTGTATTTCCCAAACAATACATGTATGTGAACATACATAGTCTATCAATAAAGGCACCTTATTTTCTTTGAAACATATACCTTTTGACCTCCCGGAGCTTCAACTGTGTGATGTTCTTTCAATTTCTGTTCTTGTTCCATAATGTCTTTCAAATGTTCATTTACCTTAAAATATAAAAACACTAATTTGAATTTATATTCAAATATGACAGTGAAATAACACGCACCATAAAATGTCTGTGGTCAGATCTCCGATGTCAAATATTGGCATCACTTAAATAAGAAAATTTCATTTTCCCAACCAGAAAAAAATAGTATTTTACAGGTGTTTTATTTGATATTCTTAAATTAATTTATTTAAAAATTTGCTGAGTCTCTACTATATGTCAGGAGCTGGTTAGAGTTCTAGAGAAAAAAGGTACTCAATTTCCAATTTTAATGCTTACAAAACAAACCTTTTAAATTTTTATTTTCTTTAAAGATTTATTTGAGAGAGAGAGAATGAGCAGTGGGGAGGGGCAGAGGGAGAGAGTGGAGAGAAGCAGACTCCCTGTGGAGCAGGAAGCCTGACTCGGGGCTTGATCCCAAGACCTGGAGATGATAACCTTATCCAAAGGCAGACACTTAACTGACTGAGCCACCCAGAACCCCAACAAACTTTTGATTTAAAGATCTTATTTATTTATTTATTTATTTATTTATTTGAGAGGGAGAATGTAAGAGGGCACAAGCAGGGTGAACAGCAGCAGCAGAGGAGAGGGAGAAGCCAGATCCCCGACGAGCAGGGAGCTCACTATGGGGCTTGATTCCAGGACCCTGAGATCATGATCTGAGCTGAAGGTAGATGCTTAACCAACTGAGCCATCCAGGTGCCCCAACAAACTTTTTCATAAAAATTTTATTATCTCTTTAAGGACTAGTAAATGGAAATTATTTTCCTTAAAATTAATGTTTTTATTTTCAATAAAAACACTGTAGGTTTTTTTTTAAATGGCATGAAGCATTTATTTTATTATTTTTTCAATTTCAGTAGAGTTAACATTACGATACTAAATTAGTTTCAGGTGTACAATATGGTGATTCAACAATTCTGTGTATGACTCTTGTGCTCATCAAGGTAAGTGTACTCTTCATCCCCTTCACCTATTTCAACTATCCCCTCAACCCTTCTCCCCTCTGATAATCATCTGTTTGTCTCTATAGTTAAGAGTCTGTTTTCTGGTTTGTGTCCTTTTTTTCCTTTATTCTGTTTCTTAAACTCCACAAGTGAGTGAAATCATATGGTATTTGTCTTTCTCTGACTTATTTCACTTAGCATTATACTCTCTAGATCTATCCATGTTGTTGCAAAGGACAAGATTTCCTTCTTTTCTAATGGCTAAGTAACATTCCTGTGTGTGTGTGTGTGTGACACACACACACAGTAGAAAACACTTGGAATCAAGTTCTTAATCTGTGATTTCATAGACCTGTCCCTGAATCATGAGCGGGTTTTACTGCCATCATAAGGCCACAGCTAAAATAGATGTAAAAATCTTCTCTATGAGAAGTTTCTTGGGAGAAGGTCTAATTTATCTCCTATTACATTACTCAAACACCCATAATCTAGAAAGGTTAAGAAACAGTCTATATAGTACATAAAATATTTCTTAAGAATACTTTAAACAATTCTGGATTTTGAGCTAATGATTTTAAGGTCACTCAAGTAACGAAAAATAAATGTTCAAATTGTTTAATTATGGCACTCTGGAAAACATTAATGCCATTATCAACCACGATTACTCTAAACCCATAATTTTCTGAACTCTTCTATTGCCCAGAATTCAGTTCAGTGGCTAAAAACAAATGGAGAGAGAGGGGGCCTGGGTGGCTCAAAGGGTTAAGCATCTGCCTTTGGCACAGGTCATGAACCGGGGGTCCTGGGATAGAGTCCCATATCGGGCTCCCTGCTCTTTGGGGAGAATGCTTCTCCCTTTGCCTCTGCCTCTGCCTCTCTCTCTCATGAATAAATAAAATCTCTCAAAAAATAAAAATAAAAACAAATGGAGAATTTAAATTTATGATAAAATTTTTATAAGGTTTTATTTATTTATTCATGAGAGACGGAGAGAGAGGCAAAAGGAGAAGCAAGCTCAAGGGAGGGAGATGTGGGACTGGATCCCAGATGATGGGATCATGACCCGAGCCAAAGGCGAGCCACCCAGGCACCCAATTTATGATAAATTTAATTAACAATAATCACTAAGAGTTTTTTCTATTCATGATATTTCTAAGGGGTTACAAGGGATTTTATCAACAGATTTATTTTAGTATATGAATATGCCATGCTATAACATTTTCTAGTTAATCTCTTAGATCATCAATTTGGTTGTATAAAATACTCTAAGAGACAACAGAATTAGGAAAGACTTGGGTCTGAATCAAAACCTGTACTTACAAGCTATGACCTTAATAATTCCTTGATGCCTCTCAGCCTCAGATTTTAGTTTGAATAAAAGCTACCTCATAAAGCGGTTTGGGGTAGTATGGCTCTAAAATGGTCTCCACTAATCCCCTTGAATGAGAGAAGGACCTAATTTGTTTCTAACCAACAGAATACAACTAAGGTGATAGGATATCATGTTAGTGATCACGTTACATAACATTCTAATTTCCATCTTGCTAGTCAACTCTCTTGCTGGCTTTGACGATGCAAGCTACCATGCTGGGAGCTATCCTATGGAGAGGCCCACATGGCAGGGAATTGCTAGCCTTGCCTCCACAGAAGCAATAAGAAACTGAGGCCTTTAGTCCAACTGCCTGCACTAAACCCTGCCAACAACCGTATGAACTTGGAAGTAGATCCTACCCATTAATTTTAAGATACACTAGCTTTTATTTATTTATTTTCATTTTAAAATATAAAATAGTAGGGCTCCCAGCAGGCTCAGTCAGTAGAACACATGACTCGATCTCAGGGTTTTGAGTTTCTTCCTTTGAAAGAAAGGAACACGCTGAGTGAAATCTATATTTCTATGGTTTTCTCTTCAATCCACACAATGCACAGTGGCTAGAACTCAAGCAGAAAACCAGTCTTATTGGAATGAGGAACTGAGGGAGAAATCTGAGACTGTCAGAATGGCTAGACTTTGAGGAAGAGTATCCTTGGAAAGAAGGAATCACTACAAGGGAGACCCCAGCTCCATGTATAAACTGACATCAAATCCTTGGCTGAGCCCTGAACTATGCACATGTAGTAAAGACTCCAAGCAGCACAGAGGGGAAACAAGTGCTGGCAGGCTGAAGAAGCTACCTGCTACATAGGAGACCAGTGCGGCACTTGAGTCCTACCAACACCTTGGGTTCTCCTTTCAAACTTTAGAAGGGTCACACATGATTTAGAAGTAAAGACTGAATTTAAGATAAGTACAGAGAAGTATTACTGGATTTGTCAAAATGGACGCCATCTTCCAAACCAACTCAGGAATAATCTCAGGATAGTAATGGGGATGAGAGAGAGAGCAGAGAAGGCTAGTGAATGAGTAAACAACTCTTTAGAGAGGTTCTGTATATGGATGAATGGGTTTTATCTGGATGGGGAAGTTTTATTTTCCTCCTTATGGTTTATCTGATAAAACCGTAGATGAGCTGGGTTACCCACCTTCTCTCTAGGGTGCATCTATGGAGGTAAGTATTACTGGAGAAATTTACACAAGGAAGTCAGTTTCACTTTAAATTTAGAAGTACACACTTCAAATTTAGAAGTACACACTTCAAATGGACACTCAGGGCTTACTGCCAGGCCAAGAAGTGTGTCATCAAGAAGTTCACTTTCCCACATTTCAAGACGATTTCATCCTTTCTTCTCTAGTCCTCAAACTTTCCATAACCCATCCCTTCTTACTGTTAGTTGAGGACCTTGCCTCTCCTTTTTTGAGACTAGAGATGGGGAGCCATCAGGTGGGACTTTTTTCTTCTTGCCACCAAATCTGTAAACTTTCTGCATCAGTACTCCTTCTCTTTCTTTCTTCCCTGCTGTTAAAGTAGAGAAAGTCTCCCCTCCAGCATCCTAACAGAGGGCAGTTTCTCTTCACTTATTGCTCTGGAACTCTTTCTTTCTTTGTCACGGTCACTGATCCTCCGCTTCGGTTCTTGTCAAGCTTTCATGTGCTTGTCAAGTTTTCATGTGCGTATGAGTCATGGGAACTTGTTAAAATGCAGGCTCTGATTTGATGGGTCTGGGGTTTGGGTGGAGAGTAGGCATTTCTAAGAAGCTTCAGGTGCTGCTAATGCTACTGGTGTATGGACCACACTGTTATTCCCTAAATCTCCTGCATCATTCAGTTCTCCCTCCCTATTGGATCATTCTCACAAGAATATAGACTTTCTGTAGTGTTTCCCATCCTGATGAATAAAACTTCATTCTTGGATTCAAAAAATATTTACTCAACACTCACAGTGTATAATACCCTACTCTGAGTGCTGGGAATTATATTTATCTGACAAGAAATAATTATTATTAAATGTAATTATAGATGTTACAGAATATACAGAAATCTATTTTAATCATTTTAACAGAATTTTTTTTTTGTCAAAAGGTAATGGGAAATTTTAAGTAACTTGAACAACTTTACTTTTCATTTTGATTTAAAACAAAAACAGTAATGGAGTGTGCCTTAGTCTGTTCAGGCTGCTGTAACAGAAATAACCACAGAATAGGTAGCTTATAAACAACAGAAATTTCTTTTTTTTTTTTTAATTTTTTTGGGAAAAATTTAAAAAAACATTTTATTTATTTATTTGACAGAGATTACAAGTAGGTAGAGAGGCAGGCAGAGAGAGAGGGGGAAGCAAGCTCCCTGCTGAGCAGAGAGCCCGATGTGGGGCTCCATGCGGGGCTCAAGCTCAGGACCCTGAGATCATGACCTGAGCTGAAGGCAGATACTTAACCCACTAAGCCACCCTGGTGCCCCTTTTTAAAAATTTTTTGTTTAAATTCAATTTAGCTAACATATAGTGTATTATTAGTTTCAGGAATAGAATTTAGTGATTCATCCATTGCATATAACACCAAGTGTACATTAGATCAAGTGCCCTCCTTAATGTCTCTCACCCAATGTCCCCCTCCCTCTACCCAACTCCCCTCCAGCAACCCTCAGGCGGTTTCCCATAGTCAAGAGTCTCTTACAGTTTGCCTCCTTCTGTTTTTATCTTATTTTTCCTTCCCTGCCCCATGCTCCTCTGTTTTGTTTCTTAAATTCCACATATGAGTGAAATCATATATTTGTCTTTCTATGACTGACTTATTTTGCATAGCATAATACCCTCTAGTTCCATCCAGAAATTTATTTCTCATAAACCTGGACGCAGAGCATTCCAAGATCAGGGGACCAGCAGATTTGGTGTCTGGTGAGGGCCTGCTTCCTGGCCATCTCTTTGCTGTGACATCACAGAGCAGAAGGAGCAAGGGAGCCCCCCGGGGCCTCTTTTATATGGGCATTAATCCCATTATAACTTAATCACTTAAAGGCCTCACTTCCCAACATCATCACATTGGGGGTTAGGATTTCAAAATAAGAATTTTGGGTAGAGAAAACCAGCAATGTGTGGCAGAGTGGCAGTGCATAACTGAGGATTTTAATTGAGGATAAATTGAGGAGTTTCTGGTTATGAAACTCATTTTTACTACAGTGGGTATATTCCTACCTTATTAATCCAGTACATGACAGCATCCTCAATATCATACGGCAGATCCGTGGCTTGAAAAAAAGCTGAATACTGTTGAGCACACGCAATTACTTTTTCTATACTGACCATTTCTACGGTATAAGCCATCATTAGCGTATCTATCATGGCCAAGTGAGCACTCTGCAAATATAAAAGAACACAGAGTTTTAAAATTACACTTAGAAACTGTTGTTTATATATTTTAAAATGCTAATAATAATTCCTAACGAACAGTAACAGAACTAAAGACTACAGAAGACAAGCCTTAATAAGAAAGCACAAAATAAGAGATGAGCTAACTGAACCAAACTAATTTATTATTGAAATAATTATTAAGGATCCTTAAGACATTCATTATCTTCTACTCAGAGAATGTTCCTTTCCCCATTTTTCCTATTTTTAATAATGTTGTAGTCATTTATTCAGCAATACAACTTACAAACTTCAAGATACTATGTCTGGTGCACCGATTATTAATGGTACTAGTCAATTTCCAATCTTTGACTATGCTTTTGCCCCGGGCTTCACATCCACATAGTAGAAGTTCCTAAATTCTACTTCCAAAATGTCTTTCAATCTACTGATTGCCACAGTGCCAGTGCAGACCATCAATATTTGCCACCCTTGAAGGAGACAAAGACCTCTGATTCTCCTGGCTCCATCTTCCTCCTCATCCTATTCACCCAGCAGCCCAGAACTTCCAATCTTTCCTTTGCCTTTATTTGTTGGTGTACATGTTTTCTTGTTTTTAAACACAAAAGTATTATTACATGGTGATTCTTAAAAGTTCCAAACATTACAAAGTATATAAAGTAGGAATTACCTCTCTCCTAGTCCTTCTCCCCTAGCAACAGGTATAGTCTACTATATATTCTTACAAAGACATTCAATGCACATCAAATAGGTAAATATTCACATTGTGTCCTCTTCTCTGGCATTATAAACAATGGTACAACATTATATTTCTCCAGAGGCAATTTTAAACTGTGGGGCTATTGGGTCCAAGAGCAACCACATTTTAAGTTTTCATAAATAACCACTGATCTGCTTCCTAGAAAGCTTCTGGCAACGTTTATCTCCTGCCAAGAATGTTATCACTCTGCCTGTTTCCCCACATTTTTTGTCAAATATGACATCATTCACTTTTTATCATATGTATCAGTCTGAAAGGTTAAAAAAACCCCACTCTTGTTCGACTTTGCATTTCTCTGAAAGAGGATGAGCATCTTTTTACATGCTAAACAAAAAAATTGTATTTTTTCCTTGGAAAACTGCCTGCTTATATCTTTCACCTATTTTTCTTTTGGGGATGTTCCTCTATCTTCATTTCTTGATTTGTGAGTGTTCTTTATATATTAGGAAGATTAGATCTGTGTCATTCTGATAGCAAATACATTTTCCTAGTTTGCCTTTGGATTTTCAACTTTATTTATAGTACGCTATAGGGAAGATCTAAACATATTCTTGGTAAAAATCTATTGATCTCAATATTATGGCTTCAGATTTTACCCCATGTTTACAAAAGGCTTCCTCACCCCAAGAATATGGAAATATTGTCCTCTATTTTTTCTATTAACTTTAAACCTATCTAGAATTTGTTTCTGAAGACATTATAAACTAAGGCTAGTCATTTTTCCAAATCAGAGATTTCATCATATCATTCTCTCATGAAGTCTATCTCATTTACTTTATATAAGTCTAAACTCCTTAACAGAGGTAAAGTTCTTTAATCATTGCCCTATCAGTCTAGCATTATATTTTACCATTTCTTTCTCCCAATCCACACTCCTTTCAGAAGAGCCACAGAAGACTGCTGTTTCCCAAATCTGTCACCAAATTTCAGGTTTCTATGCCCTTGCTGCTGTCATCTTCTTTACAAATATATACTAAGTCCTGACATTGGCTTAATTGCCATCTTAATTCTAAAGGTTTTTTTCCAACTCATTTTCCAATCAAAATGACTCATTCTTCCTACAGAATGAGTAGAGGTTCCTACAAAATAGTTTGTACTTGCAGTAAATTTTGACTTATGTGAAGAAGGGCATGGGTACTGGTATTTTTAAAAAGCTCCCCAGAAGCCAGGGTTGAGAATCACTATCTCATCGTAGTACGGTCACCTGTACACAACACTATTCTCCTAGTGAGAAAGTAGGACTTTTGAGGGCAAGAAGATATTTATCTTCATATTTCCTATACCTAACATGGTACCTGGCAACTAGTAAGAGCTGGAAAGAAGGAAAGAAGCAGGGTGTCTGGGGGGGTTAGTTGGTTAAGCGACCAACTCTTGATTTTGGCTCAGATCATGATCTCAGTTCATGATCTCAAGGTCATGAGATTGGAGTGTGCTTAAGAGTCTCTCTCTTCTCCCCTTCTACCTCTCCCCATTCGCATGCTCTCTCCAAAAATCTAAAAAAATAAAATTAAAAAGAAAGAAGGAAAGAAGCTAGTCTGTGTGTCACTGTAAGGAAGGAAGAGCTAACTTTACACTGGAGCTTAAAAAAGAGGGTTTTGACTAGGAGGTGATAGACTAGCCTACCAAAAAGTTAGCACTGTTTATAGAAAGGCAGATACCTTATCTTAATAATGGCAATCATAAAACCAATGGTGATTCCTACTTAATAAGTCTAATTCATGTGCCAGATGCCATTCTAAGACTTCATTAATATATTAGTTCTTTCATTTCAAATCTTTTCTGAAATAAGGCTGGAAATAATATACATTTTCTATAACACAACTCTCTAAAGGAAGTATCATATACATTTTACATGTGAGGAAGCTGAAGTTCAGACAATTAAATATTTTGTCCAAACTTTATGTGCTCTTTCTACTTTTGTGCAGTTGGTAGAAATTAAATCATTTAGTTAGGCAAGCAATATTTTTAGAAATGATAAACACCATCTGTAAGAAAGAAAAATAAGCATCAATAATTGTTTCAAATTCAGATATTTTCATATTCTACCTTATCCGACAAGTCTTTTCCGGAATGCTATGCCCAGACAGACCAGTTATTCCTTCAGACCTGAAGTGGCACATTGAATCAACTTCCTTTCACTCAAGTCATTTATCTGTATGTGTCTTTTCTATTAAACTCTGGCCCTGGAGAGTAGAGAGCCTGTCTTTTTTATCTTTGTTCCTAGCACAATGTTTTAAAAAGGAAAGCTCTTAGAAATTAGTATTTAATTAGTATTAAATTAATAATTAGTATTTAAGGGAATTAAAAGTTTTAGCATAACTCTTTTGAACAAAAATGTGGGAAAACATTTCAAGAGCCATAAAACTATTTGCATACTCTTTATCAAGATTCTTTCTCTTGGCAATTTATTCTACAGATATAATTTGAGAGGAAAAAATAACTGTGAATGAAAGTGACATTATATTATACATAACAAAAAGGAAGGAAACAATGTTACAATCATAATAAGTAATTTATAGTATCTTAAAATATTTAACAACAGGTGAAAATACGCACAATATTGAGTAGAAAAAAAAACACTGCTTATAATAATGTTCAGGATATATACACATGCATACAATATGTATATACATACATGTATGGATATACACATGTAACATATATAAAACAGGAAGGGATAAGCTGTTAAAAAAACTTACTTAGAAACTACCTTATCACAGTATGCAAAAAAATGCATATAAAATCTAGCATTTACTTCAAAAAATTAGGAAACAGTAGAACAGTAGAATTGGTAATATTTTTTAAACGATTTATTTATTTATTTATTTGACACACAGAGAGAGATCACAAGTAGGCAGAGAGGCAGGCAGAGAGAGAGAGGGAAGCAGGCTCCCTGCTGAGCAGAGAACCCTATGCGGGACTCAATCCCAGGATCTAAGATCATGACCTTGAGCTGAAGGCAGCTGCTTAACCCACAGAGCCACCCAGGCACCCAGTAATACCTTTTCAAAACAAAAACATTTTCTCATTTCTCTAATTACTTAACTTCTACAAATTCAAAAATAAATTTTTATAAATACCACTCTTGTCCTTATGGTTATTTCTATATGATATTCAACCACTTTTAAACTAAAAATTTTCAAAATAAATATTAAATAAATTCTAGTAATTTTTTACCCTTTAACGTTACTATATGAGTTAGAGCTAAATTAAAAATTATGTAAAACAGAAAGAGAAAAGCTGCAAATGAAAAACTTAATACATAATATAAATAAAACTGTAGATCGAGCTGTAAATAGAAAAGTATATACATAATGTATCTAGAAAAGATCAATAATAAAAACAAAATAAACTCTAGGCTACAACCAGTATAGAGTAATTTATATCTCTAAATAAAACATACTTCTATAATTTCTTACCTAAAACATTAAGATCAGAATAACAATGATAGCTAACACATAGTACCATGTGCCATGTAATGTTTTCAGCATTTGTATTAAACTTATTTAATACAACCACCCCGTGAGAGGGACTCTTATTATACTTATTTTACAGATGAGGAAACTGTGTAACCTGTTCAAGGTGAGTCAGCAAGGAGGCAGTGATGCAGGGATTCAAACCTAGAAGTCTGGCTCCAGGGCCCATACCACCTGACACCAGCAGGCTGACTCATCCCAGTGCTACCCTCTCTGAGTCTGCGTATTAGCAGGACACGAGGCAGCAGTGGCAGAAGCAATAACTGCCACCACCAGGTGGCAGAGCAGAAAGTCTATGGGCCGTCTAAGAGCAGTAGTATTAAGACTGCTTACAGAATAAAAAGCAGTTCCAATGAAAAAGGAAAGGATACAGAATCCCAATGAATTTAACTTGACAGAGCTTAAAGTATCACACAAAGACCAATAGTAGGTTCTATATATGTGTTATAAAAGTTATATTTTTGTTCTGTCCAATCAGTGGAGACTAGATAAAATGAATTACATTTACATATTAGAAATTAAAGTTAAAGCTATGGCATAAGGAAGAGTGCTTAATTAAGCGTCATATATTAGTAAGACAGAAGTTCTAGTATTGCATGCCTCTTATTATTCTTGTATCAGATTTAGACACAGAACTTAAAAAAAAAAAATTCCTAAAAAGAAGCCAGGCTTTGCTTGGCCTACTGTGTGATACAGTGGCTCTAACACCTACCATGCCCAAGCAGTCCTAGAGGGAGATGGGAGGGAGCAAAGACTTAACAAATCAATCATGAACATTATGTATTTGAATTATTCTGCTAAAATGATATGCACAGCATATACATATCTGACCACAGTTTCTCAAAATTAATTCCAATTCAGAAAATTATACCTTGCATATTATTTATTTTTAAAACAGGTTTACTGTATGTTTCATTTATCTTTAGTTTACATGGAGATAAAAGTAAAATAGCGCTAAATCTACTGAAATATCACTACATATCCATTAGGAAGGCTATAATTAAAAAGTCACATAGTAACAACTGTTGGCAAAAATGTAGGGAAGTCAGAACCCTATACCCTGCTAGTAAAAACATAAAATGATACAGCTGTTGTGCAAAACACTTTGGCAGTTCCTCAAAGAATTAAACAAAGAATTACCATTTGATCAATGCTACTTTTAGGTGTATATATATCATATATAATATAAATAAATAAAACCACATATATAAAGAAATAAAACCACAAAATCTGTTCACAAACATTCATAATAGCCAAAAAGGTAGAAACAACCCAAATGTCCATCAACTGATGAATGGATAAACAAAATATAGATATTCCATACAACAGAATACAACTCAGCAATAAAATAGTGATATATACAAATAGAATACAACTCAGCAATAAAATAGTGATATATACAACACAGATGAACCTTGAAAACAATATGCTAAGTAAAAGATGCCAACCTCGGGCGCCTGGGTGGCTCAGTGGGTTAAGCCGCTGCCTTTGGCTCAGGTCATGATCTCAGGGTCCCGGGATCGAGCCCCGAATTGGGCTCTCTGCTCAGCAGGGAGCCTGCTTCCCCCTCTCTTTTTCTGCCTGCCTCTCTGCCTACTTGTGATCTCTCCCTGTCAAATAAATAAACAAATAAATCTTAAAAAAAAAAAAGATGCCAATCTCTCTCTCACACACACACACACATATATTATTCCATTTATAGGAAATGTACAAAAAGGGCAATATATATAGATAGAAAATACAAAAGCAGTTGCTCAGGGTTGGGGGTGGGAGATGGGGAGATAGGATGGTGATAGTAAAGGGTGTAGGGTCTCTCCTCAGGGTGATAAAAATTTTCTAAAATTGTGGAGATGCTTGTACAATTGTGAATATACTAAAAGCCATTACACTGTACAGTTCAAATGGGTGAATTATATGCTACATTAACTTTATCTCAAGCTGGTACTCAGAAAAACCAGATTAATTTGTGATGTTCTTCTCCCACTTTTCCAGTATAAAGATCTCATATATCACCATTTCTGGCTCTAAGTGAGCCATTATTCATAGGTTTGCCAAGTATCTTTATAAATACTTCCAGGTAAAGGGTGATTTATTTTTCTAGATAGTAGGCTATTTTATTATTTTAAGTAATATCTAAGAAAGATCATAAATGATGATCTTTAAAAATATCTTTTATCCAGATTAGTTGAAGCCATAAGAAATTAGAAATAAAAATATGTTAAAGGAAAACAGAATTTAGCATATTTATTTTTCTTTTTATCATCAATATATAGACATCTCCTGCTTAAAGGTATGCAGAATGCAAACTTATAGAAATAAGCAAATGTTATTTTTAATAATATCTAAAATACCCACTATCTAGAAAAATAAATCACCCTTCACCTTAAAGTATCTAGAATCTTAGATATTTCTTCTTTTTTTTTTAAGACTTTTATTTATTTATTTGACAGACAGAGATCACAAATAGGCAGAGAGGTAGGCAGGAGGGGATGGGAACCAGGCTCCCTGCTCAACAGAAAGCCTGATTTGGGGTTCAATCAGGACCCTGAGGATCATGATCTGAGCCAAAGGCAGAGGTTTAACCCACTGAGCCACCCAGGCGCCCTTAGAGATTTCTACAGTTGGCATGAAAACCAAAATTTTCCAGAAGAAAAAGAAACTTCTAATCAAAATCTCTGTCCTCTGGTAAAAGGAATTCATAGCACATCAAAAATCCAGCCTATCAAAAGTGGGTTGACCCAAGGAGCAAAAAGCACTGGCCTTAGAAACAAAGTCAGGAGTATACAATGACCAACAAAGATTTTAGTTGTAACCTACAGGAGAATTATGGTATTGCTATTTGTGACCTACTGAGGGTGTACCCAACCTTTATTAAACAGAGGACCAAACAGAGCCACTGTTGCTCTGCTCTCGCCAGACAGAATGGTGAAAATGGCAACACTGACCAGGGAGCTGATGGCCACAGGATTCAAAATACTCCTCTCTTGAGATTCAATATTAATTCTGCCTAAATTTAACAAATATAACACACAACAAAACAGCAGAGAGTTCTCTTTAATCTGTTTCTATAAGGTTTGCAGGGGCATCTGCTTTATATCCTGTCATTTGCATTTCATGAATTTGACAATCATTTTTCAAGATAACGTTGAATCAAATGGATACTAAGCTTTATTCTAAAATGAGTCTATACAAAATATAGCATAGCTCAAATGCCTAGTAAAAGATCCTGACCAATGAAAGATACTATGTCTCCTGAGCAGTTCCATCAATTTCATCTGGAATATGTCTAACCTTTAACAGCAAGTGTACTTAAATGAGGATCTACTAGGTAGACACATATAGGAACAGCATAACAGTAACGAAACACATATGGTAAACAAAGAAAACAGTCTATCACAGTGGTTCTAAATCCAACTGAGCATCAAATCACAAATTCCCTAGCCCCAAACCTTAGAGATGGTGATTCTTTATTTCCCTAGAGAGTCCCCAAAATAGCATCCTAACAGGAATCTTGCCTCCAATAGTCCCCAGAACCACAAGAAATTAACCTTCTACAACACATCTCTAATCACAACATTCTACAAGCAAAAGTCTTCTGTGACTTCCCAGGGCCTACCAAACAAGTCCAAAGTTATTTGATTAATGAAGTTCTTCATTATCTTAAAATAATCACGCTTGTCAGGCCACATCTTCCCCTACTTCTTCTTTAAACCCTATGGTCTAGTAGTGTAGATTAAGACCAAGGACTATTTAAGTGGAGAGCCTAGGTTCACTTGACTGTGTCAACTACTATGTAGTTTTGAGCAAAGTCCTCAATTTCTCTGTGCTTCAATATCCTCATCTGTAAAATGACGACAGTAAGAGTACAAGGCATTTTGTGCTCTAAAAATAACATTGTTTATGTCCAGAATACGGTTGGGGTAAACCACTCAAAAGCTATGCCACTTTGTAACCAGGAGGTAACCTGGACTATTCAAGCAGACAGCTCAACCTGACTGGCAGCTGCCATAGCAGATATTAGAAAATACACAAAAACCACTGTGAAAGTGCTGCCAGTGCTCTAACTAGGGCAATGCTGAGATATGGCTGACAGAGGTGGATCTCAGCCAGTATAGCCATATTAAGATGGGCATGGGAGGCAATGTAACCGTCCCTAGCCAAGAGCTGCATCAGGATGTGGACGCATATCTCTGGGAAGGAGTCCTGGGGGCAGATGTTTACCTTATGATTCAAAAATGGAAAAACTCTATGGTTCCAGTTTTGAATTACATGTAATCAATAAGAACATGTGATTATATACATGTATTTTTCCTACCCCTAAGGTGAAGAATGGGCCTAGAAGCAGTAACTACTAAAGTAGCAATAAATACACCTGTGCCCAGATCTTGGTATCTAAATACCATTTCCCGCATTAATATAAAACCAAGCCTCTTTAGAAAATGACTGAATCCAAGTCAGAAACAGATAAAGTACAAACTGAGCCTGGAATATACAGTTGGGTCAGAAAGAAAAAAAATATTCAAAGACTGATGGGGAGATGTCAAAAAGTTACAGAAGCCAGCTTACATGGGGCTCCTTCTGACAAATATGGACCCATTTTTTTAATATAAAAAAGATTAATGACAACAATGAGTTATAGTAAAAGGAATTAAAAAAAAAATCCATGAGTCCAAGGTGATAATCATTACAAGGGAAAGAAAGAGAATGCTTTCTTTACATTACAATGCCAAATTAGAAATGTAAAATTAGAGAGGAGGAGTCAAGATGGTGAAGGAGTAGCACACTGAGATAACATCAGGTCACAGGAGTTCAGCTAGATAATTATCAAATCATTCTGAACACCTACAAACCCAATAGGAGATTGAAGAGAAGAAGAGCAGTAATTCTAGAAACAGAAAATGGACCACTTTCTGAAAGGAAGGACATGTGGAGAAATGAATCGGAAGCAACGGGAAGATAGACTGTTGGAAAGCAGTGGAGCAATGGAATACAAAATCAGAACTTTTAGAAGTCTGCTCCACTGGGCAACATCACTCCAGAGGCGAAGCGGGGGTGGAGCCCTCGCAGGGACAGTGTGGTCTCAGGTCCCGTGGGGCCACAGAAGGATCAGAGGTGTCTGAGTGTAGCAGAGCTCACAGGTATCAGAGCAGGGAAGCTGGCTACAGAGCCAGAGCCAAGGAATGAGCTCTCAGCTCTGGGTTACCTCAAACTGTGATCTGCGGCATAGTTGGACCATTTCTCTTAGAGCAGGGACCCCACAAGTGGCAGATCCCGGGAGACCCATCTTCATCCACCATAAGAACAGAGCAGGAGGGATCTGCTAGGTTTGGAGACTCCAAATGGGGGTGTGCACCAGAGACAGAAACGCAAGGTCACAGGCTGGGTGAGCTTGGGGCACAGCCAGAAACCAGGGAGACAGGAGTAATTGACTGTTTTTATCCAAGGGCACACTGAGGAGTGGGGCCACGAGCTCTCAGCTCCTCTGAGCCAGAGATTGGGAAGCCGCCATTTTCATTCCCATCCTCCAGAGCTCTACTGAAAGCATTCAGGAAACAAAAGCTCCTAAGAGTGAACTGAGCAGATTACTTAGCCTGGCCCCTGGCAAGGGTGGCCCAATTTCACCTCTTGGGCAAAGAAATTTGAGAATCACTCCAACAGGCCCCTTCCCCAGAAGATCATCAAGAACATCCAGCCAAGACCAAGCTCACTGAACAAGGAGAACAGCAGAATTTCAGAGGGGGGGAAGCAAAGCATGAAATTCATGGCTTTCTCCCCGTGATTCTTTAGTCTTGCAAAGTTCATTAAATGTTCTTAATTTTATTTTTTTCTTATTCTAATTTTTTGAACTTTTCCTCTTTTAACATCTTTTAAGTAATTTATCTCAACAATACCTTTCTTTAAAAAAAATCTTTTTAATCCTACATTATTATAGTCATATTTTATCCTTCATTGTTTCTAACTTTATTTTTTGTATACATACAGGGTTTTATCTTCTAAAAAATTTTTGGGATACAATTTCTTCTAACAGATCAAAATATACCCTAAATCTAGCACATGGCTTTGTTCTAATCTCCAGCCTGAGCAAATTCTCTCTACTTTTTCTCTTTCTTTTCCCAACCGATTACCAATACATTTTTTAGAACTTTTCTTCAATTTTCATCTTTACAGTCATATTCTATCCCTTCATCGTGTTTACCCTATTTTTGTATATATGTTTTTTTTTTCTTTAAAATTTTGGAAGGTAGTTTCTTCTAACAGATCAAAAAATACACCCAAAATTAAGTGGGTGGTTCTGTTCTATTCACCATCTAATATACATTTTCTTAATTTTTAATTTTGTTTAAACTTCTTTTTACCCCCTTTCTTCTTTCTGATTTGGTTAACATACATTTTTCTGGGGTCTTTGCCACCCTTTTAGTATTTTATTCTCTTGTTCATATTCTTATCCAGATAAAATGACAAGGCAGAAAAACTCATCATACACAAAAAAAAAAAAAAAATAAGAGGTGGTACCAAAGGCTAGTGATCTAATCAATAGGGACCTTGGTAACATGTCAGATCTAGAGTTCAGAATGACAATTCTCAAGGTGCTAGCTGCACTTGAAAAAGGCATGGAAGATATTAGAAAAATCTGTCTAGAGAAATAAAAGACCTTTCTGGAGAAATGAAAGAAATAAAATCTCACCAAGCTGAAATAAGAAAAGTTATTAATGAGGTGCAAAAAAATGGAGGTTCTTACTGTTAGGTAAATGAGGCAGAAGAGAGAATTAGTGATAGAGAAGACCAAATGACAGGGAATAAAGAAGATGAGCAAAAGAGAGACAAACTACTACTGGACCACAAGGGGAGTATTCAAGAGATAAGTGATATCATAAAATGAAACAATATTAGAACAATTGGGATTCCAGAAGAAGAAAGAGAGAAGGGGCAGAAAGTATATGGGAGCAAATTATAATAGAGAATTTCCCTAATAGGGCAAAGGAAACAAGCATCAAAATCCAGGAGGCACAGAGAATCCACCTCAAAATCAATAAAAATAGGTCCACACCCCATCATCTAATAGTAAACCTTATAAGTCTTAGTGACAAAGAGAAAATCCCCAAAGCAGCTCAGGACAAGAAATCTATAACATACAATGGTATAAATATTAGATTGGCAGCAGACTTATCCACAGAGACCTAGCAGGCCAGAAAGAACTGGCATGGTATAGTCAGAGCACTAAATGAGAAAAAATATGCAGCCAAGAATACTATATCCAGTTGGGCTATCATTGAAGAGACAAGGAGAGATTAAAAGCTTCCAGGACAAACAAAAACTAGAAGAATTTGTAAAAACCAAACCAGCCCTACAAGAAAAATTGAAAGGGGAACTCAAAGCAAAGAAAGAGCCTAAAAGTAGTAGACCAGAAAGGAACAGAGACAATACAGTAACAGTCACCTTAGGAGCAATAAAGTGGCACTAAATTCATATCTCTCAATAGTTACCCTGAATGTAAATGGGCCAAATGCCCCAATCAAAAGACACAGGGTATAAGAATGGATAAAAATACAAAACCCTTGTTATCTACAAGAAACTCATTTCAGACCCAAAGACACTTCCAGATTTAAAGTGAGGGGGTGGAAAACAATATACCATGCTAATGGATATCAAAAGAAAGCTGGGGTGGCAATCCTTGTATCAGATCAATTAGATTTTAAGCCAAAGACTATATAAGAGATTAGGAAGGACACTATGTCATACTCAAAAGATCTGTCCAACAGGAAGATCTAACAATTTTAAATATCTATGCCCCTAACATGGGAGCAGCCAACTATATAAACCAACTAATAACAAAATCAAAGAAACACATCAACAATAATACAATAACAGTAGGGGACTTTAACAGCCTCCCTCACTGAAATGCTCTAATCATCCAGGCAAAACAACAATAAGGAAATAAAGGCCTTAAATGATACACTGGACCAGATGGACATCACGGATATATTCAGAACATTCCATCCCAAAGCAACAGAATACACATTCTTCTCTAGTGCACATGGAACATTCTCCAGAATAGATCACATCCTGGGTCACAAATCAGGTCTCAACCGGTACCAAAAGACTGGGATCATTCCCTGCATATTTTCAGACCACAATGCTGTGAAGCTAGAACTCAACTGCAAGAGGAAAGTTGGAAAGAACTCAAATACATGGAGGCTAAAGAGCATCCTACTAAAGAATGAATGGGTCACCCAGGAAATTAAAGAAGAACTGAAAAATTCATGGAAACAAATGATAATGAAAACACAACTGTTCAAAAATCTGTGGGACACAGCAAAGGCAGTCCTGAGAGGAAAGTATATAGCCATAGAAGCCTTTCTCAAGAAACAAGAAAGGTCTCAAATACACAACCTAACCATACACTTAAAGGGGATAGAGAAAGAACAACAAAGAAAGCCTAAACTCAGCAGGAGAAGAGAAATAATAAAGATAAGAGCAGAAATCAATGAAATAGAAACCAAAAGAACAGTAGAACAAATCAACAAAACTAGGAGCTAGTTCTTTGAAAGAATTAATAAGATTGATAACCCCTGGCCAGAATTAACAAAAAGAAAAGAGAAAGGACCCAAATCAATAAAATAATGAATGAAAAGAGGAGAGATTACAACCAACACCAAAGAAATACAAACAATTCTAAGAATATATTATGAGCAAATTTGACAATCTGGAAGAAATGGATGCATTCCTAGAGACGTATAAACTAACAAAACTGAACCAGAAAGGAACAGAAAACCTGAACAGCCCGATAACCAATAAGGCGATTGAAGCAGTCATCAAAATCTCCCAACAAACAAGAGCCCAGGGCCAGATGGCTTCTGGGGAAGTTAGAAGAGGAATTCTACCAAGCATTTAAAGAAGAATTAATACCTATTCTCCTGAAACTGTTCCAAAAAATAGAAATGGAAGGAAAACTGTCAAACTCATTTTATGAGGCCAGCATTACTTTGATGCCAAAACCAGACAAAGACCCCATCAAAAAAGAGAATTACAGACCAATATCCTTGATGAACACAGATGCGAAAATTCTCACCAAAATACTAGCCAATAGGATCCAACAGTACTTAAAAGGATTATTCACCACGACCAAGTGGGATTTATTCCAGGGCTGCAAGGTTGGTTCAACATCTGCAAACCAATCAATGTGATACAATACATTAATAAAAGAAAGAACAAGAACCATATGATACTCTCAATAGTTGCTGAAAAAGCATTTGACAGAATACAGGATCCTTTCTTGATCAAAACTCTTCAAAGTATAGGGATCATATTGAGGTACATACCTCAATATGATCAAAGCCATATATGAAAAACCCACAGTGAATATCATTCTTTTTTTTTTTTTTAAAGATTTTATTTATTTGTCAGAGAGAGAGAGGAGCGAGAGTGAGCACAAGCAGACAGAGTGGTAGGCAGAGGCAGAGGGAGAAGCAGGCTCCCTGCTGAGCAAGGATGATGCGGGGCTCGATCCCAGGATGGTGGGATCATGACCTGAGCCGAAGGCAGCCGCTTAACCAGCTGAGCCACCCAGGCGTCCCATGAATATCATTCTTAATGCAGAAAAACTGAGAGCTTTTCCACTAAGGTCAGGAACATGGCAGGGATGTCCATTATCACCACTGCTATTCAATATAGTACTAGAAGTCCTAGCTTCAGCAATCAGACAAAAAAAAAGAAATTAAAGGCATCCAAATCAGCAAAAAGAAGTCAAACTATCATTCTTTGCAGATGATATTAATACTTTATATGGAAAACCCAAAAGACTCCACTCCAAATCTGCTAGAACTTGTACAGGAATTCAGTCAGTGTCAGGATATAAAACCAAAGCACAGAAATCAATTGCATTTCTATATACCAACAACAATACAGAGGAAAAAGAAATTAAGGTGTCAACCCCATTTACAACTGCACCCAAAAACCATAAGATAACTAGGAATAAACCTAACCAAAGAGGCAAAGAATCTGTACTCAGAAAACTATAAAGTACTCATGAAAAACTGAGGAAGACACAAAAAAATGGAAAAATGTCCATGCTCATGGATTAGAAGAACAAATATTGTGAAATGTCTCTGCTACCTAAAGCAATGTATACGTTTAATGCAATCCCTATCAAAAGACCCATTTTTTTTCAAATAAATGGAACAAATAATCCTAAAATTTATATGGAATTAGAGAAGACCTCCAATAGCCAGAGGAATGTTGAAAAAGAAAGCCAAAGTTGGTGGCATCACAATTCCAGACTTAAGCTGTATTACAAAGCTGTCATCATCAAGACAGTATGGTACAGTGATGGCACATAAACAGACACATAGATCAATGGGACAGAATAGAAAGCCCAGAAATAGACCCTAAACTCTATGGTCAACTGAATCTTCGACAAAGCAGAAAAGAATGTCCAGTGGAGAAAAAACAGTCTCTTCAATAAATGGTGTTGGGAAAATTGGACAGCCACATGCAGAAAAATGAAACTGGACCATTTCCTTATACCACACATAAAAATAGACTCAAAATGGATGAAAGACCTCAATGTGAGAAAGGAATCCATCAAAATCCTTGAGGAGAACACAAGCAGCAACCTCTTCGACCTCAGCTGCAACAACTTCTTCCTAGAAACATCGCCAAAGGCAAGGGAAGCAAGGGCAAAAATGAACTGTTGGGACTTCAAGATCAAAAGCTTCTGCACAGTCAACAAAACCGAAAGACAACTGACAGAATGGGAGAAGATATTTGCAAACAATATATTAGATAAAGGGCTAGTATCCAAAATCTATAAAGTACTTATCATACTCAACACCCAAAGAACAAATAATCTAATCAAGAAATGGGCACAGGAAGTGAACAGACGTTTCTGCAAAGAAGACATCCAGATGGCCAAGAGACACATGAAAAAATGCTGCACATCACTTGGCATCAGGGAAATACAAATCAAAACCACAATGAGATACCCCCCACACCAGTCAGAATGGCTAAAATTAACAAGTCAGGAAACAACAGATGCTGGCGAGGATGCAGAGAAAGGGGAACCCTCCTACACTGCTGGTGGAAAAGCAAGCTGGTGCAGCCACTCTGGAAAACAGCCTGGAGGTTTCTCAGAAAGTTGAAAATAGAGCTACCTTATGACCCAACAATCGCACTACTGGGTATTTACCCTAAAGATACAAATTAGTGATACGAAGGGGCACGTGCACCTGGATGTTTACAGCAGCAATGTCCACAATAGCCAACTATAGAAAGAACCTAGATGTCCCTCAACAGATCAATGGATAAAGACGATGTGGTGTGTATATATATACAATGGAATACTATGCAGCTATCAAAAGAAATGAAGTCTTGCCATTTGCAACGATGTGGATGGAACTAGAGGGTATTATGCTGAGCGAAATAAGTCAATCAGAGAAAGACAATTATCATATGATCTCCCTGATATGAGGAATTTGAGAGGCAGAGTGGGGGGTTTGGGAAGTTGGGAAGGAAAAAATGAAACAAGATGGGATCGGGAGGAGACAAACTGTAAGAGACTCTTAATCTCACAAAACAAACTGAGGGTTGCAGGGGAGAGGGGGATAGGGAGAGGGTGGTTGGGTTATGGACACTGTGGAGGTTACGTGCTACGGTGAGTGCTGTGAGGTGTGTAAGCCTGACGGTTCACAAACCTGTAGCCCTGGGGCTAATAATACATTATATGTTAATTTAAAAAAAAGAAATATAAAATTAATCAAAGCATTTTAAAAATAACAATATTCCAACTCCAATTCTGTAATTATTTCACAGATCATCAACAGATGTTGAAACCACTAGGTGGAGCATTACTGGGAAACAACATGTAATCAATGTCAAGGCTATCATTCCACACAACACTTCCTAATTACAAAAGAAAATATGGTCAAACTTAGTATCACCAACAATGGGATGAACTGACATGGTATGCCTCCTGATGAGATTCAATGTCAAGTATATAACATCACCTATGTAGGAGTCGTGCCAAATTTTTAATTTGAATCTAATTAGGAAAAAACAATTAGACAAGAGGGGGTTAGGGTATAGTCTATAAGCTAAGTTGTTTGCATTCTTCAGAAATGTCTATGTTATGAAATAATAAAATAAAGTAGGGGGAGACAACTATTCTAGACTTAATGAGAACAAAAACACATGGCTAGCAAAAAGTAGTAAATGATCTCTGAATGGTTCCTCATTTGAGAAAAGAAAAAACTATAAAGAGCATTTTGGGCACAATAATTGCAGAAATATAAATATGGACTGAGAATTAGTATCACTGTAACCATATTTAATTTCTTGGTGTGACCATGGTACTGTAGTTTGAAAGAAAAATGTTCTTGTCTTCATAAGATTCTTTTTTTTTTTTAAAAGCATGTCTTTTTTTTTTTTTTTTTTAAAGATTTTATTTATTTATTTGACAGAAATCACAAGCAGGCAGAGGCAGTCAGAGAGAGGAGGAAGCAGGCTCCCTCCCGATCAGAGAGCCCGATGCGGGGCTTGATCCCAGGACCCTGGGATCATGACCTGAGCCGAAGGCAGAGGCCTTAACCCACTGAGCCACCCAGGTGCCCCTCTTCATAAGATTCTGAAATGATTTTGTGTGTGCTCATGCACGTCTGCGCACATGTGCCAGCAAAGAGACTGGGGAGGCATCAAAAAGAGAAGATAAAAGCAAACATAGCAGAACGTTAGTATCAAATATTTTTCAACTTTTTAGCAGAACAAAAAGTTTAGAAGATTAATTTAGAAACAATGCTCATATTCATTTTCCACAGAAACAGGTAAGTACATTTTATACACACACCCTTATATATGCTATACCTAAGTCAGCTTAGGTCTAAAGATGAATTTACAGATCTTGTATTGATATTCTTATCCCCCAAAATTATGTTATCAAGCAAACTCTGAGTGAGGGCTGGCTAAAACTGCTGCTAATACATCCATAGAATAAGTCGTTTCTGTTTACCTTTTTGATTCCTATGTTACTGGTGGCTTTCTTCCCAAGCCATACCTTGTAAGGAACGTACTTCTAATGTTTATTTGTTCAGTAAAGAAGTCATTAGATGTGCAGAGAAAAATACACAGCTTTAATGTAGTTCTAATTAAGCAATACTTGCCAGTCCTGTTACTACAGATACAGCACCTAATAAAGTTTCAATAAACCACAAAGAAAAAAAAAAAAAAAAAAGAAAGAAAGAAAATCAAGAAAAAAAGCTTTAAGAATGAAATGCCTTCAACTGGGGTTTCAAAGTAAATATAAGCTACTTTACTGATACCTTAAATATAGAAAGTAAGACACAAGTGTTTTTAGGTCAGAATACAGTCCTAAAGTATCAGCAGTAAGATCAGTAACACCCAAATGAAGCAAGTTTCTTTGCCGCAACCCGTCCAAGTATTTTTTTTTTTTTTTAAGATTTTACTTATTTATTTGACAGAGATCACAAGTAGGCAGAGAGGTAGGCAGAGAGGGTGAGGGGAAGCAGGCTCCCTGCTGAGCAGAGAGCCCAATGCAGGGCTTGATCCCAGGACCCTGGGATCATGACCTGAGCCAAAAGCAGAGGATTTAATGCACTGAGCCACCCAGGCACCCCCCAAATATTTAAAAAATTTTTAGGATTGGGATGCTTGGGTGTCTGTCTCCAGCTTAGGTGATGATCCCAGGGTTCTAGGATGGAGTCCCGCATCAGCCTCCTTGCTCAGCAGGGAGCCTTCTACTGCTTCTGCCTTCCGCTCCCCCTGCTTGTGCTCTCTCCCTCTCTCCCTCTGACAGACAGAAAGAAAGAAATTTTAGGATCAAGTGAAAATATATTGTATCCCTTTTATTTATCATTTTGTATCATACTAGTAACCACTTTTCTGTAAGAACTTCTAAGATTTACTCTCTCAGCAAAATCCAAAAGTATAATACAATTTTTAAAGTAAAGTATAGTTGACATACAGTGTTAAATTAGTATAATGTTAGCTACAAGTCTGTCATACATGGTCTTTATTATGTTGAGGTATGTTCCTTCTATGCCCACTTTGTTTAGAATTTTTATCATGAATGTTTAATTCTGTCAAATGCTTTTTCTGCATCTACTAAAATAATCGTGCTATTTATCCTTCATTTTGTTAATGTGATGTATCACATTGGTTGATTTGCATTTATTGAGCCATCCTTGCTTCCCTGGAATAAATCCCACTTGGTCATGGTGAATGAACCTTTTAATATATTTTTTAATTCATTGTACCAATATTTTGTTGAGAATTTTAGCATCTACATTCAAAACAGGGATATTCATTTGTAATTTTCCTTTTAGTGGGGTGTTTGTCTGGTTTGGGTGTTAGAAAATGCTGGCCGGAGCGCCTGGGTGGCTCAGCGGGATAAAGCCTCTGCTTTCGGCTCAGGTCACCATCCCAGGGTCCTAGGATCAAGCCCCGAATCGGCCTCTCTGCTCAGCAGGGAGCCTGCTTCCCCATCTTTTTCTGCCTTCCTCTCTGCCTACTTGTGATCTCTGTCTGTCAAATAAATAAATAAAATCTTAAGAAAAAAAAAAAAAAGAATAATGCTGGCCTCACAGAATGAATCTGGAAGCATTACTTTCACTTTCATTTTTGGGGAACAATTTGAGAATAAATAATGACTCCTCTTTAAATGTTTGATAGAACTCACCTGTGAGCCCGCCTCATCCTGAACTTTTAAGTAACCATTTTTTATGTAACAATACATAGTTAAGTAAATTATTTTGAATAATTTATATACTAATATTTAACTTTTAAAAACCCTAGAAATAAAAGTTGGGCAATAAAAACCAATCATATTTATTAAGGTTTACTGATCTCTTACTATACGTCAAGTACTACATTAGATGCTTCACAGGCACTATTCTATTTAATCCTCATAATCATAGAAGGTGGATAGTATTTTCATTCCTTACTGCCAATAAGAAACTGTAGCTTAGAGTTTCAGAACTAGTCCAATGTCAAACACCTAATTGTTGCAAACCCCATCTGCCCTAATCTAGAGACAAAGTACTCAATCACTACAATTTGGCCTCATCGACAAGCATTCACCAAAAGACACTATTCCTGCTCCAAATTATAGCCTTCCCTTTTAATCTCAAACATCAATTCTTCATAAACATTTTTGTAATTAAACCTTTTGAGAAAGGGTAGGTTCACATGCAATTATAAGAAACAACACAGAGATTCCATGTACCCTTTACCCAGTTTTCCCCAAAGGGTAACATCTTGCAAACCTACTGCACAGTATCACCAGTCAGGATACTGACCCTGTAACAATGAAACTATAGAATTTTCCATGACTAGGATCTCACCCCACTGCCCTTTGCTAGCCATATATAGATTTCCCTCCTGCCCTTCCTTCTCCTAAAACCCTGGCAACAACTAATTTGTTCTCCATTTTTATAATTTTGTCATTTAAAGAATGTTATACAAATAGAATCGTACAGTATGAAACATTTTGGGTAGCTTTTTAAGTTCAGCTTTTAAATCTATGGCTTTTAAATCTATGGAGATTCAGGTAAACTGTTTTAGGTAGCAATAGTTTTGTTCCTTTTTTACTGCTGAGTATTATTTCAATAAACCTCTTAAGACTGATTATGGCAACCAACACTTTTATAAATGTAAATACATCGGCAGTTTGACCTACACATTAAAAATGGAACACCAACTATCTCACTTATACTTGCAGAAGACTGCTAAATATATTAAACTGAGGTACTAAATTATTTACTATAATGGGTGGCTAAATTTTCCAATTTACCTTTCTTATGAATGTTTAAAGTTCTAACTAAATTAAAGTTTTCACTCTTAAAGAGAAGAACCGAGATTATATGGCACCATTAAAATAAAAAAATTAATGGGGTGCCTGGCTGGCTCAGTTGCTAGAATGTGTAACTCCTGATCTCAGGTTCATGAGTTCTAGTCCCACATTGGGCATGGAGCCTACTTAAAAATTAAAATAAATAAGTAATAAAGTAAAATGAAAAATAGCTTATTTTTGTTCAGTATTGATTCAATTTTTTTTTTTTTTAAAAACAAGCTGTGGCCAGTTTTATTAAAGAAAAATTGCGTGTGATTTACTTTTCACCAGTCTGTTCTGGCATGCTTCTAATGATATCAGAATCACCTGGATCAATGATAGCCAGCGTGCATACTCTGTAGTATTTCCCACATGCTGTGCCCAATTCAATATTATTGCCACTGTAGTGATGGACACCAGTTTTGGCCAACATGGCATAGTATTCGATTTCAGATTTCCTCAAGGCCGGGCAGTTGTTGGCGAGGATGACCAGCTTCACTTTGCCGTGTCTGATCATTTTCAGAATCTGCTTGTACCCCAGCACGTATTTTCCACTTTTCATAACGAGCTGGAGCCTGGAGTTGATGGACTCCAGCGACTTTTTCATCTTCTTTGCGGCCACCATCTTCCTGTCTTAGGTGCGGGACGGCCCCAACCAAGAGCAACCGCCAAAATGGCCAGGAGAGAGAAAGGCTTGATTCAATTTTTTAACCTAACTAGCTCATATAAAAACTAAATGCCTGTGAGGGTCTTGCAGTAAAGGAAATAATCACAGAAGGCACCTGCCCTAAATACATCTTTGAAGGAAAACATAGGAATAAGACCAAAAATTTAAGACTTCCCCATTTTCAACTTGTAATAATATTTCAAATTACCAAAGAAGTGGTAATATGAGGCAGCCTATTCAGAGATACTTACACATAGTTTTTACTCATCTTCTCCACAAGTGGTCAGTATTCCAGTGCTTATTTCCTATGCACACATACACAGGCATGCATGCATGTACACACACAAACATACACAGAAACACACCAAACCATAAAAGTCAAAAAACGTTATTTAAAAATTTCACAAGTACTTGTCTGGCAATGAATGAAATTCAGATCTTTTCTGTGCTTTTACATGTAATCATCAGCTAACTATTTCTTTTATCCATGAAAAATGTTTAAGCTAATTTCCATGCATTTCTTTAGGTTTTAGATGAAATATCACAGTACCCAGAAAGTTCTCCTTCACCATGAAACCCTACCTCTGACTAGATTAGGATTAGGTGTCCCTCTGATAAGTTCCATGACACTTAAGAGCAGCAGTTACCATGAAGTAACTGCCTAGTTTCTTGTCTGCCTCTCCTTCCAGACTATAATTATTTTGAGAGAGGAATGTGTCCCCATGATGTAGTTCCATATTTAACACACATTAGTGATTAACAGACAAATTTGCTGAATGAATGAGTATGTATGAAATACATATTAGCAATGACCAGAAGACCTAGAAGCTAGTCCTTCCATGATACTGTATTCAATGTCAAAAGAATTATCCTAATGTGCTTTTCCATGGTACCCATTCTGATGGAGGCTATTATTAGTTGTATTTAAATCAGGCACTTCAAGATATAATGCCATGCTTTTAAAAATAATTACTATTATTGGGGCACCTGGATGGCTCAGTGGGTTAAAGCCTCTGCCTTCGGCTCAGGTCATGATCCCAGGGTCCTGGGATCGAGCCCCGCATTGGGCTCTCTGCTCAGCGGGGAGCCTGCTTCCTCCTCTCTCTCTGCCTGCCTCTCTGCCTACTTTCGATCTCTGTCAAATAAATAAATGAAATCTTTAAAAAAAATAATCATTATTATTATTAAAAAAGAGTAAAGCATCATCTACCTAAATCTTCTAGAACCAAGTTATTTTTCAGTCTAACACTCACCATGTAGATTGCCACTTTAAGAATTTTAGAGGATTTAGATAATTCTTTAGATAAAAACTTTAGAGTCATCTTGCTAAAAGTATTCTTTTTAAACTATATCCATAGGTAGCTAAAAGTAGCTCAGTTTAATATTTATTTGTAATAATATGTGATATGGTGAATTCCACCCATTTCATCTTCATTGCTACTACGCTAGTACCATCTCTTGCTAAGACTTCTGTAATAGCTTTATTAGTCTTGCCACTCTTTACTACATTCTCTTCAGAGCAACGTGAGTGATCTTTTTAAAACACAAATCAGATCACATCACTCTGAATTTAAAGAATCTTCTGGGGCACCTGGGTGGCTCAGTTGGTTAAGTGTCTGGCTTTGGTTTGGGTCATGGTCCGGGGTCCTGGGATCGAGCCCCATATTGGGCTCCCTGCTGAGCAGGGAGTCTGCTGAGTCTGCTTCTCTCTCTCCCTCTGCCCTCTACCCATTACATGCTCTCTCTGTCTCTCTCAAATAAATAAATAAAATCTTTGGGAAAAAAATAAACTTCGAATGATTTCCCACTGTACTTGGAATAAAAATCTGATGACAATTCATTAGATGTAACACAATTGGTCCATGACTACCTCTCAGATCTCATTTATTAGAGCCATGCTGATTTTTTCTGAGAAGCCTATTCGGCCTAGGAATTCTGTACTTGCTCACTCTTCTGACCACATGGCACTGCCCTCCAATCTTTTCATGTCTAATTCGTCTGTTTCTTTTTTCTTCAGACGCCAGCCAAAATATCATCTCTTCAGAGAGGTCTTCCCTAAAGATTCTGCCTGCATCCTAATTAAATTATTCTTTACCAAATCATGCTGCTTTATTTTCATGGCAGTTGGCACTACCTGACGTTATCTAAGTCACTCATATTTGCTTTCTATTTGTCTACCATATTGTCCCCCTCTTCACCTACCTCTGCTGCCTTCTGCTTCTTCTACTCTCCCTCCTACCCTCTACTTTTCCTACCTTTACCACTCCAGAATTAATACTTGATGTATACAGGGGCCTTGTCTAGTTTACAAAGGGCCTAACACACAGCAGGGTTGAATGAAGGAATACATTTTAACCCCAAAGAAACCCACATCTTGGTCTGAACTATTTTGTCTCATCCTGTTTTGTACCTGGCATTGATCCTTGATCTTGCTTTGTCTCCCACTAATAGTCTTATCCTTATCTTCTCAAGCCTTATATCTGACATTACTCTAATATTTGGTTCCCTTTCTCAATGACAACTCATATTCACCTCTTGGATCATGTCTCTTCTGACTAGTTTCTTTTAAACAACCCACTTGATTTAGTGAGCTCCCAGAACTCTACTCCAAGATGGATCCTCCAGGTCTAGAGCTCCAAAGCAGAGAGGGAACACAAAGCACTGATTAAGTATGTAGACTCTGGAGTCAAGCTCCCTGGGGAAAATCTTCACTCCACCAATTCTGTGACTCAGAATAGTGCACTTAACACCTCTGTACCCCAATTTCTTCATTTACAAAATAAGGGATAATAACACTATCAACCTCAAAAGAACTGTTAGAGATTAAATGGATTAAGAAATATAAAGGGCACAGAGCAGTATCCATATACATACCTAATACTGTATAAATATTATCTATTACTATCTAAATACAATCACTTCTGACTATGAAGGTGTAAATGGTACCAGACTTGCCCTCCTGCCACAAACAACTCAAAAACTGGACAAAATATATATAAAACAACTATTCTCAGACATTGGACTACAGACAACATAGAGCTGTGAACCTTGAGTGAAAGGAAACAATGAGAGCTCTACATCATTTCACCTTTATGCCTAAAAGCACTTTCTGGAACACTGAGAAGAAAAATGAAACCCACCCGCCCCATGGTGTTCTCACTGAGTTGAAGACATAAGACTGCAGTTTGGGAGAGAGGGGAGTTAGGTTGCTGAAACTTGTGGGGAAGAGTACCAGAGAGAAAAAAGCTACACAGGGAAATCTGTAGTCCCATTTGGTTGAATACTGCACAAGAACAAGTTAAGACTCTACAAGGCATGACAAAAATCATTTACCACAGAAAAAAACTACAAAAGAGCTATAAGTAAAATAATCCCCATACTTCACTTATACTTGGAAAATTGTAACCAGCAAGAACAGAGAGACCACACCAAATATCCAGGGTTTCAAAAGACACCCTGGAGGGTAACATTTGAGTAGCAGGTGCAAAACAGCCCTATAATAAGGCTGCTGTAGACCCACCCTAACAAAGCTCCAAAACAAGTCCTAAAAGAATCCATGTTGATTTGCAAGTAATTTAACTGTCTACAAAAACAAAGTTTAAAACTTTTTTTACATTTTTAAAAAAAGATTTTATTTATTTATTTAACAGAGAGAGAGAGCTCACAAGTAGGCAGAGAGGCAGGCAGAGAGAGAGAGAGGAGGAAGCAGGCTCCCTGCTGAGCAGATAGCCTGATGCGGGGCTTGATCCCCGAACCCTGAGACCATGACCCGAGCCAAAGGCAGAGGCTTAACCCACTGAGCTACCCAGGTGCCCCGAAAACTTTTTTTTAAATCTTAAAATAATTATAGGTCCACAAGAAACTTACCAAAATTCAAAACTATAAAGGGGGGGGGGGATCAGACATTCAAAACTGTGAAAGTTGCAATTTATTTACCATATTTACCAATTTATTTATCATTAAATAAAAAAACCACTACACATATCAGCAAGAATCATCTCATAATTAGGAGGAATCAGACAGAAATGACAAAGATAACAGAAGTACCAAAGACTTTAGAAAAAAATACCATGAAACACAAAGACATAGAATAAAGAAATGTAAGTTATAAGAAAAGAAACAAATGGAATCTTTATAGCTTAAAAATGTAGTATGAGAAATGAAAGATTCACTGGATGAACTTAAACAACAGAAGAAGCACTGAAGTAAACTTAAAGGCATAGTAAGAGAACAATCCAAACTAACGCACCAAAAGAAAGAAGCATAAAATAACAACAAAAAAGAATAGAGCCTTAGTGACCTATGGGACAACAGTAAGCAGTTATGTAAATGTCATCCAAAAAAGGTGGTAGGGAACAGATATATTCAAAGAAATAACAGCTGAAATTCTTCCAATTTTGGTAAAAGCTACAAAACTCAGATTCAAGCAGTTCAAAAAAATCCCAAACAGAAAAGCTCACTAAGGTACATCATAACCGAACTGCACAATAATAAAAAAAGAACTCTCAAAACTAATGAAAAGGACACAGTACATACAGAGGAACACTGATAAGAATAACATCTGACTTCTCCAGAAACAAGGCAAGTCAGGAGTTGGAATGCCATCTTTATTGCTCTGAAAGAAAAAGTTGTCAATCTAAAATTCTGTAACTAGCAAAAATACCCTTCAAAAATGGAGGCAGAATAAGGCATCTTTAGATATGTAAGGGAACATTGAGAAAAGTTGACATAAGCAGATAGGCATTACAAAAAATGTTAAAGGAAGCTCTTCAAGCTAAAGGAAGATAATACCAAATAGAAACTAAAATTTCATCAAAGAACTGAAGAGCACCAAAAAAGTTTGTATGTGTACAAATATGAAACAATTTGAGTCTCTCGTTTTTTAAAAACTCATCCCCCCAAAAAAGATTCTAGGGTTTATAAAACACGTTCTAGTACAAAGGATAAACAGGAGAAATAATGGTGATGATGTTTACAATATCCATGAATGGGTAAGCATAAAATACACACTGGGTTTTAAAGACTTATTACAAAAATAAGAATAAAAATACTCATTAATAATTTTTAAATAGAATAACTGTTGAAATAACACTTTCATATGTTGGGTTAAACTAAATATATTCTTAAAATCAATTTCACCTGTTTTTATTTTTTTTACTGTGGCTACCAAACTACTAGATAGTTTAAAATTACATGTGTGGCTCACATTTTATTTCTACTGTACACTATTGGTTTAAATCTAAACTACATGCAACAGAAAGAGAAGAGACAGAAAGCACAGTAAATACTTTAAGAGACAGTAGCCAAAACAAAGACTTTTCTAAAATTAATGAAAGATATCAGCCCACAAATCAAACATTTCTGAACGCTTAGCAGAATATATATATAAAGAAAACCACACACAGGTATCTCATATCCTAATGTCTTTAAAGAGAGAGAAAATCTTTTTTTTTTTAATATTTTATTTATTTATTTAGCAGAGAGAGAAAGAGATCACAAGTAGGCAGAGAGGCAGGCAGGAAGAGAGGGGGAGAAAGCAGGCTCTCTGCTCAGCAGAGAGCCGGACGCAGGGCTTGATCCCAGGACCCTGGAATCATGACCTGAGCTGAAGGCAGAGGTTTAACCCACTGAGCCACCCAGGCACCCTGCGAGAGAGAGTCTTAAAAGAAGGCAAACACGAAGAAAAATGGACTGAATTAAAAAGAGAAACAAATCCACAAGTATTTGGAGCTTTCAATACTCCTTTTTCAAGAATTATTAGAGTAAGGGGACAAAAAGTCAGAAGGGGATAGAGAAGACCTGAAAAACATTATTGTTAAGCAAAATGACCTGATATTTATTTATAGGACACTACAGCCAAGAACTGCACAATACACATTCCTTTCAAGTGCACATGAATGCTCATTAAGATAGATCAAATGGCTGGGCCAAAAACAGTCTCAGGATATGTGAAAGGGCTGAAATCTCCAAAGTTCTAACTCTAACCACAACAAATTTAAATTAGAAATCAGTAACAAAAAGAGATACTACCTAGAAAATATCCAGGTATTTGAAAGTTAAAGAAGATGCTTCTAAATAATCAATGAGCAAATAAGAAACCACAAGAAAATCTAGAAAATATTTTGAACTGAACAGTAACGAAACATCATTCACTAGTGTTTGGCACCATGTCAAAATCTGTAGAACTGAGAGGGCAATTCATGACTTTAAGTGTTTATATTAGAAAAGAAGAATAGCTTAAAATCAATTACATAAGATTCCATTCTTAAGAAGTTAGAGAAAGAGGAGCAAACTAAATCAAAATAAGAACAAAAAAAAAAAAAAAAAAAAAACAAGAAGGAAGGAAATAAAGAGCAATATTCAGCAATATAGAAAACAAGCAAAACAATAATAAAAAATAATAAAATGAGAAGCCAGTACTTGAAAGAGAGTAATAGAACTGATAAACTTCCACACAAATTAATGTCAGGAAAGAATGAGGGGACGTTACTACAGGTTCTATAGATATTAAAAGGATAATTAGGGAACATTATTAACAACCTAGTGCCAATAAATTTGACAAATTTATTTATTTATTTTTAAAGATTTTATTTATTTATCTGTCAGAGAGAGGGAGAGAGAGCCTGCTTCTCCTCCTGCATCTCTCCCCAGCAGGGGGAGAAGCAGGCTCCCCAGTGAGCAGGAAGCCCCATATGGGTCTCCATCCCAGGACCTTGGGATCATGACCTGAGCTGAAGGCAGATGCTTTAATTAACTGAGCCACCCAGGTGCCCCAAATCTGACAAATTTGAATGAAATAAATAAATTCCTTGAAAGACTACAAAACATTCTAAATTGACACAAGAAACAAAAAGTCTTTAGAGCTGTAAATCTATTGTTAAGGAATAAATGTGTAATTTAAAAACAAAGAAAGCATGTAACCCTGATGGCTTCACTGGTGAATTCTATATCTAACATTTAAGGAAAAAATGATACTAAACTTAAAGTTTTCAGAAAATAGAAGAGGAAGGAACACTTCGTAATACATATAAAAAGTCAGTACTACCTTGATACTGAAATCAAAGAAATTAGAAGAAAAGGAAAGACATCTTTCATGAATATGGCTGTAAATATCCTTGAAAAAATATTAGCAAAGTAAATCCACCAATATATAAAATAATACATCATGGCCAAATGAGTTTAATTCCAGTTATTTAGGTTGAGTTTAATATTTGAAAATCAATCAATGTAATTCACGTATTAACAAGATAAATAAGGAAAGCCATATGATCATCTCAACAGAGGCAAAAAAAAAAAAAAAAAAAAAAAGCATGTGACAGCATACAGCACCTATTCATGATTTAAAACACATATACATTCATACAATTCTTAGCAAATTAGGAATAAAATGGAACTTCTAAACTTGATAAAGGGAATCTTCAAAATCCTATAGCTACCACCATACTCAATGAGAACCAAATACATCCCCAATAAAATCAGAAAACAGGTGAGGATGTCTGGCCGTACCATGTTTATTTAACATTGTTTGGAAGTCTTAGGCAGTACAATAAGGGAAGGGGAGAAAAGACATACATACTAGAAAGGGAAAAGTAAAACTGTGTTTATTCACAAGTAACATGACTGTGTATGTAAAGATTTGGACACATCCACAAAAAACCTACTAGGGAATGTGCATGTAGCAAGGCTGTAAGATATAAAAAGCAATGTTCAAAATTCAATTGTATTTCTCCATATGAGCAATGAATAACTGGAAATTAAATTTAAAACCAACTCCATTTACAGTCAAAATAAAAATATGAAATACAGTAAAATTTAATAAAATATGTATAAGACTCATAAAAACTAAAACACTATTGAAAAAATTTAAAGAAAAATAATGGGAACAGATACCATGTTTATACTGGAAAACTCAATATTGCTAAAATATCAATTCTTTCCAAAGATCCAGATTCAACACAATTCCAATCTCAATCACAGCAAGCTTTTTTATAGAAACTGAGATTCTAAAATTTATATGTAAACACAAAGAACCTAAAATGACTAAACCAATTTTTGATAAAGAATAACAATTTTGGATGACTTACACTAACAGATTTTAAGACTTATTATGAAACTACAACAATGAAGTAGTACTGTGTGGTACTGGACTAATAAACATATAAATCAGTGGCACAGACACACATATCAAAGTAAGTCAGTGAAGAACAGCCTTCAACCACTAGATATCCTTGTTTAAAAAAAAAAAAAAGGATAAAATAAGTCTTGACCCTTCCCTCCCATTATACAAAATAAATACAAAAATAAATAAAATACAAAATGAATCATACCTAAATGTAAAAGCTAAAACTATAAGCATTTAGAAGAAAAAAACAGAGAACAAATTCTTTGCAACCACAAAAGAACAAAGATTTTTTTAGGACATACATAAAAAGTACTAACTATCAAAGAAAAAAAAATTAATTGACCTCCATCAAAATTTAAAATTCTTGGGGCACCTGGGTGGTTCAGTGGATTAAACCGCTGCCTTCAGCTCAGGTCATGATCTCAGGGTCCTGGGATCGAGCCCCGCATCGGGCTCTCTGCTCAGCGGGGAGCCTGCTTCCTTCTCTCTCTGCCTGCCTGTCTGCCTGCTTGTGATCTCTCTCTGTCAAATAAATAAATAAATAAAATCTTTAAAAAAAAAAAAAGAAAAGAAAAATTTTAAATTCTTTGAAAGACACCATTAAGAAAATGAAAAGGTAAACTACAGACTAGAAGAAAATATTTGCAATACATGTATTTGACAAAGGACTTGTAGTCAGAATATACAAAGAACTCTTAAAGTAATAAGAAAATAAAAAACCCAATAAGAAAATGAGAAAAAGATTTAAAGAGACACTTCACAAAAGATGTACGAATGACCCAATGAGCATATGAGAAAAACACTAAGTTACATGAGTTATCAGGGAAATACCAATTAAAACCACAAGGTGATATTAATTCACACCAGAATGGCTAAAACTAAAAAGATTTATGATACCAAAACTGTTGGCAAGGATACGGAACAATTAGAACTTTCATACATTGCTCATGGCAAAATAAAAAGTATACCACCACTTTGGGAAACTGCTTGACAGCTACTTAAAAGTTAAACATGCACATATAAATATGGCCCTCCAATTCAACTCCTAGGTATTAACCCAAGGAAAATGAAAATATATGAACTCACAAAAATGTACACAAATGTTCGATCATAGTGCTTATTTATAATAGGCCAAAACCTGGAAACATCAATGTCCAACAATAGGTTAATGAATAAACAAACTGTGGTATTAATACAATCAAATAATATGAAGCAATAAAAAGGAACAAACTACACATAATAATATGCGTGAATCTCAAAATAAGAGGAAAGGAATCCAATTCAAAAAGAGTTCATGTGGGCACCTGGGTGGCTTAGTTGGTTAAGCATCCAACTCTTGGTTTCAGCTCAGGTCATGATCTAAGGATCCTGGGATCAAGCCCCATTATAAGGCTCCATGCTGGGCGTAGAGCCTGCTTCAGATTCTCTCTCTCCCTCTGCCTCTGTCCCTCCTCCCCTCTCACCTGCAGCATATGTGCTCTCCGGCCCCCCCAAATAATAATAATAATAATAAATAAAAAGAGTTCGTGCATTATGCTTTCATCTATATGAAACTCTAGAACAGGAAAAACTAGTCTACAGTGAAAGAAAGAAGATTAATGGATACCGCAGTGGGGTGAGGGGCTGACAGCAAAGAGACACAAAGGAATTTGGGGGGATGATAAAAACATTTTATATCTTACCTGGAGTAGTACTTACATGAATACATATATTTGTCAAAACTGAACAATATTTATTTCAAATAGGTATATATTATTTTATTCAAATTATGCCTCAACAAAGTTGATTTTTTAAAAAGAAAGATCTGGCCTTAGGAAGTCACTCAGACTTCACTGAGTTTCATCTTCCTCTATTAAACGTGGATAATACCTGATTTCTCACCTCACAAGGCATCATATAAGGTGTACACCAAAGTACTCTTAAAAATTCTAAGTGATAGAAAGTTTTACAGTGTTTTTAATTACTGAAGGTGTTATATAGTCAGTGTATGACTATGGGATTAACCTACGGAACTATTTTTTAAAGATTATCTTCAAACTTCATTATTATCATTTATTTTTATGTTTTCCCAAACAAATGTTATATCAATCAATTCTTTAAGGAACTAAATTAGGAGATTTCTGTATCATCACCTTCATGTGTCCAGTCCATTAAGAAAGGAGGTGCTACTGAGCCATCAAAGACACGTAAGCAGGAAAAAGACAATAACCACCAAGAAAAAAAAGCCAGGTTTTTATGAAAAAAAAAAAAAATTAAAATAGACCGTTTTTATCCAACAAATCAAGATTTAAGTGAAGAACATATATATCTTCCAAATTTCCTAACCATAGTGACCTGGGTAAGATTTATTTTTATGATAGTTTATATACGGCAGCTCAGGCTTGTCCACCACCACTCAACCTAATTGCCGCTACTTTATGCCAACAATGTAAAATGACAGCTATGTTCTTTCATTTGCTAACCAATATGACATTCCTAGTATATTTTAACCAGTCACATATGGGGTACTTCAAAGTATGTTTGTGCTTTACAGCTTTCCAGATTTGCAATTTTCCCAAGCATATGTGATGCTGAGTCAAAAACTGCCTCAAATCTCAAAATCTAAAACAAGCTACATAAAATACACTGAAATACACTTTATCATATAAAAATAAGCATCAGTAAAGGCTCCACTTAACAATGACAAAATTGCCCGAAAGGAAGTTTGTCAGCAGATTGCTTTCAGCTGGGCGTGTACGCGAAATTCTCCTGACAGGACCCACTGGACCAGAAAGAAAAGAAACATACGGTTGTGACACAATCATAGCTTTTCTCTAATTCGGCTCTACCACCCAGTCAGGCTTCATTTCCCAAGAGAAAAAGGAAGGTCATGATGTCTCCCTTGGTAGCGACCCATCCTAGGTTTATAGAAAATACTAAGACAATTTAAGATTGAGTAACAACAGGAAAAGTTTCAAAACAGCTGAACACAGCTATGGCAGAAACTCCAACAGCCTAGTAAGAAGTAGGAATACCTTTTCTCCAACCTACCAAGTATCTGGAGGTCACCCACCACCTTCTAGATGAATGCTTGTTGGCAAGCAGTGCCTAAATTAACATGCCACTGTGGTGTAACTGAAAGATCCCTACCACACTCTCCCTAAGCCGGTCTCATGGTCTCTACACACAGACACAGACACAAAGCTGCAGCTATCAGAAGTGATCTCTAAGTAGCATAGCCTCATTATTTCTACATTTTTAAAATGTAACTCTGATCATGTCATTGTTGGTGCAAAGAGGTCCAAAATATCCATCAACTAAGGACAGGCAAATAGACTGTGGTATTTTCATGCCACAGAGTATTATGAAGCCTTCCAAAATGACTATATGTACCTATACTCATTAATATAGAAAGATGGTTATGAAGCCTTATGAAAAGCTAGGCACTCTCCCCATCCCTAACAACATGGTTTGCCATGGCTCCCCCAGGCCTAGCTCTACCTCAGGATTCTGCTTAATTTCCTAATTTGCTAATGAGTAAATTCTTCCCATGATATGTTCAAAGAATCTGATTGGTGTCATTTGTCAACTTTGCGTAGGGCAACTGAGCAGAAGCCGTAGGTCACTCGCTACTCTTTAAGTTTTATCTACTCTTCCAACAAATGGCTCTGGCCAAATGCATAAAACTCTGAAGCAACGTTTATAACTGAAATACTTCTAGGTCAATTCAGTGCAATTACATAGTGATAGAATATGAGCAAATATCTAAAATCTATTGCGACTGGATTTAGTTTCTAAACTACAACCTTAGTATTAACAGGCCTATCCCATGCATACCTCACTTCAAGAAAACAAACCGGTAAAAATCAGGTATAAATATGAAACAGAATTCTTAAACTTTATTTTTTTTTTAATTTCAGCTTTACTGAAGTATAACTGACATATAAAAGTGTAAGAAACTTAAATTGTACCTTGTGGTGATTAGATACACATATATTAATTGTTAAATTTTAATACCACAGTTGAACATAAAATGCAAAGTTAGGGGAGTCAGCAAGTGAGCTAACAAACCGAAAATCTATACTCTTTTCCCCATGATTATCTGAAAGCAGAGACACTTATTATGTTAAAATGATAAAGTGGAAAGCTAACAACTTAATCACTTAATCAGATTCTACTATAAATTCCATGAGTTCATGAGCCTCCTCCAGAATACTTAATACTGGCAGCTTAATAAATATGTACTATACGAATAATGAAAGCTCTATTCAAATCTGTAGGAAAACAAAAATCAAAACCAAATATTCACTACTCTCTTAGTAGTAATTCTAAATGACTTCTCTTTCAAAAGATACTTAATTCTTAATTTAAACATTCACTAACACCTCTTTTTTTAATTTTAATTTACTTATTTTACAGAGATCACAAGTAGTCAGAGAGGCAGGCGGGGGTTGGGGGGCAGGCTCCCTGCTGAGCAGAGAGCCTGATGCGGGGCTCTATCCCAGGTCCCTGAGATCACGACCTGAGCAGAAGGCAGAGGCTTAACCACTGAGCCACCCAGGTGCCCCTTCACTAACATCTCTTAATCCTTCACCAATTCAGAATCTTCTCTGGGTCAGATGCTGGAAAATGACCAACATGGCCCTGTATTTGTTAATACACAAAAATGATCAACATGGCCCTGTATTTGTTAAGCGGATTCTGTAATAAAAAGCACACTTTCAGGGCACCTGGGTGGCTCAATTGGTTAAGCAACTACCTTCAGCTCAGGTCATGATCCCGGAGTCCTGGGATCAAGTCCCATCATCGGGCTCCCGGCTCTGCAGGGAGTCTGCTTCTCCCTCTAATCTTCTTCCCTCTCCTCTCTCACACTCTCTCTCAAATAAATAAATAAAATCTTAAAAAAAAAAAAAAAAAAGAAAGGCACACTTTCCGCAAGCCTTGCTTGGGTGGAACAACTGTAAAGTAGTAGGCATTTTTTTCCCTATTAAGAATTTGATTTGAGGACTTCTACCTTGACTCCAACATATATAAATAAATTAAAATCTATAAGCTACCTTTTCTAAAAAATGACTTCTAAAATTTCCAAAAATAGGATTAACAGATAAAGCTGTTTGGTACTTGTAGTATATCAGTACCATTTTTCTTCACTTTTCAGAGAAATCAGAAGTCTCAATAATGGAGATGTAATTAAATGTGGTAATCAGTTCACAATATATACATATATCACATCATTATGATGTACAACACCTAAAATGTGTGAGAGTGTGTGTGTGTGTGTGTGTGTGCGTGTGTGTATCAATTATATGTCAATAAAAATTAAACACTAAAAGAAAAAGCAGAGACTGGGCACCTGGGTGGTTCAGTCGGTGAAGAGTCTGCCTTGGGCTCAGGTCATGATCTCATGGTTCTGGGATCAAGCCCCACATTGGGCTTCCTGCTCAGTGAGGAGTCTGCTTCTCCCACCACTCATGCTCTCCACCCCCTACCGTCTCTCTCTCAAAATAAAAAAATAAAATCTTTTAAAAAAAGGAAAAAAGTAGAGGGGCACCTGGGTGGCTCAGTCAGTTAAGCAATTGCCTTCGGCTCAGGTCATGATCCCAGGGTCCTAGGAATTGAGCTTCACATCGGGCTCCCTGCTTTCCCTCTCCCTCTGCTATTCTCCCTCTCCAATAAATAAATAAAATCTTTTTTAAAAAGTGGAGATAAATGCAATATTCTATTTCCTTTCAAATTATTACATAAGATATTTCACCATATCAATTCCAACTAATTTTTAGTGTTTTTTTTTGAAGTAGCTTCATCACATAGACAAAAAACTGAAAATCTGAATCCTTTTGACCATAAAGTTTTGGCTTAAGGAAAAGGAAATGCTCTTTCTCTTTGAGCAACTCCATCCTTCCCTTTACTCCATACCCGAGAAAGAAATAGTCGTTAAAAATAGATTCTGAGGGGCACCTGGGTGGCTCAGTGGGTTAAGCTGATGCCTTCGGCTCAGGTCATGATCTCAGAATCCTGGGATCGAGTCCCGCATCGGGCTTTCTGCTCAGCAGGGAGCCTGCTTCCCTCTCTCTCTCTGCCTGCCTCTCTGTCTACTGTGATCTCTGTCAAATAAACAAATAAAATCTTTAAAAAAAAAATAAAAAAATAAAAAAAATAGATTCTGAGGGCGCCTGGGTGGCTCAGTGGGTTAAGCCGCTGCCTTCGGCTCAGGTCATGATCTCAGGGTCCTGGGATCGAGTCCCGCATCGGGCTCTCTGCTCGGCAGGGAGCCTGCTTCCCTCTCTCTCTCTCTCTGCCTGCCTCTCCGTCTACTTGTGATCTCTCTCTGTCAAATAAATAAATAAAATCTTAAAAAAGAAAAGAAAAGAAATAGATTCTGAAACACTGACTGGGCCCCCACATTTTGTAGGGATGGTGTCTTTAAATATCAAGGTCAGTACCAAGTCACGTGTGGCCTCTGTCATCTGTCCATGTGGCTGCAGCATTCATGAGCCCAGGACCTGCTCCCTCAAGAGGAAAGGCCAGTCATCCTTCTCTTGTTCGCTCTTCCCTATGACCAGAAAGATCTCATGAGGATCTATAAGAAATCCAAGTCTTTCTCCTCTTCTTTAAAGGTATTCCAAGTTAACAGGGCTACAGAGGCGACACCTACCTGGACCTGGTCTTCTCACTCCAGCTCCTGCTTTCCCCACCTTTAGTTCTCACTGCCTCCGCCTGTTTCTCACCCAACTTCTCCCACTCTTCCAGTCATTGACCAGTTCTCTATTTTCTCCTGCCCTCCCTGCACGCTCACCAAGGCTTCTCTCTCCTACTCTCAGGTTCTTTTTCTTCTGAAACAGGAAGGATAGCCATGGACCCTACTGTAATAGTAAGTTCCACATTTGGCTATTATAGGAACATAAAGGACATCTTATTACTACTTAGTTCTAGGCCACTGTAAAGGAGGACAGAAAGAAACTTTTACCTGGTTCAGTGTGGCTCACCAAAATTCTGCACTGGGGTCTGGAACCAAACCTGAGCTAACACTAAAATGTTTTGTCTTGCTTTGCTTTTTCTGCATTTTTCTTTCAAGTATTTCTCTACAAAGCAACCTGAAGTCTTAGTCAAAGAACAAGATAAATGTTCCTGAGCTCTCTGACCAAATACTATGATAAGAGCACCCAACTTGCATTTTCACCACCAAAAAGAGTAAGTTTAGTAGAACTTTTTAATATTAGGAAGAAGCTTTTGAATGTCCGTACCTATTAATTTACTGTTTCACCATGCAAGAAATACTGGTTTTATATTAATATATAGCACTCTGTACTTACTAAAGTTATCTCATACATGTTATCCAGTCTTTTTTCAAATTATTTTGTCTTACTATGACGTTACTAAACGAAAACACTGACAATCCTAAGGGAAGCTCCTCTGCAACACTGTAATTACTATAATGGCTTTTAACGATTATCTACCCAACTTTCTTTCCTACGTGCTTTTGTTCAGGCCCATGGACTTCAAATGCTGATGACTCTCAAATTTAAATCTCTACACAGGATTTCTGAACTTCAGACTCATATATTCAATGACTGGACAGCTGGAAGGCATTGAAAACTTAACAGGTCTAAAATACAATTCCTGATTCTCCAGCTGTCTGCCCACATTCCCCACCTACCTTCTACAACCACGATCTATAAAGCAACCTGAGAGCACTTTTTAAAAAGTAAACCAGATCAAACTCCTTGCCCTACTTAAAATCCTCCAATGATTTCCATGCACACTCAGAATAAAATTCAACTTCTTATCATGGTCTACAGGGTTCCGCCTGCTTTGGCTACAATCTTTATCTCTATCTACTCTCCCTATCCAACTTGTTCATGGCTAACCTCAGTGGCCGTTAGTTCCTGAAACATACCAATCTCACTCCTACATCAAGGCCATTAACCTTACTGTTCTTTTTGCCTGGAATGTTCTTTTCCCAGATTTCACATTCTTGTCCTTCTGGTGTTTGGGTCTCATTTCAAATGTTGACTCTCTAGACGGGACTTCCCTAACCATCTCCTATTAAAATAGCACATTCTACTTCCTCTAGCTCCTTCTTCTTGATTTATTTTCTTCACAGCATTTGCCGCTGTTTTGATTTGATTTGCCACTGTTTTGATTGTTATGATTTGCTTAGCTTTTTACTGCTTGTCTTTGCTACTAAAATATTACCTTTATGAAAGCAAGGGCTTGATCTGTCATCTAACTACTGCATCCCACTTCTCAGGCCCAGAAAAATTTCCAAAAAATATTTACTGAAAGAAATCAGCATTTCATATTGTATAAATTATATAATTTTATGCTAAATATATGTAACCCTAAAACTTCAATTCCTGAAAATATTCCCTCCAGAAAATTCTTAGTTAGGAATTGTATCATCCAGACATGAAGTTTATTTATTTTATGGATGACCTACCAATTCAGGGCCTTCGAATTTGTTCCTCTGTCAGCTATTTTCTTTCCCCTTATTTTTGCCTAACTAACTCCTCATCATGTAGATCTCTGCTCAAATACATTCCATGTAAGGATGCCCCTAGCCATCCTAACTAAAGAGAAGAGATCACAATTGCCTCAGATCACTCGATCACATTATCTTGCTTTTACTTTCTTCATAGTCCTTACCCTTCTCTAAAGTTACCTTTCTAAAATTTTTTTATTTGTTTGACTGCTTACCAACAAAGTAAAATGTATAAATTCAGTGACACAATAATCAGCATTCTTACATCCCTGCAAGTTTATTAAAAGAATTTCCTACAAAGAAAGATGGACCCCTGGGACAGCTTTGTAACATCTCTCACTTTGTAACATGGCTCATCGTAACTCTCTTTCAACCACGGAACAGTACAGGTTCAGAAGGAATCTGAATAACATAAAGATTTTTTTCGTCTTATTACAGAAGCTCATTTATCCAGGTGTATGAACACAAGCAAGCATCCAAATGGAACACTTTTTAAAGTTTTTGTTTTAATGATCACCTATTTTCTTTCTTTAAATCACATCACTGACATGAGTTAAAAACAATTTCTTGAACTGCTATAACCTACAAGCCGCAAAAGTGGGTTGGTGTCACGGGGCTGAGGTGGGAGCTCAATCTGTTCAAACAGACTGGGGAATAGATGGCTGCGGACAACCGCGATGACCACCCGCTGCTCTAGAGCAATGGACTGGAAGTGTGCAAATTAGAAAAATCTACATTTTGGTATCCAACCTGCTACAACATCTCATTCTTTCTGCTCTAATTATGTATGTGCGCATATATAATTATATACCAATAATTATGTATCATATATAAATATAAACCACCTTCTACTGTACCACCTACTGAAGAAGTTTAGTAACCTATAATGAATAGTTATCTTTTTCATTGTTTTAAAAGATGAAAAGACTTAGTTAATACATGATTAATTCATCACCAGTAAAGAACAAAAATTATTGCTGGCAGGTCTGTAATATCAGACAACTTCTTAAGTATCTTAGCTTTTGCTACTTTGAATGAGTTATGAAGATAAGATCACAAACTTTCATTATTCCAAAGTGAACTATAAAAACACTAACTGGAAAAGATATATGCATGCCCACGTTCACTACAGCACTAATGCTTTAAATATAATAACCAAGATACGGAGACGATCTAAGTGTCCATCAATGGATAAGGAAAGTGTGAAAACACACACACACACAGAATATTATTCAACCATAAAAGAAGAATGAAATCTTGCCAACTGTGACAACATGGATGGACTTTGAGGGCATACACTAAGTGAAATCAGTCAGTCAGAAAAGGACAAATATCATACAATCTTATTCATATGTGACACCTAAAACACAACAATAACAAAAAAACAAGCTCACAGATATAGATAAAAGATTGGCTGTTGCCAGAGGTGGAGAATAGGGATTAGGCAAAATGGGTGAAGAGGGTCAAAAGGTATAAACTTACATGACTTAAGTCATGGGGATATAATGTGCAGCATGATGACTAGAGTTGATAGTACTATACATATTTACAAGTTTTAAGAGAGTACATCTTAAAAGCCCTCATCACAAGAAAAACAACATTTTGTAAATATATATGGTGACATGTGTTAACTACACTTACTGTGATTACTTCACAATATATACAAACCATTATGCTGTTCAACTGAAACTAATTTGATGTTATATATCAATTATATCTCATAAAAAATCTGAAAAAATAAATTACTTTACATATAAAGCTTGAAGCAACTTTAGATGCTTCATCATCATCATTAGATGCTAACTCTGAAAAGCCAAAAGAAAAAAAAAAAAAGAATTGCATGTGCAACTATAAAGTATATTAATAACATTTCAAGTCAAATGAAATGATTAAAATTTTCTGAATTGGAAACTAAGACAGATACCAGTTTCATTTCAGGATAATTAACCTGACAGCAATATACCATAGAAATTAGATAAAATAAATCTTAGGAGGCAAATCCACATACAAACTCTATTTCCATAGTTCTTTTTATTAAAACAGATAGAAACTATTGGTAATTGAATATTAAAATACATTTTTAAGAAAAACATAGTGGTATATTTAGTTTTCAATACCAACACTGTCATTTACTGCTCTTCTCTAGAAAATAAAGTAATTTAATTAAATTGGTTTTTAATGTGGGCTTATAAGCCATTCACGGGTCATACATGAAGTCAATTCAGTTAGTTATAACTAATTTTTTCCAACTAGAATAGAACAAAAATCAAGTTAAAAGCGTAAATACTTTTGTTTCTATAATATATGCGTAACTAAGTAAACCAGGTGTGGCAAATAACATTTGCAGTAAAATGTACTTCTGTGAGTCACAGTCAAAAGAAGGTCAGTACCAGACCAAATGACTGCCAGGGTCTTTCAGCTCTGAAACTTCATAGCTTCCTCGATTGGGGAAAAAGAAAATAAATAACTGACAGCTTTTTCTTTATTTAGTATTTTGCTACAGTTCTTTTAATAGCAAGCAGCAGAATATAAATGTTGAATTAACTGTGCTAATTTGAACAAAAACTGGGGCTTCTTGGAAGGGCACTGGATTGGTTGACCGCTAAACTCAGAAGGACAGAAGCTGAGCCGCGCCAGCGATCTCAGCAGCGGGAGTTCACAGACTTCCGTCAATAGGGCACAGCCTTGGTAAGATGGAGCTCCAACTGCCTACTATCACTGTGCTGGGATTCTCTCTCCATCTGGGCTTTCAGATTCTCAGTAAAGAATCCAATCAGCCCACCATATATCAGGTATCTCAACCCTTAGATAAATCAGCAATAGCCAGGAGCAGGGTAAGATGCATACACATGGTCTCTAGGGAAATAAGAAACTGTCCACCATCTCAATTTGTACAAAATATCTGATCTTTGTGGCCCGAAATTAACACTTCATTTATTGAGCCCCTACTGTTCAAGACCTAATACTTGGTTCAATATGATAAATATATACAGTGAATATGTATACTAAAACATTGGTGTACCTTAAATATATGCAATTTTTGTCAATAAAGCTAGAAAAAAGAAATATAAAATGTTTAACAAATAAAGAATCTAGATTTTATGTAAGAACAAAACTTTTAATACAACAAACACACACTGAACATTACAATAAACATTTTTCATTTCACGTGTGTTCTATTTTTTTTTTTAAGATTGCATTTATTTATTTGACACAGACAGAGAGAGGGGAACAAAAGCAGGAGGAATGGAAGAGGAAGAAGCAGGCTTCCCAGTGAGCAGGGAGCCCAATGCAGGGCTCGATCTTATGACCCCAGGATTATGACCTGAGCCAAAGGCAGAAGCCTAACAACTGAGCCACCCAGGCACCCCTTCACACGTGTTCTTAAAAACTCAGTTATTTTAAGTCCTGTTTTTCTAAACCAGGATTGTTTTTAAAACAGGGAAATTATGAAAATGAAACCTAAAATATTTTTTCAATTACAATACTATTTTGCAAAGTGAGTCACTCTATTTCTTAAAATCTGTAACTTTAGGGGTGCCTGAGTGGCTCAGTCCTTAAGCGTCTGCCTTCGGCTCAGGTCATGATCCCAGTGTCCTGGGATCAAGCCCCACATGGGGCTCCCTGCTCAGCAGGAAGCCTGCTTTCCCTCTCCCACTCCTGCTTGTGTTCCTTCTCTCTCTGTCAAGTAAATAAATATATTTTTTTAAAAATCTGTAAGTTTATATATCAGCGGTAACTAAATGAGATTCATCCCTTACCTAAGAAAAGAGTACCTTCCATGGTCCGGATGTTCACGTTTCCCCAGAATTCCTATGTTAGAATTCTAATGCCCAAGGTGGTGGTATCAGGAAACAGGGCCTCTGGCAGATGATTAGGTCATGAGGCCCATGCCCTCATGAATGGGATGAATGCCCTTACATATGAGGTTCCAGAGAAATCCTGCCCTTTCCAGCATGTGAGGACACAATGAGAAATCTGTAGTTTACAATCCAGAAGGAGGCCTTCAGAACCCAACCATGCTAATCCTTGATCATGGACTTTCTAGCTTCCAAAACTACAAAAAATAAGCTTATTTATAAATTACTCAGTCCGTAGTATTTTGTTACTGCAGGCTGAACAGACTAAGACAGTGACCAAAACAATTCCCTTTCCTTCCTACCATTCTTGGGATTCCCTGTCATTGCTGAACACTCTGTGTGTGATATTCCACTTCATGCTAACCCTCTGTGGGTCTTCTCAGAATCAATGCAGATCCACAAGGGCGGGGCGGGGGAAGGATGGTAGTGCAATGTATTTGTAGAATAAGCATTGGGTTAGGAGTCAGAAAGATCTGGAAACTACCTCTGCTTTGTCACTAACTAGCTATTTGATCATGATCTACTCACCACTTCTTTCTACACCTGTCAGAAGAAACCAAATAAGTATCTTAGTAAATAAAGCCATCCACAAGGTTTCCTCACTTGTCAAAAGGAGTTGATAATAACTACCCTATTTATCTTTTCTGGGTGTTAACCAAAAAAAGTGAAAATGCATCATCAACTATTAAGCACCATAGAAATGGTAGTTTTCTTAACTGAGGTATAATTGACATTAGTTTCAGGTGTATAACATAATGACTCAATATGTGAAATGATCACATTAAGTTTAGTCAACATCTGTCACAATACACAGTAACAGAATTTTTTTCTTGTGAGGAGAATTTTTAAGATTTATTATCTTAGCAAGTTTCAAATATGCACTATAATATTATTAACTTAGTCACCACATTGTACATTACATCCCCATGACTTAAAGCTCTAAGTTTCTACCTTTTGACCCTCTTAACCCTTTTGCCCACACCCTACCTGCTGCCTGTGGCAACCACAAATCTGCCCTCTGCATCTCTGAGCTTGTTTGTTTGTTTTAGATTCCAATTACAATCTCACTTTTTTTTCCTATTAGTTTGCTTGGCCGGATTTTTTGAAAGGCCATCTGGTGTAAATGGGAAAAACATGGCTTTGGAGGCAGCAGATACAAGTTTAAATCCTAGCATCATGTTTTATCACCTGCTTGGCCTTGGGCAAATTAATGCACCTTTTGTGGGTGTCAGTTTCCTCACCTATAGAACAAGAATACTACGACCTCTCTCATATATTGCATTAGAAATTAACATTTGTCAAGTATGCTCAATTCTGTTTATTCCTCATTTCATCCCCACAAGCCTGCACAAGTCTAGACAAGTCTCCACACTGCAGCTCTTCCAAAATTCCACATAACCCCTAATGTCTTCCAAGAGCATCTTTAGGGCAGAGATCATCTACTTCATCACCAACCTCACTTAGTGTACGAAGTGGAACTGAGTAAGTTTATTACATCCAGGAATTCCCATCCATCTTTGTGGTAAATATATAAGAATAACATAAACTAAAAACCAGGATACTCTAACAAAATAAATATCAATCTTACTTCATTTCTCTGTACACAGAAAGATCCACTTTCACTTATATACAGCTCCTTTTTTCCAACAGGTACTAAGAAGAAAAAAGAATGTAAGACAAGCCACAGTCACCTTTATCGTTCTCCCCAAAAATAAGAGATTTAAGAATATCAGTTCAACTGATATTTATATTAAATGTTTACTTATTTACTATATTAAATATATATTCAAAGTATAAAACTGACCCTTTACTTATTTTGGGTTTTTGTTTTTGTTTTTTATCATTATTGAATAAAAATATCAGGGTTCTAAAGCACCAGGAGCAACAGAGGATAGGGAAGCTAACATCCAGACCTTGAGCCTCCCAGAAGAACAGAGTGAAACCAAGAAGCTATTTTCCCCAACTTCTGATAGTTATAACCACCTATTAATCAGAGTTGGCATAAGGGATAAAATCTTTTTGCCAGTCCTATTCTAGCTTCTCTTCACTTCCCAGCTGTGAGGATTCAAAAATCACCTTAATTCTACTTCAAAAATGCTTCCTCCAATCAAACTCTCTTCTGCATCTCAACAGCCTCTACTTCAGGTCGCCGCTGTTTTAACAGCTTCCTAAGTGCTATCTCTTTCACAATACCACTAGAGTGACTTTCTGTAACACAATTCTGACGGTATCCTCTCTGGTTTAAAACCTTATACTAGGTGGATCATTTCCTATCATTTCAGGATAAAGTACACACTTGGCATAGCATAAAAGGTTATTCATGTCCTGTCCCCATCTAACTCTGGTCTCTTTTCTCATGGTTCCCTAACATGTACCTAATTCTAAAGCTACAACCAAACTCCTTTGTTTTTCCCTAAGCATGTAACGAAGCTCTCACACTCCCTTTTAACATCCTGTTATACGTTCATACACACTACCTCATTACATGCCCGTCTTTGCCTCCCTGGTAAATTCCTTCAAAACTCAGCATAAGAGTAGGACTAAGTTTGGTGCCTCTGTACACCTTAAAGATATATAATTTGGTCATCTTTCTATAATCCTCAGTAGAAAGCAAGACCCTGAAGGGTAGAAACTCTTTTTAATCACAGTAGAAAAAACACAGTACATAGCAGAAGCTCCATAAATAAGCTAAATAAGTTAATAAAGGGCCTGACTGATTTCAGTTTTAGTATAAATCAAAGGGTTTTTGTGAGATCCTCTGGCAAAATAAACACCAGTCATCAGGTTATTCCATAGACAGTAAACCTGGAGTTCTAAATAAATTATTACAAATTAACACTGACTCAAACATAATAAACATGGTTGTAAAATATCAAAAGATAATGTGAATTGTTAACTAAGGTGTACATAATATGTTACCTAGAAATAATGGAATCCAAATGAGGTACATGATTACTGGGAAAGAGAAAACTGAGATCCAGCACTATGGATGAATTTAAAAAACCCTCTTCACAGACAAGTTCCACTCGTAACTTTGCAAGTCATTATTATACAAGAGTGACCAGAAATTAGTATCTCAACTACTACTGCAATGTTTACATTTATATAATTCTCTTCCTCTAACATGTAATTTTTAATCTAATTAAGTAGGGAAAAAAAATTTTAAGCTTCTAGAAACATAAGTAAATTTCACTGAGTTCCAACAGGTGATGGCACCATGGAAATCCATAAGAATAGCTGCCAAACAAGACCAACATGTTGAAACAGGGCAGAAAGGAAGACAAAGAAAAAAGGAACAGCACATGTTCCTGAGATCAGCTTCTCTGTCCTCAACACCTTTCATATATCCAGCAAAGATAATGGTAACAAGGGAATTACCTTGTACGTTCTTAAAATCAAGAAATTCATATCCAACCAGAAAGGCTTGTCATAACTATGCCTCATCATCTATTAACAGTCAAGTCAAAGCTTACAGTTATTTGCCAGTACATGAAATTCACATAACCTTCAAGACAGGAACTAATGGTAAATTACTTTGAAAAGTAGCATGGACAAATTACCCAAGATTTCAAACCACCAGGCAGATTTCCTGGTAGCATACCATTTTACTTCCTCCTACCTCTCCACTTCCCACTTTCCTATTACCTAGTCCTGTTATCCTATTCCAACTACCTTCCTATTACTCAGGCGCAGACAAAAACAAAAAACAAAAAAACAAAAACAAAAAAAACCCACAACAATGTAGTGGTTAAGAACATGGGATTTTTTTTTTAAGATTTTATTTTTAAGTAATCTCTACACCCAACATGGGGCTCAAACTTACAACCCCAAGATCAAGAGTCACATGTGTGGGGCTCCTGGGTGGCTCAGTCAGTTAAGCAACCAAATCATGGTTTCAGCTCAGGTCATGATCTCAGGATTATGGGATTGAGCCCCGTGTCAGGTTCTCAGTTCAGCACAGAGTCTGCTTTGGATTCTCTCTCTCCCTCTCTCTCCTGCTCTCTCTCAAATAAAAAAATTAAAATCTTAAAAAAAAAAAGTCAAATTCTCTACCAACTGAGCCAGCAAGACACCCCAAGAGCATGGGACTTACAGCTAAAATGGAGATGGTCTGAATCCTGCCTTCGCTAGTTACTATGATTGCCCTGTGATCTAACTTGGGTTCTCAAAGCCTCAGCTCCTCATCTGTAGAACAGAGACAATATATTTTTCTGTTAGGGTTGTCCTAAGAATTAAATTATGGAAGATACAATATATAAAGTGCAATCCCATGCCTGGCACAGTAAACTAAATAAAAAGAGCCACTAGAGAATCTGAGAAATGAGTAAGTATAAAGATAGATGTAAGCAAATCAGAAAAATCTGAGAATAGAATATTGTATTTTACACTAAGCTGACAGTATAAGAGCTCACAAAGTATTTCACAGTGTTTTACAATGTTTTGTTTACTATAGGTAGGGAAAGAATAAATCAACAAAGCACCACCACCATCACCAAAAACCAAAGAATATAATATGAAAACTTATTCCATGATCTTATATCCCACAAAAAAGTTTAAAAATCCTTATTCAGTTTACAGCCTCTTCATGATCTAACCCCAACCTATTTTTTTTTTAAAGATTTTATTTATTTATCAGAGAGAGAGAGGGGGAGAGAGCGAGCACAGGCAGACAGAATGGCAGGCAGAGGCAGAGGGAGAAGCAGGCTCCCTGCTGAGCAAGGAACCTGATGTGGGACTCGATCCCAGGACGCTGGGATCATGACCTGAGCCGAAGGCAGCTGCCCAACCAACTGAGCCACCCAGGCGTCCCACCCCAACCTATTTTTTAGCCTCATCTCACTTCTATGCTTCCATGCAGTCAACACTGTCACTTGTAATACATAACCTACTTTCACAGTTCAACCTTGACTCAAACAACTCCTTCAACCTGGTTGCCATTCTCATCTCATTCCTTTTCCTATCCACTGAAACCTCAGTCATTCTGTCCCATTCTGTCCCTCCCTAGAAGAAATCATTATATACACCTCTCTATTCCCTGTGCTTAAACTTACATTTAAAGCATCTATTTCATGTTATCTAATTAGTGTTTTTCTGCAGGCCTCTTCCTCACTAGATCCTAAGCTCAATGTCATTCAAGGGGAGGCATTAATGGTCAGCTTAATGCAGACCATGAAATGTGATAAAATGAAGTAACTCTTCTTTACAAAGAGTATCCTTCTTGAGAGTAAAAAAATATCTCCATCATCTTTCTATGTTTTAACCAGAGCTTCACTGGCTTTCTATCATAACAAAGCTGTTTACTGGCCAGTAACACATATGTACAACAGCTTTTTAGCTTTTATTTTCTGAATATCCAGAAGTATCCATAAAGTAATACTGACCCTTCATGGGAGAACATTTTATGCCTTACTTATCAAATGACCTAACAGCCCACTTTAATTTCCATTAAACAAACAAGATATTCAATCTTTTTTGGTAGTCATTAAAACAAAGTGCATCAAAATAATTTTTTTGTTTTTATAATAATGATTGTCCCAAAACAAGATTTGATTTTAAAGTGTTATTTTGCAATCATATGAAAATCAATCTCATTATTTCATAACACACATACTACATACATACCTACACACACACATATATACACATTTACTTAAATAATTGACTTTTACAAACATCAACTCTTATTTCCCATATATGCAAACATGGTTGGAAAGCTGATTCACAACCAGAGTTTAATTCGTAACCAGACTACAGTTTAGACAGCTAAGTAAACACAACTTGACACATTTAAGTGCATAAATTTGATACAGATAATAGCACTATCAATTAGAAAGTAACAATTCTAGTTCATTCAAATTCTAATTTTAGTTTTGCTAGTGCACCACTTCTACCTTAGGCAAATCACTTAGCCTCTCTAAATAAGTATCACATATATAAAATGACACTGGATCAGACAAAATTTCTCATACCTTCTTGATCACAAAATTCATCCAAAACGCCTGCTTAAAAATACATATCCAAACCCCTCTTCTAAGGTACTAATGTCACAGTTCTGAAAAGAGAAATGGGAATCTATTCAAAGTTCCCTGGTACTCATGTTCCTCAGGTTCCTCTTCTTTAGAAAGTTTTATACATACTGGTTTCTGATTTCTAAAGTTCTTCCTGGCTATAAAATTCTACGAAATGTAAGATTTTATGATCCTGATCAAAGTCCCCAGCCTAACCTAGTGATACGGAATGTAATACTCATACAAATTCATTTTGCTATGGAAGGAAGTTTGAAATCTGCTCTGTATGCTTAAGCTATATTTTTCAGCATCTGAGTCCATTTGCCACAAGTCCCTAAATTTTCAGATTATCCTAGATATCAGTATTATTTTCACAAATAATTTAATAGATAATGTGATTTGGGCTACAGCATACTTTCAGTTGAAGATATTCCCCTGTGACTTCAATGTACACAACTCTTCCTCTGCTAACTATTCAGTCATACACTTAATGCTGATTCAAGCACACATCAAGTTTAGTTCTCAGAACAGTAAGCATTTCAGCATTGTAACTGTATATTGTTTGCATTTGTCTTTTACTCACATATTTGTAATAGTTAATAGGCAGATCATAGCTACAATCTCTTCCCACGTCTACAGATAGTGATTATGTGCTTGATGAACTTTAATGCATTATAATTATTAATTGGCTTTAAAACACAGTGTCTAAAATATTTTCCCACTGATATAAACACAGAAGAAAAATTTTAAACCTAGGGGCGCCTGGATGGCTCAGTGGGTTAAGCCGCTGCCTTCGGCTCAGGTCATGATCTCAGGGTCCTGGGATCGAGTCCCGCATCGGGCTCTCTGCTCAGCAGGGAGCCTGCCTCCCTCTCTCTCTCTCTGCCTGCCTCTCCATCTACTTGTGATTTCTCTCTGTCAAATAAATAAATAAAATCTTTAAAAAAAAAAAAATTTTAAACCTATACTCTCCAAAAATCTGCCTATAAAAGCATTGTGATAAAAAAGCATATGTTCTCCAACATGTGTTCTCATTTAAAAAAAGAAAAAAAAAAGGCATTCCTCCCAAGCCCCAACCCACCCCGAAATTAATAAAATCTGCTTAGTCAAACCGACCTTATACTTATGTTGATACTTTTGTTACTATCATGTGAATTTTCCAAGAGACTGTAAGGCAGCACACAGAAATAAAGATCCCAAAAGTACTAAAATAATTTAGAGACGAAAGCAGGGGGTGGTATTGGAAGTCAATCTATTCAGTGCTAAACACTATTTTCCGTTTTACTTTCCAAAAAGCAAGACAAAGGAGAAAAGTGAAACTTATTACTCCTACTCTAAAACCAAACAAAACAGTTTCTTAAGGAACAAAGTTTTTAACAGTACTCTGAGAAATGTTCTCATATAGGTTTTTGAAAACTGTAATATAATATTAATAATATCATATAATCAAAATTTCACAGCAATTGAGAAGCTTTAAATCAAACTGTGACAAAAGCTGAAAGTATAGACATAAAGAACAGGTCAATACATTTGACACTGAAGAGGGTCAAGATGAGGTAGTCACACATGAAGTATTCTAAAACCCACAGAAAGAAGTCAGAACCAGACAAAGAGCAATTCTGTATCACTTAAATCATGGTCTTTAAATACCATTTCCTACAACCGAATTTAAATATATTCACAGCTATCACCAGGATCAAATATAGTGTGAAAGAAACCCAATAGTAATGTTACTAGCTGTTTTCCAAACCCCTCATTTTTAAATTAATTCTACAAGTATCTTTTTATTTTATCTTACGTGCACCAAACTGCACTAGGAAAATAATCCTGAAAAAGTGAAGTTTGTTTCTTCTTAAAGAGGACGTGAAATAGATAACAGGTTACCTAAAGGATCTAACTGTATCTGAAAAAGCAGCTACTAAGCAAACAAAGATTCATGAAGTCAGTGATATGCTTTATAACAATCTACTTGGCCTTGAAATAATGGAAGCAAAAATAATCATAGCTGCAGCATCCAATCAGTGCAGTGATTCTAGAGAGGCTGAATGTGAAATACTGCTAGGACACCTAAGTAAAATTCTGCTCACCCCTGCAGTGGGCAAACCATTCACATACATGATATGCATCCAAAGCAGACATAGAAAAATCAGAGGGTAACCATAAGGTGAATTTAAAGCCATCAATGAAAGCTGAAAATCTCCTATGTGATAATAAACATTCTTAGTTATCTTTAGTAATTCTATTATAAATCTATACATTCATTAACTAAATTTTTCTTGAGATATTATTCTCTATTTCTCATTAACAAATTGTTTTTTTTTTAAAGAACGAAAATAGGCAGAAAGTAGGTTATCACCTCAGTTAGTACTAGATTTGGTAAAATAATTTTCATTCATCCTTCTTCAACTTTATGATTTCGTATATTTCTAAATACATTCTTCTATATATATCTCTCCCCTTCTACAACTAGTCTCATGTAAGAACATGATTTAGTCAAATGTGCAAATCATTCTTTCCTTCTAATACCATTCTTGATGATGTTCAGCATTTTGTGAACTTAATGTGAACTTAAGCTAAAGTAGTACATCAGAATGAAGCAGTATACGATGAACCAAAATCTTGGACTTATCTCCAGAGACTATAAGGACAAAGCTCCTGAATGCTTGTCACAGCTTAGAGCCCTTCATTCACAAGAATGAACTAATAGTTATTAAATAAACTAAAACATATGATATGCAGAAATTTACCAAGAGGTCATTCTAGTATGTAAATGAACACAAATCTTTTTCCTAATGAGGATAAAATCAAGGATACACTTCCTATCTCTTCTAGATAGTCTCTATGACAGAAAAAAATAAGTTTTTAAATTAAGTAAAAATCACTTCAAAGGAGCTAGAAAGAATGTAATTGTTTTTCCTGGGTATTAGAATGGCACCAAGCATTCCAAAATAGTTTATGAAAATCTTCCTTCACATGGAAACAAGGTTTATAAGAAAATGACAGTCTTTAAACTCTAGGCAGAGATGACAATCCAATTTCAAAACATATTTCCCTCCGTTTTATAATACAATTCACACTCAAAGGTATGCACTTCAAACAAAGTACTGTTGAATAAATATAGACTCACCATCTGTATGGGTTTCTTGTGGAGATCTCGTTCAGTTACCAGTTTTTCTTGGTCAGTGACATAAAGACCTTTCTGTGCTAAAGCCTGGATTACAGCATCATGGCCCAAAAGGGGTTTTGCAGCATCACTCTTGAGAATGAGACTCCCAGCACGACAATATAGTTCAGCTGATAGAAGCAAATTAACAACAGGAGGTTTGATGTGTTCCTGATCATACTGATCAGTGTAAAACGGTTCTCGAAGTTCCTCTGGCACATTTTCTATAAAGATTAAGATGAAAAAAATTCTTAGGGTATGTTTATAAAAGAAACACAATTTATTTAATAATTATTATGTCACAGAAGATTCCTTTTAAAAATAACAATAACCCTTTAGCTAAAAAGGTAATTTATTAGAGCTTGGCAAATAATCTAGAATAAAGGAGATAGAAATCTCCTTTACAGAAGATATTGTTCCAAGTATAATCTAAAAAGGGACTACAAAGGAAACAAAGAGAAAAGTTTTCTAAGTCCAGTGCCTCTGAGGAAAGTTTTCTCACATGCATACTCAAATGCACAGAATGTGCGAAAAGATTCCTAAAAACTAATTTCAATGAATGCCCTCACATTCAAGTAGTCAACCAGAAAATGCACTATAACAGATACTGTAGGGAGAATGCAAGCCCTTGCCAAATGGCAGCATAAGATCATTTGCCCAAAGTTGTACAGCTAAGCACTTGCAAAACAAAAACTGCTTAACTTAGTGTGTCCCTCTGTCTCAGGGTCTCTGGTCTCTTGCCCTTCTTGCTTAGCCTGCTGAAGGTATTTACAGACCATGACAGCTATAGTTTAGGGGAGAACTACTCTTAAAAATCCCTTCACCTATAAATCACTACTACCTTCACCTTACCACTCACCATCCTACCCCAACAAGCCCTCCAGTACATCCAACGGACATAGAAATGGAGATACAGAAAGGAGAATATATAAATGGGCCATGTGAAAGAAAACAAATTCTCCTGAGTTTCTTTTCTGCCAGCGATTTCCCTTGAACAATGTCAAGCCCTACTCTCTCAAGGTCTACTTCTAGAACACTGTTAGGAGCTGCTTTTATATCTGATGGCAGCCAGATTACCAAAAAAGCAACAAACAAAACACTTCTCACTGTTTTACAAGTTTTCTTGTTTTCTACCTTGAATGTCGTCCTCTTCCTCCCACTCCTTAGCTGGACTCTGTGCTCTTAACCAAAGCCAATGTAAGAATGAGGTTTGTCTTCCAAAAGGAAAGGCAAGCATCTAAGTTACAAGCTACCGTGGAGCTACAACCACAGGACCTGATAGCTCTGGCGTGACACCTAGCCAGTCCCTTGCCTGCCTTCTCTTTGAAAAGTGAGGTTTCAAAGCCAGACAACCCCAATCACTGGTATTAAGAATCTTCTGAATAGACAGCTTTAATACAAGCTCAAAATAAGTCACAGGACTAATCAAAGTGATCATTTTAAAAATATATTCACAAAATATTAATATACTCCTCAGCAATTCTCACCCTAAAGTTTTGTTTTTTTTTTTAGATTTTTATTTATTTATTTGACAGACAGAAATCACAAGTAGGCAGAGAGAGAGAGAGAGAGAGGTGGAAGCAGGCTCCCTGCTGACCAGAGAGCCCGATGTGGGGCTCGATCCCAGGACCCTGGGATCATGACCTGAGCCGAAGGCAGAGGCTTTATCCCACTGAGCCACCCAGGAGCCCCTCACCCTAAAGTTAAAGAGCTTTTATTATTTAGAAAAATATTTTCACCAGAAGTGCCTGGTTGGCTCAGCGGGTTAACTGTCTGACTTTTGGTTTTGACTCAGGTCAAGACCTCATGGCTCATGAGACTGAGCCCCACCTCAGTGGGGAGTCTGCTCAAAGATTTTCTCCCTCTGCCCCTACTCCCACACACATGCATACACATGCCCTCTTTCTAAAATAAATAAATATATCTTTAAAAAATATTTTTTCATCAAACATTATTACAATAATGATTGCATTGATCATTTTATATACCATCATGGTTCTGGAGAAATTCAAGGAGTTAGAAATAATTCCCACCTTCAAGAAGTCAATAATCTACAAGAAGACTAGACAGACAAATGAATTAAGCAATTCAGAAACAATGAATGAGTAGGCATCAAATGAAAGAAAATAATTGCTAAATGAACAATCGTTCTAAATGAACTGTTAAGTGCTTAAAAGTCCAAGCAAGCAGCATCACAGTGGGCTGAGATGACTTCTATGTTAAGAAAAAGGATAAAAGAATAGGCAGAATTTATTTAGCTAAAAAAATAAAAAATAAAGAGTATCTAAACAGAAGGGGAGAGCCAGGGAGAGAAAGAGAAGATGTGAAGAGACACCAAATTCAATAATCTGGGTGGAGGAAAGGGTTCATGTAAGAGTAAGCAGTAAAGCTGGAATGGGAGGCAAGGGATAAGACAAAAGTAGTATCTCTTTTAAAGATGCAGGCTTTATACAGTAGCAAGGAAATGCTTACTGTTTAAAAGGAGAAGAGTGACACATTAAGAATGATGTTGGGGGGGGGTCGCCTGGGTGGCTCAGTTGGTTGAACACCTGACTTTGGCTCAGGTCATGACCTCAGGGTCCTGGGATGAGCCCCACGTCAGGCTCATCATTCAGAGGGGAGTCTGCTTCTCCCTCCGTTCTTCTCCCTGCTCAAATTCTCACTCGCACTCTCTCTCTAACAAATAAAATTAAAAAAAAAAAAATAGAATGATGTTTGGGGATAATTAATCTGATCTTCAATACTGACAGTGGTGAAAATCAGACATAGACTATAAAGGTAAGGAAATGAAGTGTGAAAACCAAGAAGTAAAAGACATAAAGAATTACTTAATACAAACCCAAAAATACCCAGGAATAAAGCAAAGGGAGGGGGTGAAGATGGCAAAGACCGTTGGGCCTGGGTTACCTGGGAAACAGTGATAACATTAATAGAAAAAAGAAAATCAGAGGAAGCACTAATTCTGGAAGCAAGATCATAAACTCAGTTTTAGAAATGCTGATTTAAAATGACAGCAAAAATATCCAAAAAGCAGCGGGGGATATAGGACTCTGGAAAGAGGTCAAGAGTAGATATATCAATTTGGGATTCTCGTGAAATCTAAAAATATCATCCTCATTTAATAATTAAAAACACTTTTCCTCCTTCATAGCTACCTTAACCAATAGTGAGCCAGCCTTAAACTTAACAGCTGCCTCACCCCAGGTATAAACTACAGAATACAGTGTTGGTAAATTAAATTTAGTATCATAGGAACTATATAGAAGTTATTTAGTCGAACTCTAAAAGAGAAATTATTTAATTTTAAGATAATTATTATAAGATATAGGCCTAATGGAGTTTAATTTCCTGTAACAATAAAAAAATACAGGTAACTTGGTATCTGAACATAAGCCATGCAAAGAAAAGTGACTGCTAATTTCCAGGATTACAAACTTCTCTCCCATACCTGTACATCCACCTAACATTCATTTATTGCTTTTATATCCATTCTCACACTGATCTTTTTAACAGCTTGGTAAAAGTGTTAGACAATCAGACAAAATGCAAATATATATTAGGAATTAGGAATATACTAATACTTACAAAGGACATTTATGTGTCAAGACACTGTCCTAAACATGCCTTCTATCATTCAATATTAACAATTCTCTTGCCCGCATTTTAAAGATAAGGAACCTAAGAAAGGCTATCTTGCCAAGGGCACATATTTGATAAATGCAGAGCCCTAGCTCAAAATCATCTGCTAAATATCTTAAAAAGTAACAATGGTTTGCCAGGATCACTAGGTTAGAAGGTGGAAGACATACAGCTGAGGGGCTATTTCCATTTTATTATGGCATACCTACAAAAGATATGAAAGTGCACATTTTAAAAAGATCCTAAAGCAGAAAGCAAAAAAAAAAAAGGAAAGGAAAGGAACCATAACAAGCCAAAGAATGTTTCACAAATATGACCAAAAAAGAGGGCCTAAAACAGATTTTTCCACCCCCTAAAGAATGCAAAACTGCAGAGTAAGTATTACAAAATAGGTCACTTTCAAAAACAAGTCTTCAAGCACTAAACATGGCTTAAAACAAGACTTCATTTTGCCAACTATCCAAAACTCTTTTAAGTTTGAAATTGTATCACATTGTGAAACAAAATGAAAGCTGTAAGAGCATTTTAGAAAACAGACAAAAATCAAAGATAAGAGGTTTCACCCTCTCCCTCACCTCCAGAACACAAAAGTTAAGAAATTAACCCGTAAGGAATGGATGAGTGAAACTCCACTCCTAAAATTGCAAAGGATAAGAGACAAGTTTTTCTTGTGTACCAGGACTTAAGCAGAACCTACCTTAATCATGTTATTATAAATCCTGACTAGATCTAAGTTTTGAAATTAACAATCACCTGAAATGCTTGAAGTACAAGTAAAGGGAGTAGACAGTGAATTGCTCAAGGCAATTTTCTATAAAGATGGGTTAGTTAGTAGTTGCATACATATACCAGCAAATGATATACATTTCTTTAAAACAATGAAGGGTAGAGAGGTAAGAGGTGAATGCGTTTCAGAAATATCACCATGCTTGGTCATGAGAACACTGCCTTATTTTCTAAATCTAAAAAAAAATCTCTAAAATAATTACTGAGAAAGAACTAGTGAGTTTGAAAAATTCCAACTGAAAATAAGACATAAATCTTGAACTTGAAATTAACCAAGACATGAAATGGTCAACAACATGGAAAAAAACAATAGTACCAGTATCAGAGAAAGTTAGGAGTCATTTTTTATCTCTGAAAACGGAAATACTTTTTAAAACCCACTGTTGACAAAGATGTATCCTTATACATGACCAAAGGGCAAGGACCATATCTGTCTTATTCACCAGGATATAAATTCCCAATTCCTAACTTAATGCCTAGTACATGGTAAACACTCAATACATAGCTAATAAATGAATGAAAATGTTTTTATTTTTTAATTAACATATAGTATATTATTTATTTCAGGGATATAGGTCTGTGATTCATCAGTCTTACACAATTCACAGCGCTCACCATAGCACATATGCTCCCTAATGTCCATCACCCAGCCACCCCATCATCCCACCCCCTTCCCCCGCAACAAACTTTAGTTTATTTTTTAAAAAAAAATTTTTTTTAGCCCTGTCCTAAAAGGACTCTAATATTTCAAACCTCCCCTGAACTCCCAGATTCTGTGCTAGTCATCCAAATTTATTCCTTGCACCTATCTTTAAAAACTCTAGGGGCGCCTGGGTGGCTCAGTGGGTTAAGCCTCTGCCTTCGGCGCAGGTCATAATCTCAGGGTCCTGAGATCAAGCCCTGCATCAGGCTCTCTGCTCAGCAGGGAGCCTGCTTCCCCCTTCTCTCTGCCTGCTGCTCTGCCTACTTGTGATCTCTCTCACTCTCTGTGTCAAATAAATAAATAAAATCTTAAAATACATACATACATACATACTTACCTCCCTAGTTATCTCCCTAGGCCACTCTTCTGCAAAGAAGTAAAACCTTCAAAACCAAACCTCTTTTCAGTTAACCTACATTCACTACCTTTAGGAGGCAGCACGATATAGTGGGGAAAACTGGGGCTTTTTGAAAGTACGGGCTTTGGATTTAAAAAGAGGAGTTTGAATTTTACCAGTTACCTGCTACAGGATTTTGAGTAATTAATTTCTCTGAGTTCAAGTTTCTCCATATTCTGCAGATATGACTCAGCCTCCTCCTTCTTCTACCCCATCTCCCCTCCCACAATGGCCCACTATGCTCCAGACATCCAAGTCTTTCTGTTGTGACAGCATGCCTAGTTTGTGCCTTTTGGCCTGTACACCAGCTCTTCCTTCTGCTTCTAATGTTCCTCCCTCTAACCTTCACGTATATAGCTCATTCCATTCTGATCTCAGCTAAACATTACCTCCTTAGATATACCTTCCCTGACCACCCATTCAGTAATCTTATTTTAATCCTCTCTGTAACAGTTAATACTACTCTATAATATGTATGTTTATTTCTGCCTCTTTCCACTACAATGTAACCTCAAGGAGAGGAGGATATTTCTCCATCCTGTGTCATTGGCACCTAAAACAGTGCCTGGAACATAGCAGGTACTCAAATGTTTACTAAAACAACATAAAGTACCTAACCATAGGGCTTTGCCTTCAAATGAGATGAACTCCCTCTACCCTTCTGCTTATAAAATGATGTATTAAGTGCTGTTCAGCATTCCTGAGCTTAAATTATCTCCTCCACTCCTCCCACTACCCTATGAGACTAAAGCACCTCTTCTGAGTCTCAGATCCTTGTAAGCCAGCTAGCCTACTCAACTCTTCACTTGGATGTCACAAAGAAACCCCAAATTCAAAATGCGTGCCAAGCTTTTCACTGACAAGGGGAGTTACAAATATAGGAAGGGACTAGAAATGAATTAGAAAGACTAGAATGAACTCTGGTGTTGGACTAAAATGCAAAGCATCATTATGAACACATGGTGTTTTATATCTGTCTATATAGAGAAAGAAATAGATGTACTTTATGTTATGTGTGTCTTCCCTAGCTCTGTCTGTGAACACCCAGAAGGAATAAACCTAGCATCTATATCTTGGTTTCTCAAAGAAACCAAGGAAAGAAACAGCGATTTCCAGAGCTGGAGAAGACAAAGTACAAGAGGAGCTAAGAATGTCTTTGTATGTATGGGGCAGGGGGGCAGGAGGGAGAGGTTTGTGCACATGTGCCAAAAAGAAAGAAAATGCCACCAAATGATGGGGCCATGTCAAGAGGACACAGGATCCAGAGGAAAGGCAATTCCACTGGCCAAATCTGGGACAATATGAACATCAAAATACATAATGATAATAAAGGATTATAACCCACTGAATTAACAAGAATCAATGACTCCATCCTGATATAAATGAAAAAGTAGCAAAAGAAAAACCTATTTCTTATTGTAGAACGTCAATTAATAAATGGGAAAAAATAGTAATAATCAATAGTAATAACTGACAAGCAAGAATCATTACTGTATGCTAAAATGGCAGATAAAAGTTCGACGAACAGGACATTTCAATTCTTCTCCCCATAAATTATCAACTCAAAATGGAATAATTTTATGGTGCAGAAACATGGCAGATACCACTTTAACCAACTGATCAAAGGTAACATCACCAATACCAAAACAAACATTATCTGTCTCCTGATACAATTTACTGAGGATATAGCATCTCTTCTGAGGTAATTCTGCCAGATCTGCCTAACTTTAATCCAGAAGACTCTTTAGACAAATCCAAATTGACATTCTATAAAATAACTGGTCTACTGTATTTATAAAACAAAAACTTTAATTTTTTTTTTTTTATTCATTTGAGAGAGATACAGAGACAGAAAGCACAGGCAAAGCCAGAGGCAGAGGGAGAAGCAGACCCCGGCTGAGCTGGGAACCTGACTTGGAGCTCGATCCCAGGATCTGAAGATCATGACCTGAGCCAAAGGCAGACCCTTAACCATCTGAGCCACCCAGCTGCCCCTGTAAGACAAAAATTTTAATGAAAGAAAAAATCAAATTGTGGGCTCATACCTTATGGAGCATTAAGAGGAGAAATTTCCTACTTCTTTCCTCTCCCTCTGCCCCACCAACCTCCCTAACATCATTATATATTAGGGAAGATGTCAAGCTGTTCAATCTTAGGAAGAATGGAGGGTAAGGAAATCCCCTCTGGCTAAACATCTCTCCTCTGTGGCTGCCTAGATGCCAACTGTTTTGTCTCTAGGTGCCTCCCAGGCACTCTTGCCCAAGTCCCTGAGCAATGCAGGTATGGAGCTCTATAAGGGGGTGACAAGGGTATGTCTGTTGGTGGAAACAGGTGGTGATTGTAGCAGTGATGAGAGGGGGTGCAAGGGTGGGTCAGATGCCAAGGAAGGGAAGAAAGGGAAAGGAAAAGGACAAGAAAAAAGAAAGCCAAAGAAGATGGCAGGAGGAGGAGTGGGCTAGGAAATGGTCTCCAGTGTCTGGATTGCCAACAATCCTTGTCTGGGAGCAGGTAGGTCTCTGTGCGCTTTGTTTTTCTTCATAGTGTCTGGGTATTCTTGTTGGGACACTTTCAGCGCCAGCATCCATCCCAGGATCTCATCATCATCCCAATCATTCGGACCAAAGATAGAGGGGACAGCTGCTATATAAGAGCCCACACTCCAGAGCAGGGGATAAGAACGCAAGAGGGGAGGCAGCCCAGTCAGCCCCTGCAGAGAACTGGCTGGTTGTACTACAGAGTGAAGGAAGTTTGGCAAGAGCTAAGACAATGCCTAGGGAAGAATCCAGAGGGCCAGCCTCAGCATGCAGCTCAGGGTGCTCCATCTTTAAAAGTAGCAATATCGTGAACAACAAAGACAGACCAAAGAACAATTCCAGTTTAAGGAGACTAAAGAGACAAGTCAACTAACTGCAATGCATTGATCCTGGAATGGATCTTGGAATGGGGCGGGGGAGGCAATAATGTCATTAAGACAATTGGCAAATTGGAATTTGGACTGTGGATTAGATAATATCATAGCAAAGTTAAGTTTCCTGATTTTTATAAATTTTATTGATATTATATAGAAGAAACGAATCCTTCATTTTAGGACACAGACTGGAATATTTAAGGGTAGGGAACACAATGTCTCTCATACATTCTCAAACAGTTCAGAAAATATTATGTATATATGCATGTACATATACATACATACACACGTGTTTATGTGGGAGGGTGAGAAAAAGAAAATGATAAATGGGACAAATTGTTAACAATTGGTAAATCTGGCTAAAGGGTACTCGGAAGTTCTTTGTACTACTGTTACATATTTGAAATTACACTGAAAGTTATGAAACCTCAAAATGTCCCAAATCAGTCTTTTTCCTTAAACCCGACCATCTTCCAGCATTCCCCACATCGATGAACGATACCACTATCCATCTAGTTGCACAAGCCAGAAACCTAGCAGTCATCAGTAATGCCTCCTTCCTACTCAGCCCCCAGATAAAATCCATCCCCTTCCCACAGTGTCAACTCACATCTCCCGGGGTCCAGGCTATCGGTGCTTCTCATGTGAATTACCTTATTTACTCCTCATCGCCTTCACACATCCACTCCTGTCCCTATTTCAAACCATACTCTCCTACAGCCAGAATTTGCTTATTTGCCATAGCAAATTTGATGTTACACACCACCATGGAACCTTTGGGTTTTCAAAGACCTTCAGCACCTTCAGGGATTAAAATCCTCAGGGCACCTGGGTGGCTCAGCTGGTTAAGTGCCTGCCTTCAGCTCAGGTCATGATCCTAGGGTCCTGGGATCGAGCTCCAAGTCAGGTTCCCAGCTCAGCCGGGGTCTGCTTCTCCCTCTGCCTCTGCCTTTGCCTGTGCCACTGCCCCTCCCCTGCTTCTGCATTCTCCCTCTAATAAATCCTTTTTAAAAAAATGGATTAAAATCCTCCCTCGGACCTTAGAAGGAGGAAGTAATCCTGTCCCTACCCACCACTTTGTATTAGGCATCCCTGCTAGCCACATTCAGTTCCTAACAATCACACACCCTTTCAATACAGAACCTTTGCCTTTGTACATTCTGGTCACTACTGAGAATGGTTTTCTCCCCATTCTTTACCCTTTCAGTTTCTGGGGGGCCAGTGATCCACTCAGTTTCGTGCAATTCCCATCCCCAATGAAAGGAAGAACATACTATTTGTCCTTCCTTCCCTGTATCTCAGTGTAATGTACTGTTACTTTCTATTCTATTCAATTATAAAAGAGTAAGTTTGTGGTTTTTAAAATATAGGTGAAAGTATAGATAAGCACTAGTAAGCAAGAAGTTTGTTAAACACAGAATCCAAAGAATGTGTTAAATAAAAGGAAGTGGTTAATGTGTATGTTAAACATAAAGGAATGAAAAAAACCCCAAAAAATACCTAATATTCATGAGGTATCTAGGCACTTAATATCCATGACATATTGAATATGTATGAGACTAAACAAACAAGAGGCAGTGAACATTAAATATACATGAATACTTAATATCTGTTGAGACCTTAATGTGGCCACCCACTGGTGACACCCATTCTGGCCTATCTGTCCCCTGACCAAGCAACACAAAACCCATTGCTATTCATTAGGCTTATGGGTAAGCTACAGCTGTGGCAGACATGCTTGTTCCTGTTGTCTCTCTGATACAAGTGTGTATCACTGGCCTATGTGTCACTATGGGCCTCCTTGTTCAAACTTCAACTCCAGTCCTTGTGACCATACCATCATCATTAGGGAAGGCTAATGTAGCAGAAAGAGATGGACATAAAAACACTGTACACTGCAGGATTCAGGGAGCACAGTTCTTTCTCCCTGCTTGCGTTCTACCTTAAATATGTTAACTTACCTCATCTTTTTCTCCTTGCTTCTCACTGTAAATTGATTTAACAAACCATATGATTTAAGCATTTTAAATCATATGAGCCCTTTTATATGTGAGCCCTTCTTTTTCTGTGACCTCTGGAGTAGTTTGCCTGGTAGTATACTTGAAGGCTACCATTCATTAAGGTAATTTCCCACATAGAATAACCATATACTTGACAAAGAAAAGTTTCTTTTCTTTTTTTTTTTTTTTTTAAGATTTTATTTATTTGACAGACAGAGATCACAAGTAGGCAGAGAGGCAGGCAGAGAGAGAGAGGAAGGTAAGCAGGCTCCCTGTTGAGCAGAGAGCCCGATGCGGGGCTCGATCCCACGACCCTGAGACCATGACCTGAGCCGAAGGCAGAGGCTTAACCACTGAGCCACCAGGTGCCCCAAGAAAAGTTTCTTTTTAAAGGAGCTTTCCAGCTAATAAATGAAATCATGACAGTCAGAGAGTTAACTAGACATTAAGGGCCTCCTGGTAGAAATATGTACCACGTGTGAAGTATGCCAAAAAAGAAAGAAATAAACTTCAATCTGTACAATCCTATAGACTTAACTGCCAACTTATAAGAAACCTACTAAATAATACCAGAGAGATCCAGACTACAGGAAATTTTAAAGGACACTCTGTAAATACTCTCTCCAGTAAATAAAGGCAAGCAAGACAAAATGAGATGTAGGAGAAGCCTATATATTTAAAAAAAAAAAAACAAAAAACACACTTAGACTTATCAACCAATTATAAAATATGACCCTTATTTGGATACTGACTGGAACAAGTGAACTATAAAACAAAATAAATAAATAAAAACAAAGATTCATGTGACAATCCGAGAAATCCTAACACTGATGATACAGAGTGCTGTGACAGACAGTGCTGTGATGATGGCAGTACCGTGGTTATGTTTAAAAAAAGAGTTCCTGACTTTGAAGATATAAACTAATATATTTATAGATGAAATGATACAATGTCTGGGATTTGTTTCAAATAGTCAGTGTGGCTAGAAAAAAATCAGTGTAACTGATAAATCAAGATTGGCTATGAGTTGATGGTCATGGGGGTTGGATAAAGAGTACATAAAAGTTTATTGTCACTGCACATATTTGGTATCTTCTAAAGAGAAAGAAAAAAGAGAATACAGAACGTCCATTCAGTGATTAGGAAAGAGCTCTGAATACTGTGATATGTGGATGTGAGGCCTACACCTACCACAGCCATTTGCTTCCACAGAGAGAGGACCGTGGGAGAATGAAACTCACACAAGAAGGGCAGAGCTAGGGAATCACTAAGAAATAGAACTGGATCCTTGATCAAATCAGATCAAAAGCCCATCCTGCCTCAGAACTTTTTCAGTTATGTAAGCCAATAAATCCTCTGTCCTATAAGCCAATTTGAGAGGGATTTTCTGCTACAAGTGAAGATACTTTGACATGGTCTTCCATTAACTCTCAACCTACTCTGGTCATGGTTCTGCCTCTACATTCCCCTCAATATGTTCTCAGCCACGTCAACAATAATTTCATCATTGCTAAATCTGACAGTTTTATTATGAGACTTCCTGCTCAGCTATACCTTATTCTCCTCCATCTCAATGTTCTCTTCCCTGTGCTTGAGATTCTACACTTGCCTGGCTTACTTTTGTCCTCTCTGGCTTCTCTCAGTCTGGCTCCTTTGATGGTTCTCCTGTCTTGGGTCCCCTTCTCTCTCCTCCATACCTTCCCTCAAAGTGACTGGCAATTACTCACTTTTTTTTATAACCACTTATGTGTATCATCCCAGAGGTCTTCTAAATTCGACATATGAATTTTCAAGGGACTAATGCACACACCACCATTTTAGATATTCCTCAAATTCAATGCTGTCCTCTCCCACATACATACACATAACTCTCTTCCATATACACAACTCTCTTCCACATGGCTCTCTTCTACTGTGCCCTTTCTCAGTAAACAGAAGCAATCTCAACACTCCCCCACTCTCATCTTTGCTTCCACATGTCCAATCAGTTACCAAGTCTGAACATTTACATTCATCCCCTTTTTCCATATCCACTGCCACCATCCAAATTCAAGGTGTTACCATCTCCCACCTGGACTATAGCTTCCTAAATATTTCCTTCTTTGTAACTCTTGGTCTCCCTCCAGTACATTTTCTACTTCCAAGAAATACTTTTTTTTTTTAATGTGGTAAAATATACATAACATACAATTTACCTTTTTAATTTTTTTAAAGGATCTTATTTATTTATTTGACAGAGAGATAGACAGCACAAGTAGGCATAGTGGCAGGCAGAGGGAGAGGGAGAAGCAGGCTCTCCGGTGAGCAGGGAGCCTGATGTGAGGCTCGATCCTGGATACTGAGATCATGACCCGAGCCGAAGGCAGACACTCAACTGACTGAGCCACCCAGGCACCCCCCTTTTTAATTTTTTTTTAAGAGTTTAGAAAGAGAAGGCTGCCTGCCTAGCTCAGTCGGTTTGAGCATCTGCCTTCAGCTCAGGTTATGATCCCAGTCCCACACTGCCTCGGGCTCCTTGCTGGGCAGGAAGTCTGCATCTCCCTCTGCCTGCCACTCCCCCTGCTTGTGCTTTCTCTCTCTCTCTCCCGCTATGACAAATGAATAAAATCTTTAAAAAAAAGGTTGAGAGAGACAGTGTTGGGGGTAGGGGGAGCAGACGAAGAGGGACAGAGAGAATCTTACATTTGATCTCATCTCACAACCCTGAGCCAAAACCGAGAGTCAGATGCTTCACCAACTGAGTCACCCAGATCCCCCCGCCACCAAATTTAATCATTTTTAATGTACTCCAAGAGCTCTTTTTAAAAACAGGTTTCTGATGATGTCACCTAACTTAAAACAAACTGAGTAGCTCTGGGTCCAGATAAGAAGATTTTTCCTAGATCAATTCTCTTATACCTTTTGAGTTTTCAATCTGTGCCTGTCTCACCTCTTCAAAAAATATTTTTGTGTCAAAAAGTAAGTTTTCAAGATCTTATAATCAAAATTTCTAGTATCTACTTAAAAAAAAGGAGGTCGCTAGAAAAAGAATTATTTCTGCTGTTTCAAAATTTGTTACATTACAAAGTTCTACAAAACTATGAATTAGAGAAAAATTAACAAGGTCAGCAATTCCTTTATTAGAATATCATCAAAAAAGAGAAGGGAAAACAAGAAGACAGCTGAAAAAGAGAATCTTGAGAGTAGTAGGAAATGCCAGCAGAAAAAAATAAAGCAATCTACAGTTGACTATCAAACAAACCAGGGGGTTAGGAGTGCCAACTCCATGCCCCAAGCAGTCAAAAACCCGCATATAACTTCTGCCTCCCCAAAAACCTGACTCTTAATAGTCTACTGTCAACCCGACGCCTTACTGATAACATAGACAGTTGATAACACATTTTGCATGTTATATTTATTATATACTGTATTCTCACAATTATACCTAACTTTCCTTAATTTTTTTCACCACTTCCAGGCTACACGGTTCATCTACAAGCTTTTTCAAATGATCATATACTTCAAAAAAATGATTCAATATATTTCTTGGGGGAAAAAAAAGTGTATACATGGATCCATGCAGTTCAAATTCATGTTGTTCACGGGTCAACTGTACTTTGAAACTTAACATTTGTTAAGGACAAATGTCTTTTAAAATATTTTAAAAGTTTTATCAAATGTCTTTTATTCCAAGAGCCTGAAGTACTTAGAATCTGCATACAATTCTTACTTTAGAGACAGAAAATGGTGTGAAGGAAAGAGCACATTCAAAATAACTTTTGAAGATCAAACACATACATTCCCAGGAGCCTAGGTTTGTGAAATATGGAGCAGGGAGATTAAAGGATATTTCTATTAACTGAAATTCCATCTCTTTATCTAAAGAAAATAGGACAGAGATACTTCATAAACCTTACTGGGCATAACACAGCAGAGTACAGCTGTAAGGATTACAGACAGAGCTCAGTGGCCTCTCTATTACTATATGCCTAGTCTCTGTCTTATGTTGTCTAGTTTGTAGTGAAAAATATTTTGAAATTATTGTAAGAAACATAACCCCATTCTACAAAGGTAAACAGAATATCTAAAGGTGGTCAAAGTGTGAGACTGAATTCTAACACTCTGCAATTTATTTTTTTTCTACAGAACTCAAAGCAGTGTATAAATGTTTATTATCACAACTCTTCAGCAAGTAGGGGGAACGAAGAGTACTTCAAGAAAATGCCCCAGAAAATAAAAAGAAGCAAATAGTAATAGGAGAACTGGAAAGATACTACTGCATAGGACTTAAATCTAAAATATTATATTGATGAAGAGTCAACATTTAAAAAGGGAAAACTGTGCAAAGCTTAGAATGGAAAGTGCTAAGTGTCATAAATGAAAACAACTGTTATCTGAGCTAAAGCACCAAGCCTGTCACTATTAATAAATGTGTAATTATTTAAGTATTAGTATTTGTAATTTACCTATCACAAAGGTCCAATAGCTAGTCTACATGGAAAACTAGATTCGCTGGGGATGGGGGGAGACTCTGAAATGACACACCAAGGTTAAATATATTTTCTATCCCTGTACTAATTTATCAAATAAAAGAAAGATTTAATATACTTTCAAATTCTGCAAAACAAATTTAAGACTTATATTTGAAAGGTTTCCATGTGTTCTTAACTATACTATAACTGTAATGAACTAGAGAAAGCATATAATATAAAGGTTAAAATACAAATTTTAGTATCATAAAGGATTAGACTCCAATTGTGGTTCCACCACTTATAATCACAAGCTGGATGATAAAGCCAAGTTATTTAAACCCTCTGTTTCCTCATTAACAAAAAGAGCAAACTACCCAATTTCCTGAATTCTTATCTTCCATTTGAAGACGTCTGAAATCAGAATGTGTTCTTAAAATCAACTTGGACTTTAATGTACAAAAACCTTTTTAAAATTGCAGGTGAATCTTATAATCTTCAGAGCAATGATTCTCAAGCTGAGGTCATTTTGCCCCCCAGGAGACAGAGGCAAGGTCCAGAGACATTCTTGGTTGTCACAGCTGGAGTGGAAGTGAGGGTGGAGAACACTGTCAGCTAGTGAGTAGAGGCCAGGGATGCTGCCAAAATCCTACAATGTAGAGCATGGCCCTCCACAACAAATTGGCCAGCCAATTGTTCTGTGGTTGGAAATCTTGCTTTAGAGTTACAATGGAAGAAATAAAATGGTATACACTTTAATAGGATGTTCTTGGAATTTAAAAAGCCTGACAATTAAAAAATGTTCAAAACTGTACTTAGCACAAAGTATGTGTTCAATAAATTCATCATAGCAGGTTTTTAAAAAAAAATCCAATGTGCTTAGAGTAATTTATCTACAAAATAATTGCCAAATTCCTTAAACTGGCTCTTCAAACAACAGTGTTCCAATTTACCTTTCAAGCTGGATCCCCCACTATTTCATTACATAAGCCTCCTTATGGTCTATTGTTCCACTAACACTACCCTGGTTTCAAAACTCCATGCCCGCACACATACTATCTCCTCCGCCTACAATGCCTACTTCCCATTCAGCTGGACTCCCTTCAGGGTCATCTAACTACCACCTCCACTTCAGAGGTCTTCCTTCTCAGTTCACTGAGGCTGAGAGTGTCCTCTCTCCATCTGCTACTTCTCCCTCCCTCTGCATGTCACGTCCCAGTCACATGGCTCTTATACATTTCCTGAACTCTACTATAGTTACACATGTATCACATCTCCCTTACTAGAGCATAAATTCTTAAAAGAATGGCATGGTTTAAACACCTGCAGGGGGGGCCTGGCTGGCTCGATCAGAAGAGCATGCAACTCTTGATCTTAGGGTTGACAGTGTGACACCACGTTGGGTGTAGAGATTACTTTAAAAAAAATAAAATAAAATCTTCTAAAAAAATAAAAATAAAATAAAACCCTGTAGTGTTTGACACTGTTAATAAGACCACCCCCTTGAAATTTTTCCTTCCAGGGCCTCAGTATTATTAAACTTTCTTAATTCCCTTCCTAAGTCTCTGACCACTTCTAATTCTGCCTCCTTTCTCCCCAGGGCTCCCCCGAAAACACTGTTAAGTATTCACTACCCTAAATTCTGGCATCCTCACATCTACTACAATTTCAGTTGCATATGATGCACAGAAGACTCTGTGCATATTATTTCTAGCCTCAACTTCCCAACTATACTATATACCTACATTTTATAGCTATCGACATCATTAAGTTTCTCAGATTAGATATTTGGTCAAAATGCATCATATTCAAGGCTCCAAAACAAAGCTGACTTCCCATTACAACGTGCTGCTTTCTCTATCTCTGCCAATGGCACAGTGATTCATCCTCCCAGTCACTAAGTCTCAAAACATCAGGTAACCTCATCCTACTTAAAACCTCAGGTGACCTCATCCTTTTATATATTACCTTTTTATTTCAACTATTTCCCACGTACCCCAAATTCAGTCATTTAGAAACGCGAGGGATTATAACTCTGCAACATTTTTTCTATCTTTAGCCTGTTTTCCATTAATTTCACTTCTCCTCATATAGGACAGTGGTTAACAGAATAGACTGAAGTCAGATTTCCCAAGTTCAGATCCCAGCTCCATAAACTGAGTGGTTCTGGATGAGTTCCTAAACCTCTGAGCTTCATTCTCCTCATCAGTAACATAGGAATGATTAATAGTTTCTACCTCTTAATGCTGTCACAAGAATTAAAATCATATGACATGCAAAGTGCTTGATACACAGCAAGTACTTAATAAATATTAGCAGCTTTATTCTCATTTCCACTCTACAATAAGCTTTCTTGATATCTTGCTTGAACTCCCAAACTTGCCTCTCTGCTATTGGTCTTTCTTACCCACAATGCTACCCATTGTCATCACAACTTTCCCACATGCCTAAGTCAGAGCTAACATAGGATTTTAACAGCAAAATGTATTCAGACCTACAAAGAAATGTAACAAGGTATATATATAATAGAAAATGGTATGAAGAGGAGAATGATATAAAGAAAAAAAAAAGAAGAATAGTTGATAAAGTTGAAATGATAAACTAATACTGGGAAGTTGGCCTTAAATTCCATGTTAAGAACTCCAAATTCAAGAAATTCATAAAGAGGTTTTGTACCCACCATTTTCCCTACAAGATTTAAAGGAACAGAACACTGAAAGCAAACTCAGCAATATCACTGCTTAAATGGGTTAAGCTGTTCAAATACAGTAGAGACAATGTAGCTTAACTTCCTCTTTTGCAATGTGCTTCAAGTAATGAGCATCTGTTTATTAAAATTCATCTAAACAAACTTATTCTTCATTTGATCAAAACTGTTATCTGCATTCTTCTACAAAATAAGCTATTAAGATTTGGGCTATTTGGAATATTTTTAGTGTAATGAGAAGAACATGACTCAAAGCTTCCGATGTAAGACTTTGAATAACGTAAACGTTTTATCTGCTTTCTAGGTATTGCAATATTAGTGCTTTATTTCTTTTTCACGGTTCAATAACTTCATTCTACACCCATCATTAATTCCTAGCTATCATTTTTTTTTGAAGGATTATTATTTAAGAGAAAGATAAAGAGCAACTGCACCACAAGCAGGGGGAGGAACAGAGGAAGAGGAAGACAAGCAGACTGCCTGCCTCCTGAGTGGGGAGCCCTAGGCGCAGGACTTTGTCCCAGGATCCTGAGATCATGATCCGAGCTGAAATCAGGATTCAGAAGCCCAACTGAATGAGCCACTCAGGCACCCCACTAAAATCACTTCTTTAACGATGATATATAGGGTCTTCAGGTATTGATTTAGTCATTTTTCTCTAAGAAACTTTCTAATTTTTGATATATTGAAAAGGAGTAAACTTTAGAAGTGTATGTGTTGGAAAAGTCATTTAAAGTGATAGGTAAGGGGCGCAGTCAACTGGGCTTCTGACTCGTGATTTCGGTTCAGGACATGATCTCAGAGTCCTGGGATCGAGCCCTTCATGGAACCCTGCACCCAGCAAGGAGTCTGCTTAGGATTCTCTCTCTCCCACTGCCCCTCCCCCTGCTTCATGAGCTCTCCAACTCTCTCAAATACATAAATAAATCTTTTAAGTGATTTTAGTAAATCAAAACTTAAAGTTGGGCTATTTTTTTTAATTGTCTATTAACACTTGCTGCTTAAGTGTCTACAGCAAATGAAGAATATTTACATCAAAAGAAACGAAACCTTACTTTTTCTCTATTCACTCCATATAAATGTGGAGTGAATAGAACAACCTTTGAAAGGTTGTTGATTAAAGAATAAAATGCACAAACATAACATTCTCAATAATGTATTGAGTTTTGTTACTAAGTTACCCTCTTAAGGTCTTCTAAGTTTGGTTCTCATCGCATTTATGATCTTTTTATCCATTCCAACTGTTGCCAAAGGAAATGTAACCAAGTGCCAACAATACTCATCTAAACCATCCAAGAGTGTGTTAAGATCTGCCCACTCAGGGCGCCTGCGTGGCTCAGCGGGTTAAAGCCTCTGCCTTCGGCTCAGGTCATGATCCCAGGGTCCTGGGATCAAGCCCCAAATGGGCCTCTCTGCTCAGCAAGAAACCTGCTTCTCCCTCCCTCTCTGCCTGTCAAATAAATAAAATCTTAAAAAAAAAAAAAAAAAAGATCTGCCCACTTTTTAAAGAAAATAAATAAATAAATAAGACTTCTAACAGGTACTATATGCACATTTTTCACACTCTGCAGAGTGGTGTAAAGAGCAAAGACCTCAGAGTCATAAAGACCTGAGCTGGCATGCAGAATTCACCACCTGCCAGATGTTTCACCTTAAACAAATTAATAGCTCTGAACCTGTTCGCTCATCTGCAAAATGAGAATAGTATCTTCCTCGAGGGTTGTTGCAGGAATAAATGAAGCAATGTATTTAAAGAACTGAGTATATAGCAGGTATGCCCTGCCTCCACCAATGCCATACCTCTGGGAGTCAGTCAAGTGAAAACATATCTCTGCCCTTACTAAAAGTGTGATAGTAGTAAAGTTGTTTAACCTCCCTGTGCCCTGGGGGAAATGGGGAACAAACTACGAATATCACAAAGTTGCTATGAATCTCTAACGTACAATATAATGCCAAGCATCTAGCACAGCACCCAGCACACGGCAGATTCCACTGATACTAGATTCCTTTCACTTCCTTTCTTCTTCAATGGTGTTCAATATGTGTTCCTCACCAAGTGGTCCGGAATCTAGCGAACTTGCCTGACACAAATCCAGAAAGTAGGCCATTTTCTGGTTAGTAGCCTTTGTGAATCAAGGGCAACATTTTGACATCTTGTACTATAAGCATCCTCTCAGTTTCAGAAGGAAAGAAAATATTTCTGTTGTTCCCTCTTCCTTCCATTTTGTACACACTGCTTTTCCATGTAGGTCATTACATAAATTACCCTCTATCTTTTCTAAATACTTAAATAGCTTCATTTCTCCTCCAAATGGATATTAGCTTCAGCATGCTGCATATATTAAAACCAAAATACATCTCTTACTCTCACTGCTGGTATCAATGCTGCCAGAAAATAAAAACACACTGACACTTCAAGCTTCCTCCTATGTGTTACTCCACACATTTAGTTCCAAATAAATCTTTAAAATGTAAATTATCTCAAAATGAGTTTTAATTATACTTACTCCTAATGCCGGTTTTAAGACCTTAATATCTACTTCAATATCAAAGTACAAGAATTTAAATAAAACAAAAGTTGTCATAAACATAAAATCACGTTAAAGTTTCCCTCAAACTAATGCAAATAATCTTCCAAACACTGAGATTCATTTGCTAGTTAACTAACATGTGCAGCTCTGAAAACATTGTTATGGTGTTTGAGAATCAATTAAACCATTAACTCCCATATTTTCAGTCTTCATAGTGGAAAGAAGCCATTCTCCTCCCACAAACAGCAACATAAAAAAACAAAACAAAACAAAAAAAAAAAACCACCTTACATTTAACATCTGGAGAAAAGTCTGCAAATACTATGAAACTTTTTTACAAATATTTTACACATCTAAAATTTATTATCCAGGGCACAGAAATCTTACAAAATGATTCTTAAAGTTACCAGACAAAATTTCCTTACACCAGCATCTTCCTATGAAAAGCTCTCTAATTTTTTTCAGAGCTCTACAACATGGGCTCCGAAAGCAAACGCTAAGGAATTACAACAGGAGGCCCTTTTCCTGTTATTTTGCAAAGACTGGGTAACGGAGAGAATGTTTAATTGCCACTGCACTGTACAATCTGTGTCAACAGCACATGCTCTCAAAAAAAACTCTATTTAAAAAAAAAAAAAATCCCATAGTAGGCCCTGTTTGTTTCTCTTAATTTATGAGGCCAAAATACGTCTGGCAAAAGGAATAGGTCTCACTGATAATAGGAAATGACAATGGCACCCCACAATCAGCAAGCTAAATATTAGTTTTAAATAAATGGTTTACTAGAGCCTAGAATGTGTATGTGTATGGAAAGGATGATACAGGCTTTAAGAATGACAACCAAAACGAACCCTGTCCTTCGACACAGGCCACCTTACATTCCACGGAGTCTGAACAGCAGCCATCATTACAAATGTCAAAATCAATACAGTACTATGTGCCATCCACCGCCTTCCAATAATAAAGAGACCAACTCAAATTTCTTGGTGGTGTAATCACAATTATGACTGAGGGGGAAATGTATGAGGAAAATACCACAAAATAAAACCACCCTAGGTAAAAACGTAATAAAATAGCTCCCTGGAAAAAGAAAACCCGTTTTGCTCTCCAATGAAAGAAATCCGGGTAAATCCCACCTAAGCAAGGGCACTTGATTTAAGACCAAAGCTGCTTTATTTCTCTCTTCTTTCTTATCTTCCCAGTCCCCCATCATTTTCCTGAACCTGTTCGAGAAGACACGGAGCGGGGATCCGATGATGGGAAACAAAAAACCGGCCTGTGTACGTCCTGAGGAAGAAGAGGGAAGGAAGACACCACTTACCTGTTCCAAAGGCTTTGGCCACCAGCCAGGCCAGATTGCAGGCGATTTTGGCCCTGGAGAAATCATAGTGGTCGAAGGGCTTGATGGCTGGAACAATGAAAGTCTTTCTCATCTCCCGGGGGTCTGCAGCATCCCCCATCTTTCACGGCGGCTCCTCGGGATGTCCGGGCTCTCACCTTCACATGGTGTGGCCTCGCCGCCGCGGGGGTCGGGACGGGGGAGGGAAGGGGAGGGAAAAGCTCAAAGCATCGGGGCCGGGGCGAGGCCCGCCCGGGCGGCGACCCGGGAGGAGAAGCTCAGCTGTCCGCGCCGCGAGCCTGCCGCCTCCAGCGGGAGCCGCCGCCGCTCTTCCCGGGCATAGGAATGTGACGGCGCAGCGTCCGTCCGTCCGTCCGTCCGCCCCGCGCCGGCGCCCGACCGAGCCACCCGCCCCGCGAGCGCGCGTGTGAGCGAGGCCGCCTCCCCTTTGTCTCCGTTTAGTCACACGGGCTTGGGGGGAGGGGGAGGCTGGAAGGGCCCGGAATTTTAAGGGGGGGGGGGGGAAGCTTTAACAATCACGTTGTGGAAAATGTCCCCGCCATCGCGGTGCCCGCACGCCCCCGCCTCCCGCTTCCCTTCCCTCGGAGCGGGGAGACCCCCTCAGGCCCCCGCGAGTCAAGGGACGAGCCAGGCGCGCGGGACGGGGGCTCCCTCGGTCCCCCGGCGCAGCCGGGTCGGGGGCCGCCGGAGACCGAGCGCAGGAAAACGTCAAAATCACTGCGGCTCCCAGGCCGCCGGCGGCCCGGCCCCTCCTCCGCGCTCCCCTCCCGTCGCCGTCGCCTCCTTCTCCGGCCGCCGTCGCTGCCGCCGCCTCCCGGACCTTCCTCCCAGCGGACGGCGAAGGCAGCGGCCCGTCAGAGGCCGTAAATCCCACGCTCTCGGTCCTGCCCTTATCAGTCCTGCCCTGGTATTTTTCCCCCCTTGCGCCGCCCGGCTCGGTCGCTCCCCGTCAGCCGCCGCCGCCGCTGCGGTTTTCCGGCTGCCGCACTGGAGGGAGTGAGCAGATGCGGGCAGTGAGCATGCGCGCCGGCGCCGCTCCGGCCTGCGCCCCCGCCCGGCTTCCCTCCGGCCGCCAAGATCGCGGCCGCCCGCCCGGCCCTCTGAGCATGCCCGGCCTCGCTCCCCGCCCGCGCCCGGGCTTCGGTGCGGCTGTTTTTTAATCATCACTTAGGCGTGCTCGCCTGAGTGGACATCCTCCTCGTCCCTGGCGTTCGGCTGCTGCAGCTCACACTGCTGGAAGGGGAAAGGGAAGGGAGGGAGCGGAGGGAAGGGCCTAGCGATAGCTCGCGTATTTCAGCGACCCAGTGGTTAAGCAGAGAGAACGGATATTTATAAAAATGCTTTGCTGTGGGACACACACTTTGCTGCAAGGCTGGTGTGCATAAAGCCTACTTAGAACTCGAAGTAACTGTAAGGGTTAGGTGTTATCGCTGATTGACCACAAAAAAATTAGATGAATTGAGTTGATTGAGTCACACCTAGAGCCTCAACCCGGACTGAGAACCTGCGAAGCCGTAAACCTGTATTAATTTCATTACATCAAGATACTTTTTTTTTTTTTTTTTTTTTTTGGGGACACAATGCTCTCCATTTAAGCGTTCTCACTAAGTGAGGGAGCGCATCCACCAATGCCTCCCCGTTTCCTGCAAATAAAGCATGGATTCTTTCACACAGCAAACCACCCCTCACCATGATCCTGTATCTTCAGACCTACATGGCTTCATTTTATCAGAGCCGCTCTCCGCTTTCCCAAAAGGGAAAGATCTGTTTGTCCTTGCTCAGTATGATACCTCTGTCCACCTGGCTTACTCCTACCTACTTCATAGAAATCACTTCCTCCAAGAAGCCTTCCCAGGCAGCTCCTGATGCACCCCCGTCAGGGCTGTCACATAGATTCCCCTACTCTTCCCAGAGCACCCTGTTCTTATTTCTGTCATAGCATTTGCCACACTGTATCATCAGGTCTTTTCTACTGGTGACATTATCTCCCGCACCTGTTTAGTTCTCGGTCCCCATAGTAGTTGCTCAATTAACTTTTTAAGGGCTAAAAATGGATGTCATTGTAGTCAACACCTAAGATGATGTATGTAACTCATTAATTCCTCACAATTTCTCATTTAAAACATGACCTAATTTTAATTATTGAAAAATCATGTGTTATCTTCATTTTTCAGATGAGAAAACAAAAGCTCAGCAAAATTTTTAAATTACCCTGTATCACACCACTGATAAACTGGCAGATCCAAGATTTGAACCTAGGATGATCTTACTCCAAAGCCCATCTTTTGACTAGGAGGACCGCCCTGATATTACCTGCCCTTAAGGTAGAAGCAAGACATATGAAGTGTGAGGGGAAGGGTGTTGGATACTAGCTCCACCAGCAAGCAAGCCCTTTTTTTTTTTAAAGATTTTATTTATTTATTTGACAGATAGATCAAAAGTAGGCAGAGAGGCAAGCAGAGAAAGAAGGGGAAGCAGGCTTCCTGCTGAGCAGAAAGCCCAATGCTGGGCTTGATCCCAGGACCCTGAGAGCATGACCTGAGCTGAAGGCAGAGGCTCATTGAGCCACCCAGGTGCCCCAAGCAGGCCCTTTTGATCCTGTTTATTCCCTGCAATTACTCCAATGTACTAGGGCACTGCAGATATAAGCCTTGCTAACAATGTGGTCTAGGAAAAGAATATGAGTGAAAAGAATTCACAAGGTGGTTGATGTCATTTTTCAGAAATTTAATGAATATTAAAAAAGTATTCCTCAGAGGCAAGGCCTTTCGCTAGGTCACATGGGGGATAATAAAATTAACATATGGATAATAGTTTACAAAGCACATTCACATGACTATCTAATTTTCATATCCATTCTATGAAATAGACATTATTATCTTGCAAATCTAGATGCAGGACTGAGGGTCATAGAGATTAAGTTGCATGGCCAAGATTTCATGGTTGATTACTATCCTGAGTCTGCCTACATAAACAAGGACAAGTCTTCTGGCTCCAGTCCTCAGGCACCTTTCCCTGTGCCTGTTCCCTTTCTTGATTATGGAGGCTGTCATGTTCATAAATAAATACAATCCAGTGTAAAAGAGGAAAGTGCAGAAAGAACATCTAGATGGAGGGATCAGAAGGTGTTTTCAGGACTTCTGTTAAATCCAACATATTCAAATTCACCTTCAACTGAATTCTAGAGCAACAAGTTAAATTAAGAGAAACCCATAGCCTGGAGAGGTTGAGGAGAGACCCTGAAACATTTCACCAGTCATTACGATAACCTGCAAGCGAGTACAAGATTCTTGAGGCCAGAAATCAGGCCTAATTGACTCCATGTTCCATGTGTGACCTAGCAGAGTGCTTTGTTCGCAATGGGTGCTAGGTAAATGCTTGTTGAGTTTTATTGAAAACCATTTCATCCTGAATAAACATGATGTGGAAGAAAAGGAAACAAAGACAGTTGCTCTGACTTGTCCTTTGATTCCGTAGTGATGCATTTCGTAGCAATGGCATTACTATGACCCCAGTTGGGGAGGAGTGTATTTAGGAATGGGGGGAAAAAATGCCTATACAAAGAGCAGCTTTTACTTTCAGGTATGCTGTGAAACTGAGGGTCATAGTAGGAGGCTATTATTAACAGAGAAACACCCTGAGTACAAAGGATTCATTTTCAGAGAGATAGATACTCTAATAGGGTGTTCTTTGTGACACCTTGAGAATGATCTCTTTTAAAAATGATTCTCTGTAGAATACCACTGTCAAAAAGAAATGCTCTTCACTACCTTCTTAAGATATCTGACTTCACTAAAAATAAAAACAAAACCCAGTGATTCTCTGGGCCAGCTTGTCCAACCATACAGCTATTTCTCTATTTTTTTTTTTAATCTTCAGGCACAGACTCACTAACCATCATCCAACAGTTACACAATTCTTACACACATAATTCTCCTTCTCTTTATTTTCTTTCTCCTGGAAAACCTACAATGTAACCCAGACTTTCTTCTTTGTGGGTGTCCTCCATTTCTCTGTCTTTGGGTTGATTCATAAATATATTCATTCATTAGCTAATATTGATTGAGCACCTGAGTGCTGAGGATACAACTTTGAAAGGACAGCGGAGGAAGCAAATTTTTAACGAGAAAACTTAGGGATCCGAGGGCCTGGGCGACCCAGTTCTCATTTATTGTTGTCTCTATCTCCATAGCCTAGAAGTCTCTTGTTACTTCACCTATAGAAATCTTCAGTGTGTCCCTTAAAACAGAGAAACAAAGAAACCATTGAGCGTTGCTATTATTTTTTTAATTGAACACATGCTTACATATACTATCATCCACTTTCTTTTTTTTTTTTTAAGATTTTATTTGTTTAACAGAGAGAGAGAGATCACAAGTAGGCAGAGAGGCAGGCAGAGGAGGTAGGGGGGAAGCGGGCTCCCAGCTGAGCAGAAAGCCCAATGTAGGGCTCCATCCCAGGACGCTGAGGTCATGACCTGAACCAAAAGCAGAGGTTTAACCCACTGAGCCACCCAGGCCCCCTCATCCACTTTCAAAAGGTTACATTAATAGTACTGAACCCTTACTGAGCACTGTATGTATCAGGCCCTGTTTTACATGTATGTAATCCTCACCACAACACCCCCCCCCACCATATCTTCATTTAGCAAATGGAGAAACCAAGGCACGGAGAACTTAAGTAAATGGTGAAGACCTTGTGTTATTTTGAAACTCAAGGAACTAGAATAAGTAAACTTTGAATCAACCAGGTTAAGAATGACCAAAAGGAGGGCAGGGGGGAAAGGCTTAGCTGGTGACGATAAGATGTTTGGTTGGCTGAAGTTTCACAGCATCTGATAAACCAATAAGGGATAGAAGAGTGTGTACTGCATATCCAACATTCCATCAGTTCTAGACACAGTTGTGGCTTTCATAGCTAAGAGAATTTTATAAGGATTACCTCATCAACGTTCACAGTAATTTCTTCAAGGCTTGTGTGGAAGGAGGTCAAATGCGTAGCTGGAACAACTCAAACCCAAAGAGGACACATGACTTTCCAGTCATACTGTGAATCAATCTAAACTAAAAAGTGAAACCTGGCTCTCATGTTCTCAGGTACAGCATTATATTTTTCCCAGATCCCCAAGACATTTTTCCTTTATTTATTCCCTACTCAATCCAAGGTCTTATTTGAAATCAAACACTGGTTTGGGAGTAAAGACCCTGGGTTCCATGACTGTTTTGTCACATCATTTCAGGGAGCATATATCATTGCTCTCTGGTTTCCACTGCTACTAAACAAAGGGGTGGAATTGGACAACTTTTAAGATACTTCCAACACCAACAATCCTCAATGGGAGGCTCACATCTATATACTTTATGAGATCATAACTAAAGGCTAAGTCAGTCAGATGCCTAGTGTTCAGGATTTAAATCTTTTGAGCAGGAGTTACTTTTTTATTTTCAGAAAGCTTTATGATGGGATTATGTGGAAAGGCTACAGAAGGTTACAGAGCAGGAAATGGAACCCTCCCATGAAGGCAGGCACCAAATCAAAACTGGGACGAGAGAAGGGGATAGATGTCGTTGTTTACTGGTAAATATAAAGTCCTACCTCTTAAGTCAACCAGGTCTAGAGTTTTGGAGTGTCATGTAGTCAACCAGGAAGATTTTGTCCTTTTTTATCAACTCTTCGTTGGAAAAAAAGAAAAAAAAAGCCTACATGTCCATCAGTAGAAGAAAAGACCAATCCAATAAGTTATGCTTCTTCTCATGGAGATCACATAGGAATTGAATGGAGAGATCTCTGAGACATCATGTGGCCAAGGGAAAAAGAGGAAGCTGTAAAGCAGTATGTTTTAGTGTGGTGTTTAAAAATCATATATATTCATGGCATATCCCTGGATATTCCCAGAAGGATGCACGAGAAACTGGAGGCGTAGCCAAGAGACCTAATTTTCTCCTTTTATGCTTTGGTAGCTCTTGATTCAGAAGCATTTTTACTTATTCAAAATATAAATTAATATATAGACTTTAATGAACTTCTTCACTCCTTTCCACCGGTGAGATATCTGCACCTACCACGCTACTGAAACTGTTCTCATAACAGCCCTTAATGAGCTCCTTGTTTGGACTCTTCTGCTCTTGTGTGTTTGGCCTCTGAGGCATGTGGCACTTATGAGTTCCCCTTTGTTCTTGAAACTACCTTGACCCTCCTGGAAACACCTGGCCTTTCTCACTTTTGAATCCCCTCTCTGCTGCCCTTCCAACCTCCTTTGTTTGCTCGCCCACCTAGTAGAGAAGCTACTCAATACTCAGCCTTTGGTCCCTCCTGCCTCGATACTCCCGCTCTTGGACTGACAACAGTCTTATGGCTTCAGTTTTCATCCCTATACAGGTTGTTCCCTAATGTTTATCTCAGCTTCTGACTCCTCTCCTAATTTCTGAACACTGCTGGCCATTTCCACTCAGATGTAGCCCTAGGATCTCAAATTCAATCATCAAAAACGAACTCCTCACACTGACCTCTCACTGGGCTTCTAGTCAGTCTCCAGGATTCTACAAATGACACCATTCCGTGCTTAAATGCGTCCTCATCCTTGAGCACACCTCTCATCCCATTCTTGCAAGCAGTCCACATATCTCTCACCTCCATTTACTCATTTCTATTCCCATGAATTTCTCATTTCCTCATTTCCTCTCTTTCTTTTCCACTCGATTTCTGGCTCTCTTTATTCATTTATTTATTTATTTTTTGATTGAAGCATTGTTGACACACCATGTTACATTAGTTTCAGGTATATACTAGCTAGTGATTCAGTAAGTCTGTAAGTTATGCTGTGCTTATTACAGTAGAGCTACCATCTGTCACCATAGGTCGCTATTATAATAGCATTGACTATATTCCCTCTGCTGTACCTTTCAACCCTGTGACTTATTCACTTCCATAACTGAAAGCTCATACCTCCCACTCTCTTTCTCCTATTTTGCCCATCCCCCACCTACCTCTCTGCTGGCAACCATTAGTTTGTTCTCTAGTTTCTCTCTCTCTCTCTCTTTTTTTCTTAAGATTTTATTTATTTACTGGGCAGAGAGAGACCACAAGTAGGCAGAGCAGCAGGCAGAGAGAGGAGGGGGAAGCAGGCTCCCCGCTGAGTGGAGAGACTGCTGGGGGGCTTGATCCCAGGACCCCGGGATCATGACCTGAGCCAAAGGCAGAGGCTTAACCCACTGAGCCACCCAGGCGCCCCTCTAGTTTCTTTTTTTGAACCCACAGGTTAACACAATAATCTTCCTAAACCTAAATTTTGATAATTTAATAATATTCACAGTCAACAAACTTTAATGATTTTAGACTGTATGTCCAAGACCGTACTAGACTTTTCACATACTGCATCTTACTTAATTATAAAATAGCATGTAACATAGAAATGAATCTCATTTTACAGATGGAAAAAGGAGGCTCAGAGAGATTAAGATAATTTCTCAAGCTTTCATGGGAAGAATAGAGTTGACACTCAAACTCATGGCTCCTCATTTCAAGTTCAGGAGTTTTTCCATCTCTATTCACCTGGTTGGTGGTAATGCCTTGCTTCCTAGATATGGTCTAAACATTTGCCTTGACTTTGAAGATCCTCTGCACAATGGCCTATTCATATTTCCCCAGTACTCTCCTATTCATATCAAGCCAAATTATTCTCAAGATTGCCAACATAGCTAATGCTTCACGAGGTTTATTGGTTTTGGAAATTTTATTAACAAATTTTTTAAAAGATTTTATTTATTTATTTGGCAGAGGGAGAGGTCACAAGTAGGCAAAGAGGCAGGCAGAGAGACAGGGGAGGCAGGCTCCCCACAGAGCAGAGAGCTCAATGCGGGGCTTGATCCCAGGACCCTGAAATCATGACTGAGATAATGACCTGAGCCAAAGGCAGAGGCTTAACCCACTAAGCCACCCAGGTGCCCCAGTTTCAATAATTTTATTAATCATCCTCCATAATGCCCTCCACCAGACCAGCATAAACCATTGAAATGTCATCTTATAATAAACCTCAAATGCCACTTGTGCCTGCCCATTGCCCCCTTCCTCTAGGTTTCCTTGATCCATTTGTACCCTCTTATAGTATGTTTTGTCTTGAATTATAATTTCTGTGCACCATAAGAGAAGAGACAATCTTATTTTGCTTTATAATCTGTCAGTGTCTAATATATAATATAATATAAGATATGATGTGATATAATCTGGTATGATATATTATATATATAATATATAATAGACCACAAGAAGTATTTGTTCAATAGTTGAAAGAATCAGTGAATTAACAGGAGACAAAAAATGTACATTAATACACATTCTAGCGCCTTGCAACAGATCAATAAGTTAACTAGCTTATATGGGAATTAAAAGTGAAAATTTGATCTCCTTAATACTATAGTGGTTCCCAGTGGTTCCTAAATACTAGTCTATTATAGTATATTGGAAATTATACATAGAAAATGTAGTGATTTTTTCATAAAACCAATTTTTTTCCTCTTAAGGGTTATTTTTTTATTATAAGATTATTCCCTTCTTGCTTTCTTTTTCTGTTAAAATGTTCTTTCTCTTGTGAAGTAATGGTGATCATTGATGACAACTGAGTTTTTATATATACTCATTGGTAAAATAAAAAGTTAATAACCCTATGTTCTTTACTCCCCAGTTTATTTATTTATTCATTCATTTGAGAAACTTGGCTACTTTGTGAAATCCAAGAGTCTGGAGACCACTGCTCTCATCAACTGAACTAAGTAAGTTAGTCTAGATTAATTTCTCAAACAAAACTGGCTCCAAATAGCATTCAGAAAAAGCCAAAATCTGTTGTTTTTGTGTATCACATTTGCTATGGAAACAGTTATTATTGTAATTTCAAATATGTTGGTATTTGAAAAGTCATGGCATATGGGCTAAGTTGTTGGTGTTTGTTTGTTTGGTGTTTTTTTTTGTTTTTTTTTTTTTGGTCACTAAGTATATAAATCAAATCTTCCTTTAAAGCATTAGTTAGGAGCTATGCTTAAACTTTTGTGGACCTCTTTCTAAATAGATTTAGAACTATCAGTAGACATAGGAAATGATCATTCCTTTCATTACGACCTGTAGACAGCTGGAAAAAATCTAGTGTACTTCTTTCTGATGTTTAATTTTTTCAGTCAGGATACTAGGAGAATTTTGAATATATAATTTTGATTAATGGAACCAAAATGTGGTGGCTTCCTTTTCCCAATTAGTTTTTTCATCTGCTCCTCATCTTCCTCCTAACTTTATAGATCAGAGAAATGTAACTTCCTGTTTAGTTTCTTACGTTGTTAATTTAAAGTTTCTGGATAAAGCTAGAAGAGGAGAAATTACAGCTTGATTTTGGGAATTAGAGAGAGGCAAAAAGCTTGCGGCATCCAAAATGATTTTCTTTATGGAACTTAGATAACTCAGAACATTATTTTTGCCACATGAAACACTTTACTTTTAGGTGACTCAAAATAAAAGCTGAAATTAGAAAGGAAAGAAAAGCAACAAATAACCTACTGAGTGAAAAATGTGCTGAGGTAGTCCTCCACAATTCCAAAATAAAAGAGGTTTCTTTAAAAATAGAAGCAATACTCTGGTGCTTTTACTAATCCACTTAAAATTTGCTTAAACCAATTTCTTACTGCATTTTAAAACATCTTTTTGTTACATTACATTAGTGGACATAATTCAGAATAATAAACATTTGTAAATAAAATAGGATATTTTATTTGTTTGTAAACAAAGCAGAAATGCTAGGTGCCACCTGGATGTGTGCAGAGAGAAATGGTTATCTCTCCATCGAGTCTTATATGTTTATGTTAGTAATCACAAAGAGGGTTCAAGCAAGTATATCATTTAAGTTTTTATTTCCCAGGAAATAAATTTTATTGTTTATCTTCCATGGGCCACTTAGCTAGTTTGGTTAACTTTATAGAGTGGGAGTGGAAAATGGGAACAAAGATGTGGGGGCGGGGATCAGAAGAAGGGGGTTGTAACCACAGTTCCCAAATCCTGGCCTGTACTTTTTTTAAGTGTGAGATATTTTTCATTAAAAAGCAGGAATATATTAAGATATTTTAATATATTTAATAATTATATTTATAATAAAAATAATATATATAATATATAAATATATATTTAAAATAAATATATTTAATAATTATATTTATAATAATATAATTAATAATTTAATAATTATATGAGTGCTGTAAAAATAATTATTTTAATGTACTTAAGAATTTATATTTTATATAAATATATCATATATTCATATTATATATTTATTTTAATTTATATAAAATTATATAAAATTTTAATTTATATAAAAATTTATATATTTTATATAATTATAATATTAATAATTATTAATATATTATAATTCTGTTATGTCAATAATATATTTAATAATTTATATTTGTAAATAAGTATTTTAATAATTTTAATATTAAGATAAGTTGAGGAAACCTGCATCAATACAAAAAAACGGGCACCTGGGTGGCTCAGTCAGTTAAGTATCTGCCTTTTGCTCAGGTCATTATCCCAGAGTCCTACCATGATGGTGCTCCCTGTTCAGCAGGGAGTCTGCTTCTCCCTCTCCATTTGCCCCTTCACCCTGCTCATGCTTCCTCTCTCTCTCTCTCAATTAAATAAAATCTTTAAAAAAAATTAGGAAACATTCTTCTAATTGCAATTGAGTGCATTTTTATACTTAAAACTCACAATTTTTCTCTTGTGATAAAAACAATCCATATTCATTTCTTTAATTTTAAAAAATAAATACAAAAAAGCAAATGAAAAAAATAAACCCCGGGGCACCTGGGTGGCTCCGTTGGTAAACGGTCTGCCTTTGGCTCAGGTCATGATCCCACAGTCCTGCTCAGCCGGGAGTCTGCTTCTCCCTCCCCCTCCAGCCTCCCCACCTCCCAACCCCTGCTCAAGCTCTCTCTTTCTCACTCTGCTCTCTCCCTCTCTCAAACAAATAAAATAATAAAAAAATAATAAACACCTATAATTTCACCACCCAGAGCTATGCTTTGTATAGCCTTTCGTTCATTTTGTGCCAAAACGAGCTTATATTATACATCCCATTTATAACTTCTTTTATATAATACTATTATTAATATCCCTTGATATTAATAAATGTTCATCTAAAACATTAACTTAAGGCACAATAGAATTTTATCGTATGGATGTATTTTTAAAATTTTAACCAAACCCCCCATTATAGGACATTTTTGCTATTTCTATATTTTTTGTTTTTATGAATACTGCTGTCAGGAATACTCTAAGGGCACCTGGGTGGCTCAGTGGGTTAAAGCCTCTGCTTTTGGCTCAGGTCATGATCCTAGGATCCTGGGATCGAATCCGGCATTGGGCTCTCTGCTCGGTGGGGAGCCTGCTTCCTCCTCACTCTCTCTGTCTCTGCCTGCCTCTCTGCCTACTTGTGATCTCTGTCTGTCAAATGAATAAATGAATAAAATCTTAAATAAAAAAGGAATACTCTAGAACATGTATCTTTGCCTACTTCACTAATTATTCTTAGATATGGATAAGTTTTTTTTTTTTTTAAGTGAGAGAGAGAGAGTGCATAAGAGGAGGGAGGGGCAGAGGGAGGGACAGAGAGAGAGAATCTGAAGAGGCTCCTTGCTTGGCACAGAGCCCAGTGCAGGGCTCCGTCTGAGGACCCTGAGATCATGAGCTGAGCTGGTATCAAAAATTTGATGCTTAACCTGACTGAGCCACCCAGGAGCCCCAGATATGTATAAATTCTTAACTGTGAATTGCCAAGTCATTTTTGTCAGTCTTTTTATATGTATGTGACACTGCCCTTGAGAAGGGTTATACCCATTTTTATTCATACTAGCAATGTATGAGAGTATACATTGTTTTTTACTTACTATTTCTCTAATTACTCTTTTAATTAAACTTTCTGTCAAATTGCATTTGCTTTTTTTTTCTCTCATGAGACTAATTTCTTATTTATTATGAGGGTATCTTCTCATTGATTTGTGAGGGGTATATATTAAATATATATAAACTGTTAATCTCTCAAACACAGTCATTTTCCCAAGTTATCATATCTCTTTTAATGGTAATTATAGCATTTTTTGGATGTACTTGTTTTTCTCTAGTGAATTCTGACAGTCTTTTCATTTTTAGTTTCTGCCTTAGGTGTTAAACTTTAAAGGGACGCCTGGTGGCTCAGTCCTTAAGTGTCTGCCTTCTATTCAGGTCATGATCCTAGGGTCCTGGGATGGGGGGGTCCCTGCTTAGCAGGAAGCCTGCTTCTCCCTCTCCCACTCCCCCTACTTGTTTTCCCTCTCTCACTGTCTCTCTCTACATCAAATAAATAAAATCCTTAAAAAAAAAAGCTATTCCTCCAAGCCACTCTACCCAAAGGTTATTTACTGTATACATGAAGTAACAGATAAATTGTCACAGGCATGTTTTTGTTGTTATTGTTTTTAAATAAGATCTACATCCAACATAGAGCTCAAACCCATCACCCTGAGATCAAAAGTCACAGAACTGAGCCAGCCAGGTGCCCCTGTCACAGGCATTTTGTCTGCAAAGGTACTGAGCTTCCACTGTTTTGACTTCAATAACATTTTTATTCTATGTACTAACACAAGCATCTTAATCAGAATTACAACAACAATGCTGATTGTGAAGACGCTGTTCTCAGAGAGAGTGTCATTAGGCTAATATCATTCTTTGATCAACTTTCTCTACTGTGTAGTTAAATTATTCCTGGTTTCGTTTTGTTTTGTTTTGTTTTTGTTTTCTTTTGCTGTTCTACTAAGATTATTTTCACTGCATTGGTTCTTTTCCATATAAATTTACAACCAAGATTTTATTTTTTTTATGACTCTTTTGTTCATATCAAGTTCTAAGAGCAGCCTGCTACTATAAATTTTCTTTTGTGGCCACTATTTTTAACAGGTTCAATTTCCCTGAGTCATATTTTTATACCTCCAGTTTTGTTAAAAAGATGTGACTCTCCAAGCAGCTTTTTATTTATTACAACTTTGTATGTCGTCCAGCCCATTGTCTCTGTGTACGTGTGTGCATTTGTGTGTGCATGTTATTTCTACTAGTGATTTTCATTATGAATCGAATAAAACAATGATGGAGACACCAGTGCTGTAAATGCAGTGGCTACCATACCACACAAGAGAGCAGAGCGTAGGACCCCTTTGCCCGCCCAGGGAGGGTAAGGGGTATGGTTGTTTAAACCATGTTCACAAATTCTTTGAGTTTCCATTCAAAAGACAGAGCCCGAGTCCCCTTCCCTTGAGTGTGGGCTGGAAAAAAGGACTCAATTGTAAGGAATAAGGATAAAACCACAAAGGACATTGCCTATAACCTACTCATTGGAGACAAAGCCATAAAAGGCATTGTGACTTTCTGCTTATTCTCTCTTGGATCTCTCCTTCTGGGGAAATCCTGCTGCCATGTCAGAAGGACACTCAAGCACCTTACAAAGAGGTCCACTTGGTGAACCACAGAGGCTGCCCACTTGCAGTCATGTGGGTGAGCCATTTTGGAAGCTGATCCTCTAGTCCCTGGCAGGCCATCAGAAGAAGCCAATAGCCTTCTGGGAGGCTGAGCCATAGTGACTTCTAGACGGGCCCTAGACTCCTCACTCTTAGAAACTATGTGAGATAGTTTTGCATTAATTCATTATGCATCAAAGTAAAGAGGATATGACAATGCATTGGCAGAAGGGGTCACAAAAGACTTCCTGAAGATAGTAACTTGGCTGTGATTTGCTCTCCTCAATGACATTATAGCAAATGTTCCTCTCTGTATTGCTTCTTCAACCCCTTGGACACACTCTTTCTTTTCAATGTCACCTCTCTACTCTCCTGTCCTTATCCTTCTTCCCCTCCCCCATTCTCTCTCCCTCCTTCTTTCTTCCCAATCAGATAGCAGTGGGAAGGGTTGTATAAAACACTCTGGATTGGGGCGCCTGGGTGGCTCAGTGGGTTAAACCTCTGCCTTCAGCTCCGGTCATGATCTCAGGGTCCTGGGATCGAGCCCCGCAGTAGGCTGTCTTCTCGGCAGGGAGCCTGCTTCTCTCTCTCTCTCTCTGCCTACCTTTCTGCCTACTTGTGATCTCTCTCTGTCAAATAAATAAATAAAAATCTTAATAACAAACAAACAAACAAACCACTCTGGATCTTCAGTAAGAAGAAAACAGCTTTGATGATTACATATTACCCCCTCTAAGAAATATTCATTTCCATGGTGCAGATTTGTACATGATAGTCAGATACTCCCTCCCTCCTCCCAATCCTCCTAAAATGTATACTCATTTTGTGCCCATTGTGGATGGGCACCACAAGATTTCAGGTGGACTGTTTAGGAAATAGCTATTTTATTTATAGCCTAGGGAATATTTAAAATGAACTACAATATAAAAACAGTGATTCTATATAGTCTAAATAGATACTTGGTTTTTAACAGAACTAGGACAATGGATTCACAGCTCTACATGTCTTTTGCCAAGAAACAAATTTGCTGACAGAGACGGGCTGAACAGCTGAAAACACAGAAGTAAAACCTATTTGTTCCACTTTTCAGAAAGTTTGCATTTTGAGATCTTGGTAAAATCACTTGCAGAATTATCCATTCTACTTAGAATTCCTCTGGCCTCAGTTGTTCACCAAGTGGGCCTCTCCACAGGCTGACTAGGTGTCCTCACAACATGACGGCAGGGTCCACAGGGAGGATCATCTCTCCGAGAAAGAACAATAATCACAAAAGACAAGATGTAGTTTAGAGTTTAATTAATAATCAGATTTTCAGGGGCGCCTGGGTGGCTCAGTGGGTTAAGCTGCAGCCTTCGGCTCAGGTCATGATCTCCGGGTGCTGGGATGGAGTCCCGCATCAGGCTCTCTGCTCAGCAGGGAGCCTGCTTCCTCCTCTCTCTCTCTGCCTGCCTCTCTGCCTACTTGTGATCTCTCTCTGTCAAATAAATAAATAAAATCTTTTAAAAAAATCAGATTTTTAATTTGTTTATTTACTCCTATCACTCACACAAATAAAGCATTTTAATTGCCTCTTACTTTTTTTGTATTTCGGGGTGTGTGCGGTGGATGTTTGTTTCTTTCAGTAACTGGAATCATGCTGTATGTATTGTTCTTTGCTATGCTTGTTGGAAATGTTCCCAGCCCAACACATTTTTTTTTTAATCCACTACGGAACATTCTACAGAATTAGTGTCACCGTCTTGATGAACATTTAGGTTGCTTCGTTCACAATTAAAATTATTCTTACTTTTGTGCACAAATTTGAGTACAGGGGCTCAGATTCTGAGGGGGGCAGGGAGTCTCAGTATGAGTCCCTGCTGATCTGAGGTCCAGGCACTACTTTTTTTTATGTTTCTTAAATTTTATTTTATGATTACTATTTTTTTTCCCTACCCAGGCACTACTTTTTTTAAAAAAGCTCTCTTGGGGCTGCCTGGGTGGCTCAGTGGGTTAAGCCTCTGCCTTCAGCTCAGGTCATGGTCTCAGGGTCCTGGAATCGAGTTCCACATCAGGCTTTCTGCTCGGCAGGGAGCCTGCTTCCTCCTCCCTCTCTCTCTCTTTCTCTCTGCGTGCCTCTCTGTCTACTTGTGATCTCTCTCTGTCAAATAAATAAAATCTTAAAAAAAAAAAAAAAAAACTCTCTTGGCAAAAACTCTCTGGGAGCTATCAGCCATAATACATTTGTGTCTTGATTTCCTTCAATAAACTGTTTTCCACCAGACACCTCGAACTGAACATCTAAATGGATAGTATATTATTCTATGGAATAATTGTATGTCATAAAGACATAAAAACTCAAAATATGACAACCTCATGATAGCATGACTCTACCCAGAACTCTCTCTTCTGAAACATAGTAGCTAATCACAGTAAATGTCTGAACTAATAATGCTTAGTCTATGAGTTGCATACCAGGCTAACACTCACCCCACCCACTGGAACAGAATTCCAATATTATAGAAGAGTGCCACAGCCTTCAATTTAAATCTAAAGATTAGAAGCAGCATTTCGTTTAGAAAAAATCATTACTCAGTGTTGCTCCGCTTGGTGAAATGCTAAAATAACAATTGTAATGGAAAGGACTGTGCTGTTACTTTAGACATTCCAGAGGGACTAGAGAAAGTGCTGAGTAAAAGAATGAAAGGGATGGTCCTGCCTAGAAGTAAGATGGGCCAAGTGATCTCGGAGGCTTTGTTCAATCTTTAGTTCTGTGACACTTCGTGGCTCTGCACGGTTTTATGGGGCTTATAAAAAATTGTTTTTCTGTCACCTTTTAAAAAAATATATTAATTGTAGTTTAGAACAACATTATGTGGTTTTCACTACAAGGTGTTTTTTTGACTGATTCAGTAGGATTCCAGGTCCTTTCTCTTAGAGAACATTCTCTAAAAGAAAACACATTACCACACTTTTTCCAATTGAATGCCTTAGCTCTTTCTAGATTCCAAATTCTAGAACTGAAACTACTCCATATAACAAATATTTGCCAAAGAGTATGACTGGTTTTGGATCAAAGACCTTCCTGAAATACCAATTCTTCTCCTTGCAGGCTTTCCTCAAACATCTTAAAATAAAAAGTGAGAACATAATTCATGAAGGAAGAAAATCGTAACATGTGTGGTTTGTTTTACATACCATGTGTGGTTTGTTTTACCTGGAGTCTGGTGTTTTCAGAAATTCTAAAAAAGGGGCACCTGGGTGGCTGCGTTGGTTAAGCAACTGCCTTCGGCTCAAGATCCTGGAGTCCTGGATGGAGTCCCACATCGGCCTCCCTGCTCAGGGGGGAGTCTGCTTCTCCCTCTGACCCTCTCCCCTCCCCTACTCTCTCTCTCTCAAATAAATAAATGAAATCTAAAACAAAAACAAAAACAAAAAACAAAAAACAAAAAACAAAACAAGACAAAAAACAAAACTGAATCCCTTGACACAAAGTTGTACAATGAATAAAGTGCTCCAGCCCAGTTATAAATCTCAGCAAAGGGAGGCTTAAATGGCAAGTGTGGGGCGGGACAGTGTTCTAACTACAGCACAACTCTATGAACAAAGAAGCATTTATGAGTCTCATCAGTCACTTAATGCCCCGGTCTGCCACCAGCTAAACATGAGGTTCCTCAAGCTGTTAATGAAGTCTCTCCGGAAAGCTCAAATATTATTTTGGCCCATGTATCTCACTGGGTAATAATGCGCATTGACAGCTCCGCAAAACTGAGGAAACTTCAATCTCAAGGTATCACACAACCAATTTGATTTTAGTTTGTTGCTTTTCTTTACCTCCATACTAGAAAAGTCAAACTACCATTAAAAAACCACAGTTTATTATTTTTTTAAATTTTTATTTATTTATTTGACAGAGAGAGAGAGATCATAAGTAGGCAAAGAGGCAGGCAGAGAGAGAGGAGGAAGAAGGCTCCCTGCTGAGCAGAGAGCCCAATTCAGGGCTTGATCCCAGGACCCTGAGATCATGACCCGAGCCAAAGGCAGAGGCTTTAACCCACTGAGTCACCCAGGTGCCCCTAAAATCACAGTTTATGGGGTGCCTGGCTGGCTCAGGCAATTAACTATCTGCCTTCAGCTCATGTCATCATCTCCGGGTCTTGGGATCGAGTCCCGCTTCCTGTAGATAGGGACCAGCATGGGGCTTCCTGCTCGACAGGAAGCTTCCTGCTTCTCTCTCTCTCTCCCCACCACTTACCCTACCCCTGACGTCTGCCCCTCCCCACCACTCGTTCTCTCTTTCAAATAAAAAAATAAATAAATAAATAGAATCTAAAAAAAAAAAAAACCCAGCCCCCCTACAGATTACGATTTAGATTTGATATGGTTCACTTTAAATTTAAAAAAGAAAAAGAAAAAAGGAAATCACAGTAATTGCAGTGGAGCTGTGTGTAGGCCAGTTCTTCCTTTGTGGGTTGCAATCTTATTTTAGGGCCTAATTAGAGAAGATCCTTCTTTGATACTTTCTCTACTTGATTTTAAGGAATGTGTTACAGAGAATGTTCTGCTGGGAAAGCAGAAATAAAAATAGCATAAGAATGGATTCATACAACAGTTCTCAACTCCCCATTTTTATATTCCCCATATCACCTGTCTATTAAAATACCTAAAGCAGAAGCTGCATGCTCCATTTAAACAGGCTTGAAACAGGGCACCTGAGTGGCTCAGTCTTCAGCTCAGGTCATGACCTCAGGGTCCTGGGATTGAGCCCCACATCAGGCTCCCTGTTTGGCAGAGAGTCTACTTCTCCCTCTGACCCTGCTTCCTGCCTCTTCTCTCTCTCTCTTCTCTCTATCTCTCTCTCAAATAAATAAATAATCTTTTTTAAAAGTTAAAAAAAAAATGGGCCACCTGGGTGTCTCAGTGGGTTAAAGCCTCTGCCTTCGGCTCAGGTCATGATCCCAGGGTCCTGGGATGGAGCCCCGAGTCGGGCTCTCTGCTCAGTGGGGAGCCTACTTCCTCCTCCCTCTCTCTCTCTCTCTGCGTGACTCTGTCTACTTGTGATCTCTGTCTGTCAAATAAATAAATAAATAAAATCTTTAAAAAAAAAGTTAAAAAATAAAAAGTTTTAAATCAAGAGGATGATCATAAAGGCATAAAAAGCTAACTAACTGAATATGTCACTTGCTTGCCATCATTTTTTTTCCTTCCCTGGGTGACATCCCTGTGGGGCTCTCTCATAGCCCTGTTTGCACCCATCCCCAACCTCCAGCTCAAGCCGGGGGGAGCTCCAGGTGCGAGGAGGCAATGCAGTGAAATGGGAGAATCTCCACATCGAGATGTCCTCAGGGCATGGGTCCTACTTCCGGCTCTGCAGTGAACCACAGGCCAATTTACTTAACTGGGACTCAGTTTCTCCATTTTGAAATAAGGGTGTAGAAGAAGACTTTAGTAACTGTAAAATTCCAAAACCTAAGTGAAATTAAATCACACCTGGCATCTACATGTGCCTTTTAACGTAGTTTCTCTAATCACATGAAGAATTATCCCCTCTATTACTTTTAATTTTACTTCCTCTATTGTTGATCTTGGGCATGCTTTCTTTTACATTCTTTTCCTTTTTCCTCTGATTCCTGTTCCCTCAGCAGATCCCTTTCTCCCTTTTCCCATTCTCCCCACCAGCCTGTTTGAGTTTCCTTCATCTTTCTTTCATTTTCATTAGATACTGCTCTGTCTTCCTTTTTACCCTTGTAAAGCAATTTCAGAAAGCACTGCTTTATTTTATTTATTTCCTTAAAGATATGATTTATTTGTTTGAGAGAGAGAGCATGCACATAAGCACACACCAGTGGGAGGGGCAGAAGGAGAGAGAATCTCAAGCAGATTCTGTGTTGCTTGGGGGGTCCCACGCAGGGCTCCTTCTCATGACCCTGGGATCATGACCTGAGCCACACAGGTGCCATTTTTTCTCCTTTTTTAATGTGGCTTTTTTTTTTTTTAAGATTTTTTTTTTTAAGATTTTCTTTTTTAAGATTTTATTTATTTATGTGACAGACAGAGATCACAAGTAGGCAGAGAGGCAGGCAGAGAGAGAGGAGGAAGCAGGCTCCCCGCTGAGCAGAGAGCCCGATGCGGAACTCGATCCCAGAACCCTGGGATCATGACCTGAGCTGAAGGCAGAGGCTTTAACCCACTGAGCCACCCAGGTGCCCCTTTTTTTAAGATTTTATTTATTTATTTATTCATTTATTTGTCAGAGAGAGAGCACACAAGCAGGCAAAGTGGCAGGCAGAGAGAGAAGCAGGCTCCCCGCTGAGCAAGGAGCCTGATGTGGGACTTGATCCCAGGACCCTGGGATCATGACCTGAGCCAAAGGCAGTGGCTCAACCAACTGAGCCATCCAGGTGTCCCTTAATGTGACATTTAAGGCTATAAACTTTCTCCTAAGAACACCTCAGTCTTTGGCCCACAAATTCTTATGTGTAATATACTCATTACTTTTCAGTTACAAGAATTGTCTATCAAGGGACACTGGAGTTATTTAAGAGTGTGTTTTTATTAAGAAACATTTTAAACATCCAATGAACAATGACATCCAAAACTCTATCAAAATTGTGCTCAGTTTGTAGGTGTGTGTTTTTACATTTCCAAACGTATGAGGTTTCTACTGCCCTTTTTTGTTAGTTTTGTTGACGATATGTACTTAACTGCATTATGTTCAGAGAGTACATCCTATGTCTGATGTTGATTATTTGATATTTGTTCAGATCTTAATTGTGAGCTCCTACACGATGTATTTCATATATGTTCCATGTATGCTCGGAAAGAATGAAATTTATCTAGTTATGGTAGAGACCACCTTTAGGAAACAGGCTCAAGCAATGGGAACTTGACCAAGGCAGGAGGGCCCACAGAGACCACCAACCTGTATGCAAAGAGGATCTGTAAGCAACTCACCTCAAAATAACCATAGGCCCTAACTGGCCTGTTACAACCGGGCACAGTCCCTAAGATTACCAAGAAAGAAAATTCTTTTTTTTTTTTTCAAAGATTTTATTTATTTATTTGAGAGAGAGACAGTGAGAGAGAGCATGAGCAAGGAGAAGGTCAAAGGGAGAAGCAGACTCCGCATGGAGCTGGGAGCCGGATGCGGGACCCCATTCCAGGACTCCGGGATCATGACCTGAGCCGAAGGCAGTCGTCCAATCAACTGAGCCACCGCAAGAAAGAAAATTCTATACGTCCCCGTACTCCCTCACTCCACCCTATAGCTGTCACCCCTCATAACAGACAGTCTCTCCCTTGCTGCCCTGCCCACAGTGGTATATTCAGTAAACTTCTATCTCTTTTGTTCTGCCTTGGGTCAATTCTTTCCCCCTCCATACCAACAGCCTCCACCTGCACGGGGTGCCTCACAATTATTTGCTGCAAGATTATTTTTATGTCCATTTGATGAATAGTTAAGTTTGTTACATGTGTTTTTCAAATAGCTGTATTTTTCTAATTTTTCTCAGTTTAAGTATCAATTAGGGAGAGAGGAATGTTAAAATTCCCCCATTTGTTGATTTCTCAGTTTCTCCTTGTAGTTTGGACAATTTTGCTTTGTATAATCTGAGATTATGATTCCAGGTGCACAAACGCTTAGAGTTATTCTATCTTTCTAGAAAATTGTTTCTTTTTATCATTGGGTAATTATCTTCTTTGTCCTTAATAATACTTTTTGGCTTGATTATAGAGCTTTCTCTTTGTTAGCATTTACCTTTTAGCATATCTTTTCCCATCTTACCTTTTCAAACTTCTGGTGTCCTTATATTTTAAGTTTCTTGTTTATTGTTGAAGAGACAAATAGGTTATCCTTGAGGTTCATTCCCTCCCCACATTTGGCAGCTTAATGTGAAGACAGTTCAGTGAAACAGCTCAATGGAAGGACAGGCTGATAGCAGCATCTCAGGAATGCCAGCTTCTCTTCCTAATACATCCATTTCTTCAATTGAGAAGCTCCCAGTGGGACACCTGTGTGGCTCAGTTAGGTGTCTGCCTTTGGCTCAGGTCGTGATCTCAGAGTCCTGGGATCGAGCCCAGAGTCCAGCTGCTTGCTTAGCAGACACTCTGCTTCTTCCTCTCCCTCTCCCTCTACCCCACCCCCCAGTCAGGCGAACGCACTCTCTCTCTCAAATGAATAAAATCTTTTAAAAAAAAAAAAAAAAGAAGAAGAAGCTCCCAGGACACTAGGCTGGCTGTCAGTAAAGCGGGCAACTCATTTCTTTCTTTCTTTTCTTTTTTTTTTTTTTTTTTTAAAGATCTTATTTATTTATTTGCCAGAGGGGGAAAGAGAGGGAGAGAGAGAGAGAACACAAGCAGGGGAAGTGGAGGGCAGAGGGAGAAGCAGGCTCCCTGCTGAGCAAGGAGCCCAATGTGGGACTTGATCCCAGGACCCTGGGATCATGACCTGAGCGGAAGGCAGCCTCTTAACCAACTGAGCCACCCAGGTGTCCGGAGATGCAACTCTTGATCTAGGGGTTGAATTTGAGCCCCACATTGGGTGTAAAGATTTCTTTAAAAAAATTTTTTTTTAAATAAGGAAAAAATCTCCCACTGTTATATGGTCAACTAGCTGTTCCTTGTCTCTCCTTCTAGCTTCCCTGAAAACATGTAGAATGATAAAGAGGTAGTCCTTCTCTTTGGATTTTTTAAGTGACAGTTTTACAATACCCCTACTTACGCACATCTCCCTGTGGGATGATGAAAGACAGGAAGGTCATGCACCATCCACTGTTCTCTGCCTCTAAGTTTCCCTAAAGAACAGTACTTTAATTTTTCATCACGTGCAGCTGCCAGCAGTATAATTAGTCTGTTCGGGCTGCCATACTAAAACACTAGTGACCAGCCTAAACAAAAAAAATTTATTTTTTCAGAGTTTTGGAAGATAGAAGTCCACGATCAAGGCTCCTGCTGACTCAGTGTCTGGTGAGAGCCCCCTTCCTCGCTTGTGGACAGCAGCTTTCTTACTATCCCTTCACATGGCCTTTCCCTGGTGTGTACACACAAGCACACAAACACATAGAGAGAGAATAAGCTCTCTGGTATCTCTTCTTATAAGGATACTAATCCTATCACGTTAGAGCCCCACCTTTATGATCTCATCTAACTTTATTCTTTCTACCGGAGGTTGGACTTCAACATGTGAATTCTGGGTGGGGGAACACACCATTTGGTTTCCAATATGATGTATGTCTCCATGTCACCTTGCCCAACGCTTATAAGCTATATCAAGTTGTTCTCTGAAGTCTCATTTGACAATCTGTGTCTTCTAAGTTGAAGTTCATTTTCATTTCCATTTAGATTTATTTCTACCATCTTATTGCATGGCTCCTCTTTACTCAGCTTAATCTATGTGTTTTCCTCCTCCTTTTATGTTTTATTTTGAATTGGCTGAGATAATACTGTTTCCTTTCCACCCCTCTCCTGTTCTGAGACCTCCATCTTTTTCTTCCATTTTAGTGGTTAAAGTTAAAAATTCAACATACATACTTTACATCACAAAGTCTAAGGGTCACCATGTTTTTACCACCGTCTTGAGTATGGGTACCCTAGAATGTATTAACCATGATCGCTCTTTTCCATCTGACAAGCTAGTGTCATCCAAGACTTCATTTGCGCCTTGTTTTATCCTCCCATTACTATTCTTACTATTGCTGTTGATTACAAAACACCATTTATTTAGATTTAACCACTGTTTACCCAATGTCTTTGCTCACCGTTCCTTTTTTTCTGCATGGTAGATCTTCTTTCTGGGATTATTTCCCTTTAGCCTGAAGGACATCCCTTAATAATAGATTTTTCAATGAGTTTCTCAGATTGATAAATTCCATCTGTTTTTGTTTGGGAAAAAAGTCTTGATTTCATCCTCACACTCCAACAGTAGTTACCTGGATAGAGGATTTTAGGTAACTGTTCTTTGCAGCAGCTTGAATATACTGTTCTACTGCATGGTGGTTTCTACTGTTGGTGAAATGTTTGCTGTTAGTCTAATTGTCATCCTTGTGTGTAATTTCCTTTGGCTACTTTTCTACAATATGGTATGCTGCCATTACACTCCTGTGTGTCTCTGTGGATTTTTATTTAACCTTCTTAGTACTCCTTTGGGATGCCCAAATCTGAGGATTCATGTCTTTCATTATTTGGTAGTGACAGTTCTCAGCCATTATCTCTGAATGTTAGAGACAATTTGAACAGCATCATTGTGTACTTCTTCTAGGTTGTCATGCATATCTTGCAGGAGACTCCTGGTAAATGCATATATGTATATAAAACAGAACACTCATTCATTTCCCTCTGGTGTAAAAGCTTTAATACTTGGCACCTGAGCACCAGGTTTATAATTTCTGATGTCCGTGATAGGCAGGCTACCACAGTCTGCCTGCTTTAGCCTTCTTGTAAGCAACGATATCCATGAAATCATGGTTTTGATGTACTAGTTTTATTTCCCTAGCAAATGTTATTAATCCTAGCACATGGTTATTGAAATGAAATAATTCATCCATGTGACAAATAATTAAAATAACCTAATGTATTCTGCATGTACTTGGGAAATCTTGGCTTTAGCTGAAACACATTACCATTTGGAAGAGCTGCCACTGAAGTGGGCCCATGGGTAACGGGAGCCACTGAACATATTTAAGCAAGAGAGTAGTAAAACCAGATGTTGCTTCCAGAAAGATCATGTTAGACACAGATATTAGAAGATGTAGTATCAAGTATTGATTCTGAAAACAAGGAGATACATGTCATGGCACAGGAAAACTGATGAGCTCTTGAATCAGCTCTGACTGTTGCTGGCCCAAGCAGGGTCCATAGATTTCAGAGTGAATTTACGGCTTTTGCTAAATCTAAGTAAACATTCCAATCCTTCATCCAATTCAGGGGCTCCTCTCTTGTTCTCAGCTCAGGCCAGACCCATGGTTTGGTAACCACCAATGGGTGAAGGTCTGGTCTGTTCTTATTCTACCTCCTCTTCCACCACTGCTCTTGGCTTCTTTAGAGCTGGAGACAGTGGTGCAGAAGGGATTAGAGGAAAAGAAGGAATGGCTGTTTCTCACATCTGATGTTTATAATTCTCTTTGGGCTACTTTATTCATGGCAGGCCTCCAATGGCTGGCTCCTTCACAGAGCACATTAGTGAGGTCTTTGGAACTCCCACTGGATATCCTGACACAGCACTGCTGCCCAGCCTGTATCAGCTCCATCCTCTGGTATATCCCCTATAGCCTCTCTCTGATGGGATCTTCTGACCCAAGCACACAGTTCTCTTAGATGAGGTTCTTTCAAGGAAATCCTTCCCCAGCTACTTGCCATGGTATCCACTTGGTCCATAGGAAACATTGCAAATCCTTACTCTAGAAGGAATGCCTGTCCCCCAGAATAGCAGAAAGCTCTCACTGCTGCCTCTTCTCTTTGTCCCGGCTCCATGGCAGCTCTAGCTAGGCTCTCCACCCTATGAGTTTTCCAGGGGGGGAGTTAGACACTAGTCAGTACCTTCACCCTGTGTGACCCAATTTCCTAGGGATATTTTCTCCCCAAAATGTCATGTTCTATTATGGTAGCAAAACTTGCAACTGGAAAATCAGATACCAATCTTCCTCTTGTAGATAATATTACGCTTCATAAGGGGTCCACTGGGATCCCTTATTTTGGTTTGGAGATAGGAGGGCAAGCATGTTATAACACTTTCTATTCACATGGATCCTCTCACTACCAAGAGTTTCATTAATGAATCTTCTATCAGTGTTGGAAACAGGGGGATGGTATTGATTATTACAGATCAGATGGGTTGCCTATTAGTCCTGTATGGATCTGTCTAGTATGTCTCTTAAATATAGGTACAATTGTCACCCATTGTCCACAGCTTTGAGACTTTGGTTGAAATTTTGAGCAGAATCTCTTGGGTGCCATCCTGTGAGATGGGCAATAGGCACCCAAGGAAGAGGAGGGCATGAGAAAAGAGAACACAGTTACATTTTTCAGTATTACAGTTTTTCTAAGACTAATGGCTTGCCTATGAGCCTCAGTAAACCACCTTAAATAGTAACTTTGGCTTGTTGGCTCGTTTGAGCTGTGGCTGCCTGAACTTAACTCTAGCTAGTGCTCAAATCAGTTTAATGATTGCAATTTTATCTCTTTGCTACTTTTATAGCATATTTGTAGCCACATGGAGTCAGTCTACATATTTCCTGCTTTGCATTAGGGATCACCGGGATGTTCAATTTCCTGTCAGTTACTATCTAATTTTCTTTCAAAATGAGCTTAGATAAATATTCATGCACCTAAATTTGGGTGTTGTTTTCTCTGCTATGTTGTGTTCCTTACAGCAAATCCACTTTAAGCCAATAATGCCTGTCTACTCTCTCCAAATTGAATGTTGAGTGTTTTTCTCTTTGCTATGTGCTCTCCATGCAAATTGTAGCATACAATTGAGATGCAATGTGGGAAAACTTGGGTTTTACATTCTTTTTTAAAAAATTCTTTATTTGATTTTTTTTTGAACATTACAACAGTAGCCCATGGTTCTAATAACAAATGAAATAACGTGAAACAAACACATATAAAAGATAAAGCTGTGGAGCCTGGCTGGCTCATTTGGTAGAGCATGGAGCTCTTGATCTCAGGGTTACAAATTTGAGCCCCATGTTGGATGTGGAGATTAGTTAAAAAAATAAAATCTTAACAAAAATGGGAAAGTTAATTATCCCATCTGTTTCCATCTCTGTACCCACTACCATTTATTCACTGCTGCTCCCCTGGGATAACCAACTTTAATATTTTATTAACACATACACAAATATATGTTCAACACACTGGGATTTCTTTATCTGCTATCATAGAAATATAACCAAACTCCAAACAGTTTGAGCTTTTAGATGATTTAATACTGTGTCCCAATTTTTTTAAGTCCCTCAGTTTGTGTATTCCAATTTGCTTTTTTCATTTGACAGTGCAACATAGATTTCTCTGTAAGTTAGTAGATATACATCTACAACAATATTTTCTAATTTACACATAATCTCTCTCATGCTCACATACGTTATTTTACATGACAGAGTTTACTCCATATACACTGAGGTATGCTATGTTGTTTAGTCTTTCCATTTTTTTTTTTAAGACTTTATTTATTTATATGACAGACAGAGATCACAAGTAGGCAGAGCAGCAGACAGAGGCGGGGGTGGGGGGGGAAGCAGGCTCCCTGCTGAGCAGAGAGCCAGATGTGGGGCTCTATCCCAGGGCCCTGGGATCATGACCTGAGCCGAAGGCAGAGACTTAACCCACTGAGCCACCCAGGCACCCCTAGTCTTTCCATTTTATCTATTTCTTTATTTGTATTCTCTCCCTGTCTCTTCCCCTACTCTCCTATTCCTTTCCCCAACATCTTTTCTCCTCTAGGGAACTTGTATGAGCAATATGATGCATATTTTTCTGGTTTTCTCCAGACTCATATAACTAATCACAGATACATACATTTAAAAATCATTTTTTGCTTTACAAAAATGAGATTCTATTATATATGCTGATGTCCTACCTTAATTTTCTCATGCGATCCTTACCAAAATCTCTGTTGAATGACAGAATGCTAATGTGTTCATTTTAATGGCAGGATAATATTTCACAGCGTGAATGCTTGTAATAGATCTGTCCATTCCTCTCTCAATGGACATTCACTTTGTTTCAACATTTTCCACTATGGATGATGTGCAGTAAACATCATTATACATATACCCTAGGGATGGATGGATATATATATATATATATATATATATATATATATTCATATTCTATCTTGGTGAATATTCCAGGAATACTTGAAAACATAATGATTTCTGTTATTACTGGGTGAAATTTTCTATGCATTTCAATTAGCTCCATTGATTGATTGACTATGTCGTTCAGATCTCCAATATCCTTGCTGCTTTTTTGTCTAGTAATTCTTTCATTTACTGAGAGGGAGCACGCCTTTCTTTTAAGTTCATTACTGGTTATTTTATGTAGATGTTATTGTGAAAGAAATTTTTTCCTATTTCCATTTTCTGGCACTTACCGGCATTATTGAGCAAAGTTACTGATTCTTTTTTTTAAGGTTTTGTTTGCGAGAGTACATGCATGCAAATCAAGCCAATAGCAAAAACTTTACCTTGTTTTTTCCAATTTTTTTAAAGATTTTTTTTATTTATTTGACAGAGAGAGATCACAAGCAGGCAGAGAAAGAGGGGGGAAGCAGGCTCCCTGCTGAGCAGAGAGCTGGATGCAGGGCTCGATCACAGAGCCACCCAGGTGCTCCTTTTTCAATGTTTATATCATTTTTTTCATCGAATAGAACCTTAAAGAAAACATTGAGTAATAATTGAGATTGTGAAAATCCCTGCTGGATTCTAATTGTAATCGACATGATTTTAGTATTTAACAGAGGCTCAGTGGGTTAAAGCCTCTGCCTTCAGCTTGGGTCATAATCTCAGGGTCCTGGGATCAAGCCCTGCATCAGGCTTTCTGCTCAGCGGGGAGCCTTCTTCCCCCCTTTCTCTCTACCTGCCTCTCTTCCTGCTTGTGATCTCTGTCAAATTAAATTTAAAAATATTTGCTAGTTTGGGGTAGTCTTTTGTTATGTAGTCAATTCTTTTGCAATTCTACCTTCTTTAAAGTTTTATTACCCCTCAAAAAATACTGAGTCGCTCTTTTAAAAACACTATTTCATGGATAAAAGGATTTATGTCTTTTTTTTTTTTTAAAGGAATGTAAGGGTCTATGTATGTTTATTAAATCTAGAGCATTGATTTATTTCCTCTAATTTCCTTAAGCTATTTTTGTTTGTTTTGTCTAATTCTAAAAAGGGGATGTTAAAATTTTTCAATATAATTTAATTTTTATGAGGTTTTCCTTGTGTTTCCCTTAGTTTTTATTTTATCTATGTGGTGGTTTTAAAATACATTCACAGATTTTTTTTTTTTTTGGTCACTTCTAATTCCCATACCTTTGAATGTGGACTGGATTTAGTTACTAGTTTCTAGTAAACAGAAAGATACTATGTGACCTGGAGGCTCCACCTGTCTCTCTCTCTCCAGGCTATTTAGCTCTGGGGGAAGCCAGCAACAGTATATGACTTCAGCAGTCCTAGGAGAGCTGACGTGCAAAGGAACAGAGGCTTCCGGCCAATAGCAAACCAACTTGTTGGCTTGCGTGACCCAGTTTGGATGCAGATTCTCAGTCCCAGTTCAACCTTCAGATAACTGTAGCCCTGGCCCACATCACGAGTTCATCTTCAAAAGACTCCAGGCCAGAGCCTCTTAGCTAAATCACTCTTGACCCACACATACTATGAGAGATAATAAATGCTTAGTGTTGTTTCAAGCCACTAAACTTTGGGACAATTTGTTACACAGTCACAGATAACTAATGCATAGATAACAGATACGATAGAAGACCTAATGTTGTGTATATTAAGTTCTATTCAGATTAATTTGCTATTTGATGCTCTTTTTTAAGACTTTTCCTTAAGTGGTGGTGTGTCTATGATATCTTTTCTGAATCTGTGTGTAGTTATAAATGTCTTTCCACACTAGCAGGCTTGTTTGGGTCTAGAATTCTTGGATTTCTGTACTTTTTCATCAGTACTTTGTAGTTTGCTCCACTGTCTTTTAGCCTCTGAAGCTGAAGTTAAATCACCTGCCTGTCTGATTCTTTTTCTTTATAATTTGCCCATTCCCCTTCCCCCTTCAGAACCTTTTAAGATTTTCCCTTTCTCTTGAAGTTCAAGAATGTTACCAGTATATGCCTTGCTATATTTCTTATTGATTATGCCTGGAACTTAGAAAGTCTCTTGAATTTGCAGACACTAGTCTTTCTTTAACACAAAAAAATTTCAAAACATTTTCACAAAAGACTTTCTTCTACATTCTTCTATTACCTCTCCTTCACCTGCTCCTTTTCCTTCTTCTAGAACCAATCCTTTAGGGTCTATATTCCAAATCTCTTGTCTTTTTTGTTTGTTTGCCTGTTTATTATGATTTCTATCTCTTTGCATTTTTGCCCTGTCATCTGAGATCTTTCTTCCACTCAATTTTCCATTAACTTGAGTCTCAAAAATGACCTTCATTTTATTAAGTTTTTAGTCTGAAAATCATGGTTTACTTTGATTTATCTTCAGAGTATCTCTTTTGTGCTGCACAGAGATCTAGCTTAGGGTTCTTATTTAATTTTTTCTTGGTGTGCAATTGCTATCTGTCTCTTCCAGCAGCTGTAGTTCATAAGGGAACTCAGTCTGATTGTGTGATTTGTGCTCTCTCTTTCTGATTATAGCTATAGTATCAGTGGCCCTCAGAAAGTGGAAGGGGAGTGGTCTCTGAGAGTGTGATGGTATAATGGTAGACATGTCCTCATGAAGGAAGGAAGCCTTTCTGTTCCCTGATCTCTTCAACTTCTCCTGGTTTCAGTTTGGTTCCTCCCCAGTTCCTTGGGGTCAAGAAGAATATGCATACTTACACAGGGCAGAAAACAACGTGCTGGTAGGCCAAACATATCAGGATACCATCAAGAGGTCCAAGTACCAGGAACCACCATTCTCAGGACTTTATATCAGGACTACCCTATTCTGACCTCCAGCTTCTGTCCTGCCCACAGTTGAGAAAGCATCACCGTAGGCCTCTGACTCTCCATTGCCCATGTCCCTCTTGCCTTCTGAGTGGGTTGGCCAATGGAGTCAAAATGTGCTTACAGTTGGAAGCAGAGAGAATGTGAGAGACATTAAGTGCCATCTTCTCCATGCATAAATTTGAAATTAATTACTTTTTCATATTCTTCCAGGTCATTTTTCACGCTCAATGGATAATGTGCAAATAAAGTCTTTGTGAGTCCTATAAACATAAAAACATACTTGGAACTAAAATTTTAAGGAACATTTTATGTGTTCCTTACAGAACTCAAACCCACCAAATCATTTCATTTCTATTTAGACTCTCCAATGTGAATATGTGTATGCAGACATCAAACATGAGAAATGTCAAACCTGGCACGAAATCTCAACAAATGGCAGAATCTATGGTTTCAGAATGGAATGGTTATTTGATCTCTCTGCAAACCTCAGCATATTTCTTCTTCTTGTTTTTGTACCCTCTGGAAAGCTATAATTTGAATTTAAGAGCAGTAGTTAGGAACAAAATGCTAATCAAAATCAGAAAACCATGTATTACGTGAGTGAGGCTCTATGTAAAACAGAACTCAGCGTCCATCTTTGAAGGCTTGAAGCACTTTTTCCAACCCCAGCATTAGCCTTTCGTACATCCCAAATTTCTTCTTGCAGACCTCAGGACTTCCCCAGATTGCTTCTCGTCTTAGCCATGACCAGTCTAATTTTTCTTCCAGAAATCTTTTTTTCCCAAGGCTGGCCTCAGAGGGGGTTACTCCGGTTACTTTGGAAGCAAGCACTCAAGCCTTTTGATTTTAAGGGTTTTCACGGCTCCACAATGACAAACAGGAGATTACAAATAAATGAACAGTGGGAAAGTTACAGAAGTTTAAGAATTTACCAAAAGCTATCTTAAGTACGTGTCCCTAGGCCCCAGTAAAATGTATCTGTGGCTAGGAGGTCTTACTCAGCCTCTCTCTCTGGTTGCCTACATTGGGAGTTGCAAGAGCAAGCCCCAGGGACCTCCTTCTTCCATCTCACATCACTCTGTTACTGCTCTGGCCATAGCTCAGGAAGAACTTCCTTCCCCTACCCACACCCTCAGCCGATCTCCGTTTCCACCAGGCTGAGATCTTCCCATAATCTTATCAGAGTAGAACTTTGTGTGGCCCTTGTAGTTCATACAAATGCCTACAGACATTTGAGGTGGGTTGTTTACATGTCCAGGAAAGGTGCATGTTTATAATCTTCGCTCAGGACTCACCACTTCAGGTTATCAAACATCACAGACTGAAGGAACCATGAAGCAATCTATCCTTACTTCTCAGGAATAGGCCCGCATGTAATTCACAGCTCCAAACCTAAGTGGAGTCATGTAAGTTTGAGTAGAGGTTGAAAGAAAATTGAAATGATTATTCTAAAGGTCTGGAAAACAAGACAATGTTAAGGTAGGTAAAGGGGTGCCTGGGTAGCTCAGCCGGTTAAGCATCTGCCTTCTGCTCAGGTCGTGATCTCAGGGCTCTGGCTTCAGGCTCCCAGCTCAGCAGGGAGTCTGCTTCTCCCTCTCCCCCTGCTTCTCCCCCTGCTTGTGCTCGTTCTCTCTCACTCTCTCAAATAAATAAATAATCTTAAAAAAAACACACAAAACTTCTCCCTCTCCCTCCTCTCCTCATCCCTAAAATAAATAAATAAATCTTTAAAAAAAAAAAAAGAAAGGTAAAGTTTATCATTCTTAATACTATTAATATTTTGCGATAATTCTTTGGGGTGTAGTGTGTTTGTGTGCATGTGTGTGTGTTTGTGTAGAGCCATCCCGTGCATTGCAAGGTGTTTAGCAGTGTGCCATGCCTCTACCCATTAGATGCCAGTAGGTAGCACTTCCCCTCCAGCTGTGACAACCAAGAAAGTCTTCGGACATTGCCAAACGTCCCTTAGGGGTAAAATCACCTCTTCACCCTGTTGAAAATGACTGGATTAAAGGAGTTAAAATAATCAGCATAAAGAACTTTAATTACAGTGTCCAAATATATGAAGGGCTCTCACACTGATGACAGTCATCAGGAGCTTTTTGTTTCTAGAACAGAAGAATTTCAGCCCAAAGGATTTGGATAAAACAGTTGATTAATTTCTTGTGAAGCTTGTTATGTACTGACGTGGGTTACTAAAAAGGAATGGACTTCCCTCTTCTGCCAGTGGTTAATTTCTTGTGAAGCTTGTTATGTACTGACGTGGGTTACTAAAAAGGAATGGAGTTCCCTCTTATGCCAGCTTTAAGATGAGATAAAATTCCTTATTTCTAGGCTAATTCTGATGCAATCGATCCTTAGAGGAGATGTGCTAGAAAACCTTTCAGCCTGTCTTCTCTGATCTGGCCCCCGGCAGGAGCCGCCAGGTAACACGGAACGTGACCCAACACCAGCACCCTGTTGATCAGATGGGACTTTCCCAAACAGACAAAATGACGTGTGAGTGACAGTTATTATTTTACAGTATTAGAAATGATACAGGGATCCATAAAATTGTCCTTCAATATTTTCCTTTGAAGAGATTTCTTAAGGGATTTACAAGAAATGTGATTAGTTCTAGGTTACATTTGGTATTATTCTGAATTATTTATTCACTCTAAGTGGTAAGAAGAAATATTGCCGGTACTTTTTAAGAGCCATAAGATGAGAATGTGGAGTCTGTGTAAAAGGAGAGTTGATTGCCTAGAAAAGAAGCTAGAAAGAGAAAGAAATTGCTTGATACATTTTACAACTTATTTATACTCCTACCTCACTCCAGAAAGATTTAAGGCTGATTTCTAGATAATTACCAAGTTTTTAAGCTTTTGAGTCCAGAAAGATTTAAGGTTGATTTTTAGATAATCACCAAATTTTTAAGCTCATGAATCCACAGTAATATCAGTATTTAATACTGTATGAGAAAGAATTCTTGAAGCCTATAATCAAGCTAGTGCTTCCAAATTCTGGAACTACAGTATAGAACAATGATGTTTTGTGTCTATGTTTGCCATATGATAATAGCTCATCCATTTAAATATATGAATTAGTCAGATATCTTACTTGCTTTTTCAGAATTCTTTTAATTCCTTATTGTATAATTTTGGAGACTTGGAAATAGTCTCAAAGGTATCAGTTAGGATTCTTTTTATTCTTTTTAGTTCAAGTTACAGAAAACCCACTATAAACTAGTATAAGGATAAAAAGAAAGCAAAATGAAAATGGAGAAGGGGATTTACTGGATCTTTTGCTTGGAAGACCCAGTGTAGAGTAGACTTCAAACATGGCTGGGACCTGGGCTTAAATTTTAAAAAAAGAATGGTTTTACCATCAGACTCCATGTAGCAAGATGGATGCAGAATTAAAGGATAGTCTACCCTTCTAGTGGCTGAAATGAAATGATGAAATGATCCCTGAAACAGTCATCATTGTCTAAGGAATGTGATAACCTAACTAGCTAGGCTAGTTAGGTCACAATTCACCTCTGGATTCAAGAATGGACGCACACCCACAGAACCACATGGACTAAGAGGAAGAATGGATGTCCAAATAAAAACCAGAACTGTTATTGCAAGGAGAGTGAATGAATGTTAGGCGCCAAGAACAAATGTCTATCACATATATACTACTTGTATTTGGGTTTTTTACTAAAACTCTTAGTTTAGGACACCTGCCATTGTGATATATGGTGATAGCTTCTGTTCAGAGTTATTGGAGCATAGAACGTCCGTAGTCTCCTTTTATACACCCTCTGCTTTTTCCGGAGTAAGGGCGTTTTTATCCGGGCACATGGCTACCCAGAATAAACACTACATTTCCCAGCTCCCTGGCTCTATGTGTAGCCATGTGACAAAGCTCGAACCAATGAGACGTGAGTAGAAGTGATATGTACAACTTTCATGTCAAATCCTAAAAGGGAAAGTGGGCTGGGCTACTTTTTTATATCAACATATATTTATCATACACATAGATATTTATATTAATAATAAGTATATTCTACTTAATACATTTTTAAATAATATACTTCAGTGTGTATATATATATATGTATATACATATATATGTATATACATATACACATACATATAACCAACATTTCAAAGAGCAAGAAATATTTAACCAGGGAAAGACTTAAGATAATGGCTCTACAGTAAGTTTTAAAGGATTTTAGCATGTGTTCTCTTTTTAACCATTGAAATTACTTTTTAACCTCAGTGGGGCATCACATTACTTAACATTTTACCAAACTACTCGCCTTTCCTGCTTTAAGGTGCTGATGTTGCCCAAGAGGAGGGCATTCTCATTCTGCTTTCCCATTCACTACACTCCAGGTAAGAGTCACTGACTTAGTGGGGATAAGAAAGCTGGTCTAGAATTAAAGTGCTATCATGGGAGATGGGCAGGCTTGTTCTTATGCAACAATAATAAAACTCCACAACAAACCACATCAAATATGAAATGTGGCTGAGAGTTCCTGTTTTTGGAGGTGCTTAAAGAGAAAGTGGATGATTATTTATTAGAGATTCTATGGAAGGGACTGATGTCTTTCCACCTCTAATTTGGATTTCCAGATTCACATTCATTTGAAAAGGGTTCCTGGGGCATATGAAGCTGCGAGGCCAGGAGGCTCTCTTGTTACTTTGAAGTCAAAACAGTACAAAATTGTTTCATTGTTTGGTTTAAAATATTTGGTTTTGGGACGCCTGGGTGGCTCAGTTGGTTAAGCAGCTGCCTTCGGCTCAGGTCACGATCCCAGGGTCCTGGAATCGAGTCCCACATCGGGCTCCTTGCTCGGCAGAGAGCCTGCTTCTCCCTCTGCCTCTGTCTGCCTGTGCTCGCTCGCCTGTGCTCGCTCGCTCTCTCTCCCTCGGTCTCTGACAAATAAATAAAATCTTTAAAAAAAAAATAAAAAATAAAATAAAATAAAATATTTGGTTTTGAAACTCTCAATCATTCATATTAAAATATACTGGAAAAAAAAACCCAAGGACAAACCAAAAACACAAATGTCACCATCTTCGTCCAAGCTGTGCTACAGTCCACCTCCACTACCTTATGATCTGGAACTGACCTTATAAAAAACTAAATATCTTGGGCACCTGCATGGCTCAGTGGGTTGAGCCTCTGCCTTTGGCTCGGATCATGATCTCAGGGTCCTAGGATCGAGGGGTCTCTCTCAGCAGAGAGGCTGCTTTCCCCTCTCTGTCTGCCTGACTCTCTGCCTACTTTTGATCTCTGTTTGTCAAATAAATAAATAAATAAATAAATAAATCTTTAAAAACCACAATAACAACAACGAAAACTAAATGTCTAAAGCCCAGGGATGTCAGTAAATTTGCGAAGTAGGTGATACTTGATTTCAGAGTTTTCCCTTTCTTTGTATGATTTCCCCTTTTCTGGGCACTTAATAAAACCATCATTTCTAAGATTTAGGACAGGCTGTAAACTGAAACACTTGGAGGCTCAGTCAGATTTAGGTTCAACTTGTTGGCATGAGTACTTTGTGACCATTTGTATATTTTCATCAGGAGGCGCGAAATATTTGATTGTCTCTTTCTGTAATGCTAAGATTAATCAGTGGATTCAGGCAAAGCCTGAATACTATCAAGTTCTCTGTCAGTTTTCCACCTAATGCTTTTAAGAGCCATTGATGATCTTTGCTTACGTCCATTATTTCAATTAGAGGTCCCCAACCGGTAATACTCTAATTCTATTACGCTGGCTTCACTTATCGGCTAGAATATCTCTATAAAGGGAAACTTCAACAACTAATGGTTGCTTTCATGTATGGTTTGTACAGGAAAGACAATTGTTTGATGCTTTATTTATAAGGTTTTTAGAATTACAAGTTGGTTTCTAAAAGAAAAATACTAGAATTTCTCTTTACTCTCAACAAGGCCAAATGTGTGGGGGAAAATTCTGTCACTAACTACCCAGAGTTAGGTCAGAAACGTAGGGGGCTCAGCCCCACAAGACTGCCCCCAAACTCAGATGTTCGGTGTAAATTTCAGGTACGTCACCAGCTAAATCCTAAGACTCAACCTTTATTGCTCACTTTCACGTACCTACCAACCTTTGTCCCACTTTCTTCCTTAAGCTCTTCTTTCCCCCTTATCTCTTACCTCAGGGAAAGGACCCTATGGGCATAACATCCCATGACGGAAAGTGAAACTATCCCTCAGGCAGTAATGACAGCCAGGAGGAAGGACTCTAGTGGCCCGGACCTCCCAGACGAGTTTGAGTTAACCCCCACCTCGTGCCTGTGTGGATGGACCAGGAGTGACCTCCGGAATGACCTACAATTTCTTTTAACTTATTATAGTACAAAAATCTCTGCCCAAAGAGGAGAACAAACCTCATTTACATAACATACAATGTATGTAACAGGCATGTTTCCTTAAGGCTCAGGTGTAACCGTATGCCTGTTTCTACATACAATGACAAGGCTCCCCTATCTAAAGATTCATCCTAACCCCAAGTAAAAGGAACCCCTCTATCTCTGGAGAGTCACAGCTTCGGGAGTTATTCCCAGGGATCTCATTATTTGCGGCCAACTGTTTCCTTTGTGCGATAAGTCACCAGGTATAGTTGCCATCTGTGACTCCCCAAGGAGAGAATTCACATTCCTTTGGTTACAGTACCTGTGCTTCTAACCAACTGGTTACAAATCAGGGGTTCCCACAATCTCCTCTAAGGTCTGATAGTTTGCCGGAATGACTCACAGACCTCGGGGCAGCATTTACTGGTACAGTTTCTTTATAAAGGATGTGACCGAGGAAGAGATAATTGGAAGAGCTGCAAATCCAAGGTGTGGGCAGGGAGCCTGCACCTTCCACGGACCCAGCACATTCCCAGCATTCAGCTGTGTTCACCAGCCCAGGAGCGCTCTGAACCCTGTTGTTTGGGTTTTAAATGGCGGCTGCATTCTGTGAGCAGACTTGATTAAGTGGCCACTGATGAGTAAGTCCATCTCCAGCCTCTCTCTCATCCCCAGAGGCCGGAGGTGGTCCTGAATGCTCCGACCCTCTAATCAAGTGGTTGGTTCCCCTGACAACCAGTCCTCCTAAATCCCATAGGTAGGGGGTTTGTCAAAGCCACGTCATTAACATCCATTTAGGTGTGGCTGAAAAGGACTTGTTATAAATAGCAAAAGATACTTCTTTTGCTCTTATCGCTTAGTAAATTTCTAGGGTTTTAGAAGCTCTGTGCCAGGAACCTGGCGCTGAGACCAAATACATATTTCTTTCTTTCTTTTTTTTTTTAAAGATTGTATTTATTTATGGGAGAGAGAATGTGTGTGTGCACAAGTGGGAGCAAGGCAGAGGGAGCAAGACAAGCAGACTCCCAGCTAAGCAGGGAGCCCCATGTGGGATTCGTTCCCAGGACCTGAGATCATGACCCTAGCCAAAGTCAGACGCTTAGCTAACTGAGCCACACAGCTGCCCCCAAATATTTCCCATTATATCACAGTTCCCTAACATCTACCAAAGGTGACTTTTGGGGATTTCTTTTTTTTTTTTGTCTCTTCTTTTTTTTTTTCTATCATCATGAAATCTATCTACCAGTAAGATGAACATAAGTAAGGCTAGGTAAAGTTATTATTAGTATACTTTTTATTTTCAATTTTGACATTGTAAAAGGAAATCAATTTCACATTCTCTTGTCTAACCCATTTAAGATACTACGGCGTCCATAATCTGAAGAGCCTGAGTCAGTCTCGTAAGACGCTATGGTGTGTTAGTCCAATCTGGCTGCTATAACAAAATATCATAGTCTACTCCGGTAGACTATGAACAACAGAAATTTTTTCTTACAGTTCTGGGGATGAGAAGTCCAAGGTTATTATCATGCCAGCAGATTCAGTGCCTGGTAAGGGTCTCCTTCCTGGTTCATAGGTTGTGCCCTCTCGCTGTATCCTTATTTCCTGAAAGGGGTAAGAGATCTCTGTAGAGTCTCTTTTTTAAGAATATTAATCTCACTCATAGGGGCACCTGGGTGGCTCAGTGGGTTAAGCCTCTGCCTTCGGCTCGGGTCATGATCCCGGGGTCCTGGGATCGAGCCCTGCATCAGGCTTTTTGCTCAGCGGGGAGCCTGCTTCCCTTCCTCTCTCTCTGCCTGCCTCTCTGCCTACTTGTGAGCTCTGTCAAACAAATAAATAAAAATCTTTAAAAAAAAAAAGAATATTAATCCCACTCACGAGGACTCAGGAAATGTAGCATCTTCCCATTTCTCAAAATCTAATCTTAATCCAGAAATATTTGTAAAGTTGCAATTGATCAAGTAATATTGAAGAAATTAAACACTTGTGTATGTGGTCACTAGAAATTCACTTGGTTTCAAGTGTCTTTTTTTTTTTTTCCACTTAAAAATATTTATTCCACCTGAAACACCAGCTTCTTCTATTTAGGTCTATATGGCATAGAACAATTTTGCCTTTTATTGCCTTCCATGTATATCTCTTTTTTCCCATCCTCTCCTGATTCTTTTTTTTTTTTTTTTAAGATTTTATTTATTTATTTGAGAAAGAGGCAGTGGGAGAGAGCATGAGCGAGGAGAAGGTCAGAGGGAGAATCAGACTCCCCGTGGAGGTGGGAGCCCAATGCGGGACTCCATCCTGGGACTCCCTCTGCCTTGCTGAAAGCGTTGTCCAATCAACTGAGCCACCCAGGCATCCCCCTGATTCTTCTTTTTTAACATCTTAATCTTGTTTTTTTCAGTGTTCCAAGATTCATTGTTTATGCACCACACCCAGAGCTCCATGCAATACATGCCCTCCTTAATACCCACCACTAGGCTCATCTATCCCCCCACCCCCCTTCCAAAAACCTCAGTTTCCACAGTCCTCAGTTTCTCAGAGTCCACAGTCTCTCATGGTTTGTCTCCCACTTGATTTCCTCCAATTCACTTTTCCTTTCCTTCTCCTAATATCCTCCATGTTGTTTCTTATGCTCCACAAGGAAGTGAAACCATATGATAATTGACTTTTCTCTGCTTGACTTATTTCACTCAGCCTAATCTCCTCCAGTCCCATCTATGTTGATAAAAAAAAAAGTTGGGTATTCGTCCTTTTGATGACTGTGTAATATTCCATTGTACATATAGACCATATATTCTTTATCCATTCATCTGTTGAAGGGCATATCAGCTCTTTCCACAGTTTGGCGATTGTGGAATTGCTCTATGAACATTCAGGTACATATGGCCCTTCTTTTCACTCCGGTTTCTTTTTCTAAAATTTTACTTTCTTTAGCTCCAGACCTTGTGTTTAAATGAAATCAACCCTTGGCATAAAAATGTGCCATTCCCAATTTATAGGCAACTCTGTAGAAATCCAGTGGTTTTTTTTTTCTTTTTTTTAAAGCATTGACTACAACATAACTAAAACATAAGCAAAACTCTTAAACCTGAAGTTTTTTGCAAGGGCTTATGTTTATGCTCCTCAAGAATATACATCATCAAGATGGCGGAGAAGTAGTGGACTGAAATGACATCAGGTCACAGGAGTTCAGCTAGATAGTTATCAAACCATTCCAAACACCTACAAATCAACAGGAGATCAAAGAGAAGGGCACCAATTCTAGAAAAAGAAAATTGACCACTTTCTGAAAGGTAGGACGTGTGGAGAAGTAAATCTGAAGCAATGGGAAGATAGGCCATGGGGGAAGGGTCTGGCTCCCAGCAAGTGGTGGGACAGTAGAGCACAAAATCAGAATGTTTAGAAGCCTCCGCCACCGAGGGACATCACTCCAGAGGCTAAGTGGGGGTGGAGCCCTTGCAGAGACAGTGTAGACTTAGGTCCCATGGGGTCTCAGAAAGACTGGGGGTGTCTGAGTGTGGCAGAGCTTCCAGGTATCAGGAAGCAAACTATAGAGACAGAGCCAAGGAGTGAGCTCTCAGCTCGGGTTACCTTAAACCACAGTCCACAACACAGTTGGGCAACTGCTCTTTGAGCAGGGACCCCACAAGTGGCAGATCCAGGGAAACTCACCTTCTTCCTCTGGAGGCAGAAATGTGCTGGGTTGGGAGACTCCAAATAGGGCTGTGTGCCAGAGACAGAAATGCTCAGTCATATGCCGGGTGAGCCCAGAGTGCAGATGGAGACCAGGCAGATGGGAGTGATTGACCCCTTTTCTCTGAGGGTGCACTGAGGAGTCAGGCGCCGAGTTCTTGGCTCCTCCGGGCTGGAGACTGGGAGGTGCCATTTTCATTCCCCTGCTCCAGAGCTCTACGGAAAGCGTTCAGGGAACAAAAACTCCCAAGAGCAAACTCGAGCAGATTTCTTAACCTGGCCCCTGGCAAAGGCAGCGCAATTCTGCCTCGGGCAAAGATATTTGAGAATCACCACAACAGGCCCCTCCCCCAGAAGATTAGCAAGAATATCCAGCCAAGACCAAGCTCACTGATCAAGGAGAACAGAGGAACTCCAGACATAGGGGAAAGCAATGCAAGGAATTTATGGCTTTCTCCCCATGATCCTTTGGTCTTGCAAAGTTAAATTACATTTTCAAAATTTTATTTACTTTCTTATTCTAATTTTTAACTTTTCCTCTTTCTTCTTTTAACATTTTTAAACCAGTTTATCTTAACAATACTTTTCTAAAAAAATCTTTTTAAACCTTTATTATTATAGTCATATTTTATCCTTCATTGTATTTTACCTTATTTTTTGTATACATATAAGGGGGTTTTTTTCCTAAAAAATTTTGGGATGCAACTTCTTCTAATTGATCAAAATATACCCTAAATCTAGCACAGGGCTTTTTTCTAATCTTCAGCCTGAGCACATTCTCTCTCCCCCTTCTATTTTTCTTTTCTTTTTCCAAACAACTTATCTTATCAATTTTTTTAGATTTATTAAAAATTTTCATTTTTACAGTCATATTCCATCCCTTCATCATATTTACCTTATTTTTGTATATAAATAAGTTTTTCTTTCTTTAAAATTTTGGGGGGTAGTTTATTCTAAGAGACCAAAATACACTGAAAATCAAATGGGTGGCTCTGTTCTATTCACCAGTTTAATATATATATATATATATATATATATGTATATATATATTTTTTAATTTCTTTTTACACCCTTTCTTCTCCCCCCAGTTTGGGATCTGCTCTGATTTGGTTAGCATACATTTTTCTGCAGTCTTTGCCACTCTTTTAGTATTTTATTCTCTCATTCTTATATTCTTATCTGGATAAAATTACGAAGTGGAAAAACTCACCCCAGAAAGAGAACAAGATACAGTACTGACAGCTAGGGACCTAATCAATACAGACATTGGTATATGTCAGATCTAGAGTTCAGAATGATGATTCTTAAGGTGCTAACTGGGCTCAAAAAAGGCATGGAACATACTAGAGAAACCCTGTTTGGAGAAATAAAAACCTTTTCCGGAGAAATGAAAGAAATAAAATCTAACCAAGCTGAAATCAAAAAAGAAATTAATGAGGTCCAATCAAGAATGGACGCTCTTACTTCTGGGATAAATGAGGCAGAAGAGAGAATTAGTGATATAGAAGCCCAAATGATGGGAAATAAAGAAGCTGAGCGAAAGAGAGCCAAACAACTACTGGACCACGAGGGTAGTATTTGAGAGATAAGTGATTTCATAAGATGAAACAATATTAGAATAATTGGGATTCCAGAAGAAGAAGAAAGAGAGAGGGGGGCAGAAGGTATATTGGAACAAATTATAATAGAGAATTTCCCTAATATGGTAAAGGGAACAGGCATCAAAATCCAGGAGGCACAGAGAATCCACCTCAAAATCAATAAAAATAGGTACACACCCCATCATCTAATAATAATCTAATAATCTAATCTATCTAATAATAATCTAATAATCTATAACTAAAAGTTATAAGTCTTAGTGACAAAGAAAAAATCCCAAAAGCAGCTTGGGACAAGAAGTCTATAACATACAATGGTAAAAATATTAGATTGGTGGCAGACTTTTCCACAGACACATGGCAGGCCAGAAAGAACTGGCATGATATAGGCAGAACACTAAATGAGAAAAATATGCAACCAAGAATACTATATCCAGCTAGGCTATCATTGAAAATAGAAAGAGAGATAAAAATCTTCCAGGACAAGCAAAAACTAAAAGAATTTGCAAACACCAAACCAGTCCTAGAGGAAATATTGAAAGGGGTCCTCTAAGCAAAGAGAGAGCCTAAAAGTAGTAGACCAGAAAGGAACAGAGACAATATACAGTAACAGTCACCTTACAGGTAATACAGTGGCACTAAATTCACATCTTTTAATAGTTACCCTGAATGTAAATGGGCTAAATGCCCCAATAAAAAGACACAGGGTATCAAAATGGATAAAAACAAACAAACAAACAAACCGCATCAATATGCTTTCTACAAGAAACTCATTTTAGACCCAAAGATTTAAAGTGAGGGGGTGGAAAACAATTTACCATACTAATGGACATCAAAAGAAAGTTGGGGTGGCAATCTTTATATCAAATAAATTAGATTTAGGCCAAAGACTATAATAAGAGATTAGGAAGGACACAATATCATACTCATAGGGTCTGTCCAACAAAAAGATCAAACACTTTTAAATATCTATGCCCCTAACATTGGAACAGCCAACTATATAAACCAACTAATAACAAAATCAAAGAAACACATCCACAATAATACAATAATAGTAGGGGACTTTAACACCCCCATCACTGAAATGGACAGATAATCCAGGCAAAACATCAACAAGAAAATAAAGGCCTTAAATGACACACTGGACCAGATGGACATCACAGATATATTCAGATATATTCTATCCCAAAACAACAGAATACACATTCTTCTCTAGTGCACATGGAACATTCTCCAGAATAGATCACATCCTGTGTCACAAAGTCTGGGATCATTCCCTGGATATTTTCAGACCCCAATGCTGTGAAGCTAGAGCTCAATCACAAGAGGAAAGTTGGAAAGAACTCAAATACATGTAGGCTAAAGAACATCCTACTAAGAATAAATGGGTCAACCAGGAAATTAAAAATTTCATGGAAACAAATAATAACAAAAACTCAACTGTTCAAAATCTGTGGGACACAGCAAAGGCAGTCCTGAGAGGAAAGTATATAGCCATAGAAGCCTCTCGCAAGAAACAAGAAAGGTCTCAAGTACACAACCTAACCCTACACCTAAAGGAGCTAGAGAAAGAACAGCAAAGAAAGCCTAAACTCAGCAGAAGAGAAATAATAAAAATCAGAGCAGAAATCAATGAACTAGAAACCAAAAGAACAGTAGAACAAATCAATGAAACTAGGAGCTGGTTCTTTGAAAGAATTAATAAGATTGATAAACCCTGGCCAGACTTATCAAAAGGAAAAGAGAAAGGACCCGAATCAATAAAATCATGAATGAAAGAGGAGAGATTACAACCAACACCAAAGAAATAAACAAACAATTCTAAGAACATATTATGAGCAACTATACACCTGCAAATTTAACAATCTGGAAGAAATGGATGCATTCCTAGAGACATATAAATTACCAAAACTGAACCAGGAAGAAACAGAAGTCTTGAACAGCCCCAGAACCAGGAAGGAGATTGAAGCAGTCATCCAAAATCTCCCAAGAAACAAGAGCCCAGGGCCAGAAAGCTTTCCAGGGGAATTCTACCAAACATTTAAAAGAATTAATATCTATTCTCCTGAAACTTTTCGAAAAAATAGAAATGGAAGGAAAACTGTCAAACTCATTTTATGAAGCCAACATTACTTTGATGCCAAAACCAAACAAAGACCTCATCAAAAAAGAGAATTACAGACCAATATCCTTGATGAACACAGATGCGAGAAAATTCTCACCAAAATACTAGCCAATAAGACCCAACAGTACATTAAAAGGATTATTCACCACGACCAAGTGGGACTTATTCCTGGGCTGCAAGCTTGGTTCAACATCTGCAAACCTATCAATGTGATGCAATACATCAATAAAAGAAAAAAAGAACCATATGATACTCTCAATAAATGCTGAAAAAATATTTGACAAAGTACAGCATCCTGTCTTTATCACAAGTCTTCAAGGGTAGGGATAGGGGGTACATACCTCAATATCATCAAAGGCATCTGTGAAAAACCCACAGCGATTATCATTCTCAATGGGGAAAAACTGAGAGCTTTTCCACTAAGATCAATAACACAGCAGAGATGTCCACGATCACCACTTCTATTCAACATAGTACTAAAAGGCCTAGTGTCAGCAGTCAGACAACAAAAAGAAACTAAAGGCATCCAAATCGGCAAAGACGATGTCAAACTCTCACTCTTTGCAGATGATATGATTCTTTATGTGGAAAACCCAAAAGACTCCACTCCAAAACTGCTAGAACTTATACAGGAATTCAGTAAAGTGTCAGGATGTAAAATCAACACAAAGAAATCAGTTGCATTTCTATACACCAACAACAAGACAGAAGAAAGAGAAAGTAAGGAGTCAATCCATTTACAATTGCACCCAAAACAATAAGATACCTAGGAATAAACCTAACCAAAGAGGCAAAAAATTTGTACTCAGAAAACCATAAAGTACTCATGAAAAGAAGACACAAAGGAAGACACTGAAGAAAACACAAAGAAATAGAAAAACATTCCATGCTCATAAGTTAGAAGAACAAATATTGTGAAAATGTCTCTGCTACCTAAAGCAATGTACATATTTAATGCAATCCCTATCAAAATACCATCCTTTTTTTTCCAAAGAAATGGAACAAATAATCCTAAATTTTATACGGAACCAGAAAAGACCTCTAATAGCCAGAGAAATGTTGAATAAGAAAGCCAAAGTTGGTAGCATCACAATTCCAGACTTAAGTTGTGTTATAAAGCTGTCATCATCAAGACAGTATGGTACTGGCACAAAAACAGACACATAGATCAATGGAACAAAATAGAAAGCCCAGAAATAGACCCTCAATTCTATGGTCAACTGATCTTCGACAAAGCAGAAAAGAATGTCCAGTGGAGAAAAAACTGTCTCTTCAATAAATGGTGTTGGGAAAATTGGACAGCCACATGCAGAAAAATGAAACTGGACCATTTCCTTACACCACACATAAAAATAGACTCAAAATGGATGAAAGACCTCAATGTGAGAAAAGAATCCATCAAAATCCTTGAGGAGAACACAAGCAGCAACCTCTTTGACCTCAGCTGCAGCAACTTCTTCCTAGAAACATCGCCAAAGGCAAGGGAAGCAAGGGCAAAAATGAACTATTGGGACTTCATCAAGATCAAAAGCTTTTGCACAGTCAAGGAAACAGTCATCAAAACCAAAAGACAACTGACAGAATGGGAGAAGATATTTGCAAACAACATATCAGATAAAGGGCTAGTATCCAAAATCTATAAAGAACTTATCATACTCAACACCCAAAGAACAAATAATCTAATCAAGAAATGGGCAGAGGACATGAACAGACATTTCTACAAAGAAGGCATCCAGATGGCCAACAGACACATGAAAAAATGCTGCACATCACTTGGCATCAGGGAAATATAAATCAAAACCACAAAGAGATAGCACTGACACCAGTCAGAATGGCTAAAATTAACAAGTCAGGAAACAACAGATGCTGGTGAGGATGCAGAGAATGGGGAACCCTCCTACACTGCTGGTGGGAATGCAAGCTGGTGCAGCCACTCAGGAAAACAGCGTGGAGGCTCCTCAGACAGTTGAAAATAGAGCTACGCTATGACCCAGCCATCGTACTACTGGGTATTTACCCTAAGGATACAAATTAGTGATCCGAAGGGGCAAATGCACCCGAATGTTTACAGCAGCAATGACCACAATAGCCAAACTATGGAAAGAATCTAGATGTCCATCAGCAGATGAATGGATAAAGAAGATATATGTGATATATACACACAATGGAATACTATGCAACCATCAAAAGAAATGAAATCTTGCCATTTGCAATGCTGTGGATGGAACTAGAGGGTATTATGCTGAGTGAAATAAGTCAATCATAGAAAGACTATTATCATATGATCTCTGTGATATGAGGAATTTGAGAGGCAGAGTGGGGGCTTTGGGAGGTAGGGAAGGAAAAAAATGAAACAAGATGGCATCAGGAGGGAGACAAATCATAAGAAACTCTTAATCTCACAAAACAAACTGAGGGTTGCCAGGGGAAGGGGGATAGGGAGAGGGTGTTTGGGTTAGGGACATTGGGGAGGGTATGTGCTATGGTGAGTGCTGTGAAGTGTAAACCTGGTGATTCACAGACCTGTACCCTTGAGGCAAATAATACATTATATGTTAATAAAAATAATTAATAAAAAAGAATATACATTATCTTGTTTCATGTAGTAATAATAATAGTAGTAGTAATAATATCTTGTATTTTATAATGCTTTCGATTTTGGGAAGGGTTTTTTAACAAATTACCTCAGATTTGTGGTCCGTGCCCTCTCCAGTTTTAATGTAGTCATTTCTAATTTCATGGTCTATTTCTGAGAGCCATTTGGCATCATAATATATTTGTGGATTTTTCTGCTTAAGCGATATTGCCCTTCAACTGACTAGATCTCTTCTCAGCAAGTATGAATTGAAAGTTATTTTCTTTAAGCCCAATAATCATCAAATACTGATTAATCCACACACTTGCAACATAGTAATTAATCAACCTATTAATATATGCTATAATAAAGAGAAAATCCCTAATTCTTTCAAAATACTTTTAGACAATCTCTCAGACTATTTATAATCTATGTAAACACATCTATTTAATTCTCACAGTACATTTTTATATTATCAAACTGTAACTTAAAAAAAATTTTAACATTCATTCATTGCTGTTTATATTTTTCACTGTTAATGGATTATAACCAAATGATAACTGGTCATGGGGTAAAGGAAGGAATAAGAATGCAATCTGCTAAAGTGGCTTAAAGTATTAAACTCAATTTGCAAAATCACATTGAATGTATTACCATCTAAATTAAGACTTTAAAGTGCAGAAGGTTCTTGCAACGCAGCAAACAATGAAAAGTCAAAAATGGAAAGTATCCAGCCTGAAATGAATCACCACACAAAGTGAGAAAAATAGAAACACCCACAGATTCCATTATTTGAAGGGGGGGAAAAAACTTTACTTCCTCTATTTTACAGTAGAGAACAGTAAAAAGATGGGGACAATGGCATGGGAGGATGGAGCAGTTTTCTTCCAGGGACAATTATTTAACTTAAGAATGAATGGCCTTAGCCCCATGAACCTCTATACTTAATTCTAAGAAGTTACCATGTTGAGATTTCCACCAATAATTTTGTTTTCCTACAACCAGAAACACTTGTTCACTACAGAAGAAATAGATGAACGAAACAATAAACTCACCATCCGGAAATAGATACTGTTTAAACTTTTAAAAGCTTTATTGCCACTCACATATCATGCAACTGACCCATTTCCAGTGCACAATTCAATGTCTTTTAGTATATTTACCGGGTTGTCCAACCATCACTAAATATAATTTGAGGGGGGGGGGGCACCTGGCCAAAGCTCAGTCAGAACAGCTGCGACTCTAAATCTCTGGGTCATGAGTTCAAGTCCCATGTTGGGTGGAAACCCTACTTAAAAAAAAAAAAAAGAACAATCCCAATATAATTTTAGAGCATTTCATCACTCCAATAGCAGTCACTTCTCATTTTCTTTACCACATGTTCCTCCCCGCCCCCCGCCAACTCAGCCCTAAGCAACCATTAATCCGTTTTTCTGTTTCTCTCCATTTGCCTATTCTGAACTTTTCATATAAGTGAAATTGCATTTTGTGATTGACCTTTTTGTCTTAGCTTAATATTTTCAAGATCCAAGTTGTAGTATGTATCAATACTTAATTTCTTATTTCCAAATAATATTCCGTTGTCTGGATGTACCATACTTTGTTTATCCATTTGTAAGGGACATTGGGTTGTTTCTACTTTCTAACGGTTATGAATAATGCCGCTATGAATATCATATCAAACAAGTTTTTGTTGAACACCTGTTTTCAGTTCTCTTGGAATCTAGGAGTGGAATTCTGAATCATACAGTAACTCCATGTTTAACATTTTGAGGAACTGCTGGCTGTTTTCCAAAATGACTGTGTACCACCTACAATCCCATCAACAATGTGTGAAGTTTCAATTTCTCCACATCCTTGTTAACACTTGTTATTGTCTGTTTTTTTCCTTAACAGCCATCCTAATTAGTGTGAAGTGAACATTGAAGTTTTGATTTGCATTTCCCTAATAATTAATGATGCTGAGCTTCTTTTCCTGTGTTAATTGGCTATTGGTATACCTTCTGTGGATAAATGCCTATTCAAACCCTTTGCCCTTTTAAAGAATTAAGTTGTTTTTCTTTTTATTGTTTAGTCTTAAGACTTTTTTATATATTCCGGATCTAAGTGTCTTTTATTAGGTGTATGGATTGCAAATCATTTCTTCCATTCTTTTTTTTTTTTTAAGATTTTATTTTTGATTTATTTGACAGAGAGAGAGGCACGGAAAGAAAGGGAACACAAGCTAGGGGAGTGGGAGAGTGAGAAGCAGACTCCCTGCCGAGCAAGGAGCCCAATGTGGGGCTTGATGTGGGGCTCAATCTGAAGACCCTGAGATCATGACCCGAGTGGAAGGCAGCCGCTTAACGACTGAGCCACCCGCACGTCCCCATTTTTCCCATTGTGTGAGCTGTCTTTTCACTTTCTTGGTGGCACCATTTCTAGGACAAAAAGTTTTAAATTTATCTATTTTTTTCTTTTGTCTCCTGTGGTTTTGATGTCATATCTAAGAAGGGTTTGCCTGACTCAATGTCACAAAGATTTCTCTCATGTTTCCTTCTAAGAGTTTTAAATTTTTTACTCCTACATTTGTGTCTATCCATTTTCAGTCAATTTTTGTGTATGGTGTGAAGTACGGATCCCATTTCATTCTTTTGCATGTAGATATCTGGTTGTCTCAGCGCCCTTTGTTAAAATGTCTATTCTTTCCCCTGTTGAAATGTCTTGGCACTCTTCTTGAAAAGCAAGTGATCATAAATGTAAGGATCTCTTTCTGGACTTTCAGTTTTTTTCCACTGATCCGTATGTCTATTCTTATGCAACTGCTGATAATATTTGCCATGAATCCTTCCTTGTCTTTTTTTCTTCTCCATGTATTTATTCACATGTTGTTTTTTCAAAACAATCAGATCATACCAAGTAAACAGTTTTTGACCTATTCTTTTTCCTTAAGAGATTACTATACTCCCATATCATTAAATATTCGACATGATTTTCAATGGTTGCATTATTTTCCATTGTATACGTGTACCACAGTTAGTTGAATGAATTTTATTGTTATATATTTGGGTTGAAGCCAGAAGAATATTATTTTCAAATAATGTAATAAGCACACCCTACATACACTTATATTTGTATCAGGAATTACTTTATAACAAAAAATGTAGAATGGGAGTGGGTAAGTATGAGCATATGGCTGTTCTTAAGCACTTGACACATACTGTCCTTGTACTAATTGACCAGAAAATGTACAAGAGCATCAGCTTTCCTACCCCCTTACTAAAGATGGATACTATCATTTTGAAATCTTGACCAATTTTGCATTCACATATTATTGTGGACTTATAGGAGGGAATCTTAAAACTAACAAATTTGGGATACATTGACTAAAAGTCAAATAACAAGTTTTGCTCCATGTCTTAAAAATCTTAAAGTTTAATGTTATCTTATTTCCCATTTGAAGTACTGATTTATTTTGCTTCACAGAGTAAACTGCCATTGAAAGAAAACATTTCAAATGAAGTCAGTGAGCCATCCCAGTAGGGCCTCACTCACTTACTTTATATTGATGTGGCCATCAAAGTTGAGGTTGGTCGTATACATCCAGAAAGTAAATTTGACCTCAATATATAGAGTTGTTTGGTCTCTGTGAAAGGATTTGTGATAACCAACTCAACAAAGGCTTGGTGTTTAAAATAGAATTCCCACCTATGAATTTCTTGTGAGTCATCTCACTGACACAGACCAGACGGCTCACAATGTTTGCTCAGGGCATTTTCCCTTGCATGAGGCCTGGCACATAGAAAGTGCTCAATAAGTGTCAGCCACTGTTATTACTGCTATTATTATTATTTTATCATTATTGTTACAGTGCAATAGAATCTTATTTGCTATTGTCTCTCCTTTATAGGTAACATATTCTTTTGTTGATGTTATTACAGATTTTATTTTATTTATTTACTCACTTATTTAGAGAAAGTAAGTGGGGGAAGGGTCAGAGGGGGAGGGAGAGAGAGGATCTCAAACAGACTCCATCTGTGCTGAGCACAGAACCCAGGTTGGGGCTCGATCTTATAACCCTAAGATGATGACCTGAGCTGAAATCAAGAGTCAGGCACTTGATTGAGCCACCCAGGTGCCCTTATTGGTAACACTTTCTGATCACTATGGTGGCTCTTGATGTTTTGGGGTCATGTTCACTTTGAGAATCTCATGAAATCTTTGGAAACTTTTAGCGGGGGGCAGGTTTGGATGGAGGTAGAAAGACCATGTGTAGACATGAAGAATTTTATGGGCCAAAATCTCTCTCTTTTCTTGTATGTTCCTCCTCTCTTTTTTGCCCTTCTATGGAAATGACGCTCAGATTTAGTCAAGAGTAAAATGTATTTGAAGTTCACGATCAGGCTACCATGCTAGAAGACTGGGTTGGGACTAAACTCTCTTGGCTTTTTCCTTCCATACTCTGTTTTGTCCCTTTTCTTTTTGAGAGATACCTTCCCCTGAGGAAGCCAAAGAGTGTAAGGCCCAGGCCTGCCTCTAATTAAGGCATAAAGAGTCCACATCCCACCCGCTCACTGCTCTCCTTTTCTCTTCTCTCTTTTTTAAGTAATTTCCATTTTCACATGGATGGGCCATTTGACACCTTGACCTCTCAGTTCCTCAGTGTTCTGACCTCTAAAAATCTAATCCTCTTCCAGACCTCACTCATCCACAGTCACATTCCTGGCTTTGTCATGACATCACTGTACTGACTCTGGGATTCTGACTTCAAGAATCCCACTCTCTGACCACCATCACCCATCCTTCTGTCTCCCCTTCTCTAGAACTATTGGTCCAGCACTCACTTGATCTCATCAAGAACTCCCATCCATAAATTCTATCATTTTCTCAACTATAATCTTCTACCCATATCTTCACATCCCCTGCTTCACCCCACCTAAAGTCTATAGTTAACATTTATAATTACTTCCTGAAGATATCCTTAAAATCTTTGCCACTCTCTCTCTGAGTTCCCTGGTCATACTCATTAGGAAAGTCCCCAACTCTGGTTATACCCAACAAGCTGCCCTATTTGGGTGTGCAGAAGAGCAGCTGACTACAACTCAGCTGGTCTTACTCGCCATATCCACTAAACATCCTTAAACTCATGGCCCCAAAATCTCAGTTGGGTGCTTAGTGTTGACAATCCTATCATGTTTCTTGGGATGTTTTCTTTCCCACTCTTCAAAGGACTATTTCACACCTTCTCTCTTTTGAAATCTCCTAAATTATGGTCATAAAAATTTAAAAAATAAAGCAGACAACTCCAACTCCAACTCTAAGCACTACCTTCATATATAACCACATGAGTTACCTCCTAATTCAATGGATCCAAGGTCTTTGTTCATTTCAAAGGCCAGTCCTTCTTCTTGTGTTCTGGATCACCTGTAGTTTTTCCATCCTCAAAGACTTTGCTCTGGCAATCATTCTCTCTCTCACATATATCAGCAATTTCCTCCTTTCTAATGGTTTATTTCCACACACAACAATATGCCATAATACCTTGTGTAAGAGAAAGAAAAATTATCTTGATCCCATCTGTCTCTTCATTCTTAGTCCAGTTTCTCTGCTCCTCCTCTGAACAAAACTTCATGAGTTAACTAACTATAGTCACTGACTTACCTTTTTCCCTCACATTTTCTCAACAGTCCTTTTCCCCTCAACACTCCTCTTGTCCAGGTCATTAATAGCTCTCATCTTGCCAGACGTAACGGTCTCTTCTCTGTTCTTGTCTTGAATCTCTGAGCATTATGGACATGCTCTGTTTTTCTTGAAATGCTTTCTTCTTTTGGCTTCTAGGTCAAAACAATCTCTGGATTTTCTTTTTTTCAATGAAGTTTATTCTTACACCCTTTGCCGGTTATTGTTCTGCTCAGTTTTTAATGCTAGAGTGCGAAAGGTCTCTGTCCTAGGGTCCTTCTCTCTATATACACATGCTCCCTAGTGACCATTTCCAGTCCTATGGCTTTAAAGTCCATTTATAATCTTGCAAAAGGAGGAGCTAGAAAGCTAGGGAAGGGTGGGGGAATATTGCCTATCTACTATACACCAAATTGTGCCTTTAACTTTTACATGACTATTACATATTCAGACAAATAAAAATTTAAATAAATCCATGACAGAGAAACTAATTTCTTTCTTGATTAAGTCACAATTAATTAGGGTCTTCTTTGTATCCAGCCAAGCTTGATTTTGCCTCTACAGAGGGACAGATTGAATTTGCAGGGCAGAATAAGGGTAACTACTAGTGTAGGTTTCTGGGAAGGCAGGAAGGATGGGATCCAAAGTCCCAGGGGAGGAATCAACCTTTGGTAGGAGAAGGACCACATACTCCGTTGGCACAGAGTAAAGGAGTTAAGAATCAATAGATACAGCTCGGTTATGTATTTGATAAGAATCTGAAGCTGTTCCTGGGGCTCCTGGGTAACTCAGTCAGTTGGGCAACGGACTTGATTTTGGCTCAGGTTGTGATCTTGGGGTTGTGGGATCCAGCCCTGTGTGGGGCTTCCCCCTGGGTGGGGAGTTTGCTTGAAATTCTCAGATTCTCTTTCCCTCTCCCTCCACCCCTACCATTGCATTCTCTCTCTTTCTCAAATAAATAAATAAATAAACAAATCTAAAAAAAAGGAATCAGAAGCAGTTTTTAATGTGGTGGCTTCATATTATATATGAAATAGGAGAAAACTTTCTCTATTCAGAGAGTGAGACCGCGGAAGTTGGGAGACCCTTGAGGCCTTGAGGGAGAGATGGTTTAAAATAATTGTTGGGACACCTGGCTGACGTAGTCAGTGGAGTGACTCTGGATCTCGGGTTTGTAGATCTAACCTCCCGCTGGGTGTAGAGATTACTTAAAAATAAAACCTTGAAAAAAATAAATAAAAGTAATCTTTGCTATGAGTGGAAGAGGGAGAATCAATAGAATTGTTGATGGCCCAGTTGTAGCTAGTGATCATAAATTTATAGGATGGAGTGCTGCTGGGATGAGTCATGACTTCCTTTTGTCACATCCAGGTTCTGCCAGTAAATGGTTGTTTGATCTCAGGCAAGTTAGATCAACTTCGTACCTCAACGTTTCCTTACTCATAAAGTGGTAATTCATTCATTATTCATTCATTCATTCAACAACTATATATGGTCGACTATGTGCCAGGCATAGTTCTTGGGGTTATGAATAGAGTAGGGGCGCCTGGGTGTCTCAGTGGGTTAAAGCCTCTGCCTTCCACTCAGGTCATGATCTCAGGGTCCTGGTATCAAGCCTCACATTGGGCTCTCTGCTCCGCAGGGAGCCTGCTTCCTCCTCTTTCTCTGCCTAACTCTCTGCCTACTTGTAATCTCTGTCTGTCAAATTAATAAATAAAATCTTAAAAAAAAAAAAAGGAACAGAGTAAAAGGCAAGAAAAAGCATCTTCAATCATGGAGCTCATGATAGTTGTATCTCCCTTTAAGGTTGCTGTAAGGGAGGGGCACCTGGGTGGCTCAGTTGTTAACTGTCTGCCTTCAGCTCAGGTCATGATCCCAGGGTCGTGGGATGAAACCTCTGCATTTGGTTCCCTGCTTAGCAGGAAGCCTGCTTCTCCTTCTCCCTCTGCTGCTCCCCTTCTTGTGTTCCCTCTCTCCCTGTGTCTCTCTCTGTCAAATAAATAAGTAAAATATTAAAAAAAAAAAGTTGCTGTAAGGGTTACACAAGATTCCAATGTTATCAGTATTAAGATGTACACTCTCTCCCCATTTTACATCTCTGGAACTTAGCTTATGATTAATCAACAGGATGTTTTTCTTTCTTGTTGTTACTAAAGTAATGGTGCCTCTTACAATCAACGGAGTTCCAGATTCAGAGAAATATGATCAGACTTGTAAATGCTTCATAAAGTGTCTGGAAGGCTATTGCATCCAGTTCTCTGCTATTAAAATTGCTAAAATAACAGAGAACTGGAAATAAGCCAAATATTTATCAACAGGAAACTAGGGCTATAGAGCAAGCACCTGAGTAAGAGAAAAGAATAAAGAATATTTCTATATACTGCTATGAAGTGATCTCCAGGACATGTTGCTGAGCAAAAAAAAAAAAAAAAAAAATGTAGAGAAAAGTGTCCATTGTAGCTTCTCTTTATCTAAAGGGCAGATGTATATGTTTGTGCACATATATAAAATATTTGCTTATACTTCCAAAACTGTAAAAATAGACAATTTTTATTTTGATAGTAACCTGTAGGGGTGTCTGGGTGGCTCAGTCGTTAAGCATCTGCCTTCAGCTCAGGTCATAATCCTAGGGTCCTAGGTTCAAGCCCCACATCTGGCTCCCTGCTCAGCGGGAAGCCTGCTTCTCCCACTCCCCTGCTTCTGTTCCCTCTCTCGCCGTGTCTCTCTCTGTCAAATAAATAAATAAAATCTTAAAAAAAAAAAGAAAGAAACCTGTAATAAAAATATAAATAAAATTTAACAATAACCTGTGAGGAAGGCAGGAATAAGGCAGAAAACCCCAAGGTAAAGGCTAACTTTTTCAGAATATCCACTATTATTTAGATTTGATTTCAAACCATGTAAATGTTTATGTAAGTACAAAACAGTATTAAATCAAAATGGAAGAGAAAAGCATTTCCAAAAACCAAAAGCAAAGTGAAACAAATGAGCCTACCTGTCCATTGATTTCATGTCTCAACCACACAGAAAGGAATTATTTCACATCTTTAAAATACAATGATTTGACTATACATACCTAGTGGAATAGATGTGAACTTTTTTTAAACTTGAAAGACATTTTAAATTGTTTTCAGTAGTTATATGTCAGTAATAATTTTGGTTGTTATTCCGAAACTATTCTATATATAATAAATAATTACCTTAATATTCTTAGAAACCAAGATTTTCAGTATAAAAATGATACCAGCATAAAATCAAAGAGGTAAATAAAAATCTTGTAATTCTAAATTTGAATTGAATGAACTCATGATTTTATTCTCCTAAAATGAAAGAAAGAAAGAAAGTCTTAGCTCTGCCCACTAAAATGGTTTAGAAGACAAAAACAAATTAGTAGCAATTAACCTTCTTAATGCCTTGACTGTGGCCTTTACTTATTTTTATTTTTTTAAGATTTTATTTATTTTAAAGATAGAAAGAGTGAGTGGGAGGCAGAAACAGAGGGAGAAGGACAAGCAGATTCCATGCTGAGCACAGAGCCCAAGGTGGGGCTCCATCCTGAGATCATGATCTGAGCCACAATCAAGAGTCTAGTACTTTCTTTTTTAAAAGATTTTATTTATTTATTTGACAGACAGAGATCTCAAGTAGGCAGAGAGGCAGGCAGAGAGAAAGAGAGGAGGAAGCAGGCTCCCTGCAGAGCAGAGAGCCCAATGTGGGACTCGATCCCAGGATCCTGAGATCATGACCTGAGCCGAAGGCAGAAGCTTAACCCATTGAGCCACCCAGGAGCCCCAAGAGTCTAGCACTTTAAAAACTGAGCCACCCAGGTTACTTTAAACCATGGCCATTAAATACCATTTTCCATTAAAGGGAACCCAGGAACCAGGCTCCTGGCAGAAATACTTCCTGGTCTGGGGAAAAATATTCAAGATGATCCTGAACTAGGCTTTGTCAAACCAGAAAGCAGAGAAACTGGGACTGATACTGTCTGAAGGACCCAGAAGCCAACTTGAAGAGGTTCCCTTTTCAAAGATGACATTTTAGCTTCAGAAAGAAAAATTAGTGACATGAACTGAAATGTGTCAAATATATTAAAATGTTTGAGTTCCTAGAGATTTAAAAAAACAAAACAACCTTCTTAAGGTCGTCTTTGGAGGATGCCAGGGAGTCAACTTATCAGCCTCTTGGTTATAAAGCAACACTATTAATCAGCACATTCATGCCTTGACAGGAGTGTGTGTAATTCTGGTACATTTCTGATCTCAGTGAAATAGCTCAGGCTTATCGTAGGCATGCTGAAATTAACCCTTGTGATACAGAATCTAAATTGCATAAGATGGAAAAGGAGGACAGAGATGGCACAAATGTTGGAAGAAAATAGAGAAATTAACAGACTCTCGGTGACTGTGTGGTTGAGAAATAATCAGGGTGGGAGAAGCTGGACAAGAAAAGCCAGAAGGAAAGGAGGCTGTTGCCAGACTTAAAAATATATGTATCTGAATTGGTGTTCTCAATTTGTCCACTGCTGAGAAATTTCGAGTTGTCTTGGAAAAATGTAAGATGCTCTTCTCCTTCTCTTTGGAGAATTTAATGACCTAGCAACATGCCTAATCTCAAAAAGGAGAATCTGGTACAACATTTTTTTTTTTCCTGCTGGAAAATCAATGCATATTGGCAGTAGATTTCTAAGCATTTTGCTGGTCATACCTTTCAAATGGTGTCTTCAGAGTGCGATGGACTTACAATGTTGTATCTAGTAAAACTTGTATGTATTTTCTTTTGCTAAGGTTTGCAAAAGTAGACTTTATAGCTTGGCACACATGTTTTTCTTAACCACCCAATGACGTCTTTGTGAGTTTAGGTTTTAAGATGAATGTAGAGTAAAATAGACCTACTCTTAGCAAGACAAGTCCCAATTTGGCATCCCACAAGCTTCACTGTCAAGAATTCTGTAGTTCTGTGAATTTATCTGTACCAGGAGCTTGGCAAAAAGAATAGTGTTAATCACGGAGGTCAAAAACGTCATGATGTGTTTGAGATTAGTAGGAAGACATTTCTAAAAGTATCGATAATAAAATATCATGCTTTGTATTAAGTTCATCTATAAAAGCTTTGATCTTCAGGGTATGTTTTGTGGGTAATATAAAGCTACATAGTATATATTGAACTTGAGTGTCAACTATGACTTCTTCTCTCTCACCCTTTATGTTCAATCAATCAGGAAGAGCTATTAACTCTACTTTGTCCAAATCTGTGGATTCTATCCACTTCCCTATACCTCCACTCTCACTACCTTAGTTCAACCTACCATCTTTTCCTGCTTGAATTACTGCCTTAGCCTTCTTATCTCAGCTTTACCTCCCTACATTTTTTTCTCCGTATTACATCATCCCCTACAATCTTTTCTCTACATTGCAGCACAAATGAGAAAGAAACCTTAGTTGTTATATGGTCCTGAGATGGGGCCATTTGTTGCTGCAGCATAATCTGACCTAAGCAGAGTAACACCTGACTCCTTTCCATTCTTTGGATGGGCCACACTCTCACTTTGGGTCTTTCCCTTCTTTTCTGTTTCCTGTTTTAATTGTTCCAATTCCTCGTCAGTCTTCAGATCTCACTTTAGAGGGTATTTCTTCTGGGAAGTATTCCCTGATCCTCCAGATCTGGATTACGTGTCCACACTATACCTTCCTAGGACATCCTGTACTTCCCCTGTCAGAGCCCTTACTACCCTTGTAACTGTCTCCCCACCTCCACTGTAAGCTTGAGTGAGAACAGACTGTGACTTTCTTGTTCATCATGATATCCCCAGGTCTGCCCCATGGTAGATGCCACAAATATGTTGAATGATTAAATAATCCAATTTTTAGAATTTGAAGGTGTTGTCACATGACTTATCGGAAACAGATACCAAAGGCAGAAAGTGGTAGGGTCAGAGCTGTGGTCTGATCCATGATGATGCTACAAGTGAAAAAAAGATCAATGGCAGCCAGATGTGTGGCCCTGTGCTTGAGTCTCCTCACCTTGACCTATACTCAGACAGGTTTTCCAAGCCTCACATATAAAGAGTAAGGAGTAGTTATAAACGAATAGGTGTGAGACTAAAGATTCCTGGGATGAAAGAATGGTAGGCATTATTATTCCTATACATGTCTCAACAGCACCGAAGAATAACATACAGGTCAGCTCACAGTTTTGCAGCATTTCCTGTTCTAAGACACAGCTTCAGGCAAACTCTCAGAATGGTTGTGCAGGATGTATACATTCCACGACTCTTGTCTGATTGAGTCACCCTGGATATTTTCCTGTCCCTCCCTGCCGTAAAGCATAATGCAAAACAGGAATGTGTTAGTAATGCCATCTGTGACTTCCATGTGAGCTACTATAGGGAAGGTTTTCTGGGGTCCCACAATGAAAAGGCCATGATACAACCATGTCAGCGAAGACTTTTGGTGAAGAAAAGAGAACCAGCAGCTTAAGCTAATTAGACCATGCGCTGGGAGACGTAAGAAGAAATCTGAATCAGGGCTCTTTATTAAAGGATAGACATGTGAGACCTGTGTGGTTCTGAGGTTTGACTTATAAACCCTGAAAGATAAAGGACTCGATATTAAATACTAGACTTCATCCAGCAGGCCTAACTCACATGCAGAAATGAGTTGTAACTCACTAGACTGTGCGTGAAGAATGAAGCATTCCACGTATAAAGATGGACTGGTTTCTGAAAGTAGCAATAAAAATACACAAAGGCATATGGCAAAGGGCCAAAGGTTCTATGAGAAAACTGAAGAAAGATGGGTAGGGTTATAGAACGCATATTAGCTGGAGTTATTTCCAAGGAATTGGAAAGTGCTGGGAACATTAAAAATGGTGGTTAGAGTGACGTGATTGTAGACCTAACATTAAAAACTTGGGAATGTAGGGGCACCTGGGTGGCTTAGTCAGTTAAGTGCTTGGATCTTGTTTTTAGCTCAGATCATGATCTCAGACCTGTGCAGGGCTCTACAGTCAGTTGGGAGTCTGCTTGAGATTTTCCTTATCCTTCTGCCCTGCCCCCCTAAAAAACAAAACAAACAAGCAAACTTAGGAGTGTGAGGGCACCTGACTGGCTCATCCAGTAAAGCATGCAACTCTTGGTCTCAGGGTCTTGACTTTGAGTCCCACGTAGCGGGTAGAGATTACTTTAAAAAAAGAACAAGATTGGAAGTGTAGTCTAGGAATTTAGTTGACAGACCTAGAGTTAAATTCCTGCAGCTCAACCACTGCTGGTGTGACCTTGAGCAAGTTGCTTAATTCCTCTATTTCCTCACGAGTACAATCTGAATAAAGTACCTACTTTTTAAGATTGTACTGAGAATTAAACATGATAATGTTTGTAAAGTGCTTTATGTAATACCTGGTTCTTGAAATCTAATTAAATGGTAACTATGATCAAGCACAGATGTCCAATGAAAAACTGGGCTGCCCATCGGTAGGAAGCCTACTGCTTCTAAAAGTGCTCAGTAAGGGGTTAAGTGACCGACTTTGGGTTTGGGCTCAGGTTGTAATCTTGGGGTTATGAGATGGACCGCTCTTTTGCACTCTGCGCTGAGCACGGGGTCTGCCTAAGACAGTCTCCCTCTCCCTCTGCCCCTCTCTGCCATGTGCTCTCTCCCTCTCTCTTTCTCAAATAAATCAATAAATCTTTAAAAAATAAATAAAGGTCTTCAATAAGTCAGCTGGTCGTGTAGCAGGGTGCTATAAAGCCATTCCTCCTGTCTGGGCAAGGCGAGTGTCAGGGGTCATGACTGCACTCTGGTGAACATTTTCGAATCTAAGATTCTGTGACATGTTAGTGGTTAAATGGTTTTACAAATATTGATTCTAAAATAAAACAGCCCCAAAATACACACAGCTAAAATTGCAGAAACTACAGGGGAAAGTAGACAAATCCACCAGTGTAAGGAGAGACTGACTGATCTCTTTTATATGTTCATGGATGAAAGGCCCCCTGATGGACCAACATGAACATTATTAGTAAAGATGTAGCAAATCTGATCTACTCATTTTGATTGATTTGATATACATCATTGTACCTATCTATTTAGAAGAAATAAACATTCTTCTCTGGCTTAGGACATTTGTAAACATTGACCAGGGACACATAGCACATAGGAAGTCTCAAGATACTTTGAAGAACTGATGTCATATTTATTCTCTGGCCATAATGCAATAAATGTATATGTAAAAAATATACATATAAATATATGTTGAATTAAAAATATTTTAACTTACATTTTAAAGAAGAAATAATAACAAAATTTAGAATACCAGAACTAAATAAAAATACTATAGATCAAAACTGTGGGATGTAGAAAAATTGTAATTTGAGGAAAACTTATAGCCTTAATTTCTATATTACAAAAATAGGGAGGTTGAAAATATACTCATTAATTGAGAGAGATTAAAAAAGAACAACAGAATAATCTGAAGAGGGTAGAAAAGATAGGGAGGTGGGAGGTGGGAGAAAAGAACAGAAATCAGTGAAACAAAAAAACAAACATACTTTAGAGAGGATGACCAACAAAGTCAAAAGTTGATTCTTTGGGGCGCCTGGGTGGCTCAGTGGTTTAAAGCCTCTGCCTTTGGCTCAAGTCACGATCCCAGGATCCTGGGATCGAGCCCCACATTGGGCTGCTCAGTGGAGGGCCTGCTTCTCCCTCTCTCTCTGCCTGCCTCTCTGCCTACTTGAGATCTCTGTCTATCAAATAAATAATAAAATCTTTAAAAAAAAAAAAACCCAAAACACTATACAACAAGATGATCTTTCTGGTGAAATTGATTAAGAAAAAAAAAAAAATGAGAGAGGGGCGCCTGTGTGGCTCAGTTAGTTAAGCGTCTGTCTTTGGCTCAGGTCATGATCTTGGGGTGCTGGGATAGAGTCTGACGTCACGTTCCTTGCTCAGCGGGGAGTCTGCTTCTCCCTCTCTTTCTGTGTTCTCTCTTTTTCTCTCTCTCAAGTAAATAAATAAAAATCTTTAAAAAGAAAATAATGAAAGGTCAAAGGAATGAAAGAGAGGCATAATTATATATTAAACATATTTTTAAAAGATAAAATGAGGAGCGCCTGGGTGGCTCAGTGGGTTAAAACCTCTGCCTTTAGCTCAGGTCATGATCCCAGGGTCCTGGGATCGAGCCCCACATCAGGCTATCTGCTCAGCAGGGAGCCTGCTTCCCCCTCTCTCTCTCTGCCTGCCTCTCTGCCTACTTGTGATCTCTGTCAAATAAATAAATAAAATCTTAAAAAAAAAAGATAAAATGAGTAACTTTGAGAAAATAAATATAAAAACAGTTAAAAAGGACATTAAAAAATATAACTACGAAACAATTCAAGAATTCCCTGAGAAAGGCTATCTGGTCCTATGATACTAAAGACAATAAATCTAAAGGGAAAAATCTTTCCATATACACAAAATAAACCTCAGACCCAGATAATTTATAGGGAGTGTGTTGAACTTCCAGCAGACGATTTCAATCTTTAAAAAAAAACAACAACAACAAAAAATTTTTTAAGTAACCTCGTTACCAAACATGAGGCTCCAACTCATGATCCAGAGACCAAGAGTCAGCTGTTCTACTGACAAAGCCAGCCAGACATTCCCGAATTATTTAGGTCTTATATAAATGATTGCAGGAAATATTCCGCAACTGAGTGTTTGATGATTATATATCCATGGAAAGTGTGACAAAGGAAAAATATAGGTCAATCTCACTGATAAGCATCAATTTATTCTAAACAAAAGGTTAAACGTAAAACGTCAGGTATATAAAAGATACTGAATCATGGCCAAATAAGGTTTATCTCAGGAGTGCAAAGATGTTAAAATTTGAAAAACCTATAATTTTTAATACTGATAGATCAGGGAAGAAAAAAATCTCTTAAAGTGTTTTTGAGGGGTGCCTGGGTGTCTCAGTTGTTGAATGTCTGCCTTTAGCTGGGGTCATGGTCCTAGGATCCTGGGATGGAGCCCCTCATTGGGCTCCCTTCTGGGCAGAAGGCCAGCTTCTCTCTCTCCCACTTCCCCTGCTTGTGCTGTCTCTCTCACTGTGTCTATCAAATAAATAAATAAAATCTGTTTTTAAAAAAATGTTTTTGAGATACCTTCAACACACATCACTCTTAATGAGGAATCGTGAATTAAAGGCATTTATTTACTGGGTCATAGGGTAGTCCTATTTTCAACTTTTTGAGGAACCTCCATGTTGTTTTCCATGTTGTTTTGCACCACTGGGTATTTACCCTAAAGATACAAACATAGTGATACGAAGGGGCACGTGCACCCGAATGTTTATAGCAGCAATGCCCACAATAGCCAAACTATGGAAAGAACCTAGATGTCCGTCAACGGATGAGTGGATAAAGAAGATGTGGTATATATACACAATGGAATACTATGCAGCCATCAAAAGAAATGAAATCTTGCCATTTGCGACAACGTGGATGGAACTAGAGCGTATCATGCTTAGCGAAATAAGTCAAGTGGAGAAAGACAACTATCATATGATCTCCCTGATATGAGGAAGTGGTGATGCAACATGGGGGCTTTAAGGGGGTAGGAGAAGAATAAATGAAACAAGATGGGATTGGGAGGGAGACAAATCATAAGTGACTCTTAATCTCACAAAACAAACTGAGGGTTGCTGGGGGGAGGGGGTTGGGAGAAGGGAGGTGGGGTTTGGACATTGGGGAGGGTATGTGCTTTGGTGAGTGCTGTGAAGTGTGTAAACCTGGCGATTCACAGACCTGTACCCCTGGGGATAAAAATATATTATATGTTTATAAAAAATAAAACATTTAAAAAAATAAAGGCATTTATTTATTTATATATTTATTTTTAACTTATTGTCTTTTGATATCAGGAACTAGACACAAATGTCCACTAACATTACACTTATTCAACACCATAATCAAGTTCCAGCCAGCATAGTAAGGTAAGAGAAAGTAAAGGAAAAGAAAAACAAAACTATCATTACTTAAGATTAGTTATTTTTAGAAAACAAAAACGAAAAATTATTAGAATGTGAAGAGCATTTAGCAAGGTGACTTATAAAATTTGTAAAAATGAAATTATATAAATATATTAAAAATATGTAAATTTCATTTTATAAACCAATGAACAATTCAAAAACATGTTTCTTTTTAAGATTTTATTTATTCATTTTAGATAGAGAGAGAACATGGGAGTAGGGGCAGGGGCAAAGAGAGAGGGAGGAAGATAATCCTTAGGCAACACACTCCTGAAAAAAACTTGCTCAAATGGATAGCAAAACTTATGAAGGTAAAGTAATTAAGACAGAATGGTATTATCACAGGGATAGACAGTTTGGGAGAGAATAGTGAGTCTGGAAACAGACTTGTATGTCATGGAAACTTGATGTATGACCAAACATGACATTGCAGATCATTGGAGAAAGTATTCTTCAATAAATGGTATTTGGAACATTGGCTGGCCATTTGGAAAACAAAGAAATAGATTTCCATTTCATACCAAACAAAAACGAACTCTGTATGGACTAATGGTTTAAATGTGAAAGCCAAAACTTCTAAAGTTTCCTCCCAAATTCAAGGAAGTGCCTTTCTGACTTTAGGGTGGGCAAAGATTTTTTTCTAAGCCTTTTTCCCCCCTTAAGGGCAATTTGAGGTTCACGGCAAAATTGAGAGGCCACTACAGAGATTTTCCATAAACCGACTTGCCCATTCATGTAAGGCCTTTCCTGTTATCCACATCCCCCACCAGAGTGGTATGCTTGCTACTACTGATGGATCTCCACTGGTACATCATTTTCACCCTAAGTCTATGGTTATTTAGGATTCACTCCTGGTGTTGTACATTCTGTGGGTTTGGACAAATGTTTAGCAACACGTATCCACCATTATAGTATCATACAAAATGCTTTCACCGACTGAAAACTCACCCGTGTTTCACATAGTCATCCCTACCCCAATCCCCTCAACCCCTGGCAGGGCAAGGATTTTTTTAGATGCAAAATACAGAAGAAAGTTGCAAAATACAGAAGAAAGAATTGACACATTCGACTATATAAAACTTAACTTTTATTCATGAAAGTCTCCATAAAAACAGTGAAAAGATCTGGGACTGGATCCCAGCTAATTGCTCTAATGAATGTTATTGGAGGGATGTCTGGGTGGCTCAGTGGGTTAAGCCTCTGCCTTCGGCTCCGGTCATGATCCCAGTGTCCTGGGATTGAGTCCCTCATGGACTCCTTGCTCGGCAGGGAGCCTGCTTCTCTCTCAGCCTCTGCCTGCCTCTCTGCCTGTTTGTGTGCTCTCTCTCTCTCTCTTCCTCTCTGACAAATAAATAAACAAAATCTTAAAAAAAAAAAAAGTATGTTATTGGAACAACTGGTCAAATTTCAATAGGGACTACGTGTAACATACTAGTCTTATATCAATGTTAAACTACCTAAATTTGAAAATGGGTATCTAAAAGAATATTTTTGTTTTCAGGGATACATGCTGCAACTTATTCTCAAATAGATGAACAAAATAATGTAAAGATTATCTATTTTTTTAAGATTTTATTCATATATTTGATAGAAAGCACAAGTAGTCAGAGAGGCAGGTAGAGAGAGAGAGGAAGGGATGCAGGCCAGCGCCAAGCAGAGAACCTGGTGCGGGGCTTGATCCCAGGACCCTGGATTCATGACCTGAGCCGAAGGCAGAGGCTTTAATCCACTGATCCACCCAGGTGCCCCTAGATTGTCTATTTTATACACAAATAGAGCAAACTGTGAACTGAAGGGTATTGTATACAGGAGTTTGTTGTATTAGTCCTGAAGCTCTTCTGTCAGTTTGATTATTTTTTCCAAAATAGAGTAAAAAATATTTTTAATACTTGAAAAAACACATGCTATAAACAGGGAAAAAATACTTGCAACACGTACAACTAATAAAATATTAGTATCAATAAAATATTTCTAAGAAAAACTCTTAGAAGTAGAAGAGAAACATGAACAGACAACCAGCATATGCAAAAAGGCTCAAACTGAGGGTACTGTGATTTATTATCAGTAGACGAGGAAAATTAAGAAGTCTGACAAGAACAAGGTTTGGCAGGAATGTGGAGTAACAGGAAAGGGCTTATGGGTGCTGCTGGCGGTATAGACTGGTACCACCACTTTGAGAACATTACAGCATTATCTTTTTTTTTTTTTTCAAGGGTTTTAAAAGATTTATTTGAAAGAAAGAAAGAGCACAAGTGAGCATGGCAGGGAGGGGCAGAGGGAGAAAGAGTGAGGGAGAGAATCTCAAGCACACTCTGCACTGAGCACGGAGTCTGATATGGGGCTTGATCCCATGATCCCCCCAGATCACAACTTGCGCCAAATCCACAACTTGCTTAACAGACTGAGCCACCTAGCTGGCCCCAGTGTTATCTTTTAAAGCTGAACACCCCATACTCCCCCACCTAGCAGTGTTCTGAGTTTAGATGAGACTGGGATACATCCACAGGAAGTGTGCCGAGAAAGCTCCTACCAGCCTTGTTAGTAATTGCCAGGGGCAGATTTGGGTTTTGTAAGGCATGACATTATATAGTTGGAGAAAAATCAGAACAAGTTGGAAAAGTGACAAAACCCAGGAAAGTACCATGCCATGTTTTATATTTTATGCACTTCTATACTTTTTTCTTTTTTTGCTGCATATTCTTTGTTCCCCTCTTCTTAAGACAATATACTGTTTACATAGCGAGAATAAAAAGGCAAAGTCTTTCTTTTAGCAATGGTTTATTTAGCTTCTTAAAATTATTAACCTTTGGGATATTAAAAAAACGTCTGGACAGAATCACTGTATTATCTGTTCTAGGTCTGTGATCTACAAATTCAGGGATTCTGATAAATTTTACTTTGTATGATTCCCATCAATAAAGAAAAAATGTAAAATACATTTATAATCATATAATCATGGATACATTCCTAATGGGAGAACTTCCATTTGACTATGTATTGGTCCGAACTCGATCCTCTACTCAGTTTTACAGATCTAACACATTTTTACAGACCAGGTTCTAGCTCCTGACATTTCAAACTATATTTCTTCCTCAACATGTGTATAATTCTGGCATTGGATGCTGTAGGACACATTCAGATCCTGATGTGATATTTGTCCCTACACCTTCCTACCATGGGATGGAAAGCAATAGTCTAATATTAACAGACTGCAAACCCATAAAATACATCCCACTGAACTCAAGAAAATGTATCTGCAACTCAACCCACTTTGGCTCAATCCCCAAATGCCTGCTGCTATCTATCACCATCCAACTTAAGAAGTGTTAAAGGAGTGGAAGCTGGAGTGTAAAGAAAAAGTGGTCCTAATCCATTGTGGTTTAAATATCCTTCTTTTGAAGATTTTACAAAAACATATAACAACGTGAACACATTGACAAGAGTCCTCTTTTACGGATATGGATGGGATGCAAGGGACTGTAGGGCTCCGAAGCTCAAATTTCATTAGCTTCATGGCAAATTTGCCTCTAACATGCACAAAATATTGGAGACAACTCAAGTGTCCACATGAAAATGGATAAATAACTACACAAAAATAGCTTTACGGACATACAATATTATAGCAGTAAAAATAAATGTTCTACTGCTTGTTTACACTTAACTTTGAGGAATCAAAGAAACATGCTGAATGGTAAAAAAAAAAAAAAAGGATCCCAGAAGGCTAGATATATATTATTTTTATAATATAATTTTTATTAGGATCCCATAGTTGATACTATGGGATCATAGTATTATGAGCTACTTATGGACTATTTTATGGGATCCCAAAGTTGACACTATGATGAAACTACTAAAAATGGCAGGGAGGGGAATCTGGGTGGCTCAGTGGGTGAAGCCTCTGCCTTCAGCTCAGGTGGTGATCTCAAGGTCCCAGGATGGAGTCTGGCATTGGGCTTTCTGCTCAGCAGGGAACCTGCTTTCCCCCCTCTCTCTGCCTGCATCTCTGCCTACTTGTGATCTCTGTGTTAAGTAAATAAATAACATCTTTTTTAAAAATAAAAAAAAAATGTCAGGGAGAGGGAAAAATTCAGGATTGTGGTCACTGAAGGGAAGAATCCAATAAATGAAGAATATGTGCTTATATTAATAATGTGGTGGAGTCACAGACTTTCACATTATCAGTATGCTTTAAAATTTAACGTATTTGTTCAAAATATTATTTTCATGCATCAAATACTAGACTGAAAATATTTTTAAGTAGTTAAAATCTAAAATATTTAAGTCCTCAACCTCTGCTTTCCTCTTCCCTCTCTCCCTGCTTTCTCCCCATCCCCAGCCCTTCTTAACCACCAGCTGCTTGGGGCACGTGGCTCCAGAGTCTAGCAAAACAGAAAAGGCAATCCACAGGCACAAAGAGCCGTGACTTGTGTTATATTCTTTTGGGTGTTGGGTGGGGTGTGGTAGTATGGAAATATGATCCAGTATGTCACATGCACCGCATCAAACTTACTCCATTTCATTTCAGAGTTATTCTGCCAACTAAAAGCAGATTGGGATTACAGGCCTTTGGAGTCTCTGCCCCTCCCTTTTACACTCAGACTTCCCAATTTCTAAGGGTACCAGGCTCCCGCGCCACCAGCTTCAGTCTTTCCGGGCGGTCAAACTGTTTTTCAGCAGTCCCGGCCCACTCGATTACGTAAATTCTTCCAAGAGGCTCCCCAAATCCGCCCCGCCCTGCAGAACCTGGCCAGCTCCAGCCAGGATCCGAAACTTACCAGCGCCCTGGAGCGGGGAAGAGGGCACCGAAAGGCTCGGAACTTCCCAGGCCCCGCCCCTCCCTCGCGCTCCCCGCCCCCGCCAGCTCCCAGCCAAGCTCCGCCTCCCACGGTAGCCCCGCCTTCCCCGCGCGCTAACGCGCGCCGCGGTCTTTTCCCAAAACCCGGAGAAGTGGATTCTGCGCTCCGCACGTTCCCTCGGAACCGTAGTGTGGCCGAGCGAGTCCAGGCTTGCCGGAGGGAAGGCTGGCCCAGGGCTGGGAGGAGGAAACCGGCCCCGAGCGGGAGAGGACGCGGCCCCAAGTCTGCGCCAGTGAGCGGGCCGCGGGCCCCGGCAGCTCCGGCCTCCTTCCCGTCGGGCTCCCTCTCCTCTGGGACGCGGGGCGCTAGGCCGCGGCGGTAGGATACACCCCCTCCCCCCGCCCCGTGAGCAGTTCCCCTCCCACCCTTGCTGTCGCCTCGTCCCGGGCCTCCCGCCGGAACGCGGTGCCCCGCCCGCCCCGTCTCCTAGCAGCGCCGTGACGTGCACGCGCCTCTGGGTGGGGGGCCGCGGGGCCGCGGTGAGGGGCAACGCCCGAGGGGAGGATCCGGGAGCCTGGGACGGGAGGGGTCGGGGGCCGCGGGGGACTCGGAGGCCTAGCCGCCCGCCCCGCTGGAGCCTGCTCCGTTTCGCCATTCGAGGACCTCAGTCCCAAGCGCTTCCTGCTGATACAGAGCCGTCCCTCCCCCAACCTCCTTGACGTTCCCGGAGACTTAGGGCAGTAATTCTACATCTTCAGTTGCACTTTTTGTTGGAATTTTTCTGGAAGAACTGAATCTGGTAATTTAGCTTAAGAATTTTTTTTTTTTTTTTTGCGAGAAATGGTTATTAGTATATGTAGTAGTCCCCAAATTAGGTTAAAGGCCTTTCACAATCCACGTCATTTTGCAAAAACATTCTTGGTGGAAACAGGCATGGCAGTGCTTGAGAGCTTGCGTTCTGGAGCCCACCGTGCTCGGGTTCTGACACTTAGTAAGGGTGTGAGCCTGGACAAGCCGCTTAATCTCTAAATGGCCAACGTTCCTCATGTGAAAAATTACAGTACATAATACAGCATAGTGTGCGAGCGCGTATCTGTGCGGGGATGGTGCGAAGCCCCTTTTACGGGCTTGTGAGGGTTCCCTTGTGAAGCACTAAGCACTGTGCTTGGAACGTAGCAATACCTACGTGTTACTAAAATAGCATTTTTCTCTATGCTTTCTGGTTTTGATTTTAAAGATCCCAGTTGTGAAGTATCCCTTCTGTTTTGTGAAAAATGTAATAGAAGGATTTACTCCAGAATTTCTATAATATTTGGTATTTCAAAGTGCAAGTAGTCAGCAGAAGCAGCCTGCATGCACAAGGCTGTATTAAGCAGAGTGCAAAGGTTCACCATTCCCATGTATAAGGAAAAAGGATTCTTTTTTTTTCCACTAGAGGAAATTTGTGAATGGAAGGAAAGCTTGCTATTAAGTAGTGTCATGATGCCTTCTTTGATTCCTTGCAGGCAAAGCCCTAGGACCGTAGGCTGACTGCAGGATAGCCATATGGTACTTTACATGTGGACTTTTTTGAGGGTAAAATACATCTCATTATGTGATTTCCTCAACAGAATACTGGAGGATGTTTGTTCCAAGATCTCTCAAAATCAAGAGGAGTGCTAATGATGATGGCAAAAGTTGTACAGCTAAGAAAATTAAACCAGATGCAGAAGACCTGCGGCTGGCTAAAGGCAGAGGTGATAGAGCTGATGCGTTAGTTACAAAAGAAGCCGAAGGGCGTAGCGTGGAACCATGCCCTTTCCCCAGTACAACTGGTCAGTTGGCCGAGGTTGGTTTGGTTGGACCCCAGCAGGATGCGAAGGATAGCGATCTTTCTGAAGAGCCTGTTAAGTCATTTTCCAAAACGCAGAGGTGGCCGGAACCTGGGGAACCTGTCTGTGTTGTTTGTGGTCGTTATGGAGAGTACATCTGTGATAAGACAGATGAGGATGTGTGTAGTTTGGAGTGTAAAGCAAAACATCTTTTGCAAGTAAAGGAAAAGGAAGAAAGATTAAAGCTCAGTGATCCACACAAAGTGGATTCTGGGCCAGAGTCTCCACTTAATGCTTTTTATGTATATAGAGAGCACCCCTTTATTTCGAACCTTCAGGAAGACCAAATTGAAAATCTTAAAAGGCAGCTAGGAATTGTAGTTCAAGGGCAAGATGTCACCAGACCCATTATTGACTTTGAGCACTGCGGTTTCCCTGAGGCCTTGAATCTCAACTTGAAGAAATCAGGCTATGAAGTTCCAACCCCCATCCAAATGCAGATGATTCCTGTGGGACTTCTGGGAAGGGACATTCTGGCCAGTGCTGATACTGGCTCAGGAAAAACAGCTGCTTTTCTTCTTCCTGTTATCACCCGAGCTTTATGTGAGGTAAGAATTCTCAGGTGTTATTCTCAGAAGCAAGTCGGGTATAGACAAAGTTTCATCCTTAACTATATTAAAACTGCAAGCTGAAACTATGACTTCAGTCATTATTGCTCCTGGTGATTTTGCTTCTGATAGTTTCTATGAAAAACACAATTTTAGGGAACTTTTCTTTTATCAGATTGAACCAAAGATCTTTTCATTGAAGGTCTTAAAAATCGCCTTCCTTACAATATATTTTCTTTCAACAAATTTTCTTTTCAAGAAATATACTTTTGCTTTGGGGAAAAAAAAATCCTGCCGACTGAATGACCTGCAATTTTTGTGTCCATTTAGCCTCCTTGGATTTTGTGTTTTGAAAAAAAGGATTTATACCAAAGTTGGAAAGTTATTATAGAGTTCAAAATACATCCTTCAATGCGATTCGTGGTTCATCTTAAAATAATGCTACCTTACTTTACTTGTTAGTTTATAGCGTGCAAAGCACTCCTACACGTAATTAATTTCGCTGACATATTTGCCAAGGACTAGTGAGTTTATGAGGTCTGAGGTAGGATAGGAAGGGAAACCACTATAAAACACAGGCAAAGAGAGGAGAGGTAAAGGAGGAAAATTTGGAAAACTAAAGAATTGTAGATCATGTGAGGGAAAAAAAATAAAACACCAGATGTTCAAAATACAAGTGAAACTCACTGATGGAAAACCAGATCTTCCTGGTTTTCTCTTCTGAAGAGAGTGGCTCGAGATTTCAGGGTCCAACTGGCCTTCAGTTTTCCCACCCTGGTTATTGTGGGTGTTTCTCCCTGGCCCCAGTTTTGACCTTTTCACTGTATATCTGTTATATAAGGAAGGGTTCCATTTACGGTGGTTTTTGGAGAGAAAATTTGCAGGGAGCAAAAGGCAAGGTTCCTAACTAGTTGGGCTGATGGGAACATCCCCAGAATCACTTTGAACATTTAGTCCACATCAGCAGGAATTAATTGCCGGCGTTTTTAGACTTGTTTTTCACATCTTTGCAGAGCAAAACTCCATCTGCTCTCATTCTTACACCAACAAGAGAGCTAGCCATTCAGATAGAGAGCCAAGCTAAAGAACTGATGAGTGGTCTGCCACACATGAAAACCGTGCTTCTGGTAGGGGGCTTACCCTTACCCCCACAGCTTTATCGTTTGCGACAACATGTGAAGGTAAGCACCAGTTTGATACAATGCCTTTGAAAAGTATTATAAGCAATGTGGGAGCTAGGGTTTTTTGGTGTCGTTTTGTTTTTGCCCTTGAGGAACTTGTAAGTGTGATTTTTAGGTTACCCTTTGTTTATTTTTATTTTTGTTTTTGTAGGTTAACCTTTACATTCTTACCACGTAAGACTTAATTTTATTTTTAAGGTTGTTTTCTATAGGAAAGGAACACAATTTATTGAGTAGCTGTCATACGTCAAATGCTATTGGATGTTCTCCTGTGCACTACCACATTTAATCACATTTGCTCTTTTTTTTTTTTTTTAAAGATTTTATTTATTTATTTGACAGACAGAGACCACAAGTAGGCAGAGAGGCAGGCAGAGAGAGAGAGGAGGAAGCAGGCTCCCCGCTGAGCAGAGAGCCAGATGTGGGGCTCGATCCCAGGACCCTGAGATCATGACCTGAGCGGAAGGCAGAGGCTTAACCCACTGAGCCACCCAGGTGCCCCTCACATTTGCTCTTGAAGGTCTGTGGGCATATCGTCTTATGGTTCAGAAGTTAAATCTCAGAAAGATGGCATTTATTTAAGGATCTATAGCTGATACACTTTTAGAGTGTGATTTCTACAAACGAGGGCATTATCCCACGTAACCACAATACAGTTACAGAATCCGGAAATTAACATGGATACACTGGAATGCTTCAGGAGTAAACATTGCTATCATTTACTCCTCAAAGCCCATTCATGTTTTACTAATCATTCTGTCAACTTTTCTTTTCAGTAGCACAAGAACGCAGTTCAGAATCACATTTTGCCTTCCGTTGCCATATCTCTTTCATCTCCTTCAGTTTAGAACAGTTCTTTATTCTTTCCTTTTTTTCCATGATCTTGACACTTTTAAGGATTATAAACTGCTTGCTTTGAAGAACGTCCCTCAATTGATTAGATTCAAGTTATGCATCTTTGAAAGGAATATCATGGAAGAAGAGATGCTTTGTTCTTTTCATTACATCCTTTTAGGTGATACACCATTTCAGTCTGTCCTTCTACTGGTGATATTTTCTGGAAAGTAAAAGTAAAGTTTATTTTTTGCCTTTGTATTTAGTTAAATATTTTGAGTACTTTGATATTATATTTTTCTTGTGCTTTACCAAATTTCCAGGATGACTCAGAATTACCTACTATATTTAAAGGATTATAATGCGTTATTACCATGATTTGCTTTGGTTCTCCAGTTGTCCCCAATTTGAGCGGTGGAAGCACTGTGAAGTTGGTTTCTGTGGCCTTTTATTATATCCCAATCATTCTTTGAGCACTTTTTTTCTTTCTATCTGAAGAAGATGTTCATGCTTAAATTGTTCTTCCCTTGACTCAGCCCTGGAATCCTGCCTTTCCCCAAGCTGCCCTGATTCTTTTTGGTAGAGGATAGTAGCTAGAAATCAAGAGCTGGGCTCTTGGTTGGGCTCATTGCTATTGCTCTTTGCTGTTAAGGTACCATTGCTTCTAGGACCTGTCAGTGAATGGAAGGAGAGAATGTTCCATAAGTGTGTGTTTCTGATCTACATTTATTATAGACCATGAATTCATGTCGATACTTCCAACTCTAATTCAACACAGCGAGACTCATTTTGGTGCTTCCTGTTTCCATATTTATCATTCTGGCAGTGAGAAACCTGCTACCTGTTATCTTTTATATGTTTATTTACTTGACCAGCCATCTTATATGTAACCATTCGCCCGTCCTCATTTCTGTCCCCTGCCCCCCAGTGATGCCTTCCTTCCCAGACTCCACCCTGCATCCTCTTCACCCCCTTAGACCGCGACACCCCGTGCAGGGTCACCTTTCTCCAGAGGCCCCTCATCACCCTGTGCCTTGCCAGGGTGTGTCCTTCACATATACCCCCCTGGGAAAAAAAAAAAGAAAAGAAAGAAAAAGTCTGTCTGTTCAACAAAGTGATCTTTCAAAAGCCAGGGCAAGATAGAGACCTTTTCAGGTATAGAAAACTGAGAGGGAGTTTATTACCAGTAGACTTATCTAAAAGAACAGAAACTAAGATATTCTGCATTAAAGAAGATGATTCTGGAAAGGAAGGTGTGGGATCAAAGAAAGAATGGCAAGCAAAGAAAAGCCTAAGAATGTGGGTAAATGTGAACAAACATTGACTAAATAAAAAGTAATAATGAACAATCTGTGGGTTTAAAAAAAAAAATAGAAGTAAAATACTGGCCGACTGTAGCATGTAAGTGCAGGAAAGTTGTGATTGGTGTTAAATCATTTGCCCTTGGTTGCTCAAGAAAAAGCTAAATATATCGATTTACTTTAGACTTTATTAAGTTTATTATAAATTTATTAAAATTCCCACACTAAAAGAATGGGGGGGAGTTCATTAAAGAAAGGTTTATTAAAAAAAAGCAGGGGGGGGGGAATAAATAGAAATAGAAGGGATGAGCTCAGTTCAAAATAACTACAACAGATTTAAATGTTTATGGTATTTCCGAAGAAACTAAGCGGAACTCTATAGTTCTATAGATATAGATCCTTACTACAACCCTGAAATTTTATCATTCTCCATGATCTGTCTCACCATTGTGTCGGTGTGTCCTTGAAAAGTGGAATACAATTAAATTTATGAGATCATTTGTAACTACTATACTTTACACCAGGCACGGTCTCATTTAATCCTCACAGTAATTACTATCATTTCCATTTTATGAACGTGAGAACAGAGACTCACACCATTATCAATTGCTAGAGCTAAGATCTCTACTGAAGTTTGACCAAACAGGCCCTACTTTTTACCACTGCTTCAACTATTATGTTCTAAGTGTTAAGAGCCTTAAGCAACTTTAGAAATCCTTTTGTCCAACCTTTTAATTTAAAAACAGAATAGCAGGCCCAGAAGGATTCAGGGATTTGCTTTTGTTTACAGACCAGATAGCAGTCAGCCTGCCTGCTAGACCTTTTCTGGTCTGGCCTCTGCCTCCTTTCAAGCCTCACCCAGGTCTTCTCCCCCTTTTTTACCCAGTGGAAACCTCAGTGGTTTTCCAGCTTCAGAAGGTTCTTGAATGTTTTCCCTCTGCCTTCTCCTCACTGGCTTCCACTATTCCTTTAGGTTTTAACTTACATGTTAGCTAGGGCTGGATAGATGCCTCCATTTATTATTCTACTGACCTCATGGGTATTTGTTTGTTTTTTCTGTTCCTTTATGTTGCAAGGTTCATGAGAGCAGAGACTATGTGTGACTTAATCATCATTGAATTCTGAGTACTTAGCCCAGCGGCTGGCACATAGTAGCCACTCAGTAAGGACAGAGAGAAGGAAGGAAGGAAGAAAGGAAGGAGTATTATCTAACTTTTTTTTCTTTTTCTCTGTTCTTCAGGTTATCATAGCAACTCCTGGGCGACTTCTGGATATAATAAAACAGAGCTCTGTAGAACTCCGTGGTATAAAAATTGTAGTAGTAGATGAAGTAAGTAATTGTTGTTTAGAACATAGTCATATAGTTTAATTTATGAAAAGTATATTATTCTTCTATAAACTCACCGTGTGTTCAGGCATTTTCAGTCGCAGTAGTCAGTTTTAAGCTGGCTCCTGTGTGGCACTGCCCCTAACCTGTAGTGCACCCAAATTTAACCACGTTAACAAATACAACCAGCTGTTTTTTTCCTAATTGACAGAAAACACAAATCCAACATCTACTATACTCTCAGTGATAAGTTATTTATTTATTTATTTTAAAATACTTTATCATTTATTTGACAGAGAGAGACATAGCAAGAGAGGGAACACAGCAGGGGGAGAGGGAGAAGCTGGCCTCTGGCTGAGCAGGGAGCCCGAAGCAGGGCTCTATCCCAGGATCATGACTTGAGCCAAAGGTAGACGCTTAACAACTGAGCCCCCCAGGCATCCCTCAGTGATAAGTTTTTTAAACATTTGACACTGGCTGTCATTTGCCTATAAAAATAAACATGTCCTTGGCCAATAACTATCAAGAGGGAGTTTGGAAGTAACTCATCATGCTTAGTTGGATGACCTTTTGCATTTTTTTCTGTGTGGACATAGGTGTCTGTCGTTGTGATTTTCAGTGTGACATAGAGCATATAGGCGTTTTTATTGTTTTGGTTTGCTTAGTAAGGTGAAATAAATATGTTTTTATCTGATGATATTCCAGCACGTGAACCGGCATGAGGACAGAAAGCCATGTGTCCGCCCAGCCTGGGCAAGGGCTGGTTCGGCCTGCATGTGATACACATCACATGCCCACTTTCACACATGTCCCAACAGCAGTCACAGAGCAGGGGCCCAGCAGTGATCAGAAATGTGGGGTCCAGGGGCTGACCAGTGATGGTAACGTGGTCCCCCTACTGTGGGTCCCAGGAGGTAGCAGTAGGGTACCAGAGGATATGAGAGAACACATAAGTAAGATCCGCGAAATGAGGATTTGAGCCTTTTCTCCACCCACTATGGGATGCTGGGCAAGTCATTTAATCTCCCAGAGTTGTGGCAAGGATGAAGTAATGATTGTGAACATGTCTCATAGACCTGGAAAGTCTTGTGTAAATGTAATGTTATTCAGTCCTTTATTAGTTTTTTGTGTTTTTTTCTTACATATTTATTTTTGTGTATGTGAGAGAGAGCATTTAAATTCTACTCCCTTAGCAAATTACAATTATACAATACAGTGATACCAACTATGGTAACTGTTATGATTTCAGACCTTATCTGTTTTATAACTGTAAGTTTTTACCCTTTAGCCCTAGATCTCTTCCTGTTTCACCCACCTTCCAGCCTCTGGCAATCATTCTTCTCCTAATTTCTATGAATTTGACTTTTATTTTCTTATTTTTAACTTTTTTACATCCCACATGTAAGTGTTACTGTATAATATTTGTCTTTTTCTGTCTAGCTTACTTCACTTCACTGAGTATAGTGTCCTTCAGGTCCATCCACGTTACAAAAAAGGAAAGAAATTTTAAGTCTGAATAATACTCCATTGTGTATATATACAACTCATTTTCTTTATCTGTTCATCCGCTGATGGACACTTGGGTTGTTTCTCTACCTTGGCTATTGTGAACTGTTATTTAGTCCTTTAAAAAGTACTGCTAAGTCAGCACTTGCCTGGTGTGTCTTTAGTGTCAGCTGACTTACTGCATCCGGTTATCGTCGGACTGATTTCCGCCTGCAAGTACGGGTGGGCTTCCCGCTGTTGCTCAGTCCATGTGTTCTGACGTCCTCACCCTGCTATGAGCCGGAGAAATGATCCTCAGATTTTAAAGTGAGATCCCATTTCTGCTTGCTTCTCCCCACGACATTTTCACTTTTGCCAATGAATGAGCCACCACAGGGCACCTCAGTGCTGTGCTCAGAATACAAAAGGAGTATTCATTCAGCAAACCTGTGCCAAGTGCTTGTCCTGTGCAGCCTCTGTTCCAGCATTGCAGGAAATGAACTGGTAAGCTACATAACTGATCATGTACTGAGACTGACTTTGGCCCAGCAGTGCTATTTAGGTACAGACTGACCAACTCTGGATCAGTTCGGATGGCATCACAAAGAAATTTTAAATATTATTACGACCTCCAAAGTGCTGAAGACCTACTAGAGAAAAATACACAACCACTTGAAGTAAAGGCAAGAGCATTATCACCTACACTGACACCCAGAAGTGCTGCTAAAAGGTGTAGTGCAGGCCAGGGAATGGCAGACTCTTTCTGTAAAGGACCAGACAGGAAATATTGTAGGCATTGGGGGCCACATGGTCTCTGCTGCTACGTCTCAGTACAACCAGAGACAGTAGGTAAATAATCGGGTGTGACTGCTTTCTCCTGAAGCTCTATTTACAAAAACACATAAAGGCCTGTGTTTGTCTCAAGAACCTTAGTTTGCTGACTCCTGATACGAAGTGTTAGTAAAATAATGGCACTGTGTATGATATGCTAATTGTTCAAGACAATTAAGGTGAAAAGGAGAAATGAGAGAATGTGTGGATTGGCACCGTAAAAATGGCTTCTCCGATGTCATGGGGTGTTACCTGGTCATCCACAGATGGAATAGGATTTAGAAAATTAGGGAACATATCGAGTATTCCAGGTGAAAAGGCTAACATGAGCAGAGCCAGAAAGGCCAAGCACAAAGCACGGAGGGACCAGCCAGCTTGATGCGTTCGTCCTGAGAAATAATAGGAAGTAAAGTTGGGTAGTTAGGGTGGGGCCAAATTATAGAGGGCCTTGAAAGAGAGGCAGAGGATTTTGGATTTGATGTGGGAAACAATGAGGCTTTCTAAATTATTGAGTTGGGGTGTCACATGTGGAAAGTGGTGGTTTAGCAAGGTTATTCTGCTGCTCCATGAAAGAGAAATTAAAGAAGAAAGAATCTGTGGGACAGAATGGCTAGCAACCCAGACAAGAGGTGAGCAGGGTCAGGGACAGGGCGGAGGCAGTGGGAGGCATGAGTACATTTGACAATCACTGTAAATCAATCATTCATGAATCTTCTGATGACTGAATATGAGAGAAGATGGAGAAGGTGGTTGAGGAGACTCTATAAATTCTGGTTGTGCCTTTAATTTTAAGTAAAGGACAAGTGGGTATGGGTTGGGCTTAACAATATTTGAGTTGGTTTTAGAGATGTTGAATTTCTTATGAATGGTGCATGAAGGGGAAATACCGTGTGGCATCAGCACCCATGTGAGCCACACTGGTTTCTCCAAGGGAGAAAGATGAGAGGGAGGGACAAGGTCTGGGGCTAAGTGTCTGCTTGTGAAGTTTGAAGATGAGTCCGTAGTAAACAGAGAAGTAGTCTGAGAGACCAAGCAGGAACTGGGAATGAGTAATATCCCTGAAGAGAGAAGCCACTGTTTCGAGAGGAGGGTGAAGATACCGAAATGGTCAGGCATGGAGACTAAGAGAATTCCTTTAGAATTAGAAAAATCTGCTCTATTACTCTTCTGTGTCTTCCACATATCTGTCCTTTAGCCTAGAATTCTCTCCTGTCCCCTCTTCCTTCTTTATGTGTCCATGGCTCTGAAACCTTCTATCAGTTCTCCTGATAGACTTCCGGCCTTCTTTCCTCTAGGCTCTGTTGACCTGGATATAGACTGTTATCATTTCTCTTGTGTTATGTTCCTTGCTATATCCCTACAATCAAGCACCGTGTTGGTCCAAGTTTCTCTAATGGTTAAGAATCATCCAGTGTGTTCAGTGAATGTAATAGAAGTCCACACCTCTTCCTTGGGTATACTGATTCAGTAGGCCTGAGTTGGAGTCCAGGAATATGTAAAAACTCTTTCTGGGTGATTCTTGTCTTCAGGGAGATTTGGGACACACTGACTAGCATGCTGCCTGACAATGCTTTTTCAGTGCTCAGATTTAATGAGTGTTTATTTGTTCATCAGATGCCTTTTTAGGGCTTTTTACATGATAGACACTATCCTTGGTTTTGAGGATACAGTGGAAGGCGAGATAAGCCATGACAAATGTTGGTACACAGGTTAGTATCAGAGGAGGGTTCCCTGAACGCCATTTCTGCTGAAACCTGAATGAGAAGGAGCCAGCCACGCAGAGATCCATCTGGAGGAAAGGCTGCTTCAAACAAAACAGCCAGTGTGCAGGAGCTAACGTGGGAGCGAGCATTAGGTAGCTGAGCACAGAAAGAAGGCTGGTGTGATAGGGTCGTGGGGTGTGACATGGTGGAATGGTAGGGGATGAAGTCGGAGAAGTGGATGAAGATGAAAACTGTAGGACTTTTGGCTGTTGGGTTTTAGTCTATATGTGATGGGAAATTACTGGAGGGTTTCAGCAGAGGAGTAGCGGATATGATTTCTGTACTAGAAGATACGGTTTATGTTCAAGCTGGGTGCTTGAGGTGGATGGCTTCTGTTATGGGGTTGACAGGATGAGGGGGGGGTCTTACAACTGTGAGCTGGAGAGAAACAGCTGGATTTGGGGCATGTTAGTGTGAACAGGTTAGATGTGGGGAAGCTTGGGTGAAAGAAACAGGGCGAACTTATTTCTGATGGCTTCTCTCTTTTCTGAACTGGGAGAAGCGAGGCCATCTCCTAAAATGAGAGGGGCTTAGTGGGATTATTGAGGAAAAGCAGGGGATGTTTGCAAGACATACTGCCATGTGCATATGCACATGCTCTGTGTCTCATGGTAAATTGAAACATAGAGACCATGCTGTGAGTGTGGTCTCAAGGGTCTTAAGTATTTTATCTCATGAATCCTCATAACAGCCCCATGGGGTGGTAACCATTATCACTCCCATTTGTAAAAGGAAAAACTAGGGCGTATAGCCATTCATTAACATGCTTAATTTAAGGTCCTAGGTAGAGCCAGGATCAAACCTAGACCATCATGTTTATTTTAGATTTTTTAAATATCATAGAATGAATAATATTAAAGTGAGTGTTTAAACTTCCACATTAATGGACACTTAAAAATACAGTACTTTAGGGATGCCTGGCTGGCTCAGTCAGTAGAGCATCAGACTCCGAATCTGAGAGACATGAGTTTGAGCCCCACACTGGGCATGGAGCCTACTTAAAAAATAAAAAACAAAACAAAGAAATAACAACAAAAATACAATGCTTTAGTCTAAATACACTGAAATAGTTTAATATCTTAATTTTCAAAATTATAGACACCTGGATTGTATTTAAAAAATCAAGATAGCCTTTATCTTTCATTATTTTAAAGCAGCACTAACAAAATTTTTTCTTGTTTGCTTAGTAATACATAAATCGTTTTTGAAAACTAGCAATGCAGAAATATATACAGAAGCAAAAGCCCTCAACATTAAATTTTTTAAATTTATTTAATATTTTATAAATATATGTCCATGGTAAAACAAAAAAACAAAAAAAAAAAACCCAAACTTTGCTAAAAGCTATAAAATGAAAAATTTTATTGCCTTCCCTTCCACAGCCTGCAGGCCCTTTCCCCAGAGTTAGCAATTGAGTTTCTTGGGTTTATATGCAAATGGTACCACGTTATACATAGTGTTCTGCACTTTGCTTTTTTTCCTCCTAGCAGTGAGTATCATTTAATAAAGGACTTTCTTCTCATAATTAATGATAGCACAGTGTTGTAGTATATGGCTCTACCATATTTTATTTCCCAGATCCCCTATTGATGGATATTTAGGGTTTATACATTTGTTGCCAGTATTAATAATGCCATAAAAATCTTTGTATATCACTAAAAACATGTAATTATACAATGTATAAGTTTATATAAATATATATTTTCCCAATTCTTTATATTTTGACATTGTAGTATATTCTGTGAAGAAGTTTTTAATTTTTCATGTTCTTAATCATATCTTTTTTTTCCTTGGGTGGCTCAGGGTTTTAATGTCAAGTAGGACTAACTTTAAAATGATTTCATTTTAGGCCGATACCATGTTAAAGATGGGCTTTCAACAGCAAGTGCTTGACATTTTGGAAAACGTTCCTAATGATTGTCAGACCATTTTGGTTTCAGCTACAATTCCAGCTAGCATAGAACAACTAGCAAGCCAGCTTCTGCAGAATCCTGTGAGAATTATCACTGGGGAAAAGAACCTGCCCTGTTCCAGTGTGCGCCAGATTATTTTGTGGGTGGAAGAACCAGCCAAAAAGAAGAAATTATTTGAAATCTTAAATGTGAGTAGTGAACCACGCAACACTGTTTTGTAGACAGTGTTTGCATCTTTTACAATTCTTAAGATAACGATTTTTAGATACAGCTTTTGGGTAATTTGTCTAGATATTTAATAATAAATTGCTTTACTTTGGAATTCTGTGGGGATCAAATAAATACTGTATGGATGCAGGGTTGTTTTTCATTTTCTGTATTATAGAAGGACATAAATATCAAGATTATTCCTAAATAATATTTTTTTTCAAAAATTTTTAGTAGTTTTATATATTAGATAAAGACAAGTTCTTTCTTGGCCATTCTGTCCTTGAGAAATATAATTTTTTTTAGCAGTAACTTGCTCATTTTTAAAAAATATTTAATTTATTTATTTGTCAGAAAGAGAGATCACAAGGAGGAGGAACAGTAGGCAGAGGGAGAAGCAGGCTCCCCTGCTGAGCAGGGATCCTCATGTGGGACTTGATTCCAGGACCCCGAGATCATGACCTGAGCTGAAGGCAGATGCTTAACTGACTGAGCCACGCAGGTTGTCCCAGCAGTAACTTGTTTAAACAGAAATTTATTAAGTGGGTCGTAATGTGTAAGCACAGTTACTTAAAGTAGAAAGGGGGTGCCTGGGTGGTTCAGTCACTTAAGCATTGGGTTCAGTTTCAGATCAGGTCATGATCTCAGGGTTTTGAGGTTGAACCCCATGTTGGGCTCCTTGCTCATCGTGGAACCTGCTTAAAATTTCCTCTCTCCCTCTCTCTCTTCCCCAGCTTGCTTGGGCACTCTCTTTCTAAAAAAAAATTAATTAAAGAAATAAAGTAGTAAGTTAAATACAGTTTGTATTTACTTATAAACAGTATTTATAATTTTAAATTACACTCAAAATTTTAAAATTGTTTTTGCAATATTAATGAAATGATGGAGGAAACATGAAGGGCAGTAGAGTTTTGTGCTTTTGTTTGTGCATGTTTTAAAGAAAACACTCATTTTAACACTCATTTTTCCTCTATAAACCTTTTGATAACTAGCTTATACTAATGCTTTCAGAAAAACTTCCCATTTTGATTTATGTTCTATGAATAATTTTAAATACATGTTTTTCATTTTTCAGGATAAGAAGCTCTTCAAGCCTCCAGTGTTAGTATTTGTGGACTGCAAGCTGGGAGCAGATCTCTTAAGCGAGGCAGTGCAGAAAATCACAGGTTTAAAAAGCGTATCTATACATTCGGAAAAATCACAAACAGAAAGGAAAAACATATTGAAGGTTTGACACTCAGCATTCTCTTCTTAAGGGACCCCATATTACCAGCAGGTTTTTAAAGCAGACTTTTTTAATGACTGCAAGAATTTCAGGCAGGCAGGACTGTGAGCTAATTGTTCCTCTTGCTCAGGCTTCTGTGTTTTGGGAGCAATAAGCCTGTTCCCTATGGGGGAACATTGTAGATTACTACATAGATTACTAATTCAGAATCCACCATTTCTGGAATCAAGTCAGTTTAGACTGGGGGAGAGCAATAAATTCACCCTTGGAAATGTTTGCCAGAATACATTAGTAGAAAAAAAATTGATACCAGGAATGGGGAGGGTTTGGGAAGAATTAAACTACACATGTTCCTCAGTTATATTAAGACCTTAACTTATTGAAAAGATTTGGCAACAACAATATTGATGAAGAAAGCTTTGAAAAAAGAAAAGATGTCTGAATTGTATCAAAGCAGGTAAGATAAATTCTGAATAATGAATTGTGTTGCTTTGTCGGGAAGGGATTACTCGAAGGAGACTACGAAGTTGTGGTGAGCACAGGAGTCCTGGGACGAGGCCTGGACTTGATCAGTGTCAAGCTGGTTGTCAATTTCGATATGCCTTCAAGTATGGACGAGTACGTGCATCAGGTAAAGAGATTTTATATGTTTCCACCGTGAGTTTTCTTGGGTGAGGCATTGTCAGTAGAATGGTAACTAAAAAGATAAAAAAGTTTTATCATAGACATAAAAAAACTCTCACATCATTTTGTTTTTAAAACGTATATGTAGGGATGCCTGGGTGGCTCAGTGTGTTTAAGCCTCTGCCTTCGGCTCAGGTCATGATCTCAGGGTCCTGGGATCGAGCCCCGCATCAGGCTCTCTGCTTATCAGGGAGCCTGCTTTCCCTTCTCTCTCTGCTTGCCTCTGCCTACTTGTGATCTCTGTCAAATAAATAAATAAAATCTTTTAAAAAATAAAAAAATAAAACGTATTATGTATGGGGGTGCCAGTCTGGCTCAGTTGGTGGAGCATGTGACTCTTGATTTCAGGGTTATGAGTTCGACCCCCCTGTTGGGAGTAGAGATTACTTTAAAATAAAATATTTAAAAATAGGTATATATGGATATAAACTAAATTTTGTTTTAAAAAACTATATGTATACCTAAAATGGGTTAAAATTATTAGAAATAATAACCTAAAATGTTAGTGTAAAAAAATTTTAAGTAGCTAGTTTTGGGGTTATTTTTCCTTCCTTTGTATTTCTTATTCAGTAAGCATATTAAGTGGCTTTTATAACCAAGGGGAAAAAAGGCTTTGTTTTAAGTTAATATATCTGGCCAAAATAAAACTGATCCATTAAAAGTATTTGTTTTTTTTTTTTTAGAAATCTTGTCTTCATCTCTTCTTCATATCCTTATTTGTTCTAGACTTTCACCTATTAAAGTTTTGTTTCTTTATTTTGCTGCCAGAGATAACAGCAGCTCTTCTTTCGAGCAGAAATAGAGCTTTCTGTTAGCATCGCCTTATCTCCCTGACTGCTACCTGTCTTCCTTCTCCGGCATCACTTACAGACTCTTCAAGTAAAGCCTTTCTGTCATGTTCGTAGAATTACCTCTGAATGCCGCATTTGCTGGGATCACCCACTGAAATGCTTTCAGTGCCTTGAAGGCATTGTTGCTTGTGTCTTTACTTAGTAATAATATAGCAGAGCCTCTGTCTGTCTGTGCTGCCTCAGTTACCTGTGCATCACGGAACTGACTCGCACACAGGAATTGATTGCTCAGATCACTGAAGCTTATTTTCTTCCAAACTTTTAGTGATTTGGGGTGTAATCTTTCTAAAATATTAACATGTTTAAGAAACTCCTTTGCTTCTTAAGTAGAATATGCTGATTATAATTATTTAACTCTTTCTTGCCATCCCAAGGTCAGTCCTGTGGCTCTCAGTTACTCACCATGTACCCTGAGCTATGGCCTCAGGGGGTCTTGATGTTTGTAGAGTTTCTAACATCTGCTCAGAATGGCCCCATATCCTCCTGCTTTTCTGGTTCTGTATCAGTGTATTGTTTGTTCACTTGCTTCAGTAAGTGAAGTATGAAGATGCACAATAAGAAATAATGCAAGCAACAAAAGATATAAAATGAAAAATAAGTCTCTTTCTTTCTCTTTTTCTTTTTTTAAAAGATTTTATTTATTTATTTGACAGAGATCACAAGCAGGCAGAGAGAGCGGAGGAAGCAGGCTTTCCCTGGAGCAGAGAGCCCGATGCAGGGCTGGATCCCAGGACCCTGGGATCATGACCTGAGCTGAAGGCAGAGGTTTTAAGCCACTGAACCACCCAGGCACCCTTTTTTGTTTTTTGTTTTTTTAAGGTTTGTGTATTCTAGGGAGAGAACGTGGAGGTGTGCATGCAGGGGGAGTGGTGGAGGGAGAGAGAGAGACTCCACAACTGATTCCCTCCCCAGCATGGAGCCCTATGTGGGGCTCAATCTCACGACCCTGAGATCGTGACCAGAGCCAAAATCTAGTCAGATGTCCAACTGACTGAGCCACCCAAGGACCCCAAGATAAAAAATAGGTCTTTGTAAGGTAGCCCTCCTACCTTTTAGTAGATATTGCAGTTAACAGTGCAGAAAATATAAATGCCTATTTATACACAAATATACGTGTATATGCATACCTAGTTGCACTTACTACATAAATGGGACCATATTACACCAACTTTCTATGCCTTGCCTTCTTTATTAAATATGTATTAGGCATCTTTCCTTATTAGCATACATAATAGGTATCATTTTAAAAATATTAATGTGTATGAAATGCTTCCCATATGACAAGGAGGCCTTATTCTAAACTCTTTAAATGGTTTTATTTGTTTAATAGGGCTTGATCTGTTTTCATGGCTGCATGGTAACCTATTGTATGGATTATCTTAATTTAATTGATGAATCCCTTTGAATTTGATGGAAATCACATGTTTCTAATATTCTGTTATTAAATAATGCTGCACGGGGCATCTGGGTGGCTCAGTCAGTTAAGCATCTGACTCTTGATCTCAGGTCAGGTCTTGATCTCAGGGTCATGAGTTCAAGCCCTGTGTTAGACTCCGTATCGGGCATGGAGCCTATTTAGAAAAATAATAATAATAACGCTGCACTGAACATCCACCTGCATAGTTATGCCTCTCATGCAGTGTATTTGTAAGGTAAATGCGTAGGAGACCTGCCCGGTCAAAGGATATGTGTATTTTATTTAATTCCATTTTATTTATATTTGGTTTTTTTAGGATACATGGACTTTTTTAAGATTGATTGATTGGTTTTAGATTTTGTTTATTTGAGAGAAAAAGAGAGCATGAGTGGGAGAAGGAGCAGAGGGAGAGGGACAAGCAGAGTCCCCGCTGAGGGCAGAGCCCTACTTGGGGCTCACTCTCAGGACCCATAATCATGATCTGAGCCAAAACCAAGAGTCGGATGCTCAGCTGACTGGGCCTCCCAGGCACCCCGAGGATATATGTATTTTAAATTATAGTAGGTATTCCTCTGTGCCTGCTTTTAAAGATTTATTTATTTGAGAGAGACAGCCATGCATGAGCTGGGGGGAGAGGCAGAAGGAGAAGGACAGAATCAGAGCATGGAGCTCGATGATGCGGGACTCAGTCTCAACCCTGAGATCGTGTCCTGAGTTGTGGAACCAGGAGTCGGACTCTTTTTATTTTTTTAATATTTTTATTTATTTATTTGAGAGACAGTGAGAGAGAGCATGAGAGGTGAGAAGGTCAGAGGGAGAAGCAGACTCTCCATGGAGCTGGGAGCCTGATGCGGGACTCGATCCCGGGACTCCGGGACCATGACCTGAGCCAAAGGCGGTTGCTTAACCAATTGAGCTACCCAGGTGCCCCTGCATGTCTGCTTCTAATTTAGGGGCAGAGAGCTTCTGGGGAAATAATTTTAAATTTGTTAAGTTTTTTAGAGTTTGTAGACTATTGTAGTTATTTTTTTAAAAAGCTTATATCTCAGTATAAAATATCTTAGAATAAATTATGTCTCAGTTGATATAATTCACCACTTGAAAGTGTACAGTTCAGTGGTTTTAGTATGTTCATATAGTTGTGCAACCATTACTACAATTTTAGAACATTTTTATCATCCCCAAGAGAAAACCCCATACCCAACCCATCAGCAATCACTCCTCATCCTTCATCTCTCACACATGCGCACATGCGTGTACACAGACACACACACACACACACATCCCTTAAGCAACCACTACTCTACTTTCTGTCTTTATAGATTTATCTCTTCTAGAAATTTCGTATAAATGGAATCATATGGTATGTGGTCTTCTCTGGCTTTTTTCACTGAACATGATGTTTTCAAGTTTTACCCATCTACATATATCAGTACATTTTTTATTGCTACATAATATTGCATTGTAAGGATATACCACCTTTGTTCAAGAGTTGCTGGACATTTAGCATGTTTCTACTTTTTTTTTTTACTGTGAATAATGCTGCTGTAAGCATTCATATACAAGTTTTTATGTGGACGTAGGTTTTCATTTCTTTTGTTTTAATTCCAGTACAGTTAAAATACAGTATTTTATTAGTTTCAGGTGTGCAATATAGTGATTCAGCAATTCAGTGCATTACTCAGTGCTTATTAGGACAAATGCACTCTTAATTCTCTTCACTTATTTCACCCATCTCCCCACCCCCATAACTGTCAGTTTGTTTTCTAAGGTTAAGTCTCTTTTTTGGTTTTTGTCGTTTTTAATTTGTTCATTTGTTTTGTTTCCTTAATTCCACGTGAGTGGAATCATACAGTATTTCTTTCTCTCTGACTGACTGGCTTCATTTAGCATTATACTGTCTAGATTCATCCATGTTGTTACAAATGGCAAGATTCCATTCTTTCTAAGGCCAAGTAGTACTCTCTGGCATATATAGATCATGTCTTCTTTATTCATTCACCCGTGGATGGACACTTCCATAGAAGTGGCACGGCTGCTTCCGTAATTCAGCTATTGTAAATAATACTGCAGTAAACATAGGAGTGCATCTATCTTTTCAAATTAGTGTTTTCCTGTTCTTTTGAGTAAATACCCAGTAGTGGAATTACTAGATCATGTGGTAATTCTATTTTTAATTTTTTGAGGAAATTCCTTACTGCTTTCCACAGAGGCTATACCAGATTACATTCCAGTTAACAGAGCACAGGTTTCCTTTTTCTGCTTATCCTCGCCAACATTTCTTCATTTTCATGTCTTTTGGGCATACACCTGGGAATGGAATTGCTGGATCATACAGTAATTCTGTGTGTATCGTTTTGAGGAACTGATAGACCCTTTTCCAACACGGCTTCATGATTTTACATCCTCACCGGTGATGTATGAGGGTTCCAATTTCTCAAAATCTTTACAGCACTTATTATCTTATTAACTATAGCCGTGCTAGGGTGTGAAGTGATACCTCCTTGTCTTGTGTTCTTTTAAGATTTTATTTTTATTTATTTTTATTTATTTTAAAGAGAGAGTGAGTGCGGCACTCTGTGCTGGGTGCTGAGCCTGAAAAAGGACTTCAGTGCTTGACCAACTGAGCCGCCCAGGCCCCCTTCTCTTTTATGTTTTGATCTGAATTTCCCCAACGACAAATGGACATGATTTCATGTACATACTGGCCATTCGTATATCTTTTTTGGAGAAATGTCTGTTTAAATTATTTGCCCCTTTTTAAATCGGGTTGTCCTTTTGTTACTGAGTTGTAAAAGTTACTTATATATTAGAAAACCTTTACCAGATACATGATTTGCAAATATTTTCTTCCAGTATGTGAGTGCAGCTATATTTTATATTAATTTTTAGCCTTATTGGATAAATTCAGTAACATAATTAAATAAAATAGCATTCCTTCCCTTACTTGTTCCCAGTCTCATTCCCTAGAGGGCCATGTTTTGTTTTGTTTTGTTTTAAGCCTTAAAATGTCCTGTATATTGGCAGCAACTATTCATTTAAATAACTCTGAAAATAGATTTTAAGTTCTACATTTAAATTAAGGAGCCATAATTACCCATGACTGTGTATTTACCCTCTCCTTCTGAAGAATTTCTCAGTATATTTGGAAATGAGCAAATTTTGTTTCTTGTGTGTTTCCATCACCAATTTGTATCCATTGAATTTTATCAAAATCAGAAATAATGATGCAAAAAATGAATTTGCTTAAATCTCACATTTCAGAGGCACTGAAGTACTCTAAAGCAAATAGTCTTCTTGTTCTAAAAACAGTAGCTTTCAAAAAGCTTTTACCCTAACCTTCTGATGATAAGAACCATCTTCGTGTCATTACCACCCTACACACATACACACACGCACATGCACACACAGGATACGTAACTGAAACAAACATTTAACAAGCAGTACTTACTGGTATTATGTGTGGGTGCTTTGTTATTTTCTGTTCAAGCTATTTCATTAAAAAATATGCAGGTGGCAGTCCACTAAATTGGTTTCACAAACTACATTGAGATGTGCAATTCAAAAACATGCTACGCGAATGAATGTTAATCTTAGTAAAGCCTCTTTAAATACTAATCTTCATTTTCTTTCAGGCGACATTGAGGTTTTATGTGAACATTTTGGAAATGTTCTTTGCATTTCATTTCAGGTTGGAAGAGTGGGAAGATTAGGCCAACATGGAACAGCGATTACTTTCATCAATAACAATTCAAAAAGACTCTTCTGGGATATTGCAAAAAGAGTGAAACCCACAGGATCCATTCTTCCCCCACAGTTGTTAAATTCCCCCTACCTTCATGACCAAAAAAGAAAGGAACAACAGAAAGATAAACAGACACAGAATGATCTGGTTACAGGAGCTAATCTTATGGACATCATTAGAAAACATGATAAAAGTAATTCTCAAAAATGACTTGTGATACCACTGAACAATTTTTTATTGTGTATTACCAGTGAAATTTCTGTATAATTGTATGGTTTGAGTAAATGAGACATGTACACGAAACAAAAACATTTAACATAATTTAAATTTTTTAAATTGTATCTCAAATTTATACTGCAGTATTGTATTTATTTCCCTTTTAATTCTCATAAATTAAAAAATCAGAAAATGAATTGCTAAATAAAGTAAAATTTTTTCTGTCTAGACAAAGCCTCAGTTTTTCCTTAATAAATTTTTTTGGAGCTGCTGTCAGAACCAGGAACCTGAACAATGAGGAGTCAGACTCAGAATGGTGATGCTTTTGTTTAGTGTTCCCCCGTGCGCTGCAAGCCTATCAGTGCTTGGATCATTGTTCAAAAAACGAATGTTAGGAAGAAAGTAAATGATGGAAACTGGAAGAAATGGTCAGTGCTGCTTTTAAAAGATAAATATGAAATATCTATCCTATTCTTAGTTTTCCCTTCAGTTTGGTAAATAAAAGTTTATATTATATTTAATATGAGCTTATCAAAATAATGTCAAGCCATGTTGATGTTGCTACTTACAGTTTTAGGTTAATTTTGGTTTGCGAATTAACTAATATTAAATGCTAGAAGAAAGGATAAGTACTTGATGCATCACTACTTTCCTTTCTTTGTAAACTGCTGGTGTCAGTTCACTTGCAGGATTTAACTAGTATGTTACATAAATGTTGACATTTAACATTTAGGACACTTAACATTAGGATATCCTAAACATCCTCCCCAAAGGGGTGTGGCAGATTTGTTTTCCATTTATTTGACAGAGATCACAAGTAGGCAGAGAGGCAGGCAGAGAGGGGGAAGCAGGCTTCCTGCTGAGCAGAGAGCCCGATGCGGGGCTTGATCCCAGGACCCCAAGACCACAACCTGCGCCAAAGGCAGAAGCTTAACCCACTGAGCCACCCAGGCACCCTGTAGCAGAGATTTATATAACTAACTAGAGTCTACATGTAGATAGTTTCTTAATGTTGTCTCCACCCAAAGGAAATCAGGGGGTCAGGAGTCTTGAGGGTTCATACCCTCAAGACTCTGGCTCTCTTTACCCTGTTTCTGAGTTTGCTGTCAAGTGATAAGCATGTTTGATTTCAAGGATAAGGCAACCATTAAGGTCCCAGAGTGTTGTAGCTAGCAGAGGTGCATTTAGAGCCTGAACTCAAAGCCTCAGCACAGTGCTCAACGTATAAAAGAGGCCTTAAGGGGCACCTGGGTGGCTCAGTGGGTTAAGGCCTCTGTCTTCAGCTCAGGTCGTGATCCCAGGGTTCTGGGATCGAGACCAGCATTGTGCTCTCTTCTCAGCAGGGAGTCTGCTTCCCCCCTCTCTCTGCCTGCCTCTCTGCCTACTGGTGATCTCTCTCTGTCCAAAAAAAGGGGGGGGGGCTTAAAAGTGCTGGTAATACTAGAGAAAGGGCACTTTTTCACTAGGCTCAAACTTGCCTATAAATAAAAGCAGTATAATTATAAGAGAGCTTTGCAAGTCAACATATTTAGAAGACTGTATTTTTTAAAAGATTGATTTTATTTGTCAGAGAGAGAAAGAGAACACAAGCAGGGGGAGCAGCAGGTAGAGGGAGAAGCAGGCTCCCCACCGAGCAGGGGGCCAGACATGGGGTTTCAGTACTAGGACCCTGGGATCATGACCTGAGCTGAAGGCAGACACTTAACTGACTAAGCCACCCAGGTGTCCCTTTATCAAATTTGTTAAACCATCACCAATGAGCACTAACATTTTTTCTTTAACTAACCTCTGTGCCAGATGTGGAGCTTGTCCTCACAACCCCAAGATCAAGAGTTGTGTGCTCTAATTCATGATCCAGCCAGGCACCCCTAGAAGACCATATTTTTTAAAAAATCAGTAGTATTGGGCTATAACGTAACCTCACTGGTCAGCTTAATGTGCTGGCTGGCCGGCTTCTGCTCCCACCAGCACTCCTGTCCTTCATTTTTCTTCTTACAACCTGACGTCCCGCCTGCTCTCATTTTGAACTGTCCTATTGCCTTGGGCATTATTGACCGCCCTCTTCGGAACTCGCCCTTCCCTTAAGGCAGCAGGTGAATGAGGCAATGGTGGGGGCAAGAGCCCCAGGCTTACAGGATCAAATCAGAATTTTTTTTTTGAAGTTCTTTTTTTTGTTTCCTCACATCTTCACAAAGAACATTGCCATGTATTTCAATTCTCACACTGATTCATCTTTATAAAACTTTTATAAATTTTTAAAAATATTTATTATATTAAATATTTTAAATTATATTAAATATTATATTAAATTAAATTTAAATTTAAAAATAATTTTTTTATTAAAAACACTTTTATAAATCTAAGTTGGATCCATGAAGTGTCCTATTTTCTGCTAAAACTGTACTTTTTTTGGCAGTCAGTGTTACTCGGCTTGCGCCCTTTTATGAGATTAATATCAACGCACCTCTTATTGCCTTGTTGCATTTTCTGCTCACCACAGTCCACACAGAGTTTGCGCCACAAATGTAGGCAGGCCTGCCACGAGAGGTGACGTGTCATTCGAGGTGACTTTCCTGGCAGCCAAAAGTAAACTGACTCCAGACAGATAGGACTCCTTTGTTGTCTCCCAGGCACACTTAGAGTGACCCCAGAGGCTGTAGGGCCACAGTATGAAAACCAACCACTGATAATTAAGTAAACACAATTCTCTTGTTCTGTGAGGTTAGTGTGAGGACCAGTGTTACTGTTCTATTTTATAATGTATGGTGTCTGTGGTGTTAATTGACAAAATTGCACATAAAGGGATTATAAGACAAATGTTTACTTTTTAAAGGTGTTTACAAATAGTTTCATAAAATGTTTACAAAAAGTAATTTTTTGAAGATATTTTATTTATTTATTTGTCAGAGAGAGAGAGAGAGAAAGAGATAGAGCACAAGCAGGGGAGCAGTGGGCAGAGGTAGAGGAAGAAGCAGGATCCCAGCCGAGCAAGGAGCCCAATGTGGGACTCGATCCCGGGACCCCAGGATCACGACCCGAGTCAAAGGCAGACGCTTAGCCGACTGAGCCACCCCCGCATCCTAACTTCTCTTTTTTATTAAATAATCTCTATATCCGACGGGCTTGAACCCACACCCCAAAATCAAGAGTCACATGTTTCACTGACTGAGCCAGCAGGTGCCTTTGTACTTCATAGTTTCCATGTCTGGAATATGCTTCAGAATAATGCAGGGCGGGGAGTCTGGATGAAACAAAGTTGGCGAAGAGCCCGTCATGACTGAAGCCAGGTGATGATGGGTACATGGGGGTTCATTACTATTCGGCCTAGGTTTGATGTGTTTGAAATATTCCATAATTAAAACATACACACACACACACATATACAGATTTTGTATTTATATAAACTTTCCAATCCTATCCTTTGACTTGTGCCCTAGTTACAGATCTTCAATTTTCCCCCCAACCTTGGCTGAAATTCTGCCTCTCTAGAGCCAAAGTCATCAGCTTCCTGACAAAAATAAAATTCCCTCCAGACTTCCCCACTCCCTATGGTGCTACCATGTCCAAGTCATGCTCCGAACTGCGGTGTCATCACTGACTCACCTCTCTCCCTAGTCTCCGTATCTGCTTACTCACCAAGTCCTACCTGTTTTTCTTTCAAAATGCCCCCATTTTTGTTTTTAAGATTTTATTTATTTGACAGACAGACACAGTCAGAGAGGGAACATAAGCAGGGGGTGTGGGAGAGGGAGAAGCAGGCTCCCTGCTGAGCAGAAAGCCCGATGTGGGCTTGATCCCAGGACCCTGGAATCATGACCTGAGCCGAAGGCAGACACTTAACTGACTGAGCCACCCAGGTGCCCCAAGATGCCCCCATTTTTGTGCTGCCACAAAAGACCAGGGCTCCATCACCCCAAATCTAAATTTTACTTGCACCTCTGAATTGGCCATTCTAATTGCAAGCCCCCGGCACTTGGTGTTCCTCCAATCCAGAGCAGGAACATATTTTTAGAGTAGAATTTCAGAAACCTTCAGCAGTTTCCTGTTGACAGCAACGTCAAATCTGCGCTCTTCTGGCTGGGGTCCGAATCCCTCCTTCATCTGAGTCCACTCGGCAGCTTTCTTCCCACTGTTCCCAAGCCCGAACCATCTGCTATGGCTTTCTCTGCCCACTAGAACAGCACTGAACACCTCTGCTGGAAGATTAAGCAGTTCCTCAGAGCTTCCGCGGACACATTCACAGTACCGGTAATTAGCTGCTGGCAACCTGAACGTTATGTCACTGGCTGAGCTCTCAATCACCCAACACAGCTCAAGAAAAGCGAAGCATCTGCTTGTGGAGGGACACTTTTAATTAGGGTGGGAATGTTTGTCGCATGTTTTCTCTATTTTGAATCCTGATAATATTTTCTTTGGAATTCCAGAGAACTTTTAGGTGTTTGGAATCAGTTAATAATAGTAAAGTGGACTGTAAAATTAGGGCAGCATTTTATGTTTTTATTTCTATTTATTTATTTGAGAGAGAGAGAGAGCAGAGAGAGAGAGAGCACAAGTGGGGCGTGAGGCAGAGGGAGAAGCAGACTCCCTGCTGAGCAGGGTGCCCAATGTGGGACTTAATCCCAGGACCTTAGGATCATGATCAGAGCCAAAGGCAGACATCGGACTGAGCCACCCAGACGTCTTTGTTTTTATTTTTTAAAAAAGTTTTATCTATTTGTCAGAGAGAGAGAACACACAAGCAGAGGGAGCAGTAGGCAGAGGGAGAAGCAGGCTCCCCTCTGAGCAGGGAGCCCTATAAGGGACTGGATCCCAGGATTTTGGGATTATGACCTGAGCTAAAGGCAGATGCTTAACTGACTGAGCCACCCAGACATCCTTAAGGCAGCATTTTAGAACTGACAAGAGTTGCTTTGATATAGGAGTTAGAGGACTGTGTGCATTTCCTTAATGTCATGCTTTAGAGAAAGGAAATTAGGACTTATTTATTTTGAAAGATGTACATATTTATTTAAGAGAGAGAGAGAGAAAGAGAGCATGTGCAATGGGGGACGGGGTGGAGGGGAAGAGGGAATCCTGAGGTAGACTTCCCGCTGACTGTGAGTGAGCTCTACATGGGGCTCCTTCCCAAGACCCCAAGATCATGAGTCAAGAGTAATCAAGAGTCAGTTGCTTAACCAACTGAACCTCCCAGACACCCCAACATTTTAAAAGACTTATTATGATTTTTAAGGCATTTCACGCAGAACAGTTTATGACTTCTATGAATGCAAAAATAGACTGAAAATTCCTAATCAAAAATAGCATTTTACATAAAATGTATGCATGCACTTAGGAAGTATCTTTGGAACAATATTAGGAAAGCAGATGTGAGAGCCCATGAGGAGGAGAGAGCTAGAACTGTATCTTTCTAAAATAGAGGGCAGTTTCCATATTTATTTATACGTGACTGTTCAATTTCCTTAAAATTCTTTTGGATTTGGGGGTGGTAGGGAAGTGTGGATTATGTGTGTATGTGTTTTGTAAGAAATACATTTCAGGGGCGCCTGGGTGCTCAGTGGGTTAAAGCCTCTGCCTTTGGCTCAGGTCATGATCCCAGGGTCCTGGGATCGAGCCCCGAATTGGGCTCTCTGCTGGGCAGGGAGCCTGCCTCCCCCTCTCTCTGTGCCTGCCTCGCTGCCTACTTGTGATTTCTGTCTGTCAAATAAATAAATAAATAAATAATCTTTTAAAAAAAAAAAGGAATGTATTTCAATTTCAGTTTATTGGGAAAGATAGCGTTGTGTTTAAGAAATTCGTTTATATACTTGAACTCTCACTAACAGATATGAAATAGTACACATAAAATTAAAATTCATTTCAAACTGCTAGCAAATTAAATAATTAGCTTAATGCTGTTGGAGAGGTATTATTGGGTGGGGATGCATTTTGTAAGTTTTTTTAAAGATAAGACATCATTGTAAACGATGCAAGGAAAATTTTGCATGGGCTTTAAAGAAACAAACCAGACTAAAGGTATCCTGGGCATATCAGTCCAGGAACTGAGGAGTCCATCCAAGCCCCAAGGTAAAGGACAGATACTTGACTTTTTCTGCCATCTCCTCTTGTATTCAATGCATACTGGGGATGATAGTGGGCTCTGTTTGCTTTGTATACTTACTTGAAAAAAAAATCTATAGAATGGGATTCTCAGGATTTCAATTTTTTTTATGTGTGATTGAAGCTTCTGTAGCTTTTCTTAATTAGTTTTTGGGTGTGGTTTCATCTTGTATACATAGTATTTATTCTCAAGTAAGTTATTAATCTTCTTTTTGTTTTGCAAAACTGCTTTTTCCAGTTTTATTAAGAAACTAAAAGCCTAGGTAGCCTTTGTGAGACTAATGAACTCAATCAATTTATATTTTTTAAAAAATGCGAACACAAAATCAGATACCTGATTCTGATAACAAAATTTTCCAATACTAAAATACGGACCCAGTCTTTTAGAAGATTGTTTTTTCCTGATGTATAAATGCATTTATATGGTCAGTCTTGCACAGGTTTAAAATCAATCATATTACTTACACATTTATCAAATTGCCAGAAATTCAGACCATATTATTGCTGCCGAGCACCATGTGGATAGACTATGATGGTGACATTTCATGATATTCTAGACCTTATGATCCTTAATGCCCAGGATTAACATGTGCTCACGTCTTTGGCAAAAAGTCAAGCTTCTTGAAAGTTCTGAAAGCTTCAGACCAAGAGCTTTAAAAGGAAAGACCATGTCTCTGAGATCTGCATGAGTCTCATTACCTGTTTTTCTGATTTTTTTTTTAAGATTTTATGTATTTATTTGACAGAGAGAGAGATCACAAGTAGGCAGAGAGGCAGACAGAGAAGGGGAAGCAGGCTTCCCACTGAGCAGAGAGCCCACTGTTGGGCTCCATCCCAGGACTTTAAGATCATGACCTGAGCCGTAGGCAGAGGCTTAACCCACTGAACCACCCAGGTGCCCCTGTTTTTCTGATCTTGAGAAAATGCTGGTAACTGGAGGATTTTAGTGGATGGAATTCCTTTTTTTTTTTTTTTTTAAGTCTTTACAAAAGCCAACCAGAATGGGAAAATAAAAACAAATTCATAAGGCTGCTGGGCAGCATAACTACTTGAGTTGTGCAAGAAAGTCGCTGGGAGTTTTAGAGTATTTACCGACAACCGGTGAAGTGAATGCTGATTGAGCAGTTAACCCTTCACATGCTTTGGCATATTGGGCAGCAGTGCGCTGGCCACAAGCTAGGGCGGCTGTGATTTCCCCTGTCATGGCTTCGCTGAGCTCCTTGGTTACAGTGCTGTATAGGCTTACCATTTAGTATTCACAGTGCATCCCAGCACGCTGAACGCAGCACAGAACACTGGTGATTCCCTGTGGTTGGCGGTGGGTATGGGTGTGTATGGAAGGGCAGACATTATTCGACAACAAAGGAGAACAAGTTTATCATAATTTTATGAGCATCAAGGCTCGGCTTTGTGCTCATGATGTTTCTTTGTCATCAGAGAGAACAGAATCCCTAAATGTAAACATGAAGACAGTGTCTTACTTGGTTGAAAGAGCAAGATAGGAGCCAACTACTGACAAATTTTCTGCTGTGATGGAGAAACACAATTTCATTACCCTATTGCATTTAAAATAAACTGAGCCTGGGTGGCTCAGTCCATTGAGCATCTGACTCTTGATTTCAGCTTGGGTGGTGATCTCAGGGCTGTGCGGTTGAGCTCCACTTGGGGCTCTGCACTCAGTGCGGAGTCTGCTTGGGATTCTTTCACATCCCCCTCCTCACGTGTGTGCTCTTTCTCTCAAATAAATAAATAAATATGTCTTCTAAAATAATTTTTTTAAGTGCTAAAAAGAAAAAGGGTAATTATGAAAATGGATCTGTAGATTTAATAAAATTGTTAACAATGGTCAATATCATCAATAAGTATTTAGGTGGCCAGTTTCTAAGCTTTTAAAAAATGCAAAATGAAACCAAGGATACAATTACTTTTTGAAAGCACTAGTCAGTGGGAGCAGAGGTGAGTGAAGACATAATCAAAGGTCAAGAACAGGAAGAAACAAATTAAAAAAAGAATTACTGATATTCTTTCTGATTGGTTTTTCTAACTAACACTAGTAGGGAGGGAAAAACAAACATAGGGACCTAGATGGGGCTGTGATGGACGGCAGGAAGTTGAGGTGATATTACTCTCTTGAATACTCTGGTTCTCATCCACCATGTGAAGCTACTGGAGGTGCTAATGATTAAATTACTTCTAAAATAATAGACTTAGAATTCCTAGATAATAGACCCTGTTTCTCTGAGGAATGAAATGGAACTATTGTAGATTAAAATTCTTAGTGATTCTTTAAGGAACAAAATAACCATACAAACTTCTAAACCGTTTAGCGGAGACAATGAATAACTAATGCTATTCTAGCATTTCCCGGGTATCAGGCAGTGTTTAACTACTTTTGATGATTAACTCATTTAATCCTTGCAAATGCCCTAAAAGGTAGGTACTTTTCTTTGCTTTTCTTTCTTTCTTTCTTTTTTTTTTTTTCATAAATAGGCTCCATGCCCAGCGTGGAGTCCGGTGCGGGGCTCAAACTCACGACCCTAAGATCAAGACCTGAGCTGAAATCAAGAGTTGGATACTCAAGTGACCGAACCACCCAGGTGCCCTGGTACTATTTTTTTTAATGAACATTTTACAAATGTTCAGAGGGGTTACCTAAAATGCCCAAGGTAAGTGGCAGAGCCAAGACTCAAGCCGAGACAGCCAGGATCTAGCATTTCTGTGCAGAACCAACATCCCTGTGCTGAGTTTTGGTAGAGAGAATGACAGGCAAGTTCCTTCCTCTCTGCCCCGGTAGTCCCAGTTCTTCTCAAAGCAAGGACCATATATCCTCTAGAAACGAAACATTTGAAGCCAGAGAGACCTTGTTGACAGCTTCTTGTTTCACACCCACGTCCCACAGAGAGGGAAAGTGTGAATATGCACGGGCTGTTGGAGGGTTAGGACCAGAGTCCAAGTCTTTTGATTTCTTCCATGACTTCATTTTGCAGATTTTATTAGTCCCCAGAGCCCTCAGAACAATGCTGTACTATATTCTCAGTGAATGCCTAGACAAGTATGTACATAGCCTATGACTTAAAATAAAACATAAAATCTATTAATATATTATTAAAACATAAAATAACTCAATAAAAACACTATAAATAACAAAGTATTTCTATTCCTTTTTTAAAATTATGGAACGATCATTGAAAGCTGAATTCTAGCTATAATATTTGGCAATTTATAGAGAACATCCATAAAAGTGAATAACTATCATGAAATAAAATAGAAAAATAATCTTTTGATATATAGACTGTGCTTTATAGTTCCCAAACTCTTCCTTATATTTTAATACTTATAAACAAATTGTATTTTTTATATATGTGTGTATATAGATAAATAAATTTTTGTATATATATATATTAATTTATTTATTTATTTTATTTTATTTATTTTTTTTTTTTAGGGAGAGAGGGATGGATGAGGGGCAGAGGAAGAAGAAAAGAGAGACTCTTAAGCAGGCTTCACGCTCAGTACAGAGCCAACTTGGGGCTCAATCTCACAACCCTGAAATCATGACCTGAGCTGAAATTAAGAGTCAGATGCTTAACTGATTGAGCCAACCAGGTGTCCATATTATACTTCAATGTAATTCTGGGTTGGCTTTTTTCTCCTAAAATATCAGGAAAAGAATAGAAGTGGAAACTTGATCTGGGTTCTTTCGCTCTCTTCACTTGTTGGTATATAATTCAGAAATTTATGAAAATTAAATGCTCAGTTTTGGTAGATTAGGTTGCTATTCAGCAAATAGCCATTTCTCTGCCCCTCTGTCTCATGGGGTGGGGCATATACCTTTCTGCCCTGCTTGCTCTGGGCTTGGCTCTGTGGCTTGCTTAGGCCAATGGAACAAGAGCAGACTTGACGAGAGCAGAGGTTTTAAATGAGCTTGCTGGTTTTTGGCTTGCCCTCTTATGACCTTGCCATTGAGCGTGAGAGGCACCCGAGCTGGCCACTATCCCTTCAACCTATTCCTGGAAAGAGAGGCACAAAGACCAGACCTGATTCTCACCAGCAGCCTGAGGTAGAGAGAGCCACCTCAACAACTTACAGATCTGTGAGCAAGAAAAGGAAGAGTTTTTGTTTCAAGCCACTGAAATTTAGAGGTGTTTGTTATACCACATTATTGCCATAGAACCCTGAGATTTGTGGGAACCTGTACGGTGGTCGAAAAAGGAGATCACATTTACTAATGACCTAAGATGTGCCAATGGTTTCACTGACCATGTGACTATTTTTGTTTAAAGATTTTATTTATTTATTTGACAGAGAGAGAGGAAAAGCACAGAAACAGGGGGAGTGGTAGAGGGAGAGGGGGAAGCAGGCTACCTGCTGAGCAGGGAGCCCAATGCAGGGCTTGATCCCAGGATCCTGAGATCATGACCTGAGCCAAAGGGAGTTGCTTAACCAACTGAGCAACCCAGGTGGCCCATGCGATTATGTTTTTTTGTGTTTTTTTTTGTTTTTTTGTTTTTTTTAAGATTTATTTATTTATTTGAGAGAGAGGAAAAAAAGAGAGAGAGCACGAGCAAGTGGAAGGGCAGAGGGAGAAGATAGAGAACCCCAAGCACGCTCTGAGCTGAGCAGGGAGTCGGACACAGCCCTGGATGCCCAATACTTGAGATCAGGACCTGAGCTGAAACCAAGCGTCACACGCTTAATGGAGAGCACCAACCAGGCACCCTGACTGACCAGGCAATTCTTACAACAGCTCCATGTGGTGGGAACTATTATTATCCCATTTTGTAGGTGAGGAACGGAGCAGAGAGAGGTTAAGGAACTTCTCCAAGATCACACAGCTGGTATAGTACGGCATGGACTGAAGCCCCGCTCTGGATGGTTATGAAACCTGTGCCTTTTGTTCTCTACTGCCTCACATGTTCTTACGTGGTTTTTAAAATTGCAAGCTCAAAACGAGAATTTTAAAAATGGCTCATGACAGCAGAATGAGCTAGAATTCAGACACCAGCAGCTACATCTGAGAAGATGAGGTGTTTGTTAATGGATGTAATTAAAAATTAAACATCTGGAAGGATTGTTTCCAAGTTTCTAGAAATGCGACGCTAAAGGTTTATTCTATTCTGTAATGATTGTGATGAACTGTATATAATTGTCTTGAAAGTTATTTTTTTTTATTCATCCGGAGAGATCTTGGGCCAGATCCTGTTCCAGCAATGACGCCTCTGGATGCTGTGGTTGACAAAGTCTGTGACATCTATTTCCTGCCCTCGAAAGATGAGCAGTTTCATGGGGAAGCCCGGAAGTGGGCTGTGGTTACTGTGTTGTCCCTCAATCTATTCCTGTTTATTTTGGGTGGAGCGGGGGAAGGCAGGTGGAGGCCATAGCTTATCAGAGACGTTGGCCACGTGGGCCCTTTCTCTTATTTTTCCCTTTGCTATCACTACTGCCCCTTCTCATTCTCTTTACAGCCACTGAGAGAAGAGGCCCCGTTACATTCCCCACTGGCCAGTCCTCCAGCAGCCAGAGTAACAGGGAGGGGCGGCCAGGCCGCAGGGACCCCGGCTTTCTAAGAGCTGCGACCGTTTCTCCACACACCTTCTTACACCCTGGCTGGTGTGTGAGAAGCAAAGGTCCCTTTGTACCCTCTCTCTCCTTGTAGTGTTACTTCCGACCTCCCTCTCTCCTCGGAGGCTGCTGCTCTCCTGCTGTTGCCCGAGCAACACCAGTGCCCCACATCCATCATTCCGGCTTCCCTGCGATCAAGATTTGCTCTAGCTCCCATCAGAAGGACTCTAATGAGTTAATGCATGCTGTGATTTCAGGAAAACGGCTTATGTTATTTTTTTTTTCCTGTCCCCCCCCCCACCTTGAAAGAACAGTTAAACATATCTGGATAGACTGTAAATCGTGGGATCTCAGGGACCAAGAAACATGAAATGACAATAACTAAATGTATGGAATGCTGTGTGCCAGGCAAACATATTTATTCATTTGATCCTTATAACAACCCACTATGGGAGTCCCTATTATTATCACGTCCATTTTACAGATGATGAAAACTGAGGCACATTGGAGTTAATTATGGTGCCCAGATCTAAGTAGCTTTTGAGCTTCACTCCTAACATCTACTGGGAGAGAGGCAAGGGGCGCCTGGGTGACTCAGTCAGTTAAGCATCTGACTCTTGGTTTGGGCTCAGGTCATGATCTCAGGGTCCTGGGATTGAGCCAACAGTAGAGCTCTGTGCTCAGCAGGGAGTCTGCTTGAGATACTCTCTTCCTCTGCCTCTTCACCCACTCGTATGTGTTCTCTCTCTCTCTCTCTCTCAAATAAATAAAGAAATCTTTAACCAAAGAAAGGAAGGAAGGAAGAAGGGTAGGGAGGAAGAAAGGAAGGGGCAGGAGATACCTCTTGTGTGAGCGCTTCCTGGAAGCCCACGGACCATATCACTTAGATGAGGCTTACATCTTCTTGAAGACTGGCCGGTTTCTTGAGAACAAAGCTTATGTGATGACAGGATGCCTGGATGGCTCAGTTAGTTAAGCATCTGCCTTCAGCTCGGGTCATAACCACAAGGTCCTGGGATCGAGTCCCACCAGGGCTCCTCGCTCAGCAGGGATCCTTCTTCTCCCTCTGCTGGCTGCTCTCCCGGCTTGGGCATCCGCTCTCTGTCTTTCTTTGACAAATAAATAAAAATCTTAAAAAAAAAAAAAAAAAAAGCTTACAAGATGGACACTGCTTCATGCTTAATGTTTTTTGAGGAGAGCCCAGGTGTACAGACATCTATTCAAGCCAAAGAGCTCTAGCTTTAGGAAGTAACTGAGAGATAGTTTGTCTAACCCCTTCAGTTTACAACTGATGAAACAGAATAGAACAGGTTTAATGGATTTGGTTGGGCCTCCTGGCATTTCCCGACGATCTGTCCAGTGATCTTAAAGTGTCAGCTGTTCACCCCCTCTTTCCTACTTCTCTTCATATAACCTGTTCCCAAATGCTATTGATCCTCAACCTCAGGATGTCTCATCCACCGCTGGCTTGGTTCCCACCCCCGCTGTCAACCAGGCTCATCATTACCTCCCAACTGAACGGACACAGTGACCTTCCGTGGCACGCCTGCCTCGGCCACCCCCGCCAACCCCGGGCTCCTGCCCACAGCTCACAATCACACGCTTGTCTGCTCATCTTCTTCAAAGCCTGGGTCTGATCTCAGCACAAGCCTGGAGCCCAAAGGCCTGGATTTGAATTTTGGTTTTACTATTCTGTCACCAAACAGACTCAGCCATTGTGGTTCAACACAAAATGGGGGAGGAGGATGGTGAGACCAGCACCCCGGTTTAAAGCTCAGCCCTGGGGACTGAGGCAGACAAAGCATCAGCCCAGAGCACCCGGGCCAACCAACCTCAAACTCCATCCCCAGAGGCATAAGCAGCCATCATTAAAGCTGGCATTTCTGCCCTCCCTCTGAGTACATTTAGGGGTGGGGGGAAGAGGGAGGGCCAGGGAGGGGCTGGGAGGGACAGCCAAGAGAGAGGGAATCCCCACACCCACTGCCTCTGTTTAATTTCTCAATGAAAACCTCTTCCCTTCCTAGAAATGGAAGCAGAAATGAAAGTGTGGCCAGCGCTGAGGGTTATAGCAGGGCGGAGAGACTGGAATTAAGGGAGTACTTGCCAGTGTGAAAAGCGGGGCCCCCCTCCCCGTTTACAACTCCCAGGTGCAGAGTGGGGAGAGGTAGGCAGCACAGCTCGGAGGGCCCGGACCAGGTACCCCACATTCAGCCCTCACACACACACCACCTCCCCCAAAATCAGGGCCCCTGTGTGGCATTCTCATTACCCGGAGCTAGGTGCCTTTTAACACAATGGGAGAACTGAGTGCATTGTGTGCTCAGGCTAGAAGGCTAATTTACAGATGAACCCGTGATGAAGGAGTATCAGTTGCTACATTCCAGGAATGGGCCAGATTACTGAAGATTCAAACAGTTTAGGGGAATGGGCAGAAACGAGGCTAATGAAATTCAGTCTCGCAAAGCTGGAAGATCATGCATTAAAGTAGAATCCGTAATATATTTAAATGAAGCCTTAATCGGTAGAATTGCTGGCAATAATGAGGAAAGGATCCCAGGGCTAGATAAAAAATCATCAAGAGTCTAGTTACAAACAGGGGATTTCCTCACAGAGCAGAGGAAGCAATGGTTCGTCTACGTAAATGAGTCTCTTATATCTCATTTAGAATCCTGGGTGCAATCCTGAGCTTGTAGCTATGCCAAAATGAACACTGTGTTAAAAAAAAAAAAAAAAAAAGGCCAGCGGGGTGGGGGTTGCAGGGGGAGGGAAACAATGGGAAAGGTTGATCTGGAGCTCAGGAATGTGCCATAATAATTTTAAAAGGACTGTTTCACTCCTTTCCTGAGCTGAGTGCAGGAAGAATCTTTAAACTTTGGTTCAGGGCTTAGAGGGTGTCTGGCTGGGCATTTGGTGGAACATGTGACTCTTGACCTCAGGTTGTGAGCTCAAGCTCTATGTTGGGCATAGAGTTTACTCAATAAAAGAATAAAAATAAAAATAAATAAACTTTGGTTCAGATGTCTGGAGTTTTGGATAGGCATCCCCACAATTCTTTTCATGCTTTGTCCTCACTCTTTCGCTGACTCGGTACTTTGTTGTGTATTTTTGAGATAAGGATTCTAAATTTATTGCAGGGAGAGAGCAGGAGTTTTGAGCAGAGAAAAAGGAAATGGAATAATTTTGAAGTTAGCATTATTTGAGCACAGTCAAGAACACATGAGTGCAGAGTGAGCTACAACTTTGTGAAACCAGAAACAGCCTCTAAGCACAGACCTATCACCAGCAGGGACCAAGGAAGTCCCAGGAAGAGGAAGAGAGAGGCCATGAAGATGTGACCAGAGAGATGGGGAGCCATAGAATTCTGTCCCTTTTCATCCGGTTAGAGTGCAATTGTCTTATGATTGAATAAATAAAATCTGAACCCACGTTTTAAAGCCCTGCTCTCTCATTCCTATATGCAATGAGAGAAAGAGAAATTCCTTAGACTTGCCCTGTCCTGTATGCTGGCTGTTGGGCACTCCAATGTGGCTCCCATAAGTGGGAAATACACACTGGATGTCAGAAAAGGACATAATTTCATTAATAGCTTTTTAGTATATGTGCTGCCGAAGCTAGCACAATTACTTTAATAATTTTTATGTATGAAAATAAACATTTAAACCTTCAAAAAAATAATTTTTATGTGGACTGTGTATTTGAGTGATAAGTCTGATATGTGGGGTTAAATAAAATGTATTATTAAAATGAATTACTCATTAATAATTCATTAAAATGAATTAATGGCTATTAAAGAATTTAAAATTCGCATGTAGTTTATACTATATGGGACAGCCTGCTTTAGATTTTCAAGTAGTGAAATAGACGTCTAGGGTAGCAGTTTGCATTCCCCTTGTTAGATTTCTGGAGAGGGGGGAGCAAGCTGATAAACGAACGAGGAGTCTGATTTCATTTTCTTTTCTCAGGAATATAATCTCGAAGTGCTCAGGCCGAACTGTTGTTAGTTAAAGCAGATGTTTGGGGCCGATGAAAGCCTCATGGTACAGAAATTTAATTAATAATATTTAAGAAATGCAGCTGGGCAGAAATAAAGGGCACAGTGAACAAGACTATTTGGGCATAATTCCATGTGAATTAAACTCATAAAGTCCATCTAAACCTTCACCATGGCTTGTGAAACACTGTTCTTCACAGAAGACAGCAAAATGCCATCCTTTACTCATCTTTGTACACTAGAGGAGACTGAGAAAATGTTAATCCAAATAGAACACTAAACTCTCTGTTGTGCCCCAGATCATTGCATCTGAAAAAAAAAAAAAAAAAAACCTTGTAGAACTCTTTCTGTTGGTGGATTTCTTTTTTTCCTGAGTGAGTCAGAGAACAGACTGTGGTCTAAACTAAAAAAAAAAAGAAAAAGAAAAAATTTAAAAAATAAGCCTTATGCATACGGGTAAGGGCATGTGGATGGGTGTGGAATTATTCATGAAGCTACAAAACTGGAGAGACACTCCCTCTTCTCCCCTCTGGAAAGACTGAGGATGTAGATGATTCTCTTAATCCAGGTGGCCTGCTTACTTGGCAGCTGGTCTTTTAAAACTGCAACCCTGAGAAGCAATCACTTGGCACAATCCTTTTTATGCTGTTTTTTAAATGGGAAAACTGATTTATGAGACCACACGAACTGAAGAGTAATTATGTCATTCTAGACCATTCTCAGCATTCTGGACAGTACTACCATTGCAATTGAACCAATAAAAGAAATGGGATTTTAAACTATTTTGGGGTTAATATGGACAGCTGAGTGATTTATACACATTTAATATCCTTAGTGAGACCTAATCACTTTTTATACTGGTTGAAAGATAAGTTAGTCTTATTTTTCATTCCTTTTGGGAAAGCATCTACAGTTCTGGGGAGCAAGAATGTCTTGTCCCCTATTTGGGGAGTTTCTTTAAAGGTCTTTTTAGCTGGACTAAGAACCAAATTGATATGAGACAGATGAACAGGAGATAATCAAATTGAAGAGCATATATATGGAGAATCTACATAAACGAAGGATGTACATAGACATGAAAATTCCAAGGACAATCAGGCTAAATGAAGTGTATCTGTTATCTTGTACCAAGGAAAAGGGGCTAAGGGTCTGTGGTTTCAAAGAAAGGAATGCGGGACAACTGGGTGGCTCAGTTGGTTAAGTGGCTGTGTTTGGCTCAGATTATGATCTCAGGGTCCTGGGATCGAGCCCGCATCATATAGGGCTCGCTTCTCAGTAGGGAGTCTGCTTCTCCCTCTCACTCTCTCCCTGTGTTCTCTCCATCTCTCAAAAAAAATAATAAATAAAATCTTAAAAACAGAAGAAAGAAAGAAAAAGAAAGGAGAAAGAAAGAGAGAAGGAAAGAGAGGTAGGAGGAAAGGAAGAAAAAAAGGAGAGAAAGAAAAGAATGCAATTTACAGGGTAATCAGGAGAAGAGGAGAGGTTTGGTAATTAGATGTTTGCCCTGCCATATGATGGTTACTCAGACAAGATTTATCTCTGGTAATAACCCTTATTCTGGAAAGACCTGCCCCCCCAACCCCGCCTTTAGATTTTTCTGTATAGTTAAGAGAGAGACAAAAGTTTCTATTGAACCAGCAAGGTCTTGATTGCCTTTACCTCAAAATAATCCATGTGTAGGGGCACCTGGGTGGATCGGTAGGTTAAGCATCTGACTCTTAATGTCCACTCAGGTCATGATCTCTGGGTCTTGAGATCAAGCTTCTCCCCATCCCCCAGCGGAGACTCTGCGTGAGAGTCTCTCTCCTCTCCTTCTCCCTCTGCCCCTCCCCGCTCAAATAAATACATAAATCTTAACAAAAAATGCGCATGCCAAAGTGGGACATTCTGCTTGTCCTGAACTCCTTCAAATTCTACTTGGAATAGTCAGCAACATTTTCAACACAGTATAAACAATGACCTTGGGCCGTGTTGGCAAAGCACCATGGGAAGAAGACTCCCAACAAAAGGTCAAAATTAGCATTTTAATTTTTTTTTATTTTTTTCTGAAGATTTTTACTTATTTATTGTACAGAAAGAGAAAGAGAGCACAAGCAAGGGGAAGCAGCAGAGGGAGGAGGAGAAGCAGACTCCTCGCAGAGCAGGGAGCCCAACGCAGGGCTCTGTTCTAGGACCCTGGGACCAGGACCTGAGCCAAAGGCAGCCGCTTAACAGACTGATTCACCCAGGTGCCCCCAAATTGGCCTTTTTTTAAAAAAAATTTTCTTCCTAAGCAAACCCTAGAGCTTTCTTTATATAAAAATTGGTTACCCGGCAGGCTTTGGGGCTGACAATGGTTTTTAAATCTTACTAATCTTCTCTGGAATGAAACCAGCATGATTCAAAGAGCAAAGAGAGGCTGGAACGTTTGCTAATCCCTGAGTTCTTTTCTTTTTATATTAAAAAAGGATTACTAGCTTAATGTAATTGTTTCTTTTTAGATTACTGGTAGTAATGCTAAATTTATTCAGAATGTGTCACTGAGTGATCACAACTGAATTCATACAGATTTCATCAACAGGACGTATTAAAAAGTACAAGCATATTATATAATACATACTTCTGAGGCTCGTGGTCTAACATGTATTAGAATTTAGAAGGAAAATACAAAATATGACAGATTTTTAACTATCTATATTTGTTTAACTCTAGGCTTATCAAAAAGTCATAGAAACTTGAGCACCAGAAAGCATCATTGTAGAAACAGCAGTACAGAGCAGTGGTGTGGAACACAGGCAATGGCGCCCAATTTCCGGAGTCCTGAACTTGGCTCTGTGACTAAATAAGTATATGATATCAGGCAAGTTATTGAACCTCCTGGAAACTGTTTCCCCTTATCTATAGAATAGTGATAGTCACAGTAATGTTACTGAGCTTATAGGGTTATGGAGATTAAATGAGATAATGTATGTATCTTGCCCAAAGAAGGGACTCAATAATTGGTAGTTATGATTATTTAATGCAGTCATTGAACTCACCTGTTTCTCAGGCTAGAGAACTGCAGCGAAGAAACTGGTCTGGTCCTATCATGGTTGTGATGAAGCCACAGCTGGAATCCAAGGGCTGTGCTCTTAGCACTGTCCTCAGCATCCACTTTGTCCTCTGGACTTTAAAATTACTCATTTTTATAGTTTTATTACCCTTTTTTGTTATGGATCCCAAATGGAACTAAATGCAAACACCTACAAAACAGGAAAATACAACTTGAATTTTAATGATTAAAAAGTTATGAAATTGACTAAATTGTAACAGGTTTGAATTCTAAGAGACTGTACATTAGTAAGAGATTCTTCCTGAAATCTTAATCTAGAAGGCTTCAAATATGCTTGCTTTACTTCTGAATTCTTTTTACGTTTTCTTTCAGTTTGTCTCCCTCTAGTGGATCTTAAAAAAATACTTGCTTTTATTTTCAGTGACTATGGATTGTTTGGGATAGGTTTTGACAAGTTAAGAGAGTTCACTATTGTCAGCCTGGTTCATGTTGTGAAACTCCTAGAATACTGTGTTGCCTGGGTGGGAGTCTGCAGAGACTCTAATTCAAAGGGGGTAGAAAGAGTCCAAGGGCGTTTGCTTTCTGCCACCTACACAAGCTCTAAGTAGCACATGCAAAGACACAAAAGCGTGTTCAGAGAAGTGGCAAGTTGTTTGAAATGGCTGAGGAAAAAGCACAAGCAATTCGGAAGGAAAGACTGTGGTAAGGATGGAGTGGAAGAGTAAACAGGACCAAATCACAGGGTTTCTTAAAGTTATGTTTGAATTTAGTTTTTAAGTAATGAGAGTTGTATTGATTAGGATTAGGCTGCAAAAAACAAAAATTCAAATAAGTAGCTTTTAGAAAATGAAAGTGAAATTCTGTCTATATAAAACAAATCAGGAAGTAGGTAGTTTGGTATGGAGCTCCCCATCAATAGAGATCCAGGTTCTTTCTACCTCCTCCAACCACAGCGTGTGGCTTTTCTCCTCATGGTCCAAAATGGTTGCCAGAGCTCCAGCTATTGTATACATTTATCTAATTGGCCATCTATATTTGCACTTCAGACTCAATTTTCCCAGAAAATAAATTAACTGATTTCTACCCCCAAACTAGTGCTTTCCTTTGGTTCTCTAGCTCCCTCTCTCACTAGAAGAAAGAACAATAAAATGAGACTGAGAAGGAGATGTAGGAGACTTGAGCTGAGAGAGAGTTCAGCAAACAAGAGAAGAGTGTTTTAAAATTGAGTGGTGAGGGGAGGCTAGCTGGTTTGGTTGGTGGAGCATGGAGCATGTGACTCTTGATCACTGTGTCGTGAGTTCCAGCCTCATATTCGGTGTAGATATTACTGAAATAAAATAAAATAAAACAAAATGTAGTGTGACTAATCATGCTAAATGCTGTAGAGAGTTAAGACATACAGGTCTGAAGGTCAGGATTTTTTTTTTTTAATGAAGGATTTTATTTTTCTTTAAATATTTTATTTATTTATTTGAGAGAGAGCACGAGCACGGGGGCGGAGGAGGCTTGTGGGGAGAAGCAGAGGAAGAGGGAGAAGCAGGCACTTCTCTGAGCAGGGAACCTGACGGGGATCACAAGCCGAGCAGAAGGCAGACTTGAAGGCAGACTGACTGAGGCTCCCAGGCTCCCCTGGAGGGTCAGCTTTTTATGAGAGCTGACAGTAAGGTGACTGGTGAGCTTGGGAGAGGTGTGTCTACACATTTTTCCTAGAGCAGAGCCCTGTTCAGTGTTGAAGTTCATGGGCTAGAATTGCCTCTCATTATTATCATAATGGTGGGATAGTGGGGGTAGAAGTTAGTTGAAATGAGAAGTGAAGGGAGCAGTAAAGGAATAGAGAAAGGGAGTGTTGGCCTTCAAGAAATTCATATGAAGAGAGGAGTATCCTGCGCTTATCCCTGTCATGGTTGATCCAACCTCATACTGTGAGGTTAACTTCCAATCAGAAAGAGTTGTGGAGGAGTGCTTGGGTGGCTCTGACTCTTGATTTTGGCTCAGGTCATGATTTTAGATCAAGCCTAGCGTTTGCCCTCTACACCTCCCCCACCCCCGACCGCTGAACCTGGAACCTACTTTAGATTCTCTCTCTCAGCCCTGTCTTCCCTTCCCTTCTGCTCAGTCTTCTGCTCACTCTTTCCCCCACCCCAAAAAGAAGAAAGAAAGAAAGAAAGAGAGAGAGAGAGAGGAAGAAAGGAAGGAAGGATGGATGAGTTGTGGACATCTCAGTTGTGTCCATGGAAAAGTCCCAGACTCTCTTACTCTATTTGGACCTTGGTTCTTAACCTTTAGCACTATTCCTGGAAACCTGATTATTTGGGGCCTTAACGGCCCTGCTTCTTTCTTGATTTTTTTTTTTTATCTGAGAGAAAATTTATTTATTGTTCTAATTTACTTAAACTTCAAATATTCCATTAAATTACCCAGGAAAATCCAGGTAGCAGAAATATTTAACACATACCTTCAAGACATCTCAAACAAGTCTGAAAAGGCCACAGAATGATATATAAATCTGCCACTGAAATCACTTCCACGTTGTGCAAGTGCAGAAGTGAGCAGAGGTGCAGCCTGCCCTCCCCGTGGCTGCGCGGGAGCTCCTGTGAGGCGCCAAGTGCCCTGAGGAATCACCCCCTTTCCAACTGTGAACCCAAAGCAGCAAATCCTATGTGCCCCTGAAGAAAACCCCTTCCGTGTGTGTAGGGGACAGGTATGTGGTGCGGGAAGGACTCCGTCACATGGAATATGTTAGAATTCCGCCGTCATGGGTAATACAGAAACATACACAAGTCTTCATGTTCAAAGTCTTCATGGGGATTTCTTCTGTATTGTTTCTTGATTTTAATGAGTCTTAATTTCTCAGTATTTTCTTTTGGATGCCATCTTGTGTTCTCTTTCTGGCTTCTACCCCTTGTAGCTGCCCTGTCCAACAGCCCTGGCTGAAAGCAGCCTCTTCCGCATGAATTCGACATGCCTCATACACCTCTACATCTGCTATGCCCCTTCCTAAGGGAGCACTGACATGAGGAGGGATGGAAAGGTAGAAAAGGAGCCAGAGGACAAGAAGGGGTGTTGGGGTAGAACATTCTTCTCTCTCTTCTCTTCTATTTTCTCTTCTCTTTGGGATGAGAGAAATGTGAAGATGGAAGACAGGATAACTGATGTAGGGAGGCCCCTAGTGGTGGAGAAAATGAATCCAGGATCCAGGAAGGACACCAGTTTCTCTGAAGCCAGAGCTAAACGAGGGCTCAAAGGAAGGATAAGTTTGCAGCTGGTGACAAATGCGATCGGAAACTTAGAAAAAATATCAGTAGGGGTTGTCTTAGATGACTGAAGATGTAATCGGTTCCAACTGAGCTCAGAACTCAGGTTCCATGTAATGTGCTTGCAATTTTCATATGCATGGTCCATTTTAATTCTCCTAAATACTTGATGATTAACTGCATATAGTTGAAACATATCGATTTAAATTTATATACGGTAATGTGTCACATTTATCAAATCATTTCACGTGTATTATCTAATTTGATTCTTCTAGCGACCATTGATACATTGTCTCCTCATTTTACAGTTAAAGAAGCCAAGGTTCAAAGGGAGGTAAAATAATTTGAGTGACAGCAGGTTTTATGACCTTAATCTCCCAAAAGAACTATTATTTTAGTGAGTCAAATTTGAAAACATAAGGCATTTTTAAGGGCTGCTGTTTTGGCAGTAACAAAGCATTCTGCCTGAAAGAGAGAACAGGGCTCTGACACGGGCAGATGCGTTTGGATGTTGGAGAGGGCCTTATGCCCTAAATCAGGCAGATGCTAGCCACTGACTCAGAAAACTGAGTCTTTATAAAGATTTTATTTATTTATTTGACAGAGAGCGATCACAAGCAGGCAGAGAGGCAGGCAGAGAGAGGAGGGGAAAGCAGGCTCCCCACAGAGCAGAGAGCCCAGTGTGGGTTGGATCCCGGGACCCTGGGACCATGACCTGAGCCAAGCCGAAGGCAGAGGCTTTAACCCACTGAGCCACCCAGGTGCCCCTGAAAACGGAGTCTTGAAATGGAATGAGGTTCATTCAACTTGTTCACCCTATGAACCTTATTTTGGCCAAGTCTGCATTTTCTAGATTCCTTTTTCTTTCCTTCTTTTCCCTTTTTTTTCTTTCTTCCTTCCTCTCTTTCTCTCTCTCCTTTTTTTTCTTTTTAAAGGATTTTATTTATTTATTTGACAGAGAATGAGAGGGATCACAAGTAGGCAGAGAGGCAGGCAGAGAGAGGAGGAAACAGGCTCCCCGCTGAGTAAAGAGCCTGCCTCAGGGCTCTAACCCGGACCCCAGGACCATGACCTGAGCTGAAGGCAGAGGCCTAACGCTCTGAGCAACCCAGGTGCTCATCTTTTTTTAAGGTTTTATCTATAAATAATCTCTACATACAACATGGGGCTCAAACTCACAACTGGGAGACCAAGCTTCAAACACTCCAGGAACTGAGCCAGCCAGGAGCTCCTGAATTCCCTTTTCTTATCTTCTTTCAAAACGCCTACAAAATCTGAAGTTCTAAAAAAAAAAAATAATCAAATTGGAGCAAAATTGAGATTGCCACTGCTCCCTCTTGGAGCTAGGTTTTCATTGCTCTTTTGATTTCTAAGAGTATAGGGAGTCCTTTACAAAACGAGACTCACTATTTCCTCTTGTAGTTATTTCTAGGGATTAAATCATAATCCTCATCCTTTATAAAATAAGTTGTGTCATTACTATAACAGAGAGCTTCTAAAATGCATGATCCCAGTTTCTCATCACTAGCCTTGAATAGGGCTTTTCCGTGTTTTGGAGAGTTATATTCAGCTATGCATTTTAGTAGCTTATGTTTATTGAGCATTAATCCTCCAACAGGCTCTGAGCTAAGCACTTTGCATACATTATCTCATTTAATCCTCATTAGGACGTTTTAGGGAAGGTAGCATTATCATCTGCAATTTCCATATGAGGGAGCTGAGGCAATCAGAGTTTAAATGACTTTCTCTTCTGGTCAGTTGTGGACAGGATTTGGAGAAGTATATCTCAGTGTAATAAATAAAAGATCAAAATTCCTCTTGGGTAACCTGGAGATGGCTCACAGGAAGCCCTTGGTCCTGTGGAGTGTTATTCGCATGGTTGGAAATAAACTGGGAGCTTCTAAAGGCAGAAAGAAGAGGGAAATATGGTTAGTTTAGTGTTAGAAGAAGGTCTTCTGACAGTTCGGGCAGAGCACTTGGGGAGGCAAAAGTGAGACAGACAAGGTCCTGCTCCATTTTGAGCTCACAGTCTTGGGCAGATTATGATATAGGCCAGGCATTGTCTGGTCTTATTGGACTCATAACTATAACCTTAATGGACACTTAGCTGTGTGTGTTTTGTTTTTTTTTTAAGATTTATTTATTTATTTTAGAGAGAGAACGTGAGCATGAGTGGGGGGAGGGGCAAAAGGCGAGGGAGGGAGAGAAGCAGATGCCGTGCTGAGCATGGAGCCTGATGGGGCTCCATCTCACTTCCCTGAAATCATCCTACATCCCTGAAATCATAAGGTGAAATCAAGCATCGGATGCTTAACTGACTGAGCTACCCAGGCTCCCTGGCACTTAATAGTGTTAATAAGATTTATTTATTTCTCATCTTTAACCACTTAAAGCATCTCTCAGAGTTGGGCATTGAGAATTTTTCCAGTTTGGGGCCAATATGGATACACAATTTTCCTGCACACTTTTTGGTATCTACTGAAATATTTTTTAAAAAGATTTTATTTATTTATTTGACAGAGAGAGACACAGCGAGAGAGGGAACACAAGCAGGGGGAGTGGGAGAGGGAGAAGCAGGCTTCCCTCTGAGCAGGGAGCCTGATGAGGGGCTCAATCCCAGGAACCTGGAATCATGACCCAAACCAAAGGCAGGTGCTTAACAACAGAGCCATCCAAGCGCCCCTGAAACATTTTCTTAGAATAAATTTTTGCAGAACAGTTCCTAGGTCAAAGAGTATGAATATCTTTATGGTTCTTTCAACACATTATCATGTTGCTTTCTAGAACGATTTGTGATTTGCACAACATATTTATTAAGCATCTACAATATATCGAGCTTTATATTAAACACTAGAGATATACTGTGAACGAATATGGTCCCTGCCTTCAAGAAATGTAACAATTTCTGTCACTAAAAATATATACTTCTAAATTTTTTTAAAGATTTTATCTCTGGGGTGCCTCTGTGGCTCTGTTGGTTAAACACTTGACTCATAATTTTGGCTGAGGTCACGATCTCAGGGTTGTGAGATGGAGCCCTGAGTAGGGCTCTGGCTGGGTATGGAGGCTGCTAAACATTCTCTCTCTCCATCTACCTCTCTCCACCAGTCAAAAGTTTAAAAAAAATTTATTATTATTTTTTAAGATTTCATTTATTTGAGCGAGAGGAGAAAGCACAAGCAGGGGGAGGGGCAGAAGGAGAAGACTCCCTGCTGAGCAGGGAGCCTGACCCGGGGCTCCATCCCAGGACCCTGGGATCATTCCTTGAGCCAAAGGCAGACGCTTAACTGACTAAGCAATCCAGGCGCCTTTAGATTTTATTATTTTTTAATGTCATCTCTATACCCAACTTCCCAAAGCGGAGCTCACACTCATGACCCCAAGATCAGGAGTTGCATGCTCTATAAACTAGGCCAGCCAGATGCCCTTATACATTTAATTTTGATGTCAAATCACCAGGACCTAAGTGTAAAATAACATTTTTAAAATTTATACCTATTTTTCTTTTTACACTTGCATTTAATTATTGGGTGTTTATGTTCTATTTTTATATAAATTATTTTTGTCTGTAGGTTGATTCTTTTTTATGTGAAATATCATTGTCCATTTTAAAATTCTGTTTATTTTCTTATTCTACTTATAAACTTATTTTCCTTGTAAAATTGAAAGAAATGTTTTCATCTGTCATATTTAATATATTTTTCTTGTTAGCTTATATTTTATCATTTCATTTTTTTTTAAAGATTTTATTTATTTACTTGACAGACAGAGATCACAAGTAGGCAGAGAGGCAGGCAGAGAGAGAGAGGGAAGCAGGCTCCCCGCTGAGCAGAGAGCCGATGTGGGACTCGAACCCAGGACCCTGAGATCATGACCTGAGCCGAAGGCAGCGGCTTAACCCACTGAGCCACCCAGGCACCCTTATCATTTCATTATTACTTCCAACTACACATGTTTAAAATTTTTATGTATTTGAGATTGTCAGTCTTTCCCTTTGCCATATCTTTTGCATCATTTAATCATCATTAATTTTAGAATGAATTTTAGAGTGAGTTTTAGAATAAGTACTTTATCATCCATTCAGTTTTTCTATACAGTTGGAGCCACTTCTGGTTTCCTTTCGTATACCATTGAACACATTTCCATTACCTGCACTTTTGCCCTTTAAAAAACACTGTTGCTCAAAATAATTTAAAAAATAAAAAAATTAAACAAAAATAAAAATAAAAATACTGTTGCCTTATAACATGTTTGACTAGAGTCTCTCATTGATCTCATTATATTTCAGAATGTATTTTTGCTACTTTTTCTGTGTTTCAAAATCTTACTGGAATATATATTGAAACTGATTAATCTTATGACGCGACTTCAGAATTCTAGTTATACCACTTGCTGGTTGCTTGTTCACCAGTTTAACTCTAAGCTTGGGGATAATATGAATATCTGCCTCGTTAAATTTTTTAAAATTAAATGGAAAAATTCCACGTAAAGTCATTTAGCACACTTTCTATCTCCACGCTTTGCATAGGAGATGCTAGAATCATATTAATTTTTATGCTTAGCTTGAGGACAAATAGCCATTTTTACAACTTCATTGTAAGGTGAATAGACCACGATTTTTCTATACTGAGCATCGACGAAAGCGTCACTGTCACTCGATCCCAGGACCCTGAGATCATGACCTGAGCCGAAGGCAGCGGCTTAACCCACTGAGCCACCCAGGCGCCCCGTCACTGTCACTCTTAAAGGTGCCCAAGCTCCAAGCCTCAGCGCAGCCCGGGGAGGGGCGGACCCCGTTGCCTAGGAGATGGGGGGCGGGTCTGGAGTTTAGAATCTTTGCTACCAGTCGACGGGCACTTCCTGGAGGCGGGAGGAGGCGAGGGCGCGGCGCCCGACGCGACGTCCAGCAGCCAATCAGAAAGCAGGGCGCCCATTCAAATTGCGGCCGCAGAGGGAGCCGGCGGTGCGGGTTGTGAGTGGTGTGGACGTCGTTGGGGAGGTCTTCGCGAGTGGGGAACCCTTCAGAGGGGCGAAGTATCCATGCTGTAGGGGCGTGCGGGCGCCTTCCGTACCGGTGACCGCTGAGGTGCGAGCGGAGGCCTTATAGCGCGGGGTCTCCCACCGGCCCCCGAATCCCGGTCGGCGGCCAGGGGGTCCCCGAAGGACGCGCGCGGGCGGCTCCTCTGTGGGGACCCGGAAGCCGGACGTCAGGGCCCCTCGGCCCGGGCCTCACCCACTGAAGTCTCGCCCAGTCGGTTGGCATTAAGAGGTACACTCGCTGTCGCAGCCCTCGGAGTGCTAGCGGGGAGAACCATCCGCGGGGATCTTTCGCTTGTGGTTGTGACTTGATTTCCTTCTTTCTGTTCGTTCCACTCCCCTTTAAACTCCGGTTGGCAAAACGTCCCAAACAAGAAGCCCCACCTGTTTGCGTAAGTAGCAAATAGTTTTTAGCTGCGGTAGAATTTCCAGAATCTTGTCTTGCCTTTAAATTTACTTCCATAAAAGGAACGTTCTGTACTTTTAGTTAAAATGTTGAAGGAAGATGCTTATATCCTGGCGGTTTTGTTTTTGTTTTTGTTTTCTCTTTTTTGGGGGCGGCGGCGGTGGTGGTAATGATTATTACTTATGTAAAACTTTAAAAGACTTACTTAAAAGTTAACTTCTATTATTTTATCCCTGCACAGCCGTATCTATGGAATAGTTTGAGCAAGTGTCATTTTACAAGTGAGAACCAAGCGTGCAAAGTTAAAGACTTGTTTACATCAGTAGTACACAGTTCGGTGCAGAGTTGTCGAGAAGCCAGGCCTTTTAGCTGTCACAGCAGTTCTTTTTCTTTTAAACCATTAGTGCTGCATATTGTTGACATATTTACCGACACACCTGTCTGCTTTGTTGTCTAACTGCTAGAGGGCAAGCTGTCTATTTACCTAATCTTGCATAATTTTTCTCAACAGAAGCAATTAATTTACTTGTTGTAGTTATTTATTTGGGAATACTCTGTTTTGCGACCCCTCTCAAACTAATCTCCACGAGGCATCCCTGTAATTAACATACATTCAACAGGTGTTATGGAAATGCTTTATCCAGTCTTGGATTTAGGTGCCAGGGTTTCTGTTAGTCCCTCTCCTAATCTGCAAACAGGGAGTACTCAACTAAAAATCTTTGTGACATGCAGGTTCCTCCCTCCCATCTTACTGTGTTAAAAGACACGTAACATGTATCCTCTTACCTTCTTTTACGTATACATTTTAAAGTGTATATCCTTAAATACATTCGTGTTGTTCAGCTGTCACTAACATCCATTCCCTAATCCTTTGTCATACTGTAAATCTGAAACTCTGTACTTATTAAACAACAACCCTTCATTTTCCCCTGGCTCCAGCCCCTGGCAACCACCATTATACTTTCTGTCTTTATGATTTTTAACTACTCCAAGTCCCTCCTGTGAGTGGAATCCTCCAGTATTTGGCTTTTTGTGATTTATCTCATTTAGCTTTATGTCTTTAAGGTTCATCCATGTTATAGCATATTGTAGAATTTCTTTTTAAGGCTGCATAATATTTCAGTGTCTGTAAATACCACATTTTGGTGAGCCCTTCATCCGTCCATGGACACTTGGGTTGCTTCCATATTTTAGGTACAGCAAATAATACTGCTATGAACATGGGTGTACAGATGTCTCTTCAAGACCCCGATTTTAGTTCTTTTGGTTAGATATCCAGAAGTAGAATCCCTCGGTCATATTGTAATTCTATTTTTAGTTTTTTGAGGAACTTCCATGCTGTTTTCCACAGTGGCTGCGCTATTTCACGTTTCCGCCAGTAGCACACAAGGGTACCAATTTCTCCACATCCTCACCAATACTTGTTTTTTTTTTTGTTAGTAGCCAGCCTAATGGGTGTGATGTGGTATCTCATTGTAGTTTTGATTTGCTTTTCCCTAATGATTAGTGATGTTGAACATCTTCTTATGTGCTTATTGGCTAAATACCTTCTTTGATATGTACTGTTTATATCTTTTAAGTCACTTAGTATCTTTATCCTGATATCATGGAAAACTGTGTATTTCTTCTAGACTAAGGAAATGGGAACAGGGTCTTGTCAATAGTATCTATCAGAGGGCCTGGCATGTAATAGGGACTCAGTAAATATTTGTTACATAATGATTATAAGCTCTTTGAAGGCAGAGATTTGTGTGAAGTTGCTTAGGAGCAGTATCGGAGGAGGAGATTGTGATTTATTCTAACATATTCCTTTGGGAAATTATTTTCACAGTGGAGAGTTCTCGTATTTTTTAATGTCTGTTTATAGTCTTACAATCTAATTTTTTTTTTTTTAACAGTTTAGCAGATAATTGGAAACTTACACCTAAGATATGGCTGGAAGTCAAATGAACATCTAAAAAAGAGCTTCGCTTCTTCACCAACACTTTTTTAAAACAACTTGCTGCCACAATGTCAGTATACACCACACATAGTAGAAATAACAGGGATATCCTTGGTATACCTTCTTCCCAAAAGAGTTCATCACTGAATGTCCTCACCCATAGTAGCAGACGTAAACTGCATTTGAATTCGGATATGTCAGAATGTGAAAATGATGATCCGTTTTTGAGATCTGCAAGTAAAATCAGAGACATAAATTGTACTTACGTGATTTCAGCCTGTAAAAAAACAGGAGAGGTTCCTCTTACCCCTGACCCTGTAGGTAGATTGACACTTCAGAGAAGAGTTACAAGGAACAAAGAATCATCTTCACATGGCAGTGAGTTGGGAGACTCAACCGAAAAAACTGCAGAGACACGTCTTACATTACAGCGTCGTGCTAAAACAGGATCTGTGGGAAAGTGGAGAACAACTCAAACGGATTCTGTGGAAAAGGGGAAAACAGCTCAAACAGATTGTGTAAAAAAGTGGAAAACAACACAGAATGTGGGAAGCCCAACAGAAAACGATTGTGCTTCCCTGGAAGTGAGGAGAAAGGTAACAGTTGTAAATAATGATAAAGACTCTTCTGTTGCACCTTTTGTACCTTTAGCAGAAGGCCCCAAAGACGTTGAAATGATGAATGATGAAAAACACAAAGAAACGTCTTCTGCCCTTCTTGGGGCAAATGAACATGTTGCACTTCAATACTTAAGTAATAGAGCACCCACTGATACCCAGAGTCAGACTAAAGTTGTTCCATCCAGACACTTGGCAACAAAGCCTCTTCAGAGCAAGTTGAGTATCAAAGTGTCAGGAACAGGAAACTTACATCAGCGAAGTACTGGGAAGGATATGGCAAAAAATTCAAATAAGTTTGAAAGCTTAGAAAAGAGAACACCTACGAAATACATCATAGGACACAAATGGACACCAAAGTGTGGCACGCCACAGCTTATGAGCCCAGCTGCATCGACACCGAAAAATAGGGTGTCTGGCCTCCAAGTTCAACAAAAGCCAAGAGGTTCTCTTCTAGCAAATGAAAGGGAAAGGTCACAAGAAAATACACTCCCTCTTGAAGAGGAAACGGCAGGTCGGAACACTTCTATAGAAGCAGACCCCCTAAAAGTAGAGAACAGTCAAGTGACAGTGGCAATACGTGTGAGGCCTTTCAGCAAAAGGTATGTTACACCTTTTAAAATCTAATGCCAAACTTCTGACATGTAATGTGTCTCATTGCTCTCTGCCTTTGGAAAGTGAGTGCATTCATGCATCTTCAAGCTTGGCACTGGCATTTCTATGTAGAGAGAACTTTTGATTTAGTTGTGGAACCCTCATTATTTTTGATGATTGCATATAAAATTAAAACATGGAAATCACCATCTTTTGTAAATGTAAATTTCTTTAGATCTGCTGCTTTGAAAACGTTGGAATGACTTAAGTGTCTAATGCAGTCTGCTTTCACATCTGCGATGTATGGTGGGCCCTTCTGTGTTTCCCTTAAAAAGAGCACTTATTAGGTCACTTATTCCACAAAGAGGTCCTTCCAAAATCCTGTCCAGCATATTATCATTCCCATCGTCTTCTCTGATAGATAGTAGTTATCTATCAGATATATATATATATATCTAATAAATGTTATAGATAGTTATATATCAGCTATAGATATCTAATAAATGCAGTGATGTATTAGATTTGAGGTTGATAGTAAAAAATCTCTCTCCAAAGTGGTTGTGGGTGAGATAGTCCCATTATTACAGGTAGGGATGAGAAAAATGAACATGACAAAATGTGAATGTGGCATTTAATTATTTTTGGATATTTTGTGAGGTGAGTGCAAAAAAACCTTCAAAGTTAGTTGTTAACTCTGTTGTATATCTAAGCAAGATGTGACAGGATATGGTGACCCCTGCTGTGAGAGAAGGAACCCCTAGTTCGAACCTAAAGGGTTAGTAATTAAAAGCAAGTTATAGGGTGCTTTAAAGCCTGTTAATGAAGATGCGGGGTTTGTGATAAGTGAGAAAACTGAGAGTGAGTTGGCCGGAGAGAATGGGGAAACCTCAAAGACAGGCCTCAAGGTTCATGATAGGACGAGAGGCAACAGAAGGAACAGAGGTGGTAGGAGCAAACTCCACGACAGACGACTACCCACGATGGATGACGACTAAGTTCTGAAGAGAACTTAGTAAGGGGCCAAGTGCCTGAGTCCAGACTCATCAGACAAGCCATGTAAACTGGGCTGATGGCAGGGGCGGTGGAACACTTGTCACATTGAAGAAGCAGGTTGATTCCAGGATAAATTCTGATCTAAAGCAGAGTTAGGGGCAAAAAGGGACATCTGGGGCCAGGCAAGGACTGTTAATGTTTTTCTGCAGATGCAGAGTAAGTGAAAGGTTTCCACTTAAGTCTGATGGAAGAAGCATGCACATGAAAATCCATGATTTTAAGGGAGATCATCTAACAGAGGGGGGAGCTTTGTATTAACAGTAACAATAGGCAGTAGCCCAAAGAGATTTATGATTGAGACTTATACTTAACTGAGTTTGTTGAAATTCTGTTTGCATTTCACATCAGCTTTATGTAGATCTGCATTTCTGAAACTTCTCTATAATATATTAAAAAGTTCCTAGATTTGGACTGAAGAGTATAGATAGATTATAATGGTCGGATGGGTGAAGGGAGAGCTCCAGAGGAAAAGGAAAAAGATGGAAAATCCTGTAAAAGTAGGGGGATTTTTCAGACAACAGATCTGGGACTCCATTTTCCCTCTAAGGAGTGACCCTGGAACTGTAGGGAGTATGTATTTGGAAATACATGTTAGCTGGTCTACATTTTCCACATAAAACTAAAGAATTATCTTGCTCTGGAGGTATGTTGTGTTTAACTTGTTTGGAGGTTCTTGTTATATTCTATGGAATAATACTCAAAATAATCCCAGTAACTTGTTAGTTGGTCTACATTTTCCACATAAAACTAAAGAATTATCTTGCTCTGGAGGTATGTTGTGTTTAACTTGTTTGGAGGTTCTTGTTATATTCTATGGAATAATACTCAAAATAATCACAGTAACTTAATATTTTTCTTTGTGCTTCTTCATAAAGAGAGAAGGTTGAAAAGGCATCCCAGGTGGTCTTCATGAATGGGGAAGAAATAGTTGTGGAACATCCTGACATGAAACAAGTTTATAATTTTATTTATGATCTTACATTCTGGTCTTTTGATGAATGTCATCCCAACTATGCTAGCCAGACAACTGTTTATGAGATGCTAGCTGTACCCCTCCTAGAACGCGCCTTTGAAGGCTATAATACCTGTCTGTTCGCTTATGGTCAGACTGGCTCAGGAAAATCATATACGTAAGTATTTTTCCAAGTACAGTTATTGAAAATGTCAAACTCTTTGGTGAGAAACAGTGTAGTGTTGATAGAAAGAATGTAGTTTTGAAACTACACAGGTCTGGGCTCAAATCTCATCCATTTGGTATACTGGTTCTGCAAACTTGGGCATGTATGTAACCTCTGAGCTTCAGCTTATGCAGGAGACACTATTTACTTTGTAAGTGCCATTGGCCCATTTTACTGTACATATGTCTTGTGTAAACCCAAATCTGGAGAGGTTATTTTGTAAATATGATTGTGAGAATTAAAAGTAGTAAACTAATAAATGGTATATGTATATTAAAGGCTCTGCTTGTACTTTCTCACAACTCTCTGAATTAGATACCTCTTATTTATTTGCATTTTATAGAAGAGGAAATTTGAGGTTTTCTGGGGTTACGTACCTTGTTTAAGGTCACAGAGCTAATAAGTGGTGAGATCAAGATTTGAACTCAGGAAGATCTGACTTCAGAGACTAGGTTATTAGATATTTATAATGTGGTTTAATTAGCTTGTTTCCCATTCATTCCCCAACCCATTTCCCCAGAAGAATTTTTAAAAAACACTAATTAGTTTTATCCCTATTCACCCCTGCCATTTATTATGTATTTTCCAGGATGATGGGACTTAGTGAAGAACCAGGAATAATTCCAAGGTTTTGTGAAGACCTTTTTGCTCAAGTAGCCAAAAAACAAACTCAGGAGGTGCGTTCTCTTTTGTAAGCCTTCATGTTAGACTAGGAAACAGTCAAATCAAATTAAAATCAGAGTCATCACCTCTAAGGAAATAATGAAAGATGCAATTTTAAGTTCTAACTCAATCTCTTTTGAAAGAGTGGTATGGAAGAGAGGTTGGAGATTTAAAACTTTGGAATGAATTCCCCTCGATGGGCAGTGATAGAAGGATCATCTCTTCTGTCTTCTCTAGCTTTTTCAGCTATATTACTTTTATGTATGTGTAGTGGCTTATAATGTGGCAGTTATGTACCATTACATGTTTGTAGTCAGGCAGATACACAGACTCAACTAAGGACGGTAGGTAGAAACTTCAGAACAACATAAAGCAGAGAGTAGTGAAGCTGGAGTTTAAACCCAGATTCAGCTTCAAATACCATGCTCTTTACACTGCCCTACACCTGAAAATTGGTACTAGCTTCCCTTTTTTCTTATTCATTCATACATGCAGCCAGTATTTACTGGATATCGGCTGTTTGCCGAGCATTCCATTAGATCATTTTTCCCCAAATTTGCTTCATCATAAGAATTACCAGGAATGTGTCAGGGGCAGATTTTCACTTATGTGTTTGATCATGTGTGATAGTATATGTGTGTGTGTGTGTGTGTGCACACGCATGTGTGTGCACATGTGTGTGTATGTGTGTGTGTGTGTGTACATGTGCTAAGAAAATCTCTTTAGGAGATTCTGATTTAGTTGATCTGGGCTACAGCTGGGAATTTATAGTTTTCTTACTACACTATACCTAGTGATTCTTATGATAAGGGAAATTGGAGAAATGCTGTGCAAGATTTGGGAATATGTAGTTAAAAGTCCCAGTTTCTGTATTTAAGAGAGTATAATGGAAAAATGAGTCAGTAAATAGCCAAGCACAATCAACTTAATGCTAAATAAATGAAAGCAAATACTATAATAGTGTAAGAACAGTGTGCTTTGAGAATATTTAAGACTAGAGGAAGCCACGTGTTCTTCAATGAGGGACAACTGAGCTTATTTTTGAAGGAAACAGAGCAGTTACTAGCTTGGTGAAGAGGCGGAAGGACATTCCAGGCAGTGGGAGCAGCATGTGCAAAGCTTTGAAAGGAAGAAAGTAGGGAGCCTTTGGGAATCTATAAATTGTTTACTTTGCTTTAAGCATGGAATTTGAGAGTGGAGGGTGATAAGAGAGGCAGGCAAAACTCAGCTTGTGAATGACTTTATGACCCCTGCATCTAGGAATTTAGAAAGCTATGGAAGGAAGGATTTTAAGCAGGGAAATCAAATGATCACCTTTGCTCTTCAAAAAAAAAAAAAAGATAGCTCTGGCTGCAGTGTTGAAAATGGATTGAAAGAAGTAAAACTGGATGCAAAGAGACCAGTTGTGGGACTTGTAAACTGTAAGGAAGGCATGACAGGGTCTAGATTCAGGTAGTGACTGTAGGATTGAACATTTGAGAGATCTTAGTAAGTAGAGCTTATTTTCTTTGGAGAAATGTCAATTCAAGTCCTTTGCCTGTTTTTAAATTGGGTTGTTTGTCTTTTTGCTGTTGGGTTGTAAGTGTCCTTTATATATTCTGGATCCTAGAACCTTATCTGTTACATAATTTGCAAAAAATGCAAGGATTTTTAAAATAAGTTGCATGTTGTGTTTCTATTTGTCCTACTAGGTCAGCTACCACCTTGAAATGAGCTTTTTTGAAGTGTATAATGAAAAAATTCATGACCTTCTGGTTTGTAAAGGAGAAAACGGGCAGAGAAAGCAACCAGTAAGATTAAAACAATTTATGACCTGTTTTTAATTTGCTTTTATAAATGCATATGGTTATACTAGTACTCAACATGATCTATATGGCTTGCATTTTTACTAAAATTGCTATTATATGGTAGCAAATGCTTGGGATCTACAGTCTAAATGAGTAAATAAATAGTAAATAAACTAAACATTGTTGCTAATAGGAATTAAATTCATTATTAAATTTAGCCTCTTTTAAAACAAATATTGTATCAAAATTTAAGATAAAATATGTGTTTCAAGATTTCGTTAGACCCCTTAAATCAAACACTAAATCCCTAAAGCCAAAAAGCAGTAGAAGTTTAAAAATTGTTTTGTTATTATAGAATATGTATCTTATTGGGTTATTTAGTAAATTGGTATCTTGTACATTATATTTTCTGTGAAATAATAAGTTCCACAAATACATAATTTTTTTTTAAAAACTGCTATCAAAATATAAAATTTGAGGAGTACCTGGATGGCTCAGTTGATTAAGCCTCCAACTCTTGATTTTGATTCAGGTCATGATCTCAATGGATCTCTTGGGATTGAGCCCTTCATTGGGCTCTGAGCTCTGCAGAGCAGAGTCTGCTGGAGACTCTCTCTGCCTTTGCACCTCACCCTCTATCTTGCGCATGCTCTCTTTCTCAAATAAATAAATAAAGTCCTTTCTTTAAAAGAATGTAAAAATTTTTAATTTTGAAAAGGACCTTGGAGAGCAAGAAAGTAAAATCAAAAGAGGTCACTTGACTTTCAAAGTCAAGTCATTCAAAGTCATTGTGGCTATGCTGTTGGTAACATCAAGAATCTTAAACTTGGCTTTTCTTCTTTGACTTAAATGTATTTTAAATTTCTGGTTACAAAGTTTAAAACATAATGTAAACCTGGAAAAAAATTAACTGAAATTTGCTGAATGTATTTTATTTTAAAGAGATATTTAAGAGCATAGAGATAATAGCTACTGCAGGTCTTAAGAATAAAGAACTCGTAAGATATTTGATGCTACAGTGAACTGTGGCATCTTGTTAATAGTTTGTGATACTGAAGCAGTATCTTTATGCCTTACAGATTTGTGTTTGTGAGAACCTTTATATTTATCTCTGGGTCAAGTAAAGGCAAATCTCTTTGCCTTAAACTCCACATACACAAGAAAAGACCATTTAAAATTGTGTTTTATATGAAATATTTGTTATGCCCTTAATAATGCTAATGTTTGCTTCTATTAGCTGAGAGTAAGGGAGCATCCTGTCTCTGGGCCGTATGTCGAAGCTCTGTCAATGTAAGTGTTTGGTTCAGTGAAAACAAGGAGGAGACAAGTCATGAATAGAACAAATGTTGTTCTCATTTGCCTTCCCGACTTTGAAACACTGGATAACTATTTAACATTCACCCTTAATATTATTCCTTTAATTTTTCCTCTCTTTCCAGCTACAGCATTAGCTGCTTGTTTTTGTGTTTGTTCATATCTTTTGCAGCACCTGTAAAGTGCCTGGCATGGAGTGTTAGTTATACTGTGTGTGAGATATTTGATTTTTCTCCCCTTCTCCCCTTTCCCCATTAAGTTAAGCCTTCCCTTTCTAGCTGCTTTTTCTATTACTTTAAGCTGAAGAGGGGAGAAGGTGCTAAGATGAGTTTAGTGTTGAGAGTGTGAGACATGCTAAGAGTCATTTACTTTATCTTTCAACACCCCAGATGCCTTCTTAAAGAAAAGGGAAATTGCATAGGTATGGATTCGGCTCCATTCAATAATTTTGGGATTATGTCGCAACCTATACATACTAGCATACCCTCCCCCACGTATGCCAAGTATAGGTTTTGGTCTCACGATTTAGACTTGAATATTATAATATTAAGAGCTAAACTGCTTCATTAATAAAAACCATACTTTTTGGTAAAATTAAAACATTTGCTATCCTTTAAGAATGGAGACAGTGAAAGATTGTGTGAGAGCCAGTATAATAATATCTATGAATTATTCAATTGTGGTCTTCAGAAAGTAATTACGTAATTTAAACATTATTATTATTTAATGAGAATAAGAAGGTAATTATCAGTAAAAACAATTTTGTCTTTTTCCTTTTTAAAATAGGAATGTTGTCAGTTCTTACTCTGACATCCAGGTAAGATTGATTGTATTTTATCTTCTTTCCGTTACATAGAAAGATCATAATCATAAGTATTCATAAGAATATTTCTCCTTAACTGCTACTTGCATAAGTAAATCTTGTTAATTCATTATGAGCTGATTTTGTTTGTTAAACTTCAATCAGAGGAATTACTCTTCTGAAGTAAAAATAAAAATTGACTATCATAGCAGCTTAGTGTTATTGAAATAGTCTTTTAAAGGTGTAATTTCCTGATTTAAGTATTTGTGTTGGAGGCAGAGTTGAAAATGGGAATACAAATTATTAAATTACAAACATTTATTAATTTCATTTTATAAACAGTTTATAAAGTGTGTATATGTTGCCAAATGCACTTACTTAATTTTGTTGTTTCTTAATTTGTTCCAATAAATTTTAGTTTGCTGTTCTGACCTCCCTCTCTTCTTTCTTCTAAGAGTTGGCTAGAATTGGGAAATAAACAAAGGGCAACTGCTGCTACTGGTATGAATGATAAAAGCTCCCGATCGCATTCGGTTTTCACCCTGGTAATGACCCAGACCAAGGTATTCTTTTTATTGATTATTTTATTCTTTAAATCAAAAGTAAGAGTATGGTAATATAAATATATAACATAATTGGATTTTAGTATATACAATAACAGAATGACTTTTGTATAGATGGCAGTATTTTTATTTTACTGTTTGAAAAATCAATAATGTATAATTATTAATTTATGATATCTGATATTAATATGATAAGAATATTAATGCATGATATAATATGTTTATAATACATGGTATTTATACGGTATTTGGAAAAATGTATCAGAAAGTCAGAGATTTTTAAAATTTAAGCCATAGGTTCCACTATTCAAATAAAGCCCCTCTCAATATTTTAATATATAATATTTTAGTTGTTTTACAATCACTCTTAAACAAATTTACAAAATCTTCAATAATTTTATGCCATTAAAATTCTTTATCAACTGTAATTTTTCATAGCTGTATAATATTCCACAAACGATTCCAGTTTCTCTGCTGTTGGACATTTATGTTGCTTTTGAGTGCTTTGCTCCTTTGGGATGCCTGGCTGGCTCAGTCAGAAGAGCATGTGATTCTTGATCTTGGGGTCATGAGTTCAAGTCCCGGGTTGGGTGGAGAGATTACTTAAATAAATAAATAAACACCTTGCTTTTTTCATGCTGTGATAAATAACACCTTTGTACATTAAGCTTTTGCTCTATTTATGGTTGTTTTGTCAATATAATTAGGTAGTTGTGAGTTTTTATCTCTTTAAAGTCATTTATTTTGGCATAATGCAGGCATTGCTCCACGTATTCTTGAATGTTTATTATAAGTTATTAATGATCACACTTTTGTGAGAGGACAGTTTCAAAAATAAATGAGTGGTTTGTAATCTTGTCTAACCTTTCATTTCAAGACTTACATTGATAGCAAGTCATGGAAGAACTTATGACCTATTATTTTAATGTCTTGCTACAGACAGAATCTGTGGAAGGGGAAGAACATGATCACAGAATAATGAGTCGGATAAACCTGATAGATCTGGCGGGCAGTGAGCGCTGCTCCACAGCTCAAACTAGCGGAGATCGACTGAAGGTAAATATGAGGCTTTTCTGGGGCACCTGGCTGGCTCAGTCAGTGGAGCATGTGACTCTTGTTCTCAAAGTTGTGAGCTCAAACTGACGCTGGGTGTAGAGATTACTCGAATAAATACAATCTTTAAAAAATATATAAGAGGCTTTTCTCATTTTAATGAAACTTAATTAACTTTTAATTCCCCAGGGCATTATTTGTAGGAGTTTGCAAACTAAATATACTTAACAACAACAAACAAAAACAAAAACTGTCTATCTGCAGTTTATAGACGACACTGCTGTGGTTTAAAGAGAGATCTTTACTTTTGTGGTCGTGTTTGCTTTTCAAAGAAAATTAGTAAATTTTGAATTGTAAGGAAGTTGGTAGTTTATGGAAGAAAATATTGACTTAGTAATTATATGAGGGAAGGAATGTATTTTGTGAAATGAATGGATTGCTGAGCAGTTATTTTAAATTAGATGTTTTTTCTTGTACACAGGAAGGTGGGAGTATTAATAAGTCTTTGCTCGTGCTGGGAAAGGTCATATCGGCTCTTTCTGAACAAGCAAACCGAAAGAGAGTATTTATTCCTTACCGTGAATCTGTTCTTACATGGCAAGTATCTTTGGAAATACAAAGAATTGTATAAAACATAGTGAACACTCTGGGGAAAAGAATGATAGACTGACTTCATGTAGCCTTGGGACCGAGAAGTGGTTAGCCGTGTGACTCCCAAGACCAGACTATGCGGATTGAATCTTGGTTCTGCATCCTATAAGCTCTGCGACTTCAGGCAAATCATTTAATGTTCTAGTCTGTTTCTCCACCTGTAAAATGAGTATAATAACAATATCTCCCTTGTAAGGTTATAGTGAAGATTAAATAATTACTATAAAACTGTTAACACGTAGTATGTGCTGTATTAGTATAAGCAGCTGGTACTACCCTCACTGTTTTTAGTGCTTCATGTTTGAGCATATATGATACCACCAAACATATTGCTGTGTGTAAAAAGTGAAACTGTTTTGTGTGGTACCCACTGACTAGCATTTAAGTGTTCAATAAACATTTTGTTAATGAGTATGTTTTCATTAATGAGATACATTACATTCAAATTGCATCTGTATAGATTTAATATCCAATTGTGATAAGCATTGATATATAACTCTGATAAGGGCTGCCTCTCTACTTGACAGCCCCGATGCAGGGCTTGATCTCAGGACCCTGAGATCATGACCAGAGCCAAATCAAGAGTCGATGGTTAACCGACTGAGTCACCCAGGCCCCCAGACTGCTGTGTGTCTTTATAATTGGTTTATAGGAATGTAGTTGTCACCTGAAAACATTTAAGGGAAAATCTGATTTTTTTTTTTTTGGTGCCTTTTGGAAACTAAGAATAGTGAAATTCATTCTGCATTAATAAAGAAAAGTGATTTAGTCTCATACTATCTTTTTTTTCCTCTAAAAGAAGGCTTTTGCATATAGTAGAAAACAACAATTTTGTTTATATGCCCATTCATCATTTTCAGTATTTATTGAACACTTGTTCCTAAAGGTTGTGGCAGCATTGGAAATACAGAGATGGCCAATACACATACTTTCTTTCCTGAAGTATAGCTCACAGTCTAGTCTGGGAAGTGGGAAGTGGTATCTCACTAAATATTTGACGGTTAACCATAATTTAAATCTTTTCCCCAGTTACTGTTTCATGAAACAATATAAAAAGTATACGAGAAAACAATGTTCATGAGATCTAAAAATAACTACAAATACCACAAAAGTTCTGAATGGTAGTGCTCATGGTGGGCTCAGTCCATAGAGCATGTGACTCCTGATCTCAGGATCGTGAGTTCGAGCCCCACACTGGGTGTAGAGGTTACTTTAAAAATAAACAAATAAAAGTCCTGAATGGTATATGAGTGAAAAATATAATACTGTATTATATATGCTATTAGTTTGTTTTGTTCTTTCTACATAAGTACTGCTATTAGGTTGTAGAAACAAAGTCTAATTATGATTTATTTTCCTTGAAGGCTGTTAAAAGAAAGTTTGGGTGGAAATTCAAAAACTGCAATGATCGCTACTGTCAGTCCCGCTGCCAACAACATTGAAGAAACTTTAAGCACACTGAGATATGCCAGCCAAGCCCGTATGATAGTCAATATTGCCAAAGTAAATGAAGATATGAATGCTAAGTTAATTAGAGGTGAAGATATCTCTAAACATTTAATTATTTTATAACAGCTAAATCTCAAATATTGTTTCAGTCATGAAAATATGCAATTTAAGAAAACTAAAGATTTTTCTTTCATACCTACTTATAATAGACTCAAGACCTCATTCTACAATGATGGTGGAAGAGAGGTGGAAGGACGATGGGAAATAGAATTAGGAAGGGGAAAACAAACAGAAAAAGAAAATAGAGAGTGGGTAAAGGGGAAAGAGCGAACATAGAAAAATAATCTTACAGACTGAGTCATAGATGTGTGCAGCAGAATAATACCATGATTTATTACTTTTCCTCCTACAACCTTTCCTCCATTGTCATTCTGTTTATCAGCTCTACTATTGCTTAGTTCATTGATCTAAAGGATAGTGATCTAAAGGCTTGAGTTTCTAGCATAGGCCTAATTTCATTTATGCTCAGTGCTACTTTTTCTGTATCCCCCGGGAATCCTGCTTAGGATGAACTTGAGCACCTGCACGGAACCTTGGTTTGTGCAGTTTTCTCTTTGCTTATGTGGAGTTACCATCTTTTCATAGTCCTTTGTCCTCTGGCCCTTTTGAGCTGCAGAGGATGAATGGTTACTTCAGAGGAGCAGACCAGAGAAGAATGAATTTACTGTTACCATGGTCCATTGTCTCCCTTTTGGATTCCCTCTTTCACAAATAGGGCTACTACATTCATTAAAAATAAGTATTCTGAACTCCAGCTTGAAAAATCTTTGATTTTTATCCAACACGTCTTTATGAGTAAGGTTTGCCTTGGGACAATCCTGGTTCATGTCTCCTGCATTAGTGTGATTAACAATGTGCTTCTCAAAAGTGTCCCTCTTTGGACCATACATGATATGGCCATACTACTTATAAGGGGGGAAATTCATTAAGATGGGAGCACTTTTTCAGGTTAAGGCTAAGTAGAAATGTATACGTAATGTAAGTAAAATAAAATTGATTTCCGTAAATATTCTATTTTATTTAGTAATATTTAAAACTTGAAATAAGAAAATTGGAGGATTAAACCTACTGTGGTAGTGATTATATATCAAATGTTATTAATCATGCACCTTTTTACATATTTAGAATTGAAAGCAGAAATTGAAAAGCTAAAAGCTGCTCAAAGGAACAGTCGGAATATTGACCCTGAACGATATAGGCTATGCCGGCAAGAAATAACATCCTTAAGAATGAAACTGCACCAACAGGAGAGAGACATAGCAGAAATGCAAAGGTGGAATATAGCCAATATTTTAGATGTCTGTGTGTTACCTGAAATCATTGGATGGGTGGTGCTGGGATTGGTGGAGAGGGAGGACTTTAGGAAGGATCTGTGGCTCTGTTTTCATACTTTCTGTATGAATAGAGGAGTCCATCCCAGACCATCATATTTTAAATATTCCTAAGTAGTTTCTTAATCTTTATTTATTATCTTTAATTCTCAATCTTATGCATCTGGATATTTTTAACTGTATTATTCTGTTGGTCTTTGGAAAGAGCATGGAAAGAAAAATTTGAACAAGCTGAAAGAAGAAAACTTCAAGAAACAAAGGCATTACAGGTATCATTTCAACTTTCTAAACTGATTTGAAAATTAAATGAAGCTGACAGTAAATATGGAAATGGAATTTCTCAAATATTCATTGCATACTGACTCTATATGGCAAGCAATACCATAAAGAGAAATAGTATAAGAAAGTGCTGAGATCAAGACCCTGATATACTTAGAGCCCATAATTATGTTGGAAAATTAAAATATAAACCATCTAATTCTGTTCACTTCGGTTAAATGTTTTTTTCTGTGCCAGGCCTGGGGGAGGCCAACGTGAATAAAATGTAGTTTTGGCCCTCAAAGAGCATGGAATATTTACAATGTAAAGGAATATTTACAATGTAAATAGGTGACTGAAAGGCAGTGTGATCTGACTAGGTTGAACCATATGATACTGCCATTTTTTAGGTAAGAAATGAACACTGGCAGTGTCATACGGTTCAACCTAAGGCAATGAAAAGCATGTAAAAGGAAGAGAAGCAGGAGACTGGAGGGAGTAATTAACTTTGATGAGGGTGGTTGTTAAGGGGGACTTCAAAAAGAAAAGGACAACTAAGCAAGATTTTGTTAGGCTACCAAAGTCAAGATTTCTTTTTTTTTTTAATTTTTTTTTTTTTTTTTTTTTAAAGATTTTATTTATTTATTTGACAGAGAGAGAGATCACAAGTAGGCAGAGAGGCAGGCAGAGAGAGAGGGAGAAGCAGGCTCCCCGCTGAGCAGACAGCCCAATGCGGGACTCGATCCCAGGAACCTGGGATCATGACCTGAGCCGAAGGCAGAGGCTTTAACCCACTGAGCCACTCAGGTGCCCCTATTTTTTATGTTTTTAAAGATATTATTTATTTGACAAAGAGATCAGAAGTAGGCATAGCAGCAGGCAGAGAGAGAAGGGGAAGCAGGCTCCCCGCTGAGCAGAGAGCCTGATGCAGGCCTTGATCCCAGGACCCTGAGACCATGACCTGAGCCGAAGGCAGAGGCTTAACCCATTGAGCCACCCAGGTGCCCCGCAAAGTCAAGATTTCTAAGCAAGGAATCCCATGTTCAGAAACATGGAAGGACAACATAGCTTGGATGTCCACAGAATTCAGAACTTGTATATTAATGCTGGTGGCAGAGATTGGGCTGGAGAGTAATGCAAGATTCAGATCATGACATTGAATTTAGGTGACTGGGAGCCAGTGAAGTGTTTGAATGGAAAGGAAGTGACATGAGCAGACTTCTGTTTTAAATAGGGTCTTCTGGTAATGGTGGATTTGAGGGAGGAAAGACTCATGCTGGCTGGGAAGGTTATTCATCTAGGAGTCTGTTACCATGGTGAAGGTAAGAAGTGGTGAGAGCTCAAGTAAGGCGGTGGCAGTGTGAATGGCTAGTGGAGGAGTTGGGTTCAAAAGATAGAAAGGAGGTACAATTCATAGACTCAGAGTGTGTTTTGGATGTGTGTGTATGCTGAAAAAATGGAAAAGTCAAGAATGATGCCCAGGTTTCTGAGATGGGTGCATTGCACTGTAAAATCATGAAGTCACTGTAGTGGTGAAAGAAGCCAGATAATAATGGGTTGAGGAGTGACTAAGGAGATAGGGCTATACAGGTAAACACTGAAAACCTTGAGTGAGAAGTCAGAGAAAGGGGCTGTGAGATCCTGGAGAAGTTTTGTTTGTTCATTTTGGTTTTGTTTCTTTAAAGGAGGGAAGACACTTGAACTTTTTTATAGGAATCAAAACTCCTTAATGGAATGAGGTTCTAAAAGAGATTGGAGAGTATGGGTCAAGGGCAAAGGTATTGGCTGTAAACAAAATATTTCAAATGACTGGTAGGCAAAGAACTGTAAGAATTGGGAGGAAGGGGAGAATATTCCTTGAGAAGGTGAGTCCAGCTTCATAGAAGAGGCTTGATTTGAGTTTTGAAAATTTGGCTTTGAAGCCTGGGTAAGATTTTGTTAGGTAGAAAAAAGGAAGAGTGCATTCTAGGAAAGGAAAATTGTATGAGAGTAAAGGTACAAAAGTTGAAGGTATGCTCAGAAGAAGGTGTGTGGATCAGTTTTATTGGAGCAGCAGTTTGTATGTGGTCATAAGGAGATAAAATGGGAAGGATATATTATGGTTAGTTTATTGATTTTCAGGCTAAGTAATTTGACTTTTATCTTGTAGGAAGTGGGAAGTGATTGAGAATGTTTGACTGGGGTGTTGACATTTTGAGAATACCCTTTCAGGAGAATTGATTTAGCATAGGATGTAAGATGAACTGAAAACAAGAGAAATTGTTGACAGGGCAATCAGGCAGCTGCTGCAGTAGTTCAAGTATGAGGTAATAAGGATCTGAACTAAGGTGAGGACAGCAAAGATGCAACAAAAGGAACTGATCCATTCTAAAGACAATCAGTCAGTAAGAAAAGGTACATTTGAGGGTGACAGATTGATGCATGAGAGGGCTCAGCATGGTGAAGGTCAAAAAAAGGCCAACATAACTCTGAAAGTCTAAGATGTGTGATGGTAACAGTCACGGGGGAACCATGAAAGAGAGATTCTAAGAAACCTTTACTGAGACTTCACGTACAGCAATATTAATGTTTAACATAGACCACTTATTTTAGGTGGATTTAGTAATTTGCTGCCTTTTGTTAATGTTAATTTATTTTCTGACTTCCACTAGAAAGCAGGAATTACATTTCAAATGGACAACCATTTGCCAAACCTCGTCAATCTCAATGAAGACCCTCAATTATCAGAGATGCTGTTATATATGATAAAAGAAGGAACGACAACAGTGGGAAAGTATAAACCAAACTCAAGCCATGACATTCAATTATCTGGGGTACTGATTGCTGATGATCATTGGTATGTTATTCTTCTAGAAAAAAAAGGCTCCTGTTCATTTTTTTAGTAGGCTTCCATATCTTGATGAGTATGGTTTCCTTCACATGAGGCATTCATTTGTACTGATTCTTTGGTGTTATCTTTCAAATGCATCTTGTAGCCAGGAAAAGCAGACATTCTGAGTGTCTTGTAAGGAAGATAGGTTAATTACTATCAATATGAGGATTAGTGTAATGGTATTTCTGTTTTGGTGTATCTGATCTGTTGGTTGAGGGATCATTTATTTTATTTTATTTTATTTTTTAAATGTCACAACTTTTTTTGGCAAATACTCTAGAATTTTTTTTTTTAAAGATTTTACTTATTTATTTGACAGAGATCACAAGTAGGTAGAGAAGCAGGCAGAAAGAGATAGAGAGAGAGGAGGAAGCAGGCTCCCTGCTAAGCAGAGACCTGATGCAGGGCTCGATCCTAAGCCCCTGGGATCATGACCTGAGCTGAAGGCAGAGGCTTAACCCACTGAGCCACCCAGGCACCCCTGTTGTGAAGTATCTTATTGTGTACATTTATTTACCTTTTATACTATTACTATCTTTCTCTTTTGTTGATAGATATATGGGTTGTTTTTAATTTTTTGGTATCATAATATTGCTATGCATATTCTTACACATATCTCTTGGTACAAATGTGAAGACTTTCTCTGGAGTGAGTTTCCCAGATGATAAACTGAGATATGAGTCCTTAAGTTTTAGCCATAAGAACTTAGGAGGCCTAACCTACCAGACTAGAAAGACACAGCCTTTCTATTTATCCCAATCTGCTATATAAATATTATGATTTTCTAATTATGCTATAACAATGTATTTATTATTAACAATATATAAACAATAATACTTTTTAAAGCTTGGGAAACACTTTTTTTTAAAAAAGATTTTGTTTATTTATTTGACAGAGAACATAAGTAGGCAGAGAGGCAGGCAGAGAGAGGAGGAAGCAGGCTCCCTGCTGAGCAGAGAGCCTGATGTGGGGCTCAATCCCAGGACCTTGAGATCATGACCTGAGCCGAAGGCAGAGGCTTAACCCACTGAGCCACCCAGGTGCCCCTAGGAAACACTCTTAAATTATATCTAAAACTACCTGAGATATTAGATTGTAGGATATGTTCTTATTCAACTTTACTTGGTAATTTCACATTGTTTTCCAAAATGATTATGAATTTTTACTTCCACTGGCATTGAGAGTATCTATTACTCCATATCCTTGTCAAAACTTGGTACTGGCAGACTTTAATTTATGCCAGTCTAGAGAACATGATATGGTATCTCATTGCAGATTCATTTTGCATTTCTTTGATGAATAATCTCTTCATGTATTTATTGGTTATTTTAGTTTGCTCTTCTAGGACTTGACTGTTCATGTATTTTATCCATGTTTCAGTTGGATTACTTGGCTTTTCTTAGTAATGTATAAGAGATCTCTATATATTCTGATTGCCAGCTCTTTGTTTTATGTATTGTAAGAATCTTTTTTCCAATGTGTGGCTTCTTTTCACTCTCTTTTAGTGCCTTATGATGGATCGAAGCTCTTTGTTTTATTGTAGTACATAGCATGAGTCCTTTTCCATTACAACAGTTGTGGTCTTTTTTAAGAAATCCTTTCCGCACTGAGGTCATAGAGATGTTCTTTTAACTTTTCTTCTAGATGTTTTAAAGTTTTGTTTTCATATTTGAGCTTTTAAGTAGTCTGGAATTTTTTGTTTGGTGTGAAATAGGGGTCTGAATTCATTTATTTCTCATGTGAATAAGTAATTCTGCTAGTATCATATATTAAATAGCTTCTTTTGTGATCTGAATTGTTCATACAAAAAATTTCCCAAAAGAGTCTTTTTCTTCTCACTAGTACTTTGTAGTCTTAATTATTTGAGTTTTATAATGTCTTTATATCTGGTATGTATATCTCTTTCTTCTTCAGGTCCTTTTGTTCTATTAGTTAACAATTTTCTATAACAAATTTGTAGTACTATTTACACCAGTGTCAAAGATACGTGACATAATCCCAAAGTGTTAGGAGTCCAGTAGGGGAGTAGGAAGTCCCCTACTTGCCTGGCACTCTGTATTTCCCCTTTTAGTACACTCATCACTGTTGTCTTACTCACTACACCATGAACTTTGTGAGCCTTGGTTTCATGTCTGTCTTTGTTGCCGGGACCTATCTGGCACATGGGGGCTTAATGAAGAAAAGAACTTCAGTACCTATCAATGTATATTAATGTTACGTGGGACTTGGCATTCTATTTTTTAAAGATTTTATTCATTTTTTTAAAAGATTTTATTTATTTATTTGACAGAAAGAGAGAGCACAAGTAGGGGAAGCAGAGGCAGAGGGGAAGAGCAGGCTGAGCAGGGAGCCTGACTTGGGGCTCGATCCCAGGACGCTGGGATCATGACCTGAGCAAAAGGCAGACACTTAACTACTGAGCCACCCAGAGCCACAGGACTTGCATTCTTAATGCTTAGAAGTAAAACTCACCTCTAGCTTGAGCCAAAAAGATAAGCTTCCAGCATTTAAGATGGGCATTGAAGGATAAGAGAGATAACATTCTTCCTATGTTGGAGAAAAGGCTCAAAAGAGAGAAGCTGATGTCAAGGCAAATTCAAGGTACTGAATTAAGAGTAAGTTCTCACAAGGAAATAGTCATGGATAAAGAATGTTGGTGGTGAAGCCATATTGTGGAGGTTTCAGAATGCCAGGCCAAGGAGTTTTGATAGAGCTAGGAGAGAGAAGGAATCGGAACAAGTAGATCCTGTTGAAACCTTTACCTGGTTAAAACACTGGTGGGAGGGACATACTGGCAAGGGGTGAGCTATTCTTTCCAGATTGTTTTCTCTAGGTGCCACAACTGAACCGTTACTCTTTAATTATAGATCTTGGAGCCTAATCAACAGCTAGAGGTTTTGGGTTGGAACTCAGCTTTTTCTGTAGCTTTTTCTCTCTCTGTTAAGTTAATCTAAAGATGAATTGGACTTTGGAGTGTCTTTCCTATTCTTGAAATAAAAAGACTTTAAGGAATATGTAGCATTTATAGCTGATTTTCATAGTGTCAGGGTCTAGCTAATTAGACGACTAAGGAGTGTGTTTTTAATCTCCATGCTTTTCCTTCTTCTGTATAACCCTACTTTTCATGAGAGGAAAATGTTTGTTTTTCTCTTCATCTTTAAAACTCATACATAAAACCAGAAATTAAAAAATAAAACACTTAAAAGTGTTTCATTCATAGGTAACCATTGTCAATATTCTAATGTTTTTTCCTTGAATTCATTTCATTTTACTTTATTTTTGAGGAGAAGGTTTTTTGTTTTTTTTTGTGTTTTTTTTTTTTTTTTTTAGTAGTTATAGTTAAATTACATACAATGAAAATCCTTCCCACCACTGATAGGATGGAATTGCTCAGGCTTTTTTTGCCAAAACTTCAAAATGTAGTTGGAGGAAAATAAAAGAATTTTAAGTTATTTTTGTCACAAATTGATATGAATCTTAACAGCAAGGGAATAATCCCAGCAGGATTATTTTGTATTGCCTTTTTCTTTTTCATTTATGCTGTAATTATAACAATGTACTTCTTATCTTAACAGTACTATAAAAAATTTTGATGGAATAGTGAGTATCATCCCAGTTGGAGAAGCAAAGACATATATAAATGGAAAACACATTTTGGAATCCACAGTATTACATCATGTAAGTTAGCCAGTGCTAAAATCTAACAAATTGTTTGACTTTGGGCAAGTTGTTTAATTTATGTGAGTCTCAATTTTCTCCTCTGTAAGATAAGGTAGTGAACTAGATTAAAGACTATACAGTTGTAAAATTCTCTTTTCTATTAATTCATTAATTACCTTCATTCATGCAAAGACAAAAGTTATATCACTGTAAACTAGTACCTGAAGAGCTGACCACTGACAGCACCATTATGTGTCCAGTAAAGAGCTCGAAAAGCATCCTCGTTATTTGCTATGTGACTTTTGAAAAAAGTTATTTAATTAGGGTGATTGTATATCACTGAAGTCAGGATACTGTTGAGAGCATTTGTAATAATTATATTGGGAGAAGGGCACCTGGCTGGCTCAGTTGGAAAAACATGTAACTCTTGATCTTGGGGTCTTGAGTTTGAGCCCCATGCTGGGTGTAGAGATTACATAAATAAATAAAACTTAAAAAAAATTACATTGGGAGAACAGGCAAAAATGAGTCTGTTATAGGCAAACCAAGACTGTTGGTCACTTCATACATATCCTACCTTTCGGGGGAGGGGAGGATTAAATAAAATAATCTGTCTATAGTTCTTAACACAATGTCTGCAAATTGTACGCTCAGTGAATGCCTATTTTTATTATCAAGCTCTGTGCTCTTTAACTTCCTCATTCCTAAAATCTAGATAATAGTCTTATCTCACTGGGTTGTTGTGAGATATAAATGAGATCACGTATATATATAGTGTTTAACACAGTGATTGGCATATAGAAAATATTTAATAAATGTTAGTTTCTATGATTTTTAATGTTTATTTTTACTGATATTAGACTGTATTGAATTACTGAGCTTAATTATTTGTCCCATGGAAGTTTTTGATTCAGACTCACCTCAAGTAGTACATTTTTTGTGTGCTTTAGGGTGATCGGGTGATTCTTGGTGGAGATCATTATTTTAGATTTAATCATCCAGTAGAAGTCCAGAAAGGAAAAAGACCATCCGGTAGAGATACTCTTATAAGCGAGGGTCCAAAAGACTTTGAATTTGCAAAAAATGAGTTGCTCATTGCACAGAGATCACAGTAAGTATTCTTGTTGATATGAAATAGTAAGAATATGAGAGAGGTCTACAAGAGTTAACCATATCGTGCTAGTCTCCGCCAGTTAATTCTTTGGGTGCTAGTGTCTAGTGATGTGATCTTTTCTCTTGGTACATTCATTCATTCAGCAGACATTAATTGAGCTGATATTATGTATCTGTCACTATACTAGGAATACAAAGAATAACTGAAATTTAGCTACTATACTGGAGGAATTTATCATCTCGTGGGGCTGACACACGGTTGTACCAGAGTGCCATGACAGAGTCCTGCAGTATGTACTGTTTATGGAGTGAGGGATGACTCGTAGGCCCGACCAGGAATCAGCAAAGTTTTCTAAGGGACAAGAAGACATCCCCTGGAATGGAGTCCCAAGAAGCTGTTAGCAGTTAGCCAGCAGAACAGGGGTGTGAATACTTTTTGTTTTCTTTGCCCCATTTTTAGCTCATGCAATATTGTAGGATTTCTGATTTAAGCAATATCATTACCAATTAATTGGTAAAGTATATGTAAAGAGTTAGGACTTTATCTTAAAGGATACAGAATCATTAAAAATTTTAGGCAGACAAGAGAGAGACCTGACAAAATCACAGTTTTTGAGCTCACCATGACCCAAGTCCGGAGAACAGAAGAGAGGTGGAGCAAGTATAGCTTGCAAATGCCAGTCAGAGATTGTTGAAGTGGAAGCACAGCGTGGTTAGGTCGGAGAGAGTATTACGGAGAAAGAACCAACCACACTTGACGACCAAAGAGTATGAAGGGATGAGGAATCAGAATAACTAGTATGGACTGGGCTAATCCTATTTTATCTTTTAAAAATTCTGAACTTGCTTCTGGTGTTTTTTTAAAAAAAATTATGGTACAATATCTGTAACATAAAATTCACTATTTTAACCACTTTAAAATATACATCTCAAGGATATTAAGTATATTGACAGTGTGTACAACCATCAAACTATTCAACTCCAGAACTTTTTTATCTTCCCAAACTGAAACTCTGTTGCCATTCAGCTGTGACTCCCCATAATCCCTGGTCTTGTTATCCTACCCGCCAGGCCCTGGTTACCGTTAGCCTTCCTTCTTTTGATAATTCTTTTTTCAGTGAAATTGAGAATGGAAATTTCTATACAATGTAGTTGCTAAAGCCTTGATTTTATTTTTTTTAAGGATTTTTTAAATTTATTTGAGAGAGAGAGAGACAGAGACAGCAAGAGAGAAAACAAGCAAGAAGGAGAAGCAGGCTCCCCACTGAGCTGGGAGCCTGGCGTGGGGTTCCATTCCAGGACCCTGGGATCATGATCTGAGCCAAAGTGATGCTTAACTGACTGAGCCACTCAGGTGCCTCTAGAACATTGATTTTATTGAGAAGAAAGCAGCTTTCAGTTTTTTATACTCCTTGATGCTTTTCCCTTGTATATTGAAAGATGACAAAGCTAATTTAATGTTTTAACTTACCAAATGTCAAATTATTATAGATGGTTGAAAATATACAACCTATTTTATTAGCTCTCATAACATTTTTAGAATTATTTCAATGTTTTCCCTAACCTGTGACCTAAATGTGAATTAAAAGTTATTGATATATGAAATATAATTTTTGCTCTAATTATTGTTAATCATAAAATACCCTTATTTGGGGGACATCTGGGTGGCTTAATTGGTTAAGTATCCAACTCTTGATTTTAGCTCAGGTTATGACCTCAGGATTATGAGACTGAGCCCCGTGTTGGGCTCTGGCTCAGTCGGAGTCTGCTTGACATTTTCTCTCACTCTCTCCCTCAGCCGCTACCACACTGCGCATGCGTGCGTGTGTTCTCTCGCTCTCTCTCAAAAACCTAACAAAACAAAACAAAAAACCTTTATTTTGTGTTTTCTATAATGCCAACTATATTGTTTACTACAATGTCAACTATATGTTTACTAATGTCAACTATAATGTTTACTTCAACGTTCACTATGGCATCATATTTTTATATAACTACTATGGTATATAAAGGATTCTTGACTGTGTGTCCTGTGACTCTTTTGCTACTTTGTAGACTTGAAGCAGAAATAAAAGAGGCACAATTGAGAGCAAAGGAAGAAATGATGCAAGGAATCCAAATTGCAAAAAAAATGGCTCAACAAGAGCTTTCTTCTCAAAAAGCTGCATATGAAAGCAAAATAAAAACATTGGAAGCAGAACTGGTAAATGGCAGAACTGTTTTTTTCTTTCTCTGCTTGTGTACCCTAAGTGATATATTGCCTATAAAATTGAGTATATCCCTAGAAGGAAACTGAAGGAATATCAAAGACTAGAGAGTCAAAGCCAAGTGAGTCTCAGCCTTCTTTAATTTTACTTCAGGAAGCAAGTTAGTAGTAGACAAATAGCTGTTGGAAGAAGAAAAATAGAGAAGCTTCTATCTTCTACCTACTTGAGCCCGTGGCTCTCTCTCTGGTTTCTTGGTCATCTTGCATTCCCACAGCCCATTTTAGAGGAGAGTGCTCTAGAAGGTTTGACTGGTGATACTTATTTTAGGTTAGATTAATAAAGCTGAATGAGATAGAAAAAATACAGGGCAACTTTTCTATTGATGAGTCAATTTCTTATACATTGATTAAAGAAATGGACTCTTGTACATTTTTTATATTGTTTTTGAAAAAAAATTATGTGTTTTTGCCCATTACTTTTTTTTATTGTTCTTTAAAGAAGGAAGAGGCTCAAAGGAAGAAAATGCAGGAAATAAATAACCAGAAGGCTAATGACAAAATTGAGGAATTAGAAAAGGCAAAACAGCAACTTGAGCAGGAAATCTATGTCAACAAAAAGCGATTAGAAATGGAGACTTTGGCTGCAAAACAGGTAATTTCATTTTGTAAGTAGTTGGCTCTGTTCTGAGCAACAGCTGGAAAAAAAATTTTTTTTTTTTAAATGAACTCACGGTACCTAAGAGGAGATGGCTGAATCTGGGTCTCCTGATGAAAAGGGCTCTACTTTTTCTTCTTTTTTTTTTTCTCTTTTGGGGGGGTGGGGGGGTTGAGATCATTTTGTTTGATTTTCTTTTTTTTTTTTTTTACAAGACCAGTGCTCTAATCTCTGAGCTACAGAGCCCCGCTTCTTCTTCTTCTTTTTTTTTAATGAAAAGGGCTCTTCTTGCCTGAAAGCTTACAACCTGGTAATGCTCACAGCTCTGCTCACACATCATCACACAAACATTTTGAAAGACACAGAGCTCTTATTTTGAGCTGGTTCCATACAGCTTTCCCTTTTTATGCCTCCACAATTGTCCTGTGATCCATCAGCCCAAATAATGTAAATGAATGAAATAGTGCTAGGGTTCAATGTGTAGAAGGAAGGAAGGCACAGCTCTTACACTGGATTGTATCCTCATGTCAGAATGAAGCATTATTCATCCATGGAAAGTGTGACCAGCAGTCTACTCGCCTGAGTGACTCCTAAGAGAACTCACAGGAGGGCGTTCATAACCCCAGTCATATGAGCTCAGGCCCTGAAGCTTTTATCATCTGAGTGAGGGCAGAGACATCTTCAGGGCTGACTCATATTAATCAAGTTCTGAGGACTGCGGTATAAAACCAGACTGTCAGTATTTTAATATCTTGAGTACCCTTTTTATCAACCATTTGGAGTATTCATTCTCCTTATGTTAGTGGTTGTTAAAATATGGTCTTTAGTCCAGCAACATCAGCATTACTGTTAGAAATGTGTTGTAGACCCCAGAACTCCTAAAATTAGAAACTCTAGAGGTGAGACCCAGATCTATTCTAACAAGTTTTGCATGGAATTTTGACAAATACTAAAGTTTGAGCAGCATGGTTTTCCATCTCTGCTTTGATTCCTTACATCTTAACCTCAAAATTTGTCCTTGAAGGAGCAATTTTCTTTTTCTTTTTTTCCAAGTTATATAATGAGAGTGTTGGTAGAAGAAAACACCTCTAGTAACCCAAAAGTTCTGGTACTATAATACAGTGATAACGTGTGACTAGTCAATTCTAGGACACAAAGTAGCTAGTGAACCATCTGAGAATTTTAGAAAAAAAAACAAACAACTGTTTAAATCTTGAAAACAGTAATTATTAATGGGCTGTTATAAAGTATTTGTGGCAAATAAGGTTTTTGTGGTATCTTTTAAATTTAACTTTATTTGTTCATCAAATGTTCTTGAATGTGGGCTCTTCTGAGCAGTTTTTTCTTTTTTTTTTTTTCCCCAAAAGGTTTTTTTACTTCCTATCAATGGGAAGAATAAGATTAATTTATGTCATAAAAAATTCTAATGATTTTGTTATGGAGTCAAATTTTATACAGATGTTTTATAAATCACTTTTTAAAGGCCTTTTATGCTTAATAAAACCTATAAAACATATATACTTAATAAAACATACTGTAAAATGAAATTCAATTATGCTGTGTTATGTTATCAATTATAATTTCTCTCTTTGTGTATTTTCATGTATGGGTCTATGTGAATGACTATCAATTAGGCTTTAGAAGATCATAGCATCCGCCATGCAAGAATTCTGGAAGCTTTAGAAACTGAGAAGCAAAAAATTGCTAAAGAAGTACAAATACTGCAGCAAAATCAAAGTAATAGAGATAAAACTTTTTTAAGTGAGTATATAATGATTTTAGTGGGCATTTTCTAAAGTTTTACGTGTGTTATTTCATATGATGTAATTGCTAAAATGTTAGAGTTGGTTGTCTTTGTATATTAAAAATGATTTATTTTGGATGTTGCTTTTTTGGATCTAAATAAATTTGCAGAATTTTTAGTTTTTAGAATATTTAGTTACATAAGCAAATAGTAAATAAAATTTCAAGTGATGTTTTAATGTGTAACGTGTTTTTAAAAGTGCAATCTCTTTTTTAAAAAAAAATATTTTTTTTAAGATTTTATTTATTTGACAGAGAGAGACAGTGAGAGAGGGAACATAAGCAGAGGGAGAGGGAGAAGCAGGCTTTCCACTGAGCAGAGAGCCCGATGTGGGGCTCGATCTCAAGACCCAGGGATCATAACCTGAGCCAAAGGCAGATGCTTAATGACTGAGCCACCCAGGTGCCCCTAAAAATGCAGTCTCTTATTCTAATTTTTTAGGTCTTACATCTAGACTGGGCATTGGGTACTTCCTCTTCTTTTTCACTTGAATCTTATTTTTTGTGTATACTTCTACATTGCTGTATGGAACATGGCATGTTTTCAATGACTTTTTCTCATTATGGAAAATTTTGAACAATTTATAAAAGTAGAGAGATTGCTACAACAGACTCATATATTTATCATCCAACTTCAGCAATTTCTAACACATGTTTGGTCTTGTTCTGGTTGTACTTAGCCCGCCTGCCTCCCTGGACTGTTGTGAAGCAACTCCAAGACATCATTCCATTTGATTTGTAAATACTTCACTATATATCTCTGCATTAGATAAGGACTTTCTTCTCTCTTTCTTTGTCACTCTTTAAGCATAACCATGATATTGTTAGCAAACCTAAAAATATTAATAATAATTTCTTCTACTCATTAGATTTCTAGTCTACATTCAAATTTCCTGGATTGTGTCATAATTTTTTTTAATATCTTGTTGGTTTGAATCAAGATACAAACATGATCCTCACACATTGTGTTTGGTAGATATGCCTTATAAGTCTTATTCTATTTTTATTATTTTTTAAGATTTATTTATTTTTCTTTTTAGAGAGGGAGAATGCGTGAGCTGGTGTGGGGGATGGAGCAGAGGGAGAGAGAGAATCTCAAGCAGACTCTGAGCTAAACCAGAGCTTGACTCATGGCTCAATCTCAGGCCTCTGAGATCACAACCCGAGCCAAAATCAAGAGTCAGACATTCTTAACCGCCTAAGTCACCCTCGTGCCCCAGGTCTCTTTTATTTACATTTATTTTTCATTTTTATTAAGTAGTCTCCACGTCCAAAGTGGGGCTTAAACTCCCAACCCTGAGATCAAGAGTCACATGCTCTACCTGCTGAGCCAGCGAGGCACCCCCATTTAAAAAAAGATAGATTTATTTATTTATTTATTTATTTTAAAGAGATAGCAAGAGCACATGTGAGTAGTGGGAGGGACAGAGGGACAGAATGCCCAAGCAGACTCCCTGCTGAGTGCAGAGCCCAAAGCGACAGATCCATGACCCATGAGATCATGGCCTGAGCCAAAACCAAGAGTGGGATGCTTAATGGACTGAGCCACCCAGGTGCCCCTTTTTAAGTCTCTTAACCCATAAATTTGCTTTTCTTGTCTCTTTCTCCTTGTAATTTGCTTTTTGAAAAAATCAGTTAATTTGTCCTATAGTTTCCTACATTCTGGATCTTGCTCTTGTATCTCTATGGTGTTGCTTAACAGGTTCCTCTGCCCCTATATTCCCTACACAATGGTGGCTATTTCTTCAGGCCTATCAGATTCAGATTCAATTTTTTAGCAAGAATTACCTGGTAGTTGTGTTGTATATTTTCTATAGCTTCTATTTTGAAATACATTTGAAACTATTAATGCTTGTTATATCTGTTGGGAGAAGTAAATAAGTACATTGACTAATACATCTTTTTATTCTTCTTAGAGCCTAAAAATAAGAACTTGCAATGAATATCTGACTTTTTTACCATGCGTATAATGAATTTTATCCTTTCAAAAAAGTGTTCTAATGGAAGATTGGTGATAAGTTTGGGTGATAAAGAAAATATGATAAGATCTTAATTTTAAATTAGGAAAATGGAATTGTGGCCTACACTATTTCCCTTTTTTGTTCTGATATCCTGAAATATATGTTTAAATTTTGAGGCAAAATAAAGAAAGATTGTGGTTTTATATAAGTAAGGCTGTAGTATGCTTTACCCAATAGTTTAAACAAATTATAAATTAAAAAAAAAAATCAGAGGGGTGCTTGGGTGGCTCAGTGGGTTAAGCCTCTGCCTTTGGCTCAGGTCATGATCTTAGGGTTCTGGGATCAAGCCCCGCATTAGGCTATCTGCTCAGCAGGGAGTCTGCTTCCCTATCTCTCTCTCTGCCTGCTTGTGATCTCACTCTTTGTGAAATAAATAAATAAATAATCTTTTAAAAAAAAAAAAATTGAGAACCAGTATCTTAATGTACACATTGGGTTGGATGATGGATGACTCCTTTAAAAAAAATTAATAAATCAGAAAAAAAATCTTTAAAGATATTAGAAGACAAAGCATTGTCTTTGGCATTTCCTCTCTTATGAAATCTTTTCTGTATCAACTTTCTGTATCACTTTCAGTTTTTTTCTGTGTCTCCAGAGGTGAAAGACATCATTTGCTATGAAGAATACTTTAGTTCAGGCTTGAGGAAAAGTTACTCAAACATTGCCCTTACTTTCTGTAATAGTTAAAACTATTTATTTAAAATCAATTTTTTTTTCAGGAGTTCTGCCTAGTGATATAAGTCAGGGCTCATAGGTGTTTTTTGATCATCTCTGTGTGTTTTCTACTAGTTCAGACAAATTGGAGCTCCATGAAACTCTCAATGATGATTCAGGAAGCCAATGCCATCAGCCACAAATTTAAAAAATGTTATGTTTTTAGCAGGTGAGCAATTTCTTAGCCTAATTATAAAGTAGTTCTTTGTTTTAAACTAACTGACCTTCATAGGATTGCTTTCTAAATTTAGTTTCTGCAAAGACATAGTATCTATATGATCTTTCTAGGAGAGATCAGTATCAGAATTCCCAGTGACACATTTGGACTCCCCTTTCAGAGCTCACTCGGGAGTAAAAGACTTTCAATAATTAGCATACCATACTAAATACACTAAGTATGTTTATAAAATACTTATTTGTTAATATAAGTATATTTTATAAACAATAATTTTAGGTGTTTTAGGACTTTACTGATTTTCTTTTGAGTTACAAACTTACTAATATTACATGTTTGAAAGAAATTTACCTAATTAGAATATGATTTTTAAAATTCCTATATAACAAGTTATTTTTATATAGTATATATTAGTCATGATTTTTTTACTATAATAAAAATGCTTAACAATGGAAGATTTATCAGTGGACTGAATTTTTATGGAAGTTGTTTTAATTCAGAAAACTCTTATAAATGGGTATGTATGTTTTAGGATAAGCATTTTTCTTTGATCTTTCTTTCAGACATGATGTATCAGATAAAGGAAGTAATTCTGACACTTATGTTCGGGTTCGTAACCTACAACTAGGGATCTCAACTTTCTGGAGTCTGGAAAAGTTTGAATCTAAGCTTGCAGCAATGAAAGAACTTTATGAGGTTTGGAATATTATTAAAACCTTTGTAAAATTTTTTAAATAAAAAAATATACAAGTGATGTGTTCTTAGTAAAGAAACTTTGGCAAATAAAGGAAAAGGCAATTTACATTACCCAAACCAACCAATAGTAACAATTATGTATGTTTACTTTACTTTTGCCTATAATAGATGGGGTTTTATATAATTCATTTTAATATAGGTATACCTGTAATAGAGAAATTTAGTGCTGAATCTGTCCACAGTTACACTTGTGTGTTTTCAAAATTTTGCATTTAAGCTTAAGAGAAGAAAAAATTGGATAGACATAAAGCACTTTGCATCATTTGTCATTATCTTTAATGCCTATAATGTATATTTTTACATAATTATATTTTCCCATTGCTGTGCTTTTTGATATTATCAGTTGTTTTCTATTTTAATAGGACTAAAAATATCCCGGCACATATTGGTTTTTAATATCTTACAAAAGCACGGTACTGAAGTCATTTGATCATTCTTGCCTTGTCATATACATTAAAATATGGTAGATGAGTTACCTCCGTTACTGTCCTAGAGCCTACTTTCAACTGTTGAAATATTCTTCGACTATTTTTCTATATAACTATACTATTTTTGAATCAAGTTCTATATGTATAGTATTTTGCTTGAACTTTAATTAGTATTACTCTAAATACTTAAAATTCAGGTTATTATCATGATTCATATATTCAACCAGGGAGTGATTGAATCTTAATGTTGTCAGAGTATTCTTTTATTTTTCTACTGAGGATTTATCTTTTTTGTTTTTACTGTCTTCTAACTCCCAAGTTTATGTTTTTGAATCATTTAATGATTTCTGTGCTTTTTCTGTGATAGCACTCTTTCAATATAATTTCTAGCATCATGTGCTTGAATTTTTGTTTTGTTAAGAATGTGATATTTTTAAGACTTTATTTATTTGAGAGAGTGTGAGTGGGAGAGGGACGCAGGGAAAGGGAGTGAAAGAATCCTCAAGCAGACTTCCTGCTGAACAGAGCCCAGTGTGGCGCTCAGTCCCAGGCAACTGAGATCATTACCGGAGCTGAAATGAAGAGTTGGATGCTTAACTGTCTGAGCCACCCAGGGGCCCCAGGAATGTGTTATTTTTAGACTTCTGTCAGATAACCTGTAATTTTGTAATTTTTAATTTAAAATATAACAAATTTAAATTTTTGTTTTCTTTTAGTTGCTGAACATGTCTTAAAGGATTTTATTTATGTATTAGAGAGAGAGAACATGAGCAGGTGAAGGGACAGAGAGGGAAAGGGAGAAGCAGACTCTCCGCTGAGCGGGGAGCCCAATGTAAGGCTTGATCCCAGGATCCTGGGATCATGACCTGAGCTGAAGGCAGATGCTTAACTCCATGAGCCACCCAGATGTCCTAGTTGCTAAATATTTTTTAACGTAAACTAATAGAAACCATGTATTTTATTTTTCTTAGAGTAATAATAATAACAAGAGTGATGATGTCTTTTGTGATCCTGAAGATGAATGGGAACCTGACATTACAAATGCACCGGTTTCTTCCTTTTCTAGAAGGAGGTAAAGACATTTTGTTACTGTTTTTTGTTATTGTTGTTGTTCTGGGTATATATTTGTAGATAGAAAGAAAGAAAGAAAGACATTTCCTTATTTTAAAGGAACTATCTATTGTCATAATGGATATGTCTGTGAGAGACCGAGTAATATAAGAGAAATAGTATGTTAGTGATCAAATTACAGCACTTGGGGCATTAAATTGTTTATCGGTCACTAAGAATGGGAAAAAAATGGTCAGCATCTCACCAGGTAAGTCTTAAGAGTGACTGAGAATAGAATAAATCTAATTTCCTATAAAAAACGAATAGTGTTTATTACTTTTAAATTACCCTTTTTCAAGAACTTGGCATGTTCTATGATATTTTATTGTAAGTTATAGAACTTTAAATGCTGTCAAGTTAGTATGAGCACCACAGAAGAATAAATATGGTGATAGAGAACTTATATGTGTGACAAATTCTGCTTATTAACTAAAACCATAAAAGACTTCCACAGTGAATAGATGTTTTTCAAGGAAAAACTAGTTCTGTTTAGACCTCAGATGCTTAGATTACAGAGGAGCAAAATGGTATAATAGAATGGTCGTGGTCTTGGAACCAATTTAGCTGCTTAGTTTGGTTTTTAAACAAAGACTTCTTTTTAAACAAATACTTCTTCATTTGGTTTTTAAACAAGACTACTGTCTGCTATGTCTTGAGGATACAAAGATGAATAAAAAAATACTCTCTTGTCCCCAAAGAACAGGAATTGAAGAGACTAGAAGAACAGTTGATAAAGACCCAGAATCAGGTCAGGCAGAAGAACTGGAGAGGAAAGTATGGTTTTATACATATTCAAGAGGAAGATTGAATAAGGATTTGGCTAGCTGTGGGGTTGAGGGTGATAAAGGGCTCAAGGATGAATCCTAGTCTCACAGGGGTAACTGGCTAAAGGAAGGTGGTGTTCCCAGACATGGAGGGTCAGATTAACTTATTTTTTTTTTAAGATTTTATTTATTTATTTGTCAGAGTGAGTGAGCACAGGCAGACAGAGTGGCAGGCAGAGGCAGAGGCAGAGGGAGAAGCAGGCTCCCTGCTGAGCAGGAAGCCTGATGCGGGACTGGATCCCAGGATGCTGGGATCATGACCTGAGCCGAAGGCAGCCGCTTAATCAACTCAGCCACCCAGGCATCCCAGATTAACTTATTTTTGAACACAATGAGTTTGAGATTCCCAGGGAGCATCCAAGTGTATACATTCAGATCTAGAACACGGAAGGAAGGATTTAAGAATTTTTAGGATGTTAGAGTCCATGGCATTCTCCATCCAACAGAAGCATCATCATTGTCAAGAACATTTACTTAGTGCTTGCTGAGTATTATCTCAGGTGGTTCTTACACAAAACTATGAGATCAGTGCTGTCATTACCCACCTTTTACAGATGAAGAGGCTGAAGATTTAAAGAGGGTATAAGTTGTCCAAACTCACAGAGCTGATAAAGGAAGAGCCGGCCCTCAAATCCACGTTTGAGTGACTCTGAAGATCCTGATTTTTCTTGACCACTGTGCCACATTGCCTCTCTGTTGCATATGAAAGAGCAGAATCTTTCTGGTTAATTTCTTTTTTCCCCCACCCCGCCCACTTCATCACCTTCAGCTGCAGCTCAGAATCCATTTGGGTTTCCAGACCTTTTCAGGCCTTTCTTGTTTTTGACTATGGTTATTTTAAACTCATTTAAAAAATTTCAAAGAGATGGAACTACTTTAGAAAGATTTCTTCCTCCTGTTACTTCTCTTCTATTTGCTATATGGTAACTGCTAAGCTACAGTTGGAAATAGCCAAGAAACAAGAATCGATACATCTTATCTTATGTGTTACATACATACCAGCTGTGTATTTCAAGCTGAAAGAAATCAAAGCCCGTCCTTTAAACAGATTCTGAGTTTCTTGAGCACAGGATATATATCTGTATCCCTTATAATGTACTATAATGAAAAAGTCACAGGCTCATGTCAGTGTCCTGGGTTCTAACTTTTTTCATTAAGTTTTTAATTTCAATTCCAGTATAGTTAGCATACAGTATCATATTAGTTTCAGGTGTGTAATAGAGTGATTTATGCCGAGTGTACCCAGGGGCAAGTGACATTACATCTTTAGCCTTTAGTTTCCTCATCTCTAAGATGGAGACAGTAATGCATTTCTATAGCACCTATTGGTAAGTTTAAGTGAGGTCATATATAAAAACAATTGTTTCTTCTGCTACTTCTGCAATGACCACCGTGGGACTGATGATGATGTCGTGAAGTAGTTGTAAGGATTTGAGATAAAGTATGTAGAACTTCCACCACAGTGGATAGGTGTTGAATAAATGGCAGTTCTTAATATTGGACGTTTATATGTGCTAAATAAGATTAAATCTTGGAATACAGAGATGATATTCTTTCTTTTTTTTTTTTTAAGATTTTATTTATTTGACAGAGAGAGAGATCACAAGTAGGCAGAGAGGCAGGCAGAGAGAGAGAGGAAGCAGCAGGCTCCCCGCTGAGCAGAGAGCCAGATGCAGGGCTCTATCCAGGACCCCGGGACCATGGCCCAAGCTGAAGGCAGAGGCTTTAACCCACTGAGTCACCCAGGCGCCCCAATGATCTTATTTCTGATTTAATACTAGTGATATCTTTAAGTGGTATCTTCAGGTGATTTATCTTGAGGATTTTAGAACAGTGTTGGGTTCTCCAAAATGAGCTAAAGATGGCCTGTGGAGCAAATTGGGCAGAAGGCCTTAGGGTATGTAAGGTAACCTAAAGTAACATAAGCCTCCCCCAAATTCAGACCAGAACTACAAATTCATCAGAGATGAATTTAGATTTTATAATATTGGTTTCTTACTGTGTTTTATTATAAACAGATACAAACTTGGTGTACTTAGAATTATGGATCACAGTATAATTAATGAACATTAGTGAGCAACGAGATGAGTGAAAAAGGTGAAGAGAATTAAGGGTACATTTATTGTGATGACCACTGAGGAATATATAGAATTGTTGAATCACTGTATTTAACTATATTGTACACTTGAAACTAATATAACACACTACATGTTAATTATACTTGAATTTTTTAAATTAATTAAAAATATATAATGAACATAAAATTTTAGCTTATTGAAAGTTGGTGATCTACATCTTATTTTCTGCTAACCTCTAGGTTAATAACTAGGGAAGCAACAAAAGTTTAAATTATTACCAGGAAATTAAAACTTCTTTTGATATTTTGAAATTAGGCGTTTTCATGTGGTAGAGATGTTTTCTTGAGAACTTCTAATATTTAAAACTATCATATTTTTCTTAAAAAATGAATTGCTCTTGGTCAGAGACCTTGTATATGAAGTTTCAGCCTTGTAAGAATGTTTATGACAGAATTGCAAACTCTGAGAATGCCTGCGGGTAATGGAAACACTGACAGATTCTTAATTATGGAACCGTTACCTGGCAGCGATACGCCATAGCCGCTCTGCAATGAAATAGACTGGTTTGGATGCCTATAAATTATGATTCGTTCTGTGGACAGTCAAAAGTAAAACTTCTCCTGAGGTTAAGTAAAAATTCTTTGAAAGGAATGTGACAGGCATTTTGTTGGAGTTTAAACATTGTTTAACTATGATAGTGTTAGAAGAATAAATTTCCCTGGTTTAGACTTACTGTAATGTACCCTTCCCTTTTATCCCTAAATACCAAAAACTGTTACCTTTGAGGTATTTCTTATTCCTATTATCAGTCATATTGAGGTTTGATATTTCCTTTCCCTGTTATGAGTTGTATTTCTGTGTTTTTCTTATAGGAATTCATGGGGAAAAATATATTTGAAACATTTAGATGACTCCAGATGGAATATGTTTTTGTTTAATGATCTTTTCAACAAATAGTACTTTTCTTTGGCCGGCAGTGGTAGAGAGTTCTGTTAGGAAAAAGACTTCAAAGGATCCCCTAGATTTAGATCCAGGTCACAGCTCGAGGATTCACTGATACAATGAGGGCTGGAGTTGACAATGTGGTTTACAAAATGGGCAGATGAATGGCAATGTGGAAGTAGGCTGCTTTTTCCAGTAGCAGTTAAGAAAAATGAGTAACAGCCAGACAGCCAGTCATACTCCAGGCAGAGATCAGAGTGGTTTTATAGGCTGAGGGGAAAGAGGCAGCGGAAAGAGAGAGTGAAGATCTCTATCATTCCCTCCGTTTGTGTTACTGCTGCACTTCACAGGCATTCTGCTTTTCACACTGTGTAGCAAATGCTTACTTGAATGTTTTTCTATGTAGATCATCTCTTTGTTTAGAATCCTCGCTAATCTCAGCATAAAATCCAAGCTTCCTTGATTGGCATTACGGTCAGCCTCAGGCTGGCATCTTCTGGCATCTTCGCACCCCCTAGCGTCTCCCTTGCTCCTCTCCACTGTCCTACTGCAGTCCTTCAGAATCTCACTCTGTCCTTGAATGCACCATGCAAGGTGCATTCTTTGATCACCGGGGCTTCCCACATCCTGGTGCCTGTGTCTGAACCACTGTTCATTCCCTCCTTCCCAAGCCTGCCTCCCTGTTGGGCTAACTCCTCTGTGTCCTTCAAGGTCATGGTCCCAGGAGCCCCTCCCCACTCCCCACTGACTCCTTGGGCCAGGTCAAGTTCTTCTCCAGCAGAGCATGCTCTGCTTTCATGGCACATCACTGTACTGTAATTATTTGCCTAATTTCTCTCTTTTCCTATGGACCTTAAGTTCATGAGCCCAAAAACCATGTTTCCTGTGTTTAAACACAGTATTTAGAACCTGTTACTCTATAAATATGTGTTCCATTTACTTAATTATATGCTTAGAATGATACCTATAAATAGTAAAGTTCTTGCTTCATAAACCAAATGAATTTAACTATTTCTTGATGAAAATGTTTCCACAGAAAACACACACCTGCATACCCATTTTCTTTAGAGAATTAAGAATATTTTGTTTGAGATTTTATTTATTAATTTAAGAGAGAGCAGGAGAGAGAGAGAGCACAAGTCAGGGGGCAGGGCAAAAGGAGAAAGAGAAGCAGGCTCCCTGCTGAGCAGGGAATGCATTGCGGGACTTGAATCCAGGACCCTGGGATGATGACCTGAGCTGAAGGCAGAAGCTTAACCGACTGAGCCACCCAGGTGCCCCAAGAATATTCTTTTAAAGATTTATTTATTTATTTATTTGAGAGAAAGGGAGAGAGCATACACGTGAGTTGGGAGAGGGGCAGAAGGAGAAGAAGAAACAGACTCTTCACTGAGCAAGGAGCCCTGCTTGGGGCTCCATCCTAGGACCCTGGGATCATGACCTGAGCTGAAGGCAGGCACTTAACTGATTGAGCCAGGTACTCCAAGAATATTCTTAATATTGTTATTCCATGTAGTATATAACCACTGATCTTATGGTTTATCTTTTTTTAGGAGCAGGAGCTTGATGAAGAATAGAAGAATTTCTGGTTGTTTACATGACATACAAGCCCACCCAATTCAGGATTTGCATTCTTCCCATTCATCAGGTATTTTTTCATCACATTTTCTTGTATACTGAGAAAAGTATCAAGGCTTATTGTCTACCAGCACAATAAAATGTTATATATCTGTGTATCAACTTGTTTATTCAGTATTATTTGAGAGTAAGATGTTTTACAAAAGTAATTTTCAGGATGCCTGGGTGGCTCAGTTGATTAGGCAGCTGCCTTCAGCTCAGGTCATGATCCCAGGGTCCTGGGATCGAGTCCCACGTCGGGCACCTTGCTCAACAGGGAGCCTGCTTCTCTCTCTGCCTCTGCCTATTACTTTACCTGTTTGTGCAGTCTCTCTGACAGATAAATAAATAAAATCTTAAAATAAAAAAAGTAATTTTTCCAGGTAAATTAAAGCTGTCTTTTTAAGGGCCATATTTAAAAATTAAAGAAAATGAAGAGCTCTTTGCTCATTTGCAGTTTTCAAAGAGGCAAACAAACCATGTGTGCCTTTAGTATGGACCTGCCCAGGCAGCCACGGGGCTGGGCACAGTGCAGTGTGCAGCTCTGGGAAGTTGAGCAAGTGTCCTAACTTCTCACCTTAAGTGCCGTATTTTTAAACCAGAGTTTTGCAATGCTTTGTAAAGTGTTGATGTTGGATTTTAGAATGCATTAACATCATCATCTTACTGAACAAAGAATATATTGTTAACTATTCATGATGACTAGAATATAATCACTATTATCCTGGTAATAATGGTAAAAAGTGGTAGAGCTTTGCATTTTGTAGCTTTTCTTTTTCTCTTCCCAAATCAAATTCTTATCTTAGGCCTACTCTCTTTTTTAAAAATGCTTTTTATTTTGTTTTGTTTTTTAATACCCCAAACATGGGGCTCGAACTCATGACCCCAAGATCAAGAGTCACATGCCCTAATGACTAAGCCAGCTATGTTCCCCTCTCCTAGACTCTTAATAGTCCCCACCCTTTGTCCTTATTCTACCTTCCTTTTAGTTTGGTGTTTCATCATCTATGAACCTGAAAATAACCTTGTTTATTAAATGAGAATCATTATACTCATGAGTTAGCATTCCAGTATGAAGTTATTACCAGAGGTTCCAAATTAGCTCTTTAAGCTGTTTCCATTTACTTCTGGTTTAGACAGTGCTTAGAAAATTAGTCTGAAAGCCTGTCTCCCAGAGATGTGATATATTAACTGTACATAATAATTGGCTTTAGCCTATTTTAATTATAGTATGCCTAGATAAGGAACTGATATAAAGTAGAGCTAATGAGACATTCCTTTTAATAGTTTGTTTTAGTATTGCCTACACTTTCAGTTCATGAATTAATTTAATTAATTTATATTATGATATTTATATTTATTCTATTTATATTATTTTTTGTGTAACTACCATTGTTTTCACTAATTTCAGAGTTTCTTAGGTGTTCCCCAAAAGTCAATAAGGAAGGAGAGTAAACCAGTGGTTGCTTAGTTGATTTGCATTGTCTATTATTTGTGTTGTGGTTGAGGAACTACTAACCTATGGATTGACTACACTGAGAGATGAATTGACTCCTTTATAAAATTGTGTTTTCAATTAGGCTTATTGAAGTAAAAATGCATTGAAATAAGAACAGCCTACTTTGAATTTACTGACAAATGAGTCTATAATATGCTTGTGTTAATACATTTATTTGAAAGTATTGTGCCTGAAAAGTAGGCTTAAGGTGGCTATTTTCTACCGATACAGGATTACTGGAGAAATCGAGCCCTATTTACTCAAGTTTAGCAGAATCTTTTCTTCCTGGAATTTGCAAAGAATTGATTGGGTCATCCTTAAGTTTTCTTGGACAGAGTTATGATGAAGAAAAAACCATGGCTGACAGTCTGATGGATAATTTTCTTAAAATTTATCACGGACTATTTGCCATTTCCAAAGCTCATGAAGAACAAGATGAAGAAAGTCAAGAAAACTGTAAGCAAACTTACAGCTTTTATTAACTTTATTAACTTACATGAATGATTATTTTCTGCACATTACATATTCTTTTGAAGGAATATTTTGCATGCATTTTGTCACATTTTGCATGCATTTTCTGACCTTAATGGTGATCATATATGAGTTCTTTTATCTGGAGATTATTTCTTCCAGTAATTCTCCTTCTTTTTTCAAAGTGTTCTCTTCTGATCGAACAACCCAGTCACTTACAATCCAGGTCACCTGTGCTTTTGAGCAGCTCGTGGTGCTAATCAAACACTGGCTGAATGAAATTCTGCCTTGTATCAGCACAGCAAGGCTTGAAGATGAATTGAGACAAGAGATCAAAAAACTAGGAGGCTACATACAGTTATTTTTACAGGTAAATTGCTTTGCTGATTATCATTTGAAGAATTCATTTATTCAGCAAGTATTTATTGACCTACTGTCTGCATCTTCCCCAAAATTAGATCTGTAGAATGTTCAGAAGTGATTTCTGCTTTATAATTCTGAAACTGTGGTTATCTATGATTGTCTATTAATTATGGCTTCTGTGCCAGGCACTGAGAGTTCTCAGTGATTTACAAAATCATTTAAATCTCTTAACAACTTCAGAAGTGGACACTGTTATTAATCACCATTTTATAAATGAAGCAATGGAGGTACAGGGTATGTAGCTTATCCAGTGTTATAGGCGTAGCCGGTAAGTGATGGAATTAGGATCTGAACCCGGGCAGGCTTGGGACCAGAGTTCATGCTCTTTACTATGCATATTCTACTATGCTAACCCTTAGTAATGGCTATGGGGAAAAAGGCAAAGTCTTGCTCTGGTTGTTTGTTAGATTAGTCACAAGCCCGGCGATGCACAGGCAAGGAAAATAATTTTTTTTCTGTTTACCTTATATCAAGTGAGATTAGACTTGGCTCTGAAGAAGTAGTAAGCTAAAAGCTTACTCTCTGTCATATAAAATCTGGGGGTAGGCATGGTGGCTCTACTCCACTCCTTGAGATCCAAGCTCCTTCCAACATACCTTTCTACCAAGCCAAATCATGGCCCTTTATTTCATGGTCCACCAGAGTGGTGGAGCTCTGTCTGAGTTCAGTGCAGTGGGATGGAAGAAGTGACAAAGAAGAGAAAGGCCAAACTTCCTTTAAGGGAAGTTTCTAGAAATTTCCCTATGACATTTCTCTTTATGTATCTTTGGTCAGAACTTCATTACATGACCATGTCTAGCTACAAGTATTATTGGGAAATGTACTTTTTATTCTGGACAGATATGTACCTAGTGGAAAAATCAAGAATTCTATTACTACAAAAGAAGTGGGGAATTTGATATTGGATAATACCTAGTCACCCACCATTTCAGTGAACTCCTCCGTAAGAATTCTTTGAGTAGGGGTGCCTGGGTGGCTGAGCCAGTTAAGCATCCAACTCTCAATTTCAGCTTATTTTATGATCTCAGGGTCATTGGATCAAGCCTCGTGTCAGGCTCTGTGTTTAGTGTAGAGTCTGCTTAGGATTCTCTCTCTCTCTCTCTCTCTCCCTCTGCCCTCCCCCTGCTTGTGCATATATGCATGTGCTCTTTCTCTCTAAATAAATAAAATCTTAAAAAATAAAAAAGAATTCCTTGAATATATGAGGGGAACAGATATAAAAATATCAAAAGGGATAGGTTTCAGTTTTTTAAATGGGTGACTAAGATTCATAACAAAATGTTCTAAAATGTTGAACAAAACTTACGTTATTATGCCCACCAAGAGACTTTCTACATTCTATTATTGTGGTAGAAGTTAGTTGTATCAAATACTTCCTGAGGGGCTATTTACTTGATAGGATTTGGAAATGTTTGTTTGATTAAGTAATCTCACTAGTCAAATTGAAATAAACCTTTATTTTTTAATGTTTTTTTTTAAAGATTTTATTTATTTATTTGACAGACAGAGATCACAAGCAGGCAGAGAGGCAGGCAGAGAGAGAAAGAGGAAGAAGCAGGCTCCTTGCTGAGCAGAGAACCTGATGCGGGGCTCGATCCCAGGACCCTGGGATCATGACCTGAGCCAAAGGCAGAGGCTTTAACCCACTGAGCCACTCAGGCGCCCCTGTTTTGCCTTTTAATATAACATCTCTATAAGCCCACACACTTCCATGGGCAGTTAGCTTTGGGCAGTTAGAGCGGCTTAGGTGTCTTTTTCTCACAAGGACTCCTCATATGAAAGATGCTCAGTTGGATACTTGTTATTGAATTAATTATAAATTCACACTGGATGAAGGATCACTTTGGATATAAGCAGTGAGGAAACAGAACGACCCTAGGACAGAGAGGTAGGCCTCAAACCAGTATGGGTGAAGTAATAGATGAAGGAAACGTTCTGATAGTACAGAGCCATGAAGATGAAGGCTGGCCAGAGAGCAAAGCTGGGGAGCCAAAGCCCGAGAGTCCGACTTATGCTTGAGCCTGGAGAAGGAAGCTAGTCGAAGGGTTGTGGTGGGAAGAGAGTGTGAGATATACTTAGTTGGCGCTTGGATTTTAGATGCAGTTCAGGAACAAGAAAAAACCCCCAAGCCCATTATTGGCATTTGGAAACCCAGTGTTTGAACCCATGCTAAATTAGTTCTATGTCCTTTGGCAAATTGCTTAAATTTTTAAGGTCCCCATTTTCTCTTTGGGAAAACAAAAATAACAGCGCCTATCTGACACGGTTGCTATGAGGATCAGATGGATGGACAAGAAAGTGCCTGTGAGAGTAACTGGTGTGTAGTTTCTTTCCTTCTTCTCATTCTCTAGGAAGAGCACTTTGAACTTAACTTACGAGTTGTGACCTATAGCCCTATGGGAAAGGTTTTATGTAAAGAATCAAGGATGGAGAGAACAGGTGACTCGAAGGGGAGATTAGACCAAGCTCAGGAAAGACTTATGTTAAATTGGCAAAACTGAATTTAGTGACTATACTTCCTACCTAAGCGTGGTTTGAGAATTCTTACCTTGTAGCAGTATTATAAGCATGGCCTAGAAAGCAAGCCAAGAGGAGTATGCTGAAGAATCACTGCAGTTGGCAGGTAAAAGAAAGAAAATCTTGGGGGTGCCTGGGTGCCTCAGCTGTTAATCAACTGCCTACTGCTCAGGTCATGATCCCAGGATCCTGGGATCGATTCCCTGCTCAGTGGGAATCCAGCTTCTCCCTCTCCCACTCCCCCTACTTGTGTGCCCTCTCTTGCTGTGTCTCTCTCTATGAAGAAAATAAATAGAATCTTTAAAAAAAAAAAAAGAAAAGAAAAAAAGAAAGAAAGAAAGAAAGAGAAGATCTCGGTGCAGAGGGGAGGCACGCTTCATTCTTCTTGGGCATGTGTACTCTGGTGTAGAAGCCTTTTCCCCCTTTCACTTCCCTTTCCTCTTCCTTCTCCCGTGATAAGAGAAAGTATCTTTATTAACCATCTGTCAGATGGCTAATGGGACAGGAAAAATTCAAAGGCAAAAAAGAGCCACATTTTGTTCCCTTTTCTGGTGTGGGGGGCATTCACTCATTGCTTCTGTCTTCTATTTAGTTCACTGCATACTTGTCTTATGTCTCCTATTAGCATGTAGGGTCTTTGGGCATAGAGGCTGTATCCAAGTGATTTTATCATCGTTAGTAGCTACAGGGTTGCATGTTTTTTGATTCTGAGTGAGACTTTTATGAAGCATAGTCACGATATGAATGAACGCAGAATTTATTTTCTTCAAATTGCTTTTCTTGTCTTTTCTTTACCTCTGTTTATAATCTCATGTATCTGATATACTGATCCATTTTTGTTTTATAGGGATGTTGTTCAGATATCTCATCAATGGTAAAAGAGGCTCAAACTAAAATAATCCGAATTGTACAACAAGCTGTAAAGTATGTGGGACAGTTAGCAGTTCTTAAAGGGAGCAAGCTGCATTTTCTGGAAAATAGTAGCAATAAGGCTGCCGGTATTCAGGTAATTTGGTAATATTAGTTTTGGAAGACTTCATCTGAGGAACAGTAGTCTTCTGATAATAGTATCAACTAAACAGGATAAGTTGTTTTGTTTTTCTTTTAAAATAGTTCATACTTTTAATAGTTTGGCAATATTTAAAACTGTTTCAATCTAAATTAGTTAAATGTACTGGATAATTCTGGAATCTTCACTTTGCTTTTTGGATTTTTGCTTTGATGATGCATACCTACTCTGGAGGGTTTGCACAGCCAATCAACACATACAGAACTCCATAATTCTAGAAAATTTGTATTTGCTTTCTCTAAGTATTCATGCCATTAAGAGCAGTATTATATTAGAATGTTACTGTGTTATAGCAACACAGCGTTCTAAGATGACTTTATTTTTAACTTAAATTTTCCTTAGTTAACATAGAGTGCAATATTGGCTTCTGGAGTAGAACTCAGTGGTTCATCACTTAATACCCATCACCCATCTAACCCATCCTCTACCCACCTCCTCAGACAAATATTCCTTATTAACTGTTATATGTGGAATGTTAAATTAGAGATTTGCTAAATTTATTACATGTTATATGTGGAATAGTAAATGATAGATTTTCTTACAGACCGTTTTTATTCCAGCTTTAGTTGAATTTAATAAACTAGGAACTTACTGTAGTCCTAAAATAAGCAGAAAATATAATAATTATTTTATAACTTAAAAACAAAACACCGAATTTTCTACTTAATGCTTAAAAACTTTTTCTAGGAGGACTTCATGGATGCTCTTTGTGATGGTGTAGGCTTAGGAATGAAGATTCTATTAGATTCTGGACTAGAAAAAGCAAAAGAACTTCAGCATGAACTCTTAAGTCAGTGTACCCAAAATGAGGTAAGAGGAACAAAAGTACATTCTATATAGTACCAGATGGCCTATAAAGTTGATTTTTAGAAAATAGTTTAATTCAACTAAATTGGATTCTTATAAATTTATGTGCTTTAATTAGTGTTGAATTTTTTTTTTTTTTTATTTTTATTGAAAAGGCTGATGTGATCATTATGTCAGTTATTGTCAGTGAACCCACTGTGTATTAACTCCAGAGCAGAATGGAGTCTGGCAGTGACATCTAGTGTTCACTTTCTGCTGGTCTCTTTCTTCCTGATCCTTGTTTAGGTCTCTGCTTTTCCACCTAAGAATAGAAACTACCACTTACTGATGCCATATTTTAAACTAAATATTTTGCCAAAAGCATTCATATCTGTTATTTCATATCAAGATACAAAATCAATGAAGATTTGAGTGACTTCCAAAAATATGCTTCCCCAGCACCTTCTTTAGCTAACTGACGTTAAACATGAACCCAGTAGCTGTCTTAGAGGTGGCACTGTTTAAAACCAGTCTCAGTTTTTAGCAATCATTTATCAAGTCCATGCTCTGACTGTTCCTTCACCTGTTGACTGTAATAATACTTATGTCCTAGATTGTGAGTCATTTATTTACTAAATTATTTCCCAGTGCAAGTATGGGACTAGGTGCTCTCCTTAGAATAGGGGTGAACCTCCCCACTTTGCAAGGGTGGAATTACTTGGGTTTTACGGAGCTGGAGGACCTCGTCCAGTCATCCGAGCCAGGGTTTTATATTCTACCTATGGGACACCTAAACTCCACAGGCTACAAAACTAAGGTTTGTAAATCGTTGTTCACGCACGTTAATTTTCATTATTGGGAGTTATTATTAGTGAAGTGGGGACTCAGGAGATAAGTTCTAATCTTTACAGCAGTGAAATCTCGGAGCTCTGTCAGTTCTAGAATCTTGTAACAATTTCTTGTTAAAACCATCTCTGTCCATTTCCTTTCTTTTTCTGGAGTCAGTCAGCTGGGATGGAGCTGCCTGGGGATGTTGTGTTTGCTGAGCTCACCCCCAGGAGGAAGGTACTCATTTACATACATACTGTTTGATCTAGGAAAGACAATTAGGTAGAGGACCCTTAGCGTCCACCCCTGTGGCCCATTTCCAGGAAGGCATCAAGTAAGTTAGTTTTTTTTCTTTCCTTTTAGAAAAACCTTTTCATTAATGCATGTCTAGCTTCCTTATCAGGAGAGAAATTGTCCATGTAAGCTAGAGGGGCTCTCCAACCCTCCTCAGACTAAAAGGCTACATGGGTTCTAAAGGGCTATCATCTCTGCCCAAACTGGCTCAGAACTGGAAGAAACATTGAACATTAAATTGCTCTCCTGTTTCCTGTGTAGCCTTGAGCTGCTCACCTGGGCCCCTCACGTGTTGCATTTAAAAAGTGAGGATGAGCATACGAATGCCCTAAGATTGTTCTGAGGATTTTGTGCCATGAAGAACAGTGGACAGAAATGCTAAACACAGTTACCCCGCAGGTCTTACCTGCCTCACTTGGCTCGCGCTTGCTCTCGCTGTATGTTTGCCTTTCCCATTTTGTGTTATTTTGCTTTTAAAATACAAACACATTCAAAAGGAGCTCATTTTGTCACTAAATCAAAATACATGGGCCTAGTCCTAGGAGACATGAGGCTGGTTTCAGTTCTGTAACGCAGCTTCGAATGAAGGCAGTGGACTCGTACCGCCCACTGCCCACATCTTCAGCTTGGTTGTGCTCAGCTATAGCACCGTTTGTCCCCAAAACACTTTCTCTGTCCTTGTTTGCAAAGTATAGTATCCACTGGCGTAAGTGCAAGGGGCCTGGAGTCAATTAATGAAAAGTAGATGAGAAGTAAGCTCACCCGAATGTGCTTCGAGTAGTAGGGCGGGGCGCAGACAGTCAGCTTGGCTGCAGTTTGCAGGAAATGCATAGCAAAACGGTCAGGCCCATTTTGCATACAATTCGTATTATTGGCATTTTCAGGCAAACTTCTCCCTCCCTCTTTTTTTTTGTTTTTTGAAGATTTTATTTATTTATTTGACAGACAGAGATCAAATGTAGGCAGAGAGGCAGACAGAGAGAGAGAGAGGGGGAATCAGGCTCCCCGCTAAACAGAAAGCCAGCTCGATCCCAGGACCCTGAGATCATGACCTGAACCAAAGGCAGAGGCTTTAACCCACGGAACAAACCAGGCACCCCTCCTTCCCTTTCTCTTAATTACTTTCTCTCATAGTCTGTATGCCCCCGCTGTATAGTCATGGTGGGATTTTAGCTCGTCATATTCTCTTAAGTTAAAACTCAAGAACCTGTGGAAGGAAAACAAAGAATCCAAAGAACTGGAAAATGGGTTCAAACATAAGGCATTGGATTTATAACTGTAAAGCTGGAGCCAGGGGAAAAAAGAATTTGTGTGTGCCTTTTTTTTTTTTTTTTTTTTTTTTTTTAAAAACTTTAAACCACATAGAGAAACTTTAAGTTAGACTTTGGGAAGAGCTGTGTGGGTGAAGCCAATTAAATTCTTCTCACACCATCCCCGGCAGAAATTAAGTGAAAAGGTACCTCATGGGGGCAGCATTGAGCAGTACAAAAGCAAAGGCTTTAAACCGAGACTGGGGTTCCCACCTTGGTTCTGAGTCTTAGGAGCTTGGAATCTGTTTTCATATTTGTAAAAATGAAGACAGTTGCATATGCAGCGTAGAATTATAATTGAGAAGCATATAATAAAACATGTAAGGGAAATCACTCAGATATAGGAAGGCAAGTACTGACAGTAGTTAATGATACCTACTATGTTATATATTTGGAAGTTGCTAAGAGAGTAGAACTTAAAAGTTCTCATTGCAAGAAAAAAAATTGTAACTGTGAGGTAATGGATGTTAACTAAACTTCTTGTGGCGGTGGTTTTGCAGCATATTGAATCATTATGTTGTACAGTTTTAAACTAATACAGCATTATATGTCAACTATATTGCTGTGAAAATGTATATGTAGTTCTTTGAGCATAAATATCTGCTTGATAAATTAGTTACCTCACCCTCTTCAAGGGAAGGCTTGGAAAGTTCATCCCTATAAATATTTAAATGTAAAACAAAATGCTGTTATTATCACAAACATCAGAGTGTATCTATAGTTAAAATAGAATCAACATGCAATTTATTTTGAAAGAAATTCTGCCTACATATTTAGGTACACTGGCTGTTTAATTGCAGTCCCAATAATAGAACTCAAGTCTTTTGACTTCTTAGACTAAAATTCTTGCTTGTCTCGTCCCATAGAGTTCTAGGATTTTTAAACCTCTAAATAATTATTTATATAGTAAAATATGTTCATATTCTATATAGGTTACCAAACAGATGAAAGGTAAAGCCATGGGATTGATTGGATGTCTTGAAAACATGTTTGCTGAGTGGAAAACAGTAAGAGAAGCTTTAATGTTTACTTTGGTTTGGTGTATTTTAGCATTTCGTTCAACCGAAGTATTATGATATGTTTATTTCAGTTTTCATCCTTAGCCAGATAATTCCTTTGTGCCTGGTTAGTTGCAGCATGTGTCATAGTTTTCTAGCTACTTCCTCTTGGACATCATAACTAATTTTTTAAGAAAGAGATAAGATAATGTATAGAAATTGATTAATAGTGTTTTATCTATTTCTTTCTGCTACTAGTTTAGTAACTATCAGCTTTTCCTGGGATAGTTACTGGCTAAAAAATTGTGTTTAATAATCAATATGCTTGAAGATTTTAAAATATAGGTGAATTAGACAAATTATTTTCAAATCACAAGTAAATAACAAAATATAAATTAAGTGTATATCAATGTGTCAAATAGAGAAATAGCTATGGCTCGAAAATTTTTATTTAAATAAAAATAAATGGGAGATATATAATGTTGAACTCTAAAAAATTAAATTTATCTTTTATGATATTGGATAATAAAGGGTACTGTTGTTTTATTTCATTCTCATGTAATATGATGATTGTACTTTGATTTAAAATTAATTTAAAATTCTTGGGGCACCTGGCTGGCTCAGTTAGAAGGGCATGCAACTCTTGAACTCAGGGTTGTGAGTTCAAGCCCATATTGGGCATAAAGCTTAGTTTTAAAAAATTCTTTTAATTTAAAAAATAAAATTAATTTAAAATTCTTATTTCTTTTAAAAACAGTAATTACTTTTTTTAATTGTATTATTGTATGTTGTCTAGCTTGTAGAATATTGTATGTTGGTCTTACTTGTGGAAACAGAACTAAGCACTGGTGAGGAAAGTAAACTCATTTTCTTTCCTGAAGATAAGACTCTGGTGATTAAAATTATATTGACTAAGCCTTACTGTCATGTAGCCTATTATGTATCTTTAAAAATATTAACTTTATTTACAGAAAAGTTTTAGAACTGAACTACAACAAGAAGGTCCTGGATACCAAGATTTGAAGAAGACGATTAATCTTGCACAGGAATTCCTGAAGTTAAAACATTGCTTGGAGCAAACTATTCAAATTATTATTTCTGCACTGAGAGGTATATACTCCAGATGGATTTGTAATTAATCAAAATTTAATAGTTTAAGAACTCTCAGATATCTTTTCATTTCTAGTCTAATTCATTAACTAAAGTCTAATTAATGCTACTTCTTTGACACTAATTATAGAAACTTGTATGGTCATATTCTTACTTAATATATCTAAGTACTTTGCCTAAATAATTAGATCCTAAAAACCCAGGTGTTTAATTAGCAGATAAGCTGAGTAATCTTAAGTCATTTAGATTTATCTTGACAGGGTTACTTTGACCTGAAAGATATGTAGAGTCATATAAGAGTAATAAATACCTCATGAAAAATTAAAACGTTAATTAATTTTTTCTTCTTCTTGCATAGGATGCCACATGGACAAAAATATTCTCAAGAATTGTGTTGAAAGTCTTTGCAACTTGGCCAAGGATTTTCATGATGATTTGAGCATGTGCTCTACTTCTCTTGACAGCTGTGAGAAGAGACTACCTCGAGTTGGCCATGGGGGACTAGAATCTCTAGCCAAGTCACTCCTCTTATGTTTTGAATCAGAGGAAAGAGCTGATTTGTTGAATCCCTGGGAAACTTGTAATCAAAATACCAGAGAAGAAGGACGGCAATCTAAATCAAGCAGGACCGACTCCATTAGGAATAAAGGTGTACCAAAGCGTGTCTTTGAACTCCATGGCTCGTCCCCAGCAGTGACCTCAGAGGACAGCATGCCCAGTAGGATTCAGTGGGTGTGAATTCTGATATGTAGGCACTTTATGACCATCCATGAAAGAGAGAGAACACTGGGTAGGCAATTTTCCTTATGTAGGAGAATATAAAAAGCCGGAAGTCAGCATAAATGTTTCAAAGAAGTCCACATCTGTTTGATGGCCTTCCATTGGGAATGGAGAGTATAGGCATTATGGAATTCTGATTTCAGAATGTGCATTTAGGAGTTTCTTGGCAGATAATTTTAAATAGGCATTCACCGTATTGGAACATGGTGGCAAGATAATGAAATTAGGAGTTCGAAAACAAGTGAATGGTCATTTCTCCAGTTTCTCATTGCCTTTAATTTTAAATGTTTATTTTTCACATTGATATACTATTTTAAATGTTTATTTTTCACATTGATATACTATTTCTGGTTGGTTCTTCAGCTTGTTTGTAAATGGTTACTATAGTTACTATTAAGTTATTTTCTCATGAGTGGAAACACACGAATAATCAGTTACCTTTATGCCTGTGCCTTCTCTCCTCTGCAAATAGCTACAATGAGGTTTATGGTGAAATTGCCAATTGTAGGTGTTACTAAGGCAGCTTAACTTACATTGTTAGATCTAAAACTGTTTTCTTGAAAGGTTAACTGGTTATCTTTTTGAACAGTGTGTTCAAGGGCAGTTTCCTTTTCTTTCCAAATAGAAATAGTTACTTGAATATATATTAATAAAATGGCTTGCTGGTATAATAGTTGACTATATTATCTATGTTCCATAATGGGAGCTGTATGAATATAGTTTAAAACCAATAAAATAGTGCCAGAATCATCTTTTGAATGGGGTTAAGAAATCAGAGGCTGGACCTTTTCTTGATAATGCTTGTTTTGTTAAGGTGTAATGAAAGAGTTTGTACGTGATTTGGTAAAGGTTAAAGATCCTTATTATATCTCACAGTTGATCTGCAATCAGGTAATAAAGACAATATTCTCCTTTTGGGACCTTTCATTAAGGAAATAGTTTGACATTTTGACCACAGGCATATGTGGAATCTGGAAAGATACTTAGTGATTCTGTTTGAGTGATATTGAGCAGTTCCTGGAGAATGATTCTTTTAAATAAACTGATCCTTTCATGTGCCCCTTTCACTTGCAAATACCACTTTTGCCTGAGAAGTGAAAATTGGATATTAGTACCATGAATAAGTTCAGTAATTTCCTTTTTGGGAAGAGATTGTAACTACTACTGGTTACTGTAGCCAGAACAATGTTAATAAACCATGTGCAGTATTGCCAGGTGCTTTAAAATGGTGCAGTGCAGCAAATTTGCTTTAATTTTCTTTTTTTTTTTTTTTTTCTCTTCTTTCTGGCATTTGAGCTTGTATTCTTTCTGAAGTTCTAAAAGTATTTTTAATAGTCAACGCTCTGCCAAGTGGCACTTTTGCTATCAAGTTTCATGAAGTGTCAATGTACATAGAACTTTGCCTGCAGATTGTACTTCTTTGAGGAACTTTCCAAAGTGTCAATACAGTAGTTTAAAGAGTTTAAACATGTTAATGTTTGGTACTTAGTCTTTACTTCCTGCTTTCAAAATTCATGACTTCATTGGTCAAAAACCTATTATTAATGTCTTTGTAATTTTTGTATATACATATATATTTATACTTTTAAGTAAATTGTTATACAGTATTCAAACAAATGATGAAAATATATTTGCTCTTAGAATCATGTGCACTGATAAGAAATGTTATAAACAGAATGCCTTTAATAAATGTTACTGGCTTCAGAATTCTCTCTTGGTCTCAGGGTTTTTTTGTTTTATTGATTTTTTTTTAATTAAAAGCTTTTATTTATTTATTTGACAGAGATCACAAATAGGCAGAGAGGCAAACAGAGAGAGAGGGGGGAAGCAGGCTCCCCACTGAGCAGAGAGCCCAATGCGGGACTCTGTCGGAGGACCTTGAGATCATGACCTGAGCCGAAGGCAGAGGCTTAACCCACTGAGCCACCCAGGCGCCCCTGTTTTATTGATTTTCTTCATTATTTTATTTCTGACTCAAAATTGCCATAATAGCTCTGTTTTGATAATAGTTATACTGGTTATGTCATAGTTACACATAACTATGATGTGTTCATCATACTTACATATAACTATAATGTGTTTTATATATAGATATATAAAACTATAATAACAGTTATATTGGTATTGCAAACCAAACAAATCATTAGGTAATACTAAACAATAATAATATTATTATGGCAACTACTTATTATTATGGCAACTACTTAGATTTTTTTCGTTCAACATTGCTCTGCCTCCGTGCAGCTAGTTTTCTGGGATAGCTTTATCTGCACGTGCTGTAGTGGAAAGAGTGGCCATAGACAACTTGCTTGCTGACTTCCTCCCCATCTCCTCATGTGCAGAAAGAAAAGTAATACCCACCTCATGGACTTTCTGGGCATTAAATGGGGAAAATGTAGGACTAGGTCCTGGCCAAGTAGTGCACTGTTAGTAAATGTTAGTGTCTGTCCTTTCCCATTACTGGCAACTAAATCCTTGTCGTCATATGTACAGGGTCACCCGTGGTTCAAGCCTGTGCTGTGAATGTCAGTCTGCCAAGAGACAAGTTGTATTGCAACCCTGCAAACATGGCATACTTGAAAATATATCTGCTACCCTCAGGTTTCATGATAATAAAAGGAAGTAAAAGTATCCCACTGGTCTTAAGGAAGGTTCGGTGTGATGTAGGAGTGTCCTTCATGAGGTCCCTCTGAGATTTTTGGCAAAATATTATTTAGTTAACTCATTAGCATTTCTAAATTTGCAGTGCCTAACTATTTGCCAGTAACGATTTTGAGGTTTTATCTAAATATGGAAAGTAAAAGTTCATTTATCACAGAGGAGGGGGAAGGTGTCAGTTTGGTGGGGTTAAAAGAAGGTTGATCTGTTCAGCTTCTTGTGCATGATTCATCAGGGAAGCTTGTGCTCTGGATTTAGCAAGTTACAGTCACAGCATGATATAATCAAGACAATTTTTTCATCTTTCTTATTTAACCATTATTGGCTTATGAGCTTTTTAGATGTGGAATATGGGCAGTTAGCTGAATAACATCTGATAGCTAGGTTCATTCTTCTTATTCCAATAATTATTTAATGCCAGACCTACTTCTAGTGCAATGACCTAGAAACATGGGGAAAAAAAAAAAAAAAAAAAGCTTAGATTGCCTCAAATCCTGGACTTGTGAAAGACCCAATTTGTTGGCTCCCCAGTTGTTCATAACACTGTACCTTCTCAGTGCAGAAGACCTCTGACCACCCTGGAGTTGAACCCCATGAGAACCGCCAGAGCATCACTGATTGACTCAAGACAGAATTGAGGAGAACACCATGTTGATTAAGCGCATGGCTCTTCCCATTTCCCATCGCCAAATGGCCAGGAGTTCAGATGCTCATAGATTTTTAAGAGTTTAAGAGGACATTCCGAGTCTTTTCTAAGAAGGCATCATGCTTTTGTTTCTCTGACTCATTTTGGTGTAAACATCTGAATTTGTCCACATCATCAAGCATCTACCCTTCAGGGGCCCTCATTTCTAAGATGAACAGATTGAGCTATCCGCTACAAAGATGGGGAATCTCTGACATTTGGGAAACGGGTATCACTTCTTACAGCCCTTCTCCTCTTCTGGCTTTCAAGGCCTCCCACCCCATCCCGTTTCGGATGCTGTACTGTGAAGTCTCTGTTGACTTTCCTTCTCTTCCAGGAGCTCCATCGCTGGCTGTGCCCGCCCCCATACCCCCTGCCCTATGACTCTCCTGAAACTGCTCTCACTAAGGTTGTTGGCAATCTTCCAGCTGCAAAATCCAAAGCAATTTTTCAGTCTTCTTCTTTGATTGCTTCCTCTCTTTAGAAATTCTTTCCTCCCCGGGGTCGGGGTAGGGGGCTAGATGGTTCAGTCAGTTAAGTGTTGGACCCCTCCTGGCTTCTGCGCAGGTCATGATCTCAGGGTTGGGAGATCCTCTCTTGCCTCAGGCTCCATGGTTAGAATGGAGTCTGCTTGAGATTCTCTCTCTCCCTTTGTCCCTCTCCTCCAAATAAATAAACATCTAAAATAAATAAATAAATAAATAAATAAATAAATTCTTTCCTCCCGTGTCCCCCATAACAGAAAATTCTGGCTTCTTCTACCTCCCTGATTGGTTTTTCATTTTTTTCAACTCCATGTGTTTCTCATCCTCTGCCTATTCTTTTAAATACTAACTAGTGTTCCTTGGATTCTGTGCCCAGTGAGCCCTCTCTCTGAAGTCTCCTTGCTCTCCCTAAGGACAGCTGAATAGTGTAGCTGTTGAAGATGCAGGTTCTAGAGGCTCTGCCAATCACTCCCCCCTGTCCGGGCAGCTTCCTTACCAGAAGTAGAAGGTACACATGAGCTTAAGATCTTCATGGTACGTGACTTAGTGGATGGTGACGTCTTCAACAATGATAATGAACACAGGAAGAGCTAGATTTAAGGGGTGTGGAGAATGAGGTAAATTTTTAGATACGTTTCAATTTAAGGTGGCTACAGTACCACCAGGTACACAAGCTGAATATAAGAGTGTTCAAGAGAGGGGCGCCTGGGTAGCTCAGTCGGTCAAGCGTCTGCTTTGGGCTCGGGTTGCGATGCCGGGATTCTGTAATAGAGTCCCATGATGAGCTCCCTGCTCAGCAGGGGAGTCTGTTTCTCCCTCTCCCTCTGTTTCTCTCCCCCTGCTCATGCTCTCTCTTCCTCTCTCTCAAATAAATAAATAAAATCTTTAAAAAAAAATGAGAGAGAGAGAGAGAGCGAGCGTGCTCAGGAGAAGGAAATGTCAATCTGGGAGCATCTGCTCATGCCTGGTGGTTAAAACTGCTCAGGTGGGTGAAATCGATGGGTAATCATGGCTATCTTTCCTTGAGTCCTCATCCGCCAGGTTTTCCAGGCTAAGGGCTGTAGCTGTGTTGCCCATTCACCCCCGCAGCCATGACTCCATCAGGTAGGTACCGTTATTATCATTTGAGAAAGGAGAAGCTGATTTCTATCCCAACGGATTCGTTTTCCCAGTCCTTAGACTTCATATAAACCGAATCATACAGAGTATTAGTATGTGTTTGGTTTCTTTCACTCAACGTTTTGCGGGTCCTCGCGACCAGTAATGTGAGTCAGCACTGCGGCCCTTGCTACTGCTCAGAGCAGCGAGCATTCCATGTCCTCACCCCGAAGGGTTGAGCCCCTCACCTGTTGCTGGACACGGGACCTCTTTCCAGTGTGATCATTTGCCCACATGGATCCCATGTTTTTCTATATTTCAGTGTGGGACTTTGCTCAAGCTCTACTTTTAGGATTGGGAGGGGCTCTTCTTGCATTTTTTTCCTTCCAGATTTTAAGTCATTTCTGTCAATGTCTCCATTAGGCTTCCTGGGTCAGCAGGATCCCAGGCTCTCCAGGAGCCCTGTGATGTCTTCTACTCCTTCCTGCACATATCCCCTTCGTTCTCTGCCACTCCTAGGCCCCCTGGCCGGCTGCCCAGAACCCACTGCTCCCGTGAGCATCCAGAGCATACCTTCTGGAACTTCCAGGCCACTTCCCCAGCCGGCAAACCCTTAGGGCTCTTAGAGAAACCTCACCTATTTACTACTCAAGAACAGAAAAGGAAGAAAGACTTCTGCGAGCTCCTAGACTTGAGTTCATATTTTTTCCCTACTTCTCTGAAACCAAGCCTCCTCCCCAGCACATCATCGAGGACACACGTTGGTGGACATGCACAATGAAGTCACTGTAGGATGGAAGAAGAAAACTATCTCAAACCCTGTCCAGGGCAGGGCTTTTTTCTATGATGTAATTCACAACCTCTTTCTGGGAAGGAATTAGCATTCCTGATAAAATGCTTAAGGAATGTTCTGCTAGAACAAAATGAGATAAAAGCTTCTGGGAAGCCAGGGTTACTCACTCAGCTGACTAACTAACCAAATACTTTTAAACTAGACTTTCTTTTTTTTTTAATCCAGTGATTCTTTATTCTCTTCCTATAAAATCTCTTCACCAAAAAGGTCTCTTGGAACTGACTTGCACACAAAGGCCTCTTTCCTGGCAACAACTTTGAGGTGGTTTTTTTTTTTTTTCTTTTTAAGATTTTATTTGAGAGAGAGAGAGAGAGAGAGATCACAAGCAGGGGGTAAAGGGAGATGTAGACTCCCTGCTGAGCAGGGACCTCCTCCCCTACCCCCAACCATGCCAATGTGAGACTCCATCCCAGGGCTCTGGGATCATGACCTGAGCCCAAAGCAGACGCTTAATGACAGAGCCACCCAGGTACCCAGGCAGCAACTCTGAAATCAAACTCTGGCATGAGCTTATAATCAATACGAGATGTTGCTATGCCATTCTGACAGGAGTCTGGGTGACTGAGTCAAATTTAGGTAAATTTGAACTTAACATAAGTCACTTTTCATAGATTTAAGCATTTAACAATTTTTTCAAGTACTTCCTTGTCTTCACTCTTTATTTTTTAAAATATTTTATTTATTTGAGAGAGAGAAGGGTGAGGAGCAGAGGCAGGGGGACAAGCAGACCCTGCACTGAGGGCAGAGCCTATTGCAGGGCTCGATTTCATGACCCGGAGATCATGACCTGAGCAGAAATCAAATGCTTAAGTGACTGGGCCCCCCAGCAGTCCCTGTCTTCATTCTTTAAAAGGTGAATATACAAGTTTGGGGAGAAGCTTAAAAAAAAAAAAAACAACAACAACCACAAGAAGTTGGAGCAGAACACAGTGCTAGGGCTCCAGCTGCCCAAACAGCTGAGAGGAAACCCAGAAAAGAGGCGAAGGGTAAAAACAAAAACCCCAGTCGTAAAACCCCCGGGAACGGGGCTGGGGAGAGAGCTCCAAGCAGCGAGCACAGGGAACTTCAGGCTTGCCAGACCTGGGCTCGAGTTCCTGCCCTGCCCTTGGCGGTGTGACTCCGGGCCAGTCACAGCCTCCCTATGCCTGGGCTTTCTCAGCAACCCCCCAGATAATCCCACACCCTTAGGGGGGCCGCTGTGAGTTCTGTTGAATTGCTAGACTGTGTGCCTTGACCGGCACGCAGGTTTCAGCAAGCAGGGGGACTCAGTAGGTTAATCGTCTGTCTCCTGATTTCGGCTAAGATCATGATCTCAGGGTCGTGATGTCACATTGGGCTCCACACTGAGCAGGGAGTCTGCTTGGGATTCTCTGTCCCTATGCCTCTGCCCTTCCCTCTGTCTCTCTTTCTCTCTCTGAAATAAATAAATAAATGAAATCTTTAAAGATTATGTGTTATCTACCCAATCCCCACTGCCAGGACGGGGATGGACTGTTAGGCTCATGGCTCTCGCCTCCTCACAGCGACAGATCGTCTGGCTTTGTCTGCAGTGTGCAACGGTCACTGTTTCCTCTTCTTCAAAGTTCCTGGACCAGCATGTTAGACGTGGACCTTCTGGCCATCGATTGGATCTGGACAAACAGAATCAGAGCTAACACCTTCTGTAAACTTGCCGTCTAAACTTGGTGAGCAGAGACATGGCTGCTGCTGCGGAGGACAATTCGAGCTCCTGTCCAGGTCTGACCCCTGCTCCATTACTCCTATGCCAGTTACATTTTCCAGGGCAGGGTATACTTTTGCAGCATCCCAAAACAACATGAGAGTTGAGTGCTAGTTTGAAGTTTTTGCATAGGTAGAGATCTCTGTTTCTTCATTTCCCTCGGTTTCTGTATCCTCCCTAACCACTTAGGACATCACATCCCCAGTTAGCATCAGGCTAGGGGATGGAGAAGTGGAAAGAACGCATCCTCGTCACCAAGTTTGCTTAGGTCTGGAATATGGGACACGAAAATTGTCAAGAGCTTAAGCACTCGGGTCCCATCCACACAGCTTAGATTTGGGGAAATTCCGCCAGAAGTAAAACGAAATGTACTAGACACCAAGGGAAATTTACAGCAGAGCAACCCAAGCTCTGAATAACCCACATGCAAATCTGTGAGCAGTTTCAGTTGTTCATAGGGTGGTGCTTTTAGTAAGGTCTTTTCAAGAAAAGCGAGTAAGCTTTAGGCCTTCTGATGCTCCTTGATCTTCCTTCGGCATTAAATACTTCCAGTATCCCTTGCCATCCATCCAGAAGGCCCCGGTGGTTTCCATTCCCTGAACACTGTTCCAGTCCCTTCCTGCTTCTGCCCCATGTGGACTCTGTCACTCTTTCTCTTGTGGTCCCCAAAGCTCAGGGCTTGGCTTCTCTCTCTCTCTCTCTCTCTCTCTCTCCTGCCTCTACACCTTTCCTTCTGGATCTCAAGCACTTTCCTGTGTGGGTTTTCCATATGTCTCAACCCAACAGGCTCCCACGTTCCAACTTTTCATCCCTACCTGTCTCCTCAAACACATTTTTTTCTTCCACAAACTTCTTTCACACCTGACCTTCTGCGTATCACTGTCTCACGGTTCCTGAATCTTAGTCTTCACTCTGTCTTCCCGTGTCTCCCATCATCCAACTCGATACCTTTCTATTAACTCTTTCTCAACAAAGTGTCTCATCTGCTCCCTTTTTTTCTTTTAAAATTAAAAAAAAAATTTTTTTTAATTAGGTAGGTTCTGTGCCCAGTGGGGGGCTTGAGCTGACAATCTTGCCAGCTTGGGGCTAACCCTAGGGCTCTAGGGTTAGGAAATGGGTGGGTGGAGTCCATATTAGAACCCCGCTCTGTTTGAGACTTTGAGCCTCTGCTCATTAGGGCACTACTGTACAAATGCAAATGCTGCTCCCAGACTCAGAACCTCCCTGGTTTCACCTGAGTCCATAATTAGTCAGCAAGCAGTTTTTAAGACTGTACATGGGCAGGAGCACACCAGCTCCCTATGGAAAGTCCCTCTCTTGCTTTGCTTCTCTGAATAGCTGTCTTATTATTCTGCGAGCCATCATGAAATTATGAACTAGAAGGCATTCATGTTTTAAATGTCTTCTTATTCCTTAATGTCTTTTTTTTCAAGTGACGTGAAACAAATACTTAAAATGCACAAATCCTGCGTGGTGCAAGAATTTTCACCAAGTGAATGCATCAAGATAGCTGCTACAGAGATAAGGAAACAAGGGGACCAACGCTCAGAAGCCTTCCTCACGCCTGCTCCTGGTCATTGGCCCCCAACAGGTGACCTCCAAGCGGACTTCTAACAGCATGATTAGCTGTGCCTGTTTTTGAGCTTTTGTGTAAGTAGGATTGTACCTGGGAATTCTTTTGGGTCTAACTTCTTTTGCTCAGTGTTCTCTTTACAAGATTCATGATGTAGTGTAGGTCATTCACCATTGCTACATAGTGTTTCCTTGTATAGTAATTACTATATTGCAATTTGTTTATCCACCTGTGGACAATTTGCATATTGCACACCCTCCCTGTAACCATATACGTCAGTCATGTTGTTTGCCAGAGACTTTTACACTTGCTGGTGAGCCAGGCATAAGTCCCCGCAGTGGCTTTGGCCCCATGACTCGCTTTGCCTAAGAAGATCTTAGCAGAAGTGATGCAAACTGTCTTGAAAAAATGCTTTGAAGACTGGGCTTGTTAGCTCTTGTATCTCTGCTATTGCCATGGGACCCGCACGTGCAGGCTGGCCCTAGGAGGAGAACTAGGGACACGTGAAGGATGCCTCCCCTCCTGTCTCTCAGAGCCCAGCCTGGATCAGCCGCCATAGAGTCATGAGCTAAGAAAATGCAGCTGCTGTCTGCTGGGGAGATTGTGTCCATGGTCAAGCGACACTCTCTTCTACCACATCAGGCCGTGTCTAGTTGATGTACCTTTGCTTTATTCTGTTTTCTGTTACTACAGTGAAATTGACATGAGCATTCTTGAAAATGTGTTTTAGGGGCACACATCTACTGTTTCCCAGATGGCTCAAATGTTTTTAAAAAATTCACAGAAGGAAGGTCCTCATGCAATTTCCTTTAACCATTATATTACCAAGTATCTACCCCCAAAGGAAAAGTAACACCTATCTGCGCTTGTGTTCCTTCAAGCCTCTAGAGAGATTAGTATTAATGGCAAACAAACAAATAGTTCTGAGACCAAGATAGCCAAGCACTGGCTCTTTAGCTGGGCGTGCAGCCCCTTACCTTCCTACAAATGGGAGTCCTTGTAGGGCCAGCAGGAACATGGCCCGGTGGCATCCAAACGGCGCTCCTCTATGCCTCCACAAGCTAAACCAAACCCACTTTGAACTTGTTCTTTCCCAGTTGGTGCCCTTGTCGGGACCATCCATCACCAGCACACTTCCCCTGGACAACTGTTTCAACGATACATCATCCAAGTGAGCGGGGGACTTCTTAACGGATTGCTCGTATCCATCAGCACAGCGAGCCACAGCTCCGGGAATCTATTAGTGTAATCCAGCATCGGGGTGAGGCATATTGATAGAGCCAAGCTGGTCGATCTGTGAATTGTGGGTACCTGGAAGTTCAGGTCAGGAGACTAAGGCAGATTTCAGGTTGGATTGATGTGGCTATGAATGGTATTTTATGATATAAACTTTACCTCTGATTTAGAAAGTAATTTAATGTGGGTGACAGCTGAGGTCCAGGCTAAGAGAGGTCGACATGGTAGATATCTGTAGCTCTTAGAAGATCTATTTTGGGAATAAGTTACTGTTCTTGATACTATTATTTCATTTTGCGATATGTCATCAGGGGCACGAGAAAATTGGCCCGGGAGGAAAGTTTTGCACATAAAGCCAAACGGGCTCGTTCTGCTGCCTGCCAGGTAAATAAATATGAGGTGAGTGTGGCCGTTGCAAGGTTCAGTCGCCATCTGTTTTCGTTGGTTGAAGCTGGATTCTCAGAGGTCTTGCCCTTGACCCGATGTTTAGATAACGAAGCAGAGGTTGCAATGCATATGTTGTTAACAACGACTGCAGGACTTTGGTGATAAGAAAAACTATAGTGATTAGGCAGAGGAGTAGGGGTACAACAGGTAAGATGACCAGATACCAATACGGGGTTCAAATCAATTAGGACCCAAATCAGGGAACACATACCTATCTTTGTTGTTCAGGAAATAAAAGGCATTGTTCTGTCCCACGGACATACCTGACAGCTTCTGACTAGACATGGAAAAAATTTTCTGGTGACTCTCAAGACTTGTCTACTACTTTATTAAATATAAAAACAAGGATAGGCAATCCTTATTTGATACTTATCTATTATTTCACTTAATACTCACAACAACCTTATGAGATAGGTACTATTGTTATCTGTCTCTCTCTCTCTTTTTAAGATTTTATTTATTTATTTGAGAGAGAAAGAGATATCAGGAGCAAGGGGTAGGGGTAGAAGGAGAAGCAGACTCCCTGCTGAGCAGGGATCCCGATGCCGGGCTCCATCCTACGGCCTGGGATCATGACCCGAGCGGAAGGAACCGACTGAGCCACCCTGTCGCCCTTATTATCTCTATTTAAAGTTGAGAAAAGTGAACCACAGGAAGGTCGAGTGACTTGCCCAAGGTCACACAGCTGGTAAATGCTGAAGATGGGATGAATACAAGTATCTGGGTCTCGACATTTTGCTCTTGACCCTCAGGAGAAGAGAACCTCAAACCTGGCTGCACATTAAGCATCACCTGGCGAGGGCTTTAAAAAAATCAATACCTGACCCCTGGCTCCCAGATTTCGTTTTAATTGGTATGAGGCGAATTGGTCCATAAATATATTTTAATGCTTTCTTAATATTTTCTCTTGTGTAGGCAAAGATGAGAATCACTAACTCAGTCCCTTTCAAGAAATGGTACTTATTTTCATTATGATGTTTTAATGCAACTGCACCAAAAAGCCGCAGAAGTCACTTTCCAATTAGCAGCAGAGGAGCAAAGCATTTAGAAAGTCTTGGGCTCCAGGGGCCACCCGAGGAGTGGGCTGCTCATTGGCTCAATGACGACACCTTCAGGCAAAGAAGACAAGTGCAGAGTTTCTTGCCGAAGGGCACGTATTGTCTCTGCTGCCTACCACACAGCGCCTTCTACAACTCACAAGCCCAGCCCCTTTTTAAAGTAGAAAAGGTTGACTTTTACACCCAGCATCAATTTTTAGGAAGATTTTTTAGTTTTTTATTAACATATAATGTATTATTAGCCCCAGGGGTATAGGTCTGTGAATAGGAATAGGAAGATTTTTTAAACTGCTCCTTATCTCAAAGGCAATGAGCATTTTGTTCCAACTGAGATGCCTTTCATACTTGATTCCGGTCACGGCAAACAGAGCCTGTGTTCTGTCCTTTCACGCAGCTGAGACAGCATCGTGGGCTGTTTGCGTGGGGGCTCCCTCCCTCTGGTGTGCCTGCCAGGCCCTGTGCAGGGGCTCTTAATGCTGTCTCTGTTCTCATCCTCACTGGCCGAGGGCTGGCATCGGCACTGCAGGCCAAATGGAAAATGGCACAAGACAAGCACATTAGCACATCCATTTGGCCTTTGCAGTGAAAATTAGGAAACAGTCTTTCTTCCTTTCTTCCTAAAAACCCTAAAAAAGGGTTTTCTATTTAATGAAGGCAGGACACAGATACAAATTCACAATATTGCAAAAATTTTTGAAAAATGTATATCTACATTTTACCTTCATTCAAATATATTTTTTAACTGAAGGATAGTTGACATACAATATTATATTGGTCTCAGGTGTATGACATACTGATTCAACAATTCTATACATTATGAAATGCTTAACATGGTAAGTGTAGCTACCATCCGTCATTACACAATTTATTATAGCGTTATTGGCTGTATTCACTATGCCGTACTTTACATCCCTGTGGTTTATATATTTTATAACTGGAAGTTCGTACCTCTTCATCTCTTTCACCTCATTCATCCATTTGCCCCACCAGCCTCCCTTCGGGGAACCACCATTTCGTTCTCTGTATTTAAGAGTCTGTTTCTGTTTTGTTTCATTTGTTCATTTGGTTTGTTTTTTAGATGTCACATGTAAGTAAAATCATATGGGATTTGTCTTTCGCTGTCTGACTCATTTCACTCAGCATAATATCTTTTAGGTTCATTCATGTTGTTGCAAATGGGAAGGCCTCATTCTTTTTTATGGCCGAGTAATATTCCATTATATGTAAGTACCACATCGTCTTTATTTTATTATATTCTTTTTGATGCAATTGTAAATAGGGTTTTTTCTTTTAATTTCTTTTCTGCCAGTTTGTTACTAGTGTATAGAGAGATAGAACAGATTTTTGTATATTAATTTTATATCCTGAAGGTTTACTGTCTTCATTAGTTCCAATAGTTCTTTTTAATGGTGTCTTTATATATATATGTATATACATACATACATATATATATATTATCCTGTCATCTACAAACAGTGACAATTTTACTTATTTCTTAAAATTTGGATGCCTTTTATTTTATTTTTTGTCTGGTCGCTGTGGCTAGGACTTCCAATACTATGTTAATAAAGTGGCAAGGGTAGGCACCCTTGTCTTGTCACCAGTAAGTATGTTAGTTGTGGCTTTTTCATATATGGCCTTTATTATGTTGAGGTGTGTTCCCTCTATCCTCATATTGTTCAAAGTTTTTATCATTAATGGATGTCGAATATTGTCAGATGCTTTTGCTTTTTCTGCATCTGTTGAGATGATGATATGATGTCGCTTTTTATTTGGTTAATGTTGTGTATCTTGTTGATTGGTTTGTACGCATTGAACCATCCTTGAATCCCTGCAATAAACCCCACTTGCTCAAGGTGAACGATCCTTTTGATGTATTTTTTAATTTGGTTTGCTGAAGACTTTTGCAAATATACCC